>NC_140585.1:1043766985-1044461985 GCF_964204655.1 Triturus cristatus
TCTGACTGGGGGGGGGAGTGTCTGAAAAGTTTCATCACTCCATCCATCATCTCCTTGTGTTTGCTTTGTTTGCCAAAAGTTGGCAGGGTATGCCCAGACGTGGGTCCCGTGCTCATTTTGTCACTGGATTCAAGCTAGCCTGGCTGATGAGGGGTGTTACCCCGAAACAGGTCCCAGGATGCATGTTTCCGGTTCAGGGAAGGCCTGGCTTGGCAATTCGGGCTGGACTGTTCCCATGAGGCACAGGGTCAAGACTGATCTGCATATAGCTAGGTCTGAACTGAGGTGGCGGAGTGAGCTGAAGAATGATGATGGATTCAACCCAGATGTGTGACTAGGGGTGAGTGTCTAAAAAGTTTCAGCACTCCGTCCATCATCTCTTTGTGTTGGCTTTGTTCGCCCTAAGTTGGCAGGGTATGCCCAGACGTGGGTCCCGTGCTCACTTTGCCACTAGATTCAAGCTAGCCTGGCTGATGAGGGGTATTACCACGAAACCGGTCCCAGGATGCTCGTTTCCAGTTCAGGGAAAACCTGGCTTGGCAGTTCCGGCTGGACAGTTGTCATTAAGCCAGGGTCAAGACTAATTTGCACATAGCTGGATATCAACTGAGGTGGAGAGGTTAGCTAAAGAATGATGATGGATTCAACCCAGATCTGTGACTGGGGGTGAGTGTCTGAAAAGTTTCAGCACTCTATCCATCATCTCCTTGTGTTTGCCTTGTTCGCCCTAAGTTGGCAGGGTATGCCCAGACATGGGTCGGGTGCTCACTTTGCCACTGGATTCAAGCTAGCCTGGCTGATGAGGGGTATTACCACGAAACTGGTGCCAGGATGCTTGTTTCCAGTTCAGGGAAGACCTGGCTTGGCAGTTCGGGCTGGACTGTTCCCATGAGACACAGGGTCAAGACTGATTTGCACATAGCTGGGTCTGAACTGAGGTGGCGAAGTGAGCTAAAGAATGATGATGGATTCAACCCAGATATGTGCCTGGGGTTGATTGTCTGAAAGGTTTCAGCACTCCGTCCATCATCTCCTCGTGTTTGCTTTGTTAGCCCCAAGTTTGCAGGGTATGCTCAGACGTGGGTCCCTTGTTCACTTTGCCACTGGATTCAGGCTAGCCTGACTTATGAGGGGTGTTACCCGAAACCGGTCCCAGGATGCTTGTTTCCAGTTCAGGTAAGACCTGGCTCGGCAGTTTGGGCTGTACTGTTCCCATAAGGCACAAGGTCAAGACTGATTTGCATATAGGTGGGTATGAACTGAGGTAGTGAAGTGAGCTAAAGAATGATGATGGATTCAACCCAAATCAGTGACTGGGAGTGGGTGTCTGAAAAGTTTCAGCACTTCGTCCATCATCTCCTTGTGTTTGCTTTATTTGCCCAAAGTTGGCAGGGTATGCCGAGACGTGGGTCCCTTGCTCACTTTGCCACTGGATTCAAGGTAGCCTGACTGATGGGGGGTGTTACCCCGAAATCGGTCCCAGGATGATTGTTACCGGTTCTGGGAAGACCTGGCCTGGCAGTTGGAGCTGGACTGTTCCCATGAGGCAAAGGGTCAAGACTGATTTGCATATAGCTTTGTCTGAACTGAGGTGGGGAAGTGAGCTAAAGAATGCTGATGGATTCAACCCAGATCTGTGACTGGGGGTGATTGTCTGAAAAGTTTCAGCACTCCGTCCATCATCTCCTTGTGTTTGCTTTGTTCACCCCAAGTTGGCATGGTATGATCAGACCTGGGTCCCTTGTTCACTTTGCCACTGGATTCAGGCTAGCCTGGCTGATGAGGGGTGTTACACCAAAACCGGTCCCAGGAGGCTTATTTCCAGTTCAATGAGGACCTGGCTTGGCAGTTCGGGCTGGACTGTTCCCATGAGGCACAGGGTCAAGATTGAGTTGCATATAGCTGGGTCTGAACTGAAGTGGCGAAGTGAGCTAAAGAATGATGATGGATTCAACCCAGATCTGTGACTGGGGGTGGGTGTCTTAAAAGTTTCAGCACTCCATTCATCATCTCCTTTTGTTTGCATTATTATTCTTAGTACATTATTGATGTGATTCACTTTGATTTTCTTGTTTATATATTCTGGATGACTTGTTGCTTGAAGAGAGACCAAATATTCTTTGGACAAACCTAAGCTAGATTCTATCCTGTTACAACTACATATTGGAGTAATTGGTTTGTGATCCTTAAAAAAGCTTCAGGGCGAAACCTGTCATGGCTGTCTCTGGATGACGTTGTCGCAGCGAAGCAGAAAACAATTGCGAGCAAAACTATAAATATCAACTGTATGTTTAATGTTGGCCAATGTTTTTTTATAGATGGCATAATTCTGCATTTATTAGCCTCATGTTTCATTTTGGCGTTTTACTCATTAAAAAGTGTGCGCAACTAAATCCTTGGTTTTTAAATCATCTCCCTTACCTATGACCCCTGTCCCAATTGGTGTATAAGCTGCCGGGCTTAATTCTGCTCTGATACCTGCCTAATGGATCTGAGGCCTCCACCTACTCAGAGCCCTGCAATGTCAAAGAAACACCCAACACTCATCACGCTGAGGAGCAGATACCAATATACAGGAAGACAAAGTGGGCAGTCTCCTCCAGTCTCCTGTGAAGGGCATGAGAGCAGCCCACAGCCCTCACTCTTAAGACCACTTGCAAGGTTCCTGTCTAAGATTAAAATGCGCGAGGCAATGGACAGGAGCCAGGGGTCCTTTCTGGCCAATATACTGAGGAACAACTCAACAGCAGCAACATAAGGGCGAAAGGCAGGCATGCAATAATGTGATGCTTCTCTTGGGGGTGACAAGCCATACTGTGAGGGAGGACAGTGGCACAGCAAGCAGCAGCATGCTTGCTCTTGCCAGAGGTCCTGGCACTTCCTTTGTCATAAGCTCAACTCACATTCAGTTCTTCACATTTCTTTTGTGAATGCCAACTGTGATTCAAACTTGTGCTTGTTGGGTTTTTGTTTGCACTATGCATGCATGTGCAATCAGAAGTCTAAAGCGAACACAACTTAATTTCACATGAACCCTCGACTGACCAACTACGATCAGTAAGGCTATGAGTATAATTTGAACTGCCACCTACAGATGGCTGACTCAGTCTCACCTGTATATGGATGCATTTACCCGACAGGAGATGTATATCCACTGTCTGAGGTTTCAGAACTGGCTTGGGTGGTTCCCTTTCAAACGTCTCCAAACACAGCCTTTGTGCAAAGTGATGGCTCCAATCTCATAGCATAAAAGCGCTTCGACGCCTCGTCAGGGGTAGTAAGCGCTAAACAAATGCAATTACAATACAATACAATGTAATGCCCTCAGGGTAACGGACAGCAGTTCAAGGTTCATTGTAGGATACGCAGGTGTGCCCCTCCTTGTCACAGAACAGTTTCTAGACCTTGTTTACCAGAGACAGGCCTTGGCTTCTGCGTATTCGCTATAATAGTGGAATACCAGAATCAAAATAAGTCAGGATACTAGTTTCACATGAAGTCAGGCACTAAGAACAGGGTACACGCCTTTTCACCATGCCCAGCACTGGCAATAAGGAAAGCAAAAACAAAAGCTCCACAATGCAATTTCCAGTTGATTGAATCGTCAAGATGCGCTGAAGGCGTCACATATGACACGGGTCCAACTTGAAAGACCCACTAGCAGCCCTGAATAATTAAACCAACTAAATAGGAGTAAAGCTCCTGTTCATGTGAAGCAAGTACTTACAACCACTATGTAGTCCGTACTCCGTAGGTCAAAGAAGTTTCTAGGAAGTTTGCCGTCTCTCTTAAGACAGAAAAAGCAGTGTTGTGGGAGTTTCTATTTTAGATTTTATACGGCATGAACTCCAGCTACCAGAAGCAGCAGAGAATGAACACACGCGAGTCTTAAGCGCGCGCACTGCAGTGTTTAGAGATGTGACACTAGGCTGGAAGGGAGCCAAGCCCGTCCAGCGCTCGGCCTGCCTGCTCAAAGTGTAAGCAGCTGGGGTCTTGTAACTTAAAACCTAGGAGAGAGAAGCCTTCGGGGGGCTGGCTCTGCGAGCACGGCGGTGCGGCCCCAGTGCTCCGGCTGAGAGGCAGGCGCGCGCGCACGCACCGCGGCCACTAACCTGGGTGCAGCCCGACAGGTCCAGGTAGATGAGCTTCCGGCAGCCTTTCCCCCCCGTGGCCAGGTACTGTAACCCTTTATCCGTGAACTTCCGGCAGTGGGCCAGGCTGAGGTACTGCAGGTTCGGGAGGCATCTGCAGGGGAGAGAAACAAAGCAGATAACAGTGCTGCGCGCCAAGTCGCTACAAGGCCAGGCAGCGCGGGATTCTCTAGCCAGAACAGCACTAGAGGATGGCAAAACGCGGCTGTTACTGGAGCGAAGCAATTCTAATTCCATTCAGTACGCACACACCGAGTTTATTTAAATAGGGCTTTGCCCAGTGTACTTTTGAATTATAGGGCAAACGTAAGTTAGAGTAGAAAATGGTTAAGCGACCTCTGGCGATCTGCATTGTATCTGGGATCAGCTGTGGGCATTGCAAACACTGCTGGACAAAGTTGCCCCGATAATATTTAATTTCGTTACAGCATTAAACCTTATCTCAACCTTTTAAGGCTCGGGCGAGGGTGATGCAGAGTGGTTTTGGAGGGTGATCCCATTTAAGTAATCGGACATCACATTTTTTGGAGAGCGAGGGAGTTTTTCCGGGCTGGTGATGACGCTGTTCAAGTCTATGGGAATCAGCTGGGAGGTATGCTTGAACTAATAATTTGTATAGACCGACTGGTACAACATAGCATTTTTGCCCTGCTCATCCATCCAAATACAACTGCCAAATTGTCCCCGATGGTGGATATATTGCCTGTAATTATTGCTTGAGTTTCATGTTCTGGTGCAGCTTTTGCGACCTGATCTATGGTCATTCAGACTCACTCCGTCTCCTGGCTCTGTTATGTGAATTTGGAGCAGTTCGCAGGGACCTGCGCCTGCTCTCACAGGGAACTGAAACAGCGCCTGCAATCTTTCCGCGGTCCAGTGTCAAATTAACATTAGATTGGTGAAGAATTCGTTCATAGTGGGACTAATTAATCAAACGTATTGTTTATTTAAAAGTATGTCTTACAAAGGGTTACTGCAGATGTAGTAGCTCACTGTAAAATCGTGCACTCGGGTGCATAACGAATACAAAGTAGCTGGAGTGCGAGTACTGTATTGTATCTAAGTATTCTATATGGTGGTGGGAGCTGGGGCGGGTAGGGGCTAGGGGGTTTCGAGGGAAGGGTGATTGTTGAATGAGAATCTGAGAAATGGCCCAGTGGTGGGAGGGATGTCTACACCAGCAGTCTGTCTTTATTCCCTCTGGTCATGGCTGGCTCTCTTCAGGGTCATTGGTTTTATGCAGAAATGAAGGACCAAACTATGCAATAGGGTTGAGGTAATTATATAGCGATAAAACAAATTATGGCATGTTTCACTATTTTATCATATTAAAGCAATGTAATGCCCTCTAGACAAACGTTTCACCTCAATAGAATCAGTTCAACACCTGAATACAGCAACCTTAACCAAAAGGTGACCATTTAATCTTGCAATGTATCAGCCGCTGTGTGACATGATGTGTAGCGTTTTTTTTAGAATTCTAAGATCTGTTTGAGCAAGAAACAATATTTTTGGGGTGAAATCTGCATATTATGCAGCCAATGAAAGATTATGTGCGCTAAAACCATACGGTTGCAGGAAATGCTTGTGTCGTAAGCACTCTGAAGCAGCTTTTTGCAGTGTGTGGTGTAACAGAATGCCAATCAGTGAAGGATAGAAGCTGTCAAAAGACTCATCGGAGCATTAGAGTATCTGCATCCCATCCAAGTATCTGCAGGCATTTGATAGCCTGATGTGCTCAAACCAGCACCGTTGTTTCTTCTTCATGGCCCACCACTGTTTGCCAAAACCTGGTTTGTTGCTGTCACTCCCAGTAATAGTCAGTAACATTGGGGGGTGTGAGCTTCAGAATTTCCAACAATCACGCTGGCATACGATGTTAAAATACATTATATGACAAGCAGAGTACATGAGAGAGGCTAAAGGGGCAGTGGAAAAGGAGACGAACGTGGACTGGCAGGGGTAGTAAGTGAGAGAAAACACAATATTTTGTAAAATAACCAACATTTTTTGAAGACTTTCAAAGCACAGAGAGATAGAGTGTGTGTGTGTGTTTTTGTCTGTGCAAAACTTCCTGGTAAAATCTGACAGTCACCTCACCATCCCCGACTGAAAGCACATGTAGCCAAACACCCCTCCCTTCCTCCGAAGCTACGCCCCTGCAGTAATACTCTGTAATATAGAAACTGCTGCGTCTTCTCCCTGGCGGATAAAATTAGTAGACACATGGAATCGTTCATTCGTTTTCCAGGCTCCGAGTCTCTTTTTGAGATATTACAACTTGTATCTCATGAGAGCATTTTGAGTGTCTCGCAGGCAGTCCACGTGGGAGTAACGTGGCTCTGGAGCTGGACTGGTGTGAGTTGCAATAACGTACCCTGAACTGCTTTCCGTTGTAGGGACCCTTTCTCAGAGTATGCACAGCATGCCCTGCGGTTTTCTCTCCCTTCACTACTCCCCACGCAGCACATCTGGAATTGTTAATGCAAACAACATGGTGGAGCGAGATAGCTTGTTCTCCATGTAAGAAGAAAAGCGGCAATCCGAGTCTCTCTGTAGACTGCGATTCATTTATCACTGGAGAAAAACTAGGTACCTCGACCAGAGCTAAAGAACAAAGCAAAGGCACAGCAAATGTCCATCTGGTGGAACTGTTAGACGGTTTAACTCTTAAAAACCTAGATTTGCATGTCTGTGTGTCTGGAGTCCTCAGCACAACTCTCAGTGCATCGAAGCTGCGACAAGGCACTTTGGACATTTCACATCATGGTGCATTTAATCTTTCCTTTGAAGCGCATGCACGAGATTTATGGCCTTGAGATCTAAGCAGCACATGTTTTTCCTGCGGGTACAATGGCAACAAAGGTGGGTGCAACCTCCGAATGAGGGATTGTAGATAATTATGCAATTGCTGAGTGCAGCATCAGGTCAGTTCTGACTGGTGATGGCGCTTCCAGGAACGTGTAATTCAAGGCACCCCAAGTCTCACTTCCCGGGTGTGAATGTCACATATTAGAGTGGAGTCTCACTTCTGGGCAGTCTCCTACCTCGGAATAATAGTCATTTTTTTTTAGAACAGTCAAAAGAGGTTCCAACCCTTCAAATCACAGTCCTGTAGACACGTGGACCTTAAGAATCCAGGTAGCAGTGGCAGAATTCACCTGGTAAGAGTTCAAAACAAAGACCACATTGCTTCACCAGTGTTCAAATGAAGGGGGGGTTTGTTGTAAATTAGTCCCTCTTTTTCCACCTGCCCCATTCTTTTTTCCCCCAACCATTTTGATTGCGTTTTTAGTTGCATACATAAACATTAAAGCGGAAAGCAGACAGGCATCATGGAAGTGTCAATATATCATTTAGTACGGTAATTACGCAAAAGTATGGTGCAGGTGTGTAATACAGTAACAAAAAAAGTGTATAACAAGAAACGGTAACAAGCATGATCATATGTTATAAATGTGAGGTTTAAAACATGGGAGTGTTGAGTGCGGGTGTGTTTCACTGTGCGTGTATAGCCACCAGCTATGAAGTGTCATCTGTAGGATGCTATGATTGCGCAATGAGCGCCATCGAATGAGGGGTGCACAATTCGAGGAGTGGATTGATGGTAAGGCTAGACTAGGCTGATCTGGTGTCGTCTTTGCTATCCCTTTTGAATGTGAGGATCAAGTAGTTGTATACAAATAAGGGGGACATGGGGGGGGGGGCTTTCTCGACTCAAGCAAGAGTGGGAGGTCCAGCATATAAGGGTGGCCCTAATAGAAGTATTCAAAAAAGTGGAAATATGCTGGTCCTCTAGAGTCAGGATATTCAGTCAGGAAAGACCGGAACCAACCATGCACCCTTCACGGGTCAGTGTTGGGAATCCATATGTTGGATTTTAATGCCCTCACCCACCCTTTCAGGTGTCATGCTCAAGTAGCCTCATTTAGACACAATAGGGTATTTACGAAGACTTCGGCCCCTCCTCACTATGCAGTGACATAGACTCTGGTTCTGCCCGTTGGATCACCGTGTCCTGCCACAGAGTGACCCCAGGCAAGGGCAATGCCTTCCATCTCATTGTGATTGTGAGTCTCACCAGAAGTAGGCCTGGATCAAGGAATCGATTCGTCACCCCTCCAATCTTTCATCACATTTAGAGCCCTAGTATACAGTTCTCTATGCAATTCAATTCACTTCGACCAGTGGTCTTGGAGAGAATTGTACACTCTGCTGTTCAAAAGGACTGGGTCAAAGGGCAAAGCTTGTGAGGGGTGGCAATGAGGACAGTCTGATGACGTCAATGGATACATTCTGTGAATCTGGGCCAGGATCATGTAAACGTAGTGCATCATGTAGTGCTGTATGTATTGAAATCGCGCATTGGGACAGACTATGTGGATATGCAAGAGCTTTGTCCCAGTTTTTTTGTCCTAGAGGGCGGACCAATTCTGGCGGAGTGCCACCAAAGGATCTAAGGATCTGTTGTGATGGCTTTATTAATTCAGGAGACAAGCTTCCGGCCTATTCCCATGCTGAACAGTACCTGAAGTAAATGATGGGTACATGGCTCAGTGTTAGAGATTCCCCAAAGGTGTTCCAGCTCTGAAATCAAGCTTTAGTGCATTAGAAACTGTGCCGTTGGTAGACCGGTTTGCTCAGACAAGAGATCAAAGGGGATTAGGGCTTTACTCTGGAACAAGTCCCCTGTGGTACTTATGTTCATTTCCTCCCATGCCCCTGCAGCATCTCACCCTGTGGTCTGCCAGAATATACAAATGCTCTGGAGCAGATTCACAGGAGAATATAACGCTTCAGTTGGGGTGGCTCACAGGGAGGGCACCATGACAGCAGCTGTGGGCCTTCCTCAGCAGCTTGTTTGAGGGCTTTGGTAGTTCTGATTTCGAGAGATATAGTTCTCTAGCGATTGTCAGGGCTCCCCGCCTGTCACCTTTGCCCATCTCAGACAAGTTACAGCCATCCAGCCCACAGGCTAACCAATGGAGTTGTACCGCTATGTAGTAATGTTCAAATAACAGGTCTCATCGATTTCCCCGTTTCTAGGGTAGTTGCAGCTTGGCCAGCACAACTCTACACCGCCCATTGGTTCAGATCAAATATACCAGCATGGTGTATAACATGCGGAATATGCTATGGCGTACAGGGATAGTCAAGTGGGTGAAACAGTAAAGAAGTCTTTGCAACATAACCATCTTGGAGAGGGAAACGCAGTGCCGCACTGTCGTGGGGAGAGAGAGCACCAGCACATGATTTGATGCCTCTGGGAAGACATTGCCTTCACTAGATTGCCGTCCAACAAGTTGTGGCTGAAATGACCTATATTGATACATAGGTATCAGAATGGGGAGGGTTCCCTCTTGATCTTGTAGGCATTTATCACTGATGTGCACGGGTCAAGTGGGATTCAGTTGGAACAGGAATGTTTTAGTCCATTTGACTACCAATTCTGAAGCAGCTCTGAAAGCCTCTAGTACGAGCACAATGTTGGGCACTCCCTCACAGATATCTCTGAAGTATATCGTGACATCATCCACGCAGAGTGAGACCGCGTGTGTCTCATCATCTATCTTGGATGCCCCAGGTTCTCCACTATTGGCGGATGTGATGATCTAAAGGCTCACTCACCAATGCAAAAAGTAGTGACTAGAGATGTCACCCTGGTGTGTGCCAAGGTCCACCAGGAATAGGTCGGAGATCAGCTGACCAATATTTACTTTTGCTGTTGGTTTGGTGTAAAGTAGTCTGACCAGCCTAAGCATCCTGTCCCCCAGGTCCACCCTTGCAGTACTTTGAACATGTAGGCCCTATCCAGCATGCCAAAGACCTTTTCTAAATCCAAAGCAATGCAGGTTGAGTAAGGCCAACATGGTGGCGCCTCCTCTAAGCCTGTGTAACCTCTGTATATTGAGGGAGGTGAATATGCTGGGAATAAAGCCATTTTGGCAGGGGTGGACCAAGATGGTCATTGCTTTCAGCCGTCTAGGATTTTGCTTAGGATCATGTAATCGCTGTCCAAAATGGACAGCGGTTGTTAAGTGGTGACCTCAAGTGGTTGCACCCTGCCCTGGGGAGAAGGATCACAACAGCCTCGCACATAGATTGTGGCAGTATTCCGGCATCTACTGCACAGTTGTTCTGCCATCTTCGGGAACAGTAGGTCCTCATCAGTAGGTCCTCATATGTCTTGTAAAATTAATTTGGCAGTCCGTCCATGCCTGAGATTTTGCAATCTGGGGAGTCGCGTATTGCTCTACAGATTTCTTGCTCTGTGATTAGGCAGTCTAGAGAGGCCCTTTGCGTGGCAGACACCACTGGCATAGTGATCTGGAAGAAGAAGTCAGCACCGCCAGGCCGCCGCGGAGAGTCTGAGGAGCAATACAATGCTTGATAGAGGGTGCAGAATGCTGTGTGTGTTTATGGCTTCCTGAGAATATGCTATATTACCCGGGGAGAGTCAGATAGCAGATGTGGAAGTGGTGACTGAGTCTTGTCATATCAGACATGCAAGCAAGAGACCCAACTTGTCCCTCACTACGCGCTCCTTAGTACAGTATGCCTTATGATCTATGCACTGAAAAGATCCAATCAGCTCCCCCGGCTAAAGGATTGCTCTTCCAGGGCAGTCAGCTGGAGCCTCTAAGTTGTGACCAGCGATAGGTGACTTTCCCAGGTGAGTGGTAGGAGCAATGCGTTGTGATCGAAAACAGGCCTACCTAGGTATTTTGCATTAGTCACTAACATCTGTGTGGCAGGGAGGCACATGAAGCTGCCCACCCCGATACGGAGGTCGTGGGGGAGGGGGGAATAAAAGAGGTATTCATGAGAGCTAGGGTGGAATAAAAGAGGTATTCGTGAGAGCTGGGGTGAAGAGCCCTCCAGCTGACTACCAGTGACCAGTGTGGCAGCCATTGTGTGAGGTGTTCTGCTGCACGAAATGTAGGTCATCGAGGGACAAGGGATGTGGCCTATCAAGTACGCCTATCAAGTATATAGTAAGCAGTTGAAGAATCTGACGATTGTCCATTGGGGGTAGGTCCAGCTGCACAGACATCTCCAACAGGAACTGCGACTGGCCTATACTCGGAAAGTAGATGCTATCGAGCAAGACCGCCGTGCCATCTAAGATCACATCTACAAACACAAAGGGGCCTTCCATGTCTGCCAGTACGTCTACGCATTGAAGGGGACCAGGGTCTGATCCAAAGGAGGGTCCCACCTGATTAGCCGGAATGACCTGTGCACACATGCCCATTCTGATACTATTGCAAGTTTTCAATACTTTTCCTTCCCCAACTTTAAATCACCCAGTCACACTAGGTGAATGTTTTCCTACGTTATGCATGTAAAAAACACGTTGCGGATAAGATCCTCAAATCTGGGTTATACTTAGGAAAAGACTGGATTTATCCTATGCTCAGTATCATTTTTTACATTACATTGTCATAAGCCTGTACAATACTAAACAGTGTTCTAATTGTATTATCACTGTAATGCAACATGTACTTGTAAAGCTCTCGTTACCCTAAGTGGTTTCTTAGTGCTATTGATAAATAAGAGATGGTTACGGGTCCTGAAATCAGTGGAACTCATTGTATTAACGTTGGAGGATGAAAGGCTCACTGGTCATGCTAGGATGCAAATCTGTGGTTATTTTTCAAACAGAGATCCCTGCCACAGATGCACTGGTTTACTGAACCACCAAACCGGGTTTGTCAGTATAGATATATTTGTATTTCACCTAGAACTGGGAGTTAACCTTATTCTAAGCCTCCTCAATTTCAGGTAGATAATGGGAACCAGGAAAAGGGAGTAGTAGTGATTTGCCCATCATCACACATTTTGGAAAAATGTGGTAGCCAAATCAGGAACTCTCGTCTTCACAATGTACAAAGAAAGTGCTTATCTATTTTGAGTAAATAGGTATGAGGGAAGTTTGCAGTGAAAACATTAACCTGCATTGACTATTGAAACAAACTGAGATTGATGATGCTTTTTAGCATCAGCAAAAAGAGAGTTAAAATGCCTTTTGATTATGCTATATCGCATCGTCTGGCAAAAAAAAAAAAGAAGAAAGGAAGGAATGCAATAATACGTAACACAACTGTGTGGCATGCGAAATACATTTTGGGGAGTTTCATAAAGTTGACCTGGGAATGCATTCTGCCCATTGCTTGCCATTGGCTGTGTGTGGGGTTTGTAACTTATGTTTCTTGGCTCTTCATTTCCTGGCTTAGGCTCTTCAGGTTCAATTCATCCCTCCCATGTAAAAATCTTATTTACCAGTATCCTTCAGAGCACTCCCTTTCTGCAAACAGGCCTTCTTATCTCATCACATTTGCTGTGCATTCAAAGACAGAGGTCAAATGCCAAGCTGTGTCTTCCTGAGAGCTCGTGCTGTCTGCCGACATCAAAGATGCAGATTTGTCTCCGCATGGAGCTCACTGGTGCCCCTCCTATGCTCAATTTACGAGGCTGCAACACAATCCTTAAATAGCACATCATGTAAGAGCTTTGTTTTTTTAGGCAGGAAGAGATAAGTAACTTGTCTTTTAATTGCTGACATTTAGAAATGATATCTCCTTCATTCAATTCATGTTTTTTTAAAATTAATGAGCCCTACCATAATTAAGAAAGAAAACTATCTATGGAGTGTATGTATGTTTCACCATCGGGAGTTAAACCGCCAATCGAGTGCTTGGAAGTAGACTGCAACACAAAACTTCATGCTTTCCTTGAAGGTATGTGACAAGAAACTCTTTGATATTGTCCGTCAACAGTTTGGTTTACACATTTATCCTGGTCACTGACATTTGTCTTTTTTCTCTTCACTAATATATATCAAAGAGTTCTCTCCAGTGTTGTACACGTAACTCCAAACATTGGATAGCAACAGACTAACTAACGTATGTTTCAGAGTTTATTTTGTTTCATTTACTTATATCGGAATTCATTGGAAAATTGCCAAAATTATTATTTCCAGCTTGAGCAATTTCTACTGATTTTATGGCAATTCATATCAATTCAGTCAAATTATATATGCCTTTTGGAGATAAGGTTAAGAGTCCCATTTCAGGTTCCCGCTTATCACAGTGTAGAGACACCGACACCAGAATTAAAGATACTAGACAGTAACCTCTGTCAGATAATGGGGATATAAGTTATTTCCCCTGAAATGGGGAATAGGAGGTAGACCCGATAATACTGGGTCCAATTCCCCATGTTTCCCCACCTTCTGAGGGAACAACCTGTCCCAAATCTGCACACTTTTACCCTCATGCTTGAAGCAGGAGGTAAATGTTACAGGGTTTTTTCTTTTGCCCCAGAAGTGTTAAAAGGAGGCTGGGGTGGCTGGAGGGAAGGATTATTTTTTAGGTTCGAGCATTCGCGACCTCTTGCATATACTTTAGTATATACTTATTATATACTTATATGTGTATGTACTTTGTTGGCTCTGGAGATCAGCCCTAAGACTTGTCTGCTTCCGCTTAGAAACTTTTTTTCTGTTCAACTGCCTCTATTTAACTGTCTTGATGGAAAACGACCAGCAGAGGTCAGTAAAATACCAGAATTGCTTTCTGCTGAGGGACTTTCTTTTTATATTTTTCTGGCAACTGCCTCTATTTAACTTTCTTGATAGAAAACGACCATCAGAAGTCTGTAAAATACCAGAATCACTTTAGCATTCTCTAGATTCCAGTCCATAGAAATTGTCTTCTACGAGCATCCGTAGACAATAATATTTTTTTCAAATCTTGTATTTTCAGTTATATGACCACCGAAGGCCCTGATTTTATATTAAAAACAGAGCTTTGGCCTATACCATTTCCCACTGAAAGGCAATATTTCTCTTCATGTGTTCCCATACCTGGTGTGTCGCGCAGTTTGGTGCTTACTTTCCCTCCATGTTAAAGAATAATAGAAGTTTCAGCACCCAGGCGAATGTGCCGCACAGCTAAATACATATAAGGTTACAAAGGCGAGACCAATGGCATTGCAAATGCTTGTTTTTCCATACTTTACCAAAACTAATAGGAGACCGAGGCCCAGATATTCTACTTTTTGGTGTGGGTACTGATACAACATAAAGTGGCAGAAACAGTAGCATCGATCAACTTTCACAGTGAAGTTTATTGTGTCAACATATGCGGAGTGCCCAGCACTAAACAACTTTGAACTGAGTAACTTGTGACCCTGCTAATGTACGTAACCAGGGGGAAAAGAGCTGGGAACACTGCACTAGTAGGATTTTGCACTAACCCATACCTACTCAGTGACGCAAAGTAGCCCAATGTCACGTTGCATGACAACGTGACGCCAAATGAAATGGGCATGAGTTGGAATGGGGTGCATCTCATCATGTTTTTCACAAGATATATATAGCTTGAAGTAGTTATAGATGAGAAGTGGCATAGGGAACACTCCCACTTTAGCAACTAAGCAGGGGCTGTCACTAGACCTGATCAGCCAGTGAATTGGGCCACATAAACATTAATTCATTGTTTTGGGCCTTTTATGTCTGCAGGTTTGAAGACAAAATGTAAATATATGAAATTGCTAGGAAATACCATGAGAGAGGATTGTGAGCATTCACTGGCATTCACAGGGTAGGTAACACAAAGAACAACATTAAATAGGGGAAAACAGAGAGAAGAACACATACAAAAACAATGAGCATGAGAGAGAAAGAGATGGAAAAAAGTAAGGATGAGAAAAATCTGGTGTAGAGAGAAAGGGACACAAGCATTGGCAAATCCAAAAGGTCTTGGCAACGTGAGATGTTTTGGCTTTGTCCATGTTTGGTTTTTTTGCCATGAAAATAAAAGCACTATGCAAAGAAAATACAGGCGCTATGACACAGTCAGTGTTGACTGTGTCATAGCGCTTTTCATTTCTTACTTTTAGCCATGTTGCACAGCAGCCACGCTGCCCTACAACATGGCTGAGAAAAATTGACAAAGCCAAAAGATCTTGCGTAGGCAAGACCTATTGGCTTTGCTAATGCTTGTTTTTGTCTGATGTTGATGCTGTTTTTTTGACTCTGCCTGGGACTCTGCTACACAGGCCCCAGATGATGTGCTCTGACCCCTAAAACAGGTTGAAATTAGATACATGCCTAACCTATACGTATATGGTACAGATAATGGTATCCCATATACCCAGGGTTCGTATGTTAAATGTCATGAAGTGGACTGCAGTACTTATTGTGTCATCATCAAAGTGACAAGGTAAATCGCCCCTAGGCCTGCCACTGCAGCACTGTGGTGCAGTTTTAAAAACTTCCATTTTGACCTGTCAAACTAAACTTTTTGAAAGGCGTAAACATTCCTTTTTAATACTTAGAAGTCACCTTTAAGACATGACTTAAATGAGCATGGGGCAGAGTGCATAAAATATCATAGTAAGGAATATGTGTTTAATGTTTTGAAAGCCCTAGCGATGAAAAACCTCCAAAGTTGTGTTTTTTCACTGTGGCAAGGCTGGCTCTCCCATAGGTTAACACTGGTTTACACTATTCAATGAATACGTTCTGAATTCAGTTTGGGAATAGCTAATAAAACAAATGTGCAAGGACTCCTTTTAACAGTAATTTAATATCCAATTTAAAAATAACATCAGATTTTATATTATCAATAAGGAACAGACATCTTCAGAAATTATCTTTCGGTCCAAAGCCATAAGGAATTCCTGCTAGTGTCCAGTTGTCACCATACCCGTGATGGCTCCCCTAGAATGAGATGTGGATTGCTCTCAGACACTGTACAAAGGGCTTATGGAGACGGTGTGTCCTTCTTTGTACAGGATGGCCCTGGGCTGTGCACAGCCCCTTGCTGAGCACAAATGGATACCTACCCTGTCACAGGCAGATGTAGCTCACACCTGGGCCTTTTGCCCTTTTGTCTTGCTTGTCAGGGTGGCTCCAAACACAATGGGAGGCAGAGCTACCCCAGAACTGGTTTAGAGTGACCTGATGGAGTGTTTGTCCATTTCCTTAGCTAAAACCCTGGATGGGAACAGGGAGCTCATCACAAAGTAAGAAAGGTTCTACCATGTTGGGTTTGGGTAGCGAAGTGCAGCATGCGATTGTTTTCTGCCAGGCAAACAGGAACTGCTGTAAAAGTGTGTAGGGTTGTACTTGGGAACTTAGACTCTTTTGGTTAGGGAGAGGCTAGAAGTCAACCCCATCCACAGGCTAGTGCCTGGCCTAAACGTGGCACCCCTGGGCACCTTCTTCAAAACGCTAATGGACCTGTGGAAGACATAAGAAGCTGCTAATGAGACCTGTAAGGACCTGTGACGAGATCACTCACAGGTCCTGCTCCCATTTGTACTAAATGCAAATAGAACAATTGATGGACAGAATGCTGAACAATGTCAAACATTCGCCCCAGTACAGAGATCTGGGCCTAAATCCATTGTTTGTTTGCTCCCATGCCATTCCAGTTTAAACCCAGCCATTTGAAAATCAATCTTGATCCTGCTCCCCACGGGAACAGCCCAGCCTGAACTGCCAGGCCAGGTCCTCCCTGGACCAGAAACAAGCATCCGGGGACCAGTTCGGGGTTTCACCCCTCATCAGCCAGGCTAGCTTGACTCCAGTGGCATGGAGAGCAGAGGACCCATGTCTGGGCATACCCGTCCCACTCGGGATGACACATGCAAAAAGAACAACTGATGAACAGAATGCAGAACTATGTCAAACATTCACCCTAGTCAAGCCCACACTGCCATGCAAGGTCCTCCCTGGACTGGAAACAAGCACGCTGGGACCGGTTTCAGGGTTTTACCCCTTATCAGCCTGGCTAGCTTCACTACAGTGGCTTGGAGAGCACATTTGTACCCGGGACTAAGTTGTGGACACTGAAGGTCAGTTGGCAAATCTGTTAGCCTTCATAGACACAAAAGCTGCAAGTCCACTTTCTTGCAAGAGCCCAGCAGACCATTTTCAACTGGACACACCCTGGATCCTGCTATTCCTTTCTGTAGGAGTGAACCCTTACCCCCCAAGTACTGTTCCTGAGGTCCTGGAACGTTTGGCTAGTGTCATAGCGTTCTGATCCTGACAACCTAAAAAACTGGGGACTTTCTACAAACTTTTTGCCCAGAGAACTGTTGAAGGACCAGTACCAAAGAGCCATTTGATCTGCCAAGGGTGCATTGCTAGTGGGTCTGACTTTGCTGTTGTTCCCGATGCTCAACATGAGAATTTGTCAACACTGAGGCCACTTCAACTCCATCCCTTAGCTCCCTTAAAGAGGACTCGATCTATGCCGAAAACCTTAAGGGTGTGAAAAGTCAAACTTTTTCCGCCTGAGCTTTCACCACCTAAATCAATGGTTTCACTGAGGCTCCTTTTCGGCACAGGACTCCATCGGTGCCAAGACCCTCCTCTCGACACCAGTTTTTGCTGCCTGCTTCCAGTGAAGTCAGTCGACATCGGGAAATAACTTTTTCACCGGGACAAACCTAGTCCTTGTATCTGACCCACGCTAAATCAGTCGGCCTTAAACCTTACTCTTGTCTTGGTCTAACACAACCAGTTGCCTGAGGTTGGCGCTTTTGACTTTTTTGGCACTATTTTTTATCTAAACCTTTAACAACTTATAGCTCCGATTACCCCAATTGGATTGTTGTTTTGGTATCATTTTGTTAATTTGAATATTCTTTATTTGTAAAAATTGGAGTGGGATTTTTATTGTGTTGTGTTTTCAACTTTTTAAACAATTTTGGTTCTTCTATATATTTCACACATTTTCTTAAGTTAAGCCTGTCTCCTCTGTGTGATAGCTACCAGCAGTTGAGCTAAGGTTTAAGTCACTTAAACGTTTACTTTACTTTACTTTACTTCACTTAAACCTTTATGTTACCTAACAAGGATAGTAGCCACAACTGCATGCAAATGCATCATCTTGCAGCAGCTATTTTGTATTTTCTTATAATTATTATTCCAAGGCAGCATTCACTTAGTTTGACGCTGTAAATTAATACAAAAAGTGCACCAAAACAATTTTTTTTAAAGGAGAAGCTCAGCAGCAAATTGCAGCTGCTGAGCCCTTAAAAAAAAATCAAGACTATTGAGGAAAGAAGGGAGAGCAATGGTGGAACAGTCAGAGCAGGTTCATGGAGGGTCAAGATATGAGCACTGATGAGCGGGGAGAGCAGTGAGGGGGAAGCAATGGAGATGCAAATAAACAAAAAAGAAAACTAAGCAGGACACAAAGGGATAGGAGAGCAACAGACAAGTTAGGGCACAGAGAGAGCAACAAGGAGAGCATGGGGTAGGGTTTTGAGTATGGAATCAGCACACGAGGCAGATAGCAAGAAGAACAAGTTACTTACCTTCAGTAACGCTTTTTCTGGTGGACACAGTATCTGCCAGTGGATTCCTCACCTTGGGCCATATGTAGGTACCTAAATACCGGTCGGTAACGGACGAAAATCGGTAAATATCCCGTTACCGACCGGTATTTAGGCAATTGAGATGTAGGTGGCTGGATTTCAGGATTCGGTAATTTACCGAATCGGAATTTTAAGAAATCGGTAAAATACCGATTCGGTAAAATACCGATTCGGTAAATTTCCGAATCCTGAAATCCTATTTAGGGGGCACTCAAGTGAGTGCATTTCTGGTTTCTGGATTCGCTATAAAAAGCAATTTTGTGCTTTTTGAAAAGTGCCATGTGGCAGACATACATGCCCTTAGGGCATGTATCTGCGCCACATGTGCACGATTCAGGGGTGTAACAGGGTGTCAATGTGACACCCTGCCACCCATGAATATGCTCCCCCTATTACCGATTCGGTATTTACCGAATCGGTAATAGTGAATGGCTTCCCATTCATTCCTATGGGCCTCCAGGCCCGTAGGAATGAATTGGAAGGGATGCATACTTACCGATTCGGTAAATACCGAATCAGTAATACCGAATATTACCGATTCGGTAATAATTACCGAATGTTTACCTACATTCTATTTACCGATTCATAAGTACCGAATCGGTAAAATTCGGTATTTATGAATCGGTAAATAGAAATTATCTACATATGGCCCCTTGTGAATATCCTCTGTGCCAGCAACATTCGGAAACTTTTGTAGCTCTCCACGCCGACGAGGGCGACGTCACAGAAGCACAGCTCCACTCGCGGCTCCACTGACGTCACTGGATCCATAAGAGGACCTCGTCTGCGAGATGACGTCAGTTCCACCCTTTTTTCTGTGCCTTCGAGGCACACGGACGGACTGACAGCAATATATATACAGTATACACAGTACATAATACACAAAACAACACACACAGTGTGAAGATAATACAGGAAGGCAAAATAAATAGCACTCTTCCTTTGACAGAAATAAATGAATTTTGAAACATCATCACTATTTTAGGTATACAAGGGTGGGCAACGGGGAGGCGGGTGGGTCAGTGAGGAATCCACAGGCAGATACCGTATCCACCAGAAAAAGCATTACCGAAGGTAAGTAACTTGTTCTTCTGATGGATACATCTGCCAGTGGATTCCTCACCTTGTGAAAAGATTCCCACAGCAGTCCCACTCCCGGAGGAGGGTGTCCACCCTTCTATACCAGAAAATCCTGAAGGACGGAACGAGCAAAGTGTCCGTCCCTCCTCACCTCGGAATCCAAGCAGTAATGCTTCACGAAAGTGTGGAGGGAGGCCCAAGTTGCCGCTCTACAAATGTCATCCACAGGAACACCTCTAGATAAGGCAGATGTAGAAGACTTTGCCCTGGTAGAATGAGCCCTTATACCCTCTGGAGGTTCCTTACTGGCCAAAGAGTAACAAATCTTGATGCACAAGATAATCAATCTGGAAAGGGTGAGCTTGTGCACCGCTCTGCCTTTCCTGCA
Source organism: Triturus cristatus (assembly GCF_964204655.1). Classification (NCBI taxonomy): domain Eukaryota; kingdom Metazoa; phylum Chordata; class Amphibia; order Caudata; family Salamandridae; genus Triturus; species Triturus cristatus. Next base: position 1,043,787,005 of record NC_140585.1, read on the forward strand.
GCCAACAAAGCCCACAAAGAGCTGGTCATCCACTCGAAATTCCTTAGTCCTATCGAGGTAAAAGCTCACCGCCCTCTTAGGGTCCAAGCGGTAAAGCCGCTCCTCCTCCTTGTAAGGGCGAGGGGGAGGATAGAAGGTAGGAAGGGTAATGGACTGCCCCAGATGGAAAGGAGTTACCACCTTAGGCACAAAAGCAGCCCTGGTCCTGAGTACCATTCTTACAGCATGAATGGTCAAGAACGGGGGTTTTGAACTTAGAGCTTGAAGCTCACTTACCCTCCTTGCCGAGGTAATGGCAATGAGAAAGACCGTTTTAAAAGACAACAGCCTTAAGGGACACTTGTGTAAGGGCTCGAAAGGAGAACCCATCAGGTAAGTAAAGACAAGATTTAAGTCCTATTGAGGCACAATAAAAGGAGTAGGCGGAAACTTATTAGTAAGACCCTTAAGAAATCGCAATATAATAGGTGACTTAAACAAAGACGGCTGATCCGGCAAGCAAAGGAAAGCAGACAAAGCCGATAAATATCTCTTTACAGTAGCTACAGCAAAGCCTTGCTGAGCAAGAGAAAGAACAAAAACTGAAGAATGTTGGATAAACAAGCCCTCAAAGGGTCAATAGACTTCTCTCCGCACCAAAGAACAAATTTAGACCACCTATAAGAATAGATAGATTTAGTGGAATGATGTCTGGCAGACAATATTACATCTACCACATCAGGCGGGAGAGAAAAAGAATTCAGGTTGCCCTGTTCAATATCCAGGCATGAAGGTGCAAGCTCTGGAGGTGGGGGTTTAGAACCTGCCCCTCCCACTGCAAGAGGAGGTCTGCCCTCAGAGGGAGACGGAGTGGAGGGCACGAGGAGAGGTGGAGAAGATCTGTATACCACACCCTTTTTGGCCAATCTGGGGCGATCAATATGACTTGGGCCCGGTCTTGGCGAATCTTCCTCAGAACCCGAGGAATCAAAGGTATGGGAGGAAACGCGTAAAGGAGATGTGAGTCCCATCTCAACTGAAGCGCGTCCCCCAAAGCCCCCTGCATCGGATACTGGAGACTGCAGAATGATGGGCAGTGAGCGTTCTCATGAGTGGCAAACAGGTCCACCCGAGGAGTTCCCCACGTCCGAAAGACGTGACGAACCACCTCCGGATGGAGCCTCTACTCGTGGTCGGCAGAGAATTGCCGACTGAGACTGTCTGCACGCACGTTCAGAACTCCAGCCAGATGATTTGCCATGAGACAAATCTGATGGTCCTGAGCCCAGGACCAGAGACGCAGAGCCTCTCTGCAGAGACAATGCGACCCCACACCCTCCTGCTTGTTGACATACCACATCGCGGTAGTGTTGTCTGTCAGGACTTGAACCGACTGACCACGTAGGGAAGGGAGGAAGGCCTTGAGTGCCAAACGTATCGCCCGCCACTCCAAAAGGTTGATGTGAAGCAACCTTTCCTCTGGAGACCAGGACCCTTGATCTCCAGATCCCCCAGATGCGCACCCCACCCTAAAGTGGATGCATCCGTTATCACTGTGGCCACCGATGGCGGTAGATGGAAGGGCTTTCCTTGAGAAAGATTGCCCTCCAAGCTCCACCAAGACAGATCCGCTGCAGCTTCTCTGGAGATCCTTACAGACTCCCTGAGATCTCCGTTGTGCTGATACCACTGCCTGCTGAGGCACCACTGGTGCGCCATCATGTGCCAGCGTGCATGGTTGACCAACAGAATGCAGGAAGCAAACAGACCGAGCAGACGAAGGACCTTCAGGACTGGAACGACCGCTCCATTGTGAAACAAAGGAACAATTTCCTGTATGTCGAGAATCCTTTGTGGAGGCGGGAATGCTCGACACACAGTAGTGTCCAGTACCGCCCCTATGAACAGGTTGCGCTGAGAGGGCACCAGGTGAGATTTGGGCACGTTTATCGAGAATCCCAATTTGTACAACTGTTGGGTTGTAACTTGCAGATGATGAAGCACCTCATCTGGCGACCCCGCTTTGATCAGCCAGTCGTCCAGATAGGGAAAAACTGGAATCCCCAACCTTCTGAGATGAGCTGCCACCACTGCCATCACCTTGGTGAAGACTCGAGGTGCAGTAGTAAGACCAAACGGAAGGACCGCAAACTGATAATGTTGCGACCCTACTGTAAAACAGAGATACTTCCTGTGCGATTTCAGGATGTGGATGTGGAAATACGCATCCTACAAGTCGATCGACACCATCCAGTCCTCCTGTTGCAGCGCTTGAAGAACCTGCGCAAGTGTGAGCATTTTGAACTTCTCTTGCTTCAGAAAAAGGTTCAAGATCCTGAGGTCCAGAATTGGACGTAGCCTGCCATCCCTTTTCGGAATCAGGAAATACCGGGAGTAGCATCCCTGACCACCTCTATCGCACCTTTTTTTAATAACGTAAAGACTTCCTCCTGCAGGAGAAGATGGTGGTCCTCCGAGCAAGTACCTTGACAAGGAGGGTAATTCGGAGGGAATTCCCGAAAGGGAAGGGAGTACCCATTTTCTACAAGATCTAGAACCCAGAGGTCTGAAGTGACCGATTCCCAATCTTGTAGAAAATGGGTAAGCCTGCCCCCCACAGGACCAACATGATCCAGAATGGTGGATCTAGGGCTGCTTTGCAGTGGTGGAAGGGATGGAGGAAGAGGAAGAGGAGGAGGAGAGCTGCCGACCTCGAGCACGACCTCTGATTCTGCCTCTGTAGCTCTTATACAGGGTGTTCTGTTGCTGTTGTTGCTGCTGCTGCTGGGGCTGCCTGTAGGTCCGAAAGGACGACCTTCCAAAGCCTTTGTATCTCCTAAAAGAACCCCTAGGTTGTGTCTGCAGACCCAGATATTTGGCTGTGGCTTTACTGTCCTTAAATCTCTCTAGTGCAGCGTCAGCCTTTTTACCAAAAAGCCCAGAACCGTCAAAAGGCAGGTCCAGTAGCGTTGCCTGCACATCAGGGGAGAACTCAGATGATTTCAGCCACGCACTCCTCCTTGTGGCAACAGAAGAGCCCATAATTCTGGCGACAGAGTCCGCAGTATCCAGGCCACTCTGGATAACCTGGCATGCAGCCGCCTGAGTGTCTGACAGCACCTGATTAAAGTTCTGCCTGTCCTCCTTTGACAACTTAGGGGCCAGTTGTTTAGCGGAATCCATGAGAGCATGGATATAACGGCCCAAGAGACAGGTGGCATTTGTCGACTTTAAGGCCATACTGGCCAAGGAGAAGACTTTCTTGGCTGATTGGTCGAGTTTTTTAGCATCCCTGTCACTAGGGACCTGAGGAATGGCACCTGAAGACATCTTAGAGCAAGCAGCCTGAACTACCAGACTTTCTGGAGAAGGATGAGAAGTAAGTAAGTCTGGATCACCTGGAGCCGCCCTGTACCTTCTTGCCACAGTTTTAGAGACCGCAGGAGCTGAAAAGGGCTTTCACCATACCTCCATGACTGGTTCAGTGATGGCCTCATTAAATGGTAGTAAGGGCTCTGTCACAGTGGAGGGGGAATGTAAAACCTCAGTGAGGATGTTAGGCTTGAATTCAGCAGTTGGCAGCTGTAGATCCAACAGCTCCGCTGCCTTCTAATGACCGTATGGTAGGGGTCCACATCTTTAGAGGGAGTATCAGCTGGAAGAGTAATCTCCCACTCTGGCGATAAATCCAGGCCACTAGCCTCTTTCAACTCTTCAAAGAAATCAGCAGACTCCATGAGTTCACCCTCTTCCATCTCCTCAACCTGGTACCTTTGCTCTTCCAGGACTCTTTGAGCTTCTCGCCTGGACCTAATCCTCAGGACCGGCGTTGGCGGCGCCGCAACCGACTCCTACGGTGCCGGAGCCGGCGTTGAACACGGATCCGGAGGAGCAGCCGGAGTCAAACGAGGTCGAGCTGGAGCCGGTGAAGATGGAAGCGGCGTCGATGTCCTCGGCGCCGGCAAATGCAAAGACGACATCGCCGGGAAAAAAGGCATAAATGGAGCCTGAGCATAGGCTTGAGGAACCCCCAAATTGAAAGCCATTAGACCCATGGGACCCGAAGGTGTTCCAGAGGGGTACATCGCTCTAGTGAAGACTCCATACATCGCATTCAAATAATGCAATGGATCTTGACCCGGGCCTGGAAAGGGGGGATATGGCTCAGACTGAGGCATAACCGGACTCGGGCTGATCGGCGCCGACGGTGGAGTCTGCGGAGTTGAAGACTCATCAGGAGCCGGAGCTTCTTCAACATGAGCCGGAGAATGTGCCAGCGTCGGAGATGGAGCCGGAGCCGGAGAGTGCTCCGGTGAAGCCGCAGGCGAGGTCAGGCAAACAGGAGAAGCAGGAACTGAGACAGGAGAGGGAGACACAAAGTCCTTACGACGTCGAGTAGGCGAAGTCGATCTAGGAGCCGCTTCTTTATCCAAACGGTGTCGAGAACCATGCCTCTTCTTCTTTTTATGCTTCTTGGACTTAAAAGCATGCCTCGATGTCGACTTCGACGCCGGCCTCGGTCTGGATCGGCTTCGACCTCTCTTCTCTTTTTTCATCCTTGCAATAAACAACTTGGCTTCTCTTTCTTTTAAGGCCTTAGTACTCATCTTTCGACAGCAAGAGCATCCCTCGATGTCGTGATCCGACGACAGGCACCAGACACAGTCCTCGTGCGGATCCGTGATGGACATGTGCTTACCGCACTACCTGCACAGCTTGAATCCGGACTTCTTTGTCGACATCTTTTACAAGAAGCAAGAAGAAAGAGAAACACCAGCAGAAACACAAACTAACTAGCCAGAGCTACGGAGAGTACCAGAAAACCCTTAGCATCGACGGCGCGGAAAAAAGGAAACTGACGTCATCACGCAGACAAGGTCCTCTTATGGATCCAGTGACGTCAGTGGAGCCGCGAGCGTGGCCATGCTTCTGTGACGTCGTCCTCGTCGGCGTGGAGAGCTACTAAAGTTTCCGAATGTTGCCGGCGCAGGGGATATTCACAAGGTGAGGAATCCACTGGCAGATGTATCCATTAGAAAACACAGGCACTCGCAAGTGGTGCTCAAAGAAAAAAAAAGTGCATTCCGTGAATGTAAGCCATGAATGGATACAATTCATCCAATCAATAGGACAGTAGCAAAGCTATGCTCCAGGGGAGGCACAGACACAAACAAGGCTATATCACCGGGAGCAAACAAATATGACTGATATGAAACCAACCAATGGTAAGTAATGGGCTGACCCAAAGTCCATTGTAAGTATTGGTATTGTCCAAAATAGGTCTTTCGCAAAAGATCGCTAAAAGCTGCCTGTAGCACTTTGCACCTAGTTATAGAACAGTTCAATAAATCTCCACAGAGCTGAATGGGCAAGAAGGGATGAGAACTAAAAATTCCTCAGTGGAAATAGCCGAAAGGGGTAATCTCCTTTTATTCAATTAACGGCAGCATACACAACCAAGACAAGACATTGATTTACCTTGACAGCATTCTTAGAGTCCCATTCGTTATATCCGTGTATGACAGATTCAAATATAGAAGAGCCGGGCAACCCTCTGAAATGATGCGCATCGATTCATCCTGAGTGACAAAAAAACATTCATTGTGTCACATTAGGGTCCCATAGGTAGCCCATAGTGATAGCAACTATGTTCAATATCATTGCGACAATCAGTGCTTATCAAAGCTTGCAGTGCTCACACTTTGCTCACACTTTCTTTGGATATGAGAAAACTGTCGCTGTATTGTTGTACAACCCTGTCATTTTAATGAAGACCACAGAACAGTACACCTACAAAATCAGGTGTCCAAAACTGGACGGTTGAAATCAATCCCTCTCACGGTTTCATATTCAATATAAGTTATTTTCATGCTTTTTCAGCAAGCACCTGACATCATTGGGTATAGGTTTGTGCCCTTCCTATTAAGTCATAATGTTATGCACAGATAGAGCAAGCTTCTCATCGTGCTTTATTTTGATAGTAGAACACGCCGGTTCAAGAGTAACAACATGAAGCTACCCGATAAACACGGTGCTATGAGGGACACTATAAAAACACGCATTTACAAACGCGGTCGTTTTGGATTTCAAAGCATTTCACGGTCTTGGACCTAGTTATGTAGTAACAATTATATAGTAATGTAAGTATGGTAGCATGGTCCTTCATTTTCTAAAGTTTCGTCTTTGAGGGTGAATTTGATATTTACCTAGCTAAGTGAAGCCTGAGAAGCCAGCGAAAACCATTAGTAGCATTTATTAATGGACAATGGTGTGAATTTTCTTATGATATAGTTTTTCAGAATAAATTATATATGTAATGGCAGACTTATATTGACAATCCAATGATCTCTAATATAACCCCTGAGCCCAAAGGCAGCCCCGGGTGTGATGTCATATACCCACTAACATCACAGGACTTTGACCATTCCTGTCAATTATATAACATGATGTGATTACAGCATTACAATTTATTGTTATGACATCTTGATATCTGAACACTAAATATGTTCAGTTTACACCACAACGTGATGTGCAAGCTGCACACTGGTGTGCCACTGCCTTAGCATTGAGTGCATGGAACCCAAGCTGCACTGGCCCTTCTGCACCCCTGGCATGAATACTAATAGCTGGCTCCAGTCAAGGCTACCTGCCTCGGTGTGTTTAATTGTGTGCATTGGGCTTCCAAAGAGTCCAAACAAAGTGAAACGCAAAAATGAAATTCATAGTATTTAAAACATGTTAACAATGGGTATAGTTTAAAACAGATATATACAAAATCGGGCATAACTAAAATGATCTGGAATTGTCCTTGTGCTCTTACCTAAATGCCTTTTTCAAGAACGTCTTTGGCACCAACAAGAGGCTAGGATTAAGGTCACGTGTTAGATAAACTTGATTAGTAATGGGATGCCCATTTGTGCATAAGTTGGGAATGGACGCAGTAGAAGGAACCCAAACTCTGAGCCCAAGTAGACCAGACTGTGGCAGAAAGGATCTTATGGTCTTCCTGTGGTGGATGCTTAGAAAACAGACTGCCTCACACTAAAATTATCACCTCAGAGAACTCTCTTGGTTTCAAACTCATTAAACTACTGCACCTTGATCTACAGGTCCAAGAGATGGTTAAAAACTTCAGATTCCAACTAAGACTTCTCCGTAGATCTCCGTAGCTTCAAGTCTTTCCTCCCAACGCAAGATCTTAGATAGGCTGTCCAAAACCTAGTCATTTAACATACAGACAGTGAAAAATGGTACAGACTGGGTGCCTATACCTCGCCTAGCACCCCTCAAAGTGGGCCTCTATTCAGCAGCATGGTTGGTCTTCCATACATAAAGCACTCAACACATCACACCAGCTCTTTAATCCATTAGGTCGTTTTCACAGGGACCATCACCATACATCAAAGACCACATGCATCACTTACATTGCAAATCACATGAACAAACCTTAATACTTATCTGAAAACTAGCAGGAAAATAATGCTATGAAGCCAAGTTCTCCTCAACCTAGGCCCTCCATGATTCAGAGAATTCCACCATGAGGCAGTCATATGCTGGAACTGTACCAACAAACTGAAATAATATACTGACACATATCCAACAGGCCATGTTACTGTCTGGTTTAAAATGGACCTTAAACAGCACTTCCAGAAAGATCTCTCCTAGTCTGCGACAAATTGTTATATCTTGGCTCCCCAAACCTGCACTACAAAGAGAACAATTTCCTTCTAAGCATTTAATCATATTTTGATCTGTTGGCTTGTTCACTGTTATTTCTATGCAATTCTCTGCAAAACTATCTGCAGCCCTGTGCCCATGGTCTTGGCGCACACCTTTAAGAATCTAAATAAATAAAATACTTTAGCAAATCAGCACAAAACTACTCGGAACTGTTTTAAATCTCCTGAAATAATATGTGCATTACAATGTTGTATAAGGACATTGTTTGATAGTTACAATGCTTGACAACAGATAAGGCATGTGGGCCAGGGGCATAAGATATTATTCGTGAATGTGGCACCAAGTTTGTTCCATGGCATTCTTGGATTATTTTCTAATGCTCACAAACACTACTTACCTTCATAAATTGCATTTGTTTGTAATCGGTCATGGTAAGAGGTACTTTGCAAACAACTGTTGCTTTATAGCTGCTACAATGATCTATCTGAGATGTATTCCAGAGATTTTCCTTTGGTGACATTGCCTCAAACAACACGTCCCAAATCTACTGCAGAGGGACTTTTCTTCCGGAACCTGTCCACAGCTGTCTAGATCGTACTCCCTGTCAAACTCTGCTATCATTCAGAAAACAATTAACAAAAACAGAAAAGTTTAAGGCTTGCCTGTTATTCTAACGCTCCAAAACAAACTCAACAAGCCCCATTGTCACAAGTAGGTTGTTGCTCTGGTAGAGTATGATGCAACATATATGTACAAAATAGAATACAAGGTATACATCATCAGCATGATGTAAAGAGTGGCTCCTTCTACAACTTCACATAGCTAGTAATTTGCGGACAGTCATACTTAAATTAGTGCCCTTTCCAATTAGCACCGCAACACGAATGATTCAGGGAGGCTCTGATGATGTCCACACAGTTTAGTTCCTCTTAATCTATTCAAACATGATTTCTAGCCCTTTGTCCAATTTCAAATAACAGCTTTGTTATACCTATCCCACAGATCATTACAGCAGCCGATGTAAGATACTAAAATAACACCATGTCAAGGATATCCAATATATGCAAAAACTGCACAGCAAATGTCCAGATTCCCCAGAGACAGAATGGACATAAAGAAATGCAAAATAATCACACATTAAAAACAACAGAAAATTGAACTGGTAAACAACAGCTATATCTGAGTGTAAGTTCTGGTAGAAAGCTGTTCAATCTACATTCATTCCTCTTTTTTGGTCACACTGAATGATAAGAGATACAAACGAGTCGTCCAATTTCAGTGAGCGTGATCTTGGTGAGTAGAAGAGAATCTTACTTAAAGAAGCATTTGCAATGCAATAGGTCACGCATTATTAAAGTTTGAGCTATTGGCATTGCTAAAATAATGCAACACCAATAGCTCAAACTTCAGTAAAGCGAGACCTATTGCACTGCAAATGCTTTTGAGACTGTTGCCTTGTCTTGCGGCGAGGGTGAGGGAGAGAGAGGAAGAATGAGAGGGAATGAGAGGGAGAGAGAGAGAGGAAGCATGAGAGGGAGGGGGAGAGAGAAAGGAAGAGGGATAGAGGGCAAGAGAGAGGGAGAGGAAGAGGGGAGTGAGAGGGAGAGGGAGAGAGAAAGAGGGAGGGGGTCAAAGAGAAGTTGGGAGGGGGGGGAGAGTGAGAGCGGAAGAGGGGGAGAGGTAGCGAGAGAGAGGAAGAGGGGAGACAGAGAGAGAGAGAAAGCGAGGGAGGGAGGGGGCAGGAAGAGCATGAAAAAAGAGAAACAGGGAGAGACGTTCACTTAAAAAGAAAATCACAAATAGTTCACTGGCTGAAAGCTTAGAAAAGAAGCAAAGGACTATTTGGTCAGCTTCAGAATGCACATGATGAGGGCAGTGAGTGGAACATCAATTTGTGTGCACTGTAAGAAGCTTGCAATGATGGTATGGTGAGCTGGCACTGGTGGTCAGGATCGCACGGATCTGGGGCACACCCGAACCCCAAGAGCTCAAGCTTGCAGGTGATCTGAAGCTTTACTGAAACTTTCAGCTATTGGCATTGCTAATAATAATGCAACGCCAAGAGCTCAAACTTCAAGTAACGCGAGACACTTTTCTGGCTGGGACGTGTTACTAGAAAACATCAGCGCGAATGTATGAGCTCCAGGTTAATATTAATTAACAGAATGTCCTTTGGCACCAAAACACTTGTCTTCCTTACAGCACTTGACATTTCACTCCGCATGTATGAGATTAATTAAGGTGACTACCATGAACACATTACTTGCTACCATCTTTGTAATAGGTGTACTGCAAAAGTTGAGCTTTCAATTGCAAAAAAGCGTGCCACTATGTTATGTTACTTTGTTTTTAGACTGTAAAACACCCACTGTTTTCAATGTTTCAGTGCACACAAACATCACGCAGCTGCCATAGCCTCACAGTTCTAGTCGACAAGGCTGAAGGGCCCAGTGCACGGGACACGTACGTCAGTACTTGTTCATAGATCACAGCAGCCCGCTGCTTCTCCTCTCAGTAGGGCTCCCAGCGTGTGAGAGGCCGTCCTTCGGAAAACGCTATCCGAGCCATGCTTGCGTCGCAGCAGGAGTTTCGTGAGACAGGCCTTCAAGTGCTCATCACAGGCGTGAGCGGCTCACAGGCCCACTGCCTCCCGCTTCTGGCGCTACTTGAGCGGCAGTGATTGCGAGAGACGCCGCAATCTAAAAATAACTCCAGTGCTCCCCGAGAGAAGCCCACAGTCGAGCGCGGGGTGTAAATACAGCGGCTCGGGAGGGGGCCAGGGCAGGCGGAAGCCAATCACGTCCGCTGCTCCCGTCTCTCGCTGCGGCAGCGAGGAAGCGGGCGCACTGAAGAGATACAGACAATAAAACACTAGGGGTTGTAAAAGAAACATTAGAAACCGGCGCAGACAGTGGGCTGAGGAGTGTGGGTGTAGTTAAGAACATCTGAACGTATAAAATGGAGACTTGGGACAGAGATAAAAAAAAAGCATGACAGATTTTTAAAAAAGCGATTGCGAAAGTGAAAGCGATCGCTTTTGTAAAACATAGAAGCCCGCGAGTGGTGCGCGCGCCACAAAAGCCATGTGGTTTCAATTATCGCGCCCATGTCTGGGCACCATAATTGAAAACACGTCAGCAATGTGCGTAATAGACACCATTAGGCCATGGGCGGAGCAATGCGCCTGCCTTTGGCCTATTGTGTGGTGTCTTAGTAACAAACACGCACGCCAAGGCCAATTGCAGGACAGAAAAGTAAAAACACACGCACGAGCGTGTAAGATTCCAGGCTCGGTTTCGGTACCCTGGACAAAAGGACTCTCGCTGCACGAGCAGTGTTACGCACTACAACGCTAGGCGCGCGACCTAAAAAGAATACTGAATTGTCCAGGTTATCTGCTCAATGGAATCAATCACTCACATAGAACCTGAGATTAACCAATACAAAACTCAATAATGCCATGTAAACATTGGCATTATCAAAGAACAAGGAGTAATGAAAACATTGCCTGTAGTTATTTCACCAGTATATTATTTCTGTGCTCAAAGTCTGTATTCCAAATTTCAATAGTAGCAAAATATTTCTGTGGTGATGTTATTGATAAAGGATATCTTTGTGATATCAAAGCAGAACTTTTAGATCATTTTTCAGAAAAAACAGAATGTTGTGAAACACGGAAAATCTGCATAGGTGCTCACATGAACCTTAGATACTTGGTTTCGACAAGCAAAACACATTCCTACTACTGGTTCTGTGTACTGAATATTGGGAATCTGTGGACAGTACACATTTTGAAGAACTTTCAAGGAGCAAATCTGTACTTTATTAAGGTGGCTTGCCCTGCTAATCCATTAAAAGTAGAACTATTATTGGATAATGCATGGCAGTAGTAGGGCTTCAAACTCATACTGACACTTGATTTTCTATTTTCGTTTTTGCTCTTCTTTGGAAGTGCTTCAGAACCACTTAGATACATCAACGCTAGGGCTGAACTCTGCTAGATTGTGTCCCTATTCTTCTAGCCCTGTCTAGAAGTTAGTCTTACTTGGCATTACACAGGTCTTGAACACAGAAGCATAAACCTCTTACAATGTATAATAGGTCGGGGCACCATAGCACTACCGCAAGGGCTCTGGAATACACAAAGTCAAGGGTGGAATAACCTACGATTCCCAACATCTTGAGCTAAAGATCAAGGGATATTTTTTTCTCTGCGACATATATATATATAGAAACAATCCGAGTGGAGCTTGCCACTGTGTAGTTATATTAAGGATCTAGTTACCATAAGAAATTGATTTTTTGAACTGCTAATAACTTTGGAGCAGTTTGATGAATCTTCACAAAACTTTCCACAAAAAAAGTTCCTCCACTTCAGCTCCTTCCTGGAAAGGTCTAGAGTGATCTGTCACGCAGAGGTGGAGAAAAAGGTGGGGCTGTCCTAAAACGCAATTTCCCCATGTAATTTCCATGGGGATTTTTGAGCAGCGCTACAGCCAAAACGCCTGAACGAAATTACACCAAATTTAGAAGAAACGGAAATATTTACCCAGACAGCATGCTTTGTAAGAGAAACCAGAACTTGAGGGTAGAGGCTGATCAAATCCGCACACAACAAATGAATATAGTGTCTAATTATTAAATAGTGCACGAAACCAGAGAGTACTCCCCTCTTTACTCCCTGAAAAGTAGGAACAAGTTCTACAACAACATTCAATGCAAAAAGGTTTCAGCACTATATGGATTTATATTAACATGATATATTAATATTCAGCGACAGCAGCTCAATAATACATTTTCGCTATTGAATGCTGATTACGTATGTGGCCGGCTATCAAACCGCTGCTGGAAACTGGGTGAACTATACAAAACGTTGATTATCGAATTCGAACTTTATAAACTTTAAAGAAAAATTCTGTACACCGTACATGAAAGCACTGAAGAAGTCTCGTGGGAGACGAAACGCGTTGGCTATGAGGATATGAAATGTGAAATGTAAAGAACTTCCACCTGTGAAAAATAAAGAAGAATATTTCTCTATGAAATATACATCTTGAGTTAGATGTCTTCGTTATTGAGCTGCTGTCGCTGAATATTAATATATCATGTTAATATAAATGCATATAGTGCTGAAACCTTTTTGCATTGAAAGCATGCTCTGTAAGATTCGGTGCAAATTCTAGCAATAGTTTTTGAGAAATTAAGTTTCAAAATGTATAGATATGTGGACAGTTGGGTACGCAGGAGTACCACAGGATTCCTGTGGCTAGCAACTTCAAATAATAGAGCATTCTGATTGCCGAGGGTCACAGACTGGTCACCTTTCCTAAGTTTAACTACTAGTCGCGTAACTTAGTGCCCTGTCCATATGATGAGGTGTCAGCTCAAAGCACTTTGCATGTTAAGGCTTTTTTAATATGTTTTATGCTGCTTATAGAGTTATGATTCTTAAACCTTTTTTAATTAAGCACTCCCTGCGTCATTATAAAAGCCTTCCATTTCTTAAAACCTGTGGGTTCCGAAGAGATTTCTTTTACTGTGTACTCTTTCCTGAGGCTGGTTCTTAAAACAAGAAAATGGCATGGTGAGCCTTGTCAATAGTAATAACACTTTAGTGTGTTACCATTCCTTTTAATTTACCTTTTTGCCTGCTTCCGGGGTAGAACTGTTTTTAATTGCATGTATTGTTCTCTTTTTATGATAAATGCATGAATTTTGCGGAACTGTATGTGAAATTGACTCCTAAGGACTCTTTCGCGTAACATGATTTTTCTTGGGGGGCAGGGGTGGAGCAAGGGGGTGCTTTTTAAATTGGTTTATCTTATTGTATGAGGTACTGTTTCTTTCACATGCTTTTATGGTCTGTTTATCATTACCGAATAAAGTTAATTTGACTTGACTTGAGTTGACTCCTCCCCCCCATCGGTCACCTCACTCCCACAGGAGCAAGAAACTCCCAAGAGTCTCATGGGAGCTCACGCTCTAGTTGGCTAGCTGCAAAATGCAGAGAAATGTGGCACTGCTAATACTGGATATGGGCACTTAGTCCTTGTGTCCTGAAAATAAAATAAAAAAGAATAGAAGGCAGGATAGAGGTACCCTGACACCCTCCCTCCCCCCTTGGACATTGTGGGGGGTCCCCATGGGACCAGCTCCTGAGGCCAAAGTTTATTTTAAGTTTCATTTTTAAGTGCCATGGTCCCAGCGCTGGTCCCTAGTCTCCATGGGAGCCCGTCGGGAGCCGCCACTGCCCCGGACTCCTGCAGGAAAGCTTGTCAGACGGCATGTCGTGAATGATGTAATATGAGATTTCATAAGCAGTGCATGGCAGGGCACAAGTTATAATTAGCTTAATGAGCTATAACTAGTGAATTTCAGTGTTTTTAAATGTTTGTTATTTTGGAACACCTAACTATATAACTATAATGTCATTTTTAGGTCTCGCCTGACCCAGCACATGCGCTGGTCTGGTGAGACTTATGGAGAGGGCTCCAAAAAGCGCTACCAGGCCAGCCTAGAGCTACAGTGCATGTGCGCGGGCGCGCGCGCAGCGCTTTACTGCGATTGCTTTCACTTTCGCGGCCGCTTTGCATAGCCAATAGGTCTCGCTTTTGGGACCTTATAAGTATTTAGTTATGCAACTGTTGCATGGCTAAACACTTATAAGGTCCCAAAGGCGAGACCTATTGGCTATGCCAATGCTTGTTACCTTTGTTTTTTCAGTAAAAGAAAACATATTTACAAATATATATATATATATTTATATCTATCTCTATATATGTACACACACATACATATATGAATGCCAAGGCAGTGAAAATAAATTATTATTACCACAGTACAGCAAAATTGAAAAGCATATTTTACTGTATAAGAGACTCCATGTCACAATTCCTTTACAGTGGGAAACAACTCTCCTATTAGTCAAAATGTTTCTTCACGATTTTACCAAAATGCACACATTTAACCCATTGCATCCTGGATTCTATTAAATAACTTTGTTTAAAACAAGTACCATAGCATAAGCCATACATGCAGATGGGTGGAGTGTAATATGCTATTTTAGCACAATTGAGGCTGGGTGGGTTATTATGACCCACTTGAGGTTTTGCCTCTCATGAGTTATGTCGCCTTCCCACACTCGCAAATGGTGACTAGCGATAATAAGCAGCTTATTACACCCTACACAGATAACCATATTGTGTTTAATCTAATATTTTGCTTACAGTACCATGCGTTTTTTAAAACATTTTTTATTATGCTCACTTTTTGATAGTGCATCAGCAGGTTGTCTGCGCTTTTTATTCATTATTGTGTTCTTTTCATTGTTTCATCTGATGAATGGATTGTGTGCAATAAGACAGTATTGGTTACCACTTTATTCTCTTAAAAGACATGCATTTCCAATGCATGAAAGGAAATTGAGATTGGAAGGCAATAACTTAAGTAATTTTTTTATGCAGTGACACCTTTGAGCTTATCTGTCTGCATAGATCCAAAGAACCATGGTCTATGTTTCAGAAGTGGCCATGTGATATTCTAAACAAAATGGCGCAAATCCACCGTCACATAAACACTTAATTGCAAATATTTGTCACTGTTGATACTGCTCCAGAAACTAATAAAAAACTACCTTGAGCTGATTACAAATCCCATCACTTCACAATTGTTGTATCCGTCATCACTGAGACAGTATTTTCTGGTGCAGGAAGAATTTACAAAGGGATCATGCTCTACTGGCATGAATTGTAAAAAAAAGGCCTGAGAGGATAATTTCTACCACTACGGTAAACATAGTGATCAAGAAATGGTGGCCTGTGTATAAATCTTCTCCTTTTGGGTTCGAGGGACTCAGTAGTGCTCAAGCCCACCACCAGGAGCGTCAGACGAGCAACTGGTTCGAGGGATTGGGGAAAGAAGAAAGACCCAGAATGACAATTTTGGAATGCCATACGGCCTGTGGAGGGAGGAAGTTGATAATTTAAATTGCAGCAGTGTTTTCCCATTTTCATTTTTAGTGGTTGGTGTAAACTCTGACAGGGAGAGATAAAGAGGTGTTGGATGAGGGGTTTCCTTAATCTGACTGTCAAGGGTGTAGATGCTCCCTTAGAGTTGTGATTTTGTTGAAGAAACAGGATAACAGTTATTTCTGAGATCATTCAAAGGCTCTTAGGAGCATGAACATTGATTAGGTAGTCCATGTTTGGCCACCATAACCACCTAATTCTACACCTTTGAAAGATAGGAAGAACTTACCACGCTTGGTTTGATCTGAAGTATGTACCATGGCCCCCACTCATGCACCGCGACCAAACTCATTGTGTCAGAGAACCCCCTTTTTTTTTTTTTTTTTACAAAATGTATGAAATGGCTAAAAGGATAGAAGGTTGAGTCTGTGTCTTAGCATGTGTGCAGAACCAGGTGAAGAACATCCGTTTACTCTAATTAATTTTAAGACTACTGACATTGATCCAGTCACTCACCAACTGAAACGCTTCCTGACACCATTTCGGGCCCTACCCGAGGAGCGCCGACCTGTAGGTATATCTGTATAACTGCATGGTGTCAGCTTAGCAATGAAAACATAGACAGCCCTGAGTCCCTGAGCAGTCCCATGATGGATTTCATTAAAATGTTCTATATTAAGAGGCAGAGGAGTTCCCTGCATTGGTGGCTGGCGTTCTTTGAAAGTGATTGGTGGTGGTGAATTTCAGTGTCTTTTTTTTTAATTTATTTTTTTTAATTATTTTCGCAGCAAAAAAATGACTGATCAAGCATTATAAATCATACACTTCAATAACATTTAAATAAGTATACATATTAAGCTTTCAATTAAATCCAATTATAGATGGGTGTCCATACACTTAAACCAAAGGCTTTCTTCTTCCGTCCCTTTAGACTATACACCGATTTTTCTAGTTGATACGTGTTTAACAATGATCAACATCAAGCCAATGCGAGGTTATACAATATCTAAAAATAGACATGGATATAAACAAGAAACCATCTTCCGCAGTCGTTTGAAGCCTATCTGAATTTGATTGAACACCAAGAATAACAAGTTCAGGAGAAATTATTATCGAAAAACTCATGATATTATTTAGAAAAGTCTGAACTTCAGAAATAAATCGAACTAGGCCGGGACAGGAATAAAACATATGAACAGAATTTGCACCAACAAAATTACATCGACTACATTTGTCTCCTCTATTAGCCTTCCATTTCAACAGTTTAGCAGGAGTATAATATAAATCAAATATACTCATAAAAAATCGACTTTTTAGAGATCCATTGAGTAAAACTAAGTCAGACAAAGCTAGAGCATCAGATAGATTAACACTCTCTATCCCCAAGTCGGATTGCCATTTTGTATTAAATGATTCAAGATTATCTTCTATATGATTTAACATGGTCTGATAAATCACACCAATTCTATTTTGTTTCTGGCAGCAGTCAAGTATGTCGATCTTTTTCATCTTATTAGTTTTTAGTAGATTTTTGGAAATTATAAAACTGCGTATTTGTAGATATTTAAAAAAATCGGCTTTAGGTAAATTAAACTGTTCCTGTAGATACAAGAATGAAACAAATTGTCCATCTTGATAAAGATCACCTAGCCGGAATATATTAGATCTTTGCCAGCGTTGGATTATTGGATCTGAGAATATTGATGGCAATGTTATATTATCGGATAGTGGTGTGTAGTAGCTAAGATTACTATTAAAACAGAATCTTTTCTTAAATTGCTTCCATATTTGATAAACTGTCAGTATAGTTTTGAATCTCGTTCTTTTGTAATAACTAGGCTCAGAGAAGCGTACAAGATATTGTCGTGCCTGGCCACCAAGAATCATTGTGTAAATTGATGGATACAAAAATTCCTCCAATGATGTTTCATGAAAAATTAACGCAGTCATGTATCTTAGTGATATCGCCAAATAATATAGACGAAAATTCGGTAATCCCCAGCCTCCTCTGCATATAGGTAGTGAAAGCCATTTAAAAGACCGTCTAGCTCTTTTATACCCCCATATAAATCTTGAAATTATTCTATCTATTTTAGCAAATAGAATCGAAGGGAACAATAAAGGTATCGTTCGAAAAAAATAAAGAAATTTAGGAAAGAAAAGCATCTTAATAGCATTAGTCCGACCATACAGAGAGAGATGAAGATTATTTAATCTTTCAAGAGATCTATTAGTAGAGTCAAGTAATGGATCAAGATTAGGCCTAACAATATCTTCGACCTTGGCAGACAGTTGTACACCTAAATAAGAGGCAGTAATAGCACAAGTCAGATCGGCTGGGATGCCGGTAGTAGAATGAATTAGCTGAGTTTTAGTTATGTTAAGTTTGTACCCTGAATATGCTCCAAAGTCTCGAGCCGCTTCTATAATCTTAGGCTACGCTAATTTAATGTCTGAAGTAACAATCGCGACATCATCAGCGTAAGCAAAGACTTTATATTCTATATGATGAATTATAACTGGGGGAATGCTTTCTTGATTTATAAGTTTCTGCAAATATGGTTCTATGTAGAGCGCAAATAATAAAGGAGAACAAGGACATCCTTGCCTAGTGCCCCTGGTTATTGATAATGTAGTAGAAATGTCAGAGGCTATTCGTATAACAGCCTGAGGGTTATCGTATAAAGCTTTTAAAGCAGTTATAAATTCTATTGGAAATTTTTTCCAGGCAAGAGTTTGCCAAAGGAACCCCCAGTCGACCCTATCGAACGCCTTCTTGGCGTCCAAAAGGGCTACCCCGACTGGGGATCCCAAGGCCTGCGCCCAATCTAAAAGAGCAATGATTCTTCTAACATGGTCTGTTGTATCTCTTTTTTTAATAAAACCATGCTGAACTTTAGCCACTAGATAAAGCATTAGATGATTTAATCTGTTTGCTAGAATTTTGGAAAAAATCTTACTGTCAGAAGAAATAAGAGAAATTGGCCGGTATGACCCTAGATCCAACGGTTCTTTTCCTTTTTTGTTTAAACACGACAATGGTAGCTAAAGACCAAGAAGGAGGGGGCCGACCATTAAATGCTTCACAATTTTTTTTTAATAATTCAGGTTTAAAAATGTTACGAAACGTTCGATAAAATTCCAAAGGAATATTATCAGGCCCTACAGCTTTACCAGAAGCCAAACCCAATATAGCACCTTCTATCTCCTCCCAAGTGATGGGATCTGCCTGTCAAGGGTGTAGATGCTCCCTTAGAGTTGTGATTTTGTTGAAGAAACAGGATAACAGTTATTTCTGAGATCATTCAAAGGCTCTTAGGAGCATGAACATTGATTAGGTAGTCCATGTTTGGCCACCATAACCACCTAATTCTACACCTTTGAAAGATGGGAAGAACTTACCACGCTTGGTTTGATCTGAAGTATGTACCATGGCCCTCACTCATGCACCGCGACCAAACTCATTGTGTCAGAGAACCCCTCGTTTTTTTTTTTTTACAAAATGTATGAAATGGCTAAAAGGATAGAAGGTTGAGTCTGTGTCTTAGCATGTGTGCAGAACCAGGTGAAGAACATCCGTTTACTCTAATTAATTTTAAGACTACGGACATTGATCCAGTCACTCACCAACTGAAACGCTTCCTGACACCATTTCGGGCCCTACCCGAGGAGCGCCGACCTGTAGGTATATCTGTATAACTGCATGGTGTCAGCTTAGCAATGAAAACATAGACTGCCCTGAGTCCCTGAGCAGTCCCATGATGGATTTCATTAAAATGTTCTATATTAAGAGGCAGAGGAGTTCCCTGCATTGGTGGCTGGCGTTCTTTGAAAGTGATTGGTCGTGGTGAATTTCAGTGTCAGCTAGAAAATTAAAACTGTCTGCAAGCTCTGAGCATTCCAATGAGGGGTCTAATGAAAAAGTTAAATATTACGGTCAAATGGGTTTCCCATAGGGGTGATCGCTGGAAGTGGTGGTGAATTTCTGTGAGAGAACAGAGAGAGAGTGAGCCTTACTTTTCTTGGGGAACTGGAAGCGCGAATAGGGGGAGTTCGCTCTACCCGAGAATTGTTTTTAAAAACTAGGTCAAATAGTGCATGTTGGAGGAGCCAAGATGGCGACCGGGACGGCAGCGTAGACTCCCGGCTCCGTGAACCTCCGCATCCCGCACGGATATCCTGCATGAGATCCTCAGCCTGCGCTACGCGCTCGTATTTGTGAATGAGAGTGGCAACCGACCGTGTGACTCCGAAGTTTCTGGCGGCGGTACCGCCGGAGAAATGTGCCTTTGAAATTTGCGGCCCGTGCAGCCCTGGAGCCAGGACCTCGAGTGGACACCTTGGCCGGGTGGCAGTTCAACAACAGCGGCCTGTGGTGACTGGGTGGAGTCGGACCACCGGAGCGGTGCACACCTCGGCTTACACTTCGCCGTGGTCGTTCCTACCGCTAAGCGTAGCGGACCGAGTGCATGCCCGGGGTGGCAATTCTGAGATTCTCCGGTGATTGCCCCTGCCTTTGACGGTGAGCTGTCCGGACGCCGCCCGTAACTCGCCCTGATTCTTGCGGGCTGCTCCCGGATTTTCGCGGGCGCTGGTCCGTGGTGGGGACGACTGTTGCCCGTGACCACACAACGGATAATTTTTGCCTGCCCCCGGAACCCTGTTTCCAGCGATGTGGACCTTGAGGCGCTTGTCCCTGGGTCCCGGTCCCAATACGGGTCGGGCCTACCCGGCGGCCATCTTGTTATGATGAGGCCTACCATCCTGTCCACCGGGTCACAGCAGGATTGGGAGTGTGTGACTTTTGGGAGTGTGGCGGAGCGATCGCAGAGAGCTGTGCTGGGGTACGGCGACCTCCTCGAGGCTCTCGGTGCCCTTCATTCCACCTTGGTTTATGGCATCGGGGTCTTGGGGAGTAAGCTCGATGGTGTGGCATCAGCGTCGGGACAGTTGCGGCCTGACTGTCCTCAGGTACACAAGGACTTCCCACACTGCACACAGGAGGACAATGTCGCGGCCACCCCTGAGATTAGTGAACAGCTGGAAACTCCGGACAGTATGCTTCCGTGTGATCGGCTGGCTGTGGGTCTGATCTGTTCCGGAGGTATTGGACCTGAGTGGGAGGTGGTGGCCTCGTCCCGTGCACGGCCTCCGGCGACCCAGGGAAACTTCAAGCAACAGTTGCCTACTTTGGCTGATTCCGCCTTCCTGGACCTTGTGTGCAGTGCAGATCCTGGGGCAACACTGGGAAAGATGTCCCTCCATGATGCGGACTGTGTTGGTACTCAGAGTCTTCCACCCCACCTGTGTGCGTCGCGTCCCGGTCGTTTTTGGACACTCCTTTACCTTGTAACATTGGACATGGCGCTGGGTCGAGGGGTATGCATGGGCAGATTTGCAAAGAGTGGTCAAGGATAAGGCTGATCCTTCAGGGGTGGTCATCTAGTAGACGGGCGGGCTCAGGGGTTGCGTGCTCTCATGGCATAGCTATTAGTATAATTGGTGCATAATGCTCCCCATCTTTCTTTGACATGGTCGATTTTGTGCTGCTTACTGTTTGCCTTGGGGAAAACTTACCGTGCGGGAGGGAGAAGCCGGGGGCATGTTTTGAAGGCCCTCCTCCAGTTTATTAATACTCTCTCTACCCCCCCGTCTGGTGGGGTTCTTTTCTTACTCCCTTTTCTCTGTTCTTCTATATTTCGGGTCTGGTTCCAGGGCGACAGGCACACTGCTGGGGGGGGGGCCGTACTCATCTGCAGAGGTGCAGGGTGGGGGGTTGGGGAAGGGGATTCTTTAGTCTTTACCCTTTTTTTCCATGGCCTCCTTTTTCTTCTCTGATTCTTCTTTGTTTTTCTTTTCTGGGATCAGCGTGGTACAACTCCTTTGTTGTGAATCACTGCTTTTTCATGTGTGCCACAATTTCCGGGGTGTTTTCTGGGCTTTAGGGCATGGGACTGCAGGCGCAACAGGTCATGATACTTCTCTACATCCTGCACTTCCTGTTTTAGCGCCATTGACTCGATAGATTGCCGTTTATTGTTTACGTTTGTTATTCTGCCTGCCATTTTTCGCTGCTGGGAAATTGTTTGGCACCTGATCCTTTCGTCTTTCCCTATTATAAAATGAAAGCCTTCTTAATCCTGGTGTCCTACTTGCGCCATTCACTGGCCGAGAATATATTAGCATGGAGATTCTGCTCCCCGAGGTTCTGCCTGTGTCAACATTGGATCTCTGTTGCTTTGACTGCTTAGCGGCCGGCCCCGGGGGGTTGTAGGCCCATACTTGTTATTGGTTGAAATGCTAATAAAGGTTTTTCAAAAAAAAAAAAAAAAAAATAGTGCATGTTACCCACATTTCGTTTAAAAAAATGCTCTTGAAAGAGTTCATGGTTTGACAGCTAATCTTTACAGTCTCAAGGGATGTTGCACTATGGTATTGTATTGCAAGCTTGCCTGACAATTTTGAGAAAATGGTGTATTTATAAGCACAACAGCCCCAAAACAAATGTAGGTGGCAGAGGTAGCTCAGAAAATTCAATTTGGTATGGCCTCTAAACTTCCCAAACATCAAGCTATTCATTTTCTTTCCCTTTTTATCCTACCTCTTATTAGCATATTCTTGATTATATGTTATGACTGATCCGCTCTAAAAATGCCTAGTATAACTACAATAGCGATCACGCTAATTCTCCCTATATGAGATACCTCTTCTCTCTCTCTGCTTCCTTTTTCTGTCCCTCTCTGTGCTTTCTTTGACCCATATGAGGTCAGGGGGTGGGGGGCAGCGAAAATAGGCAAATTATATCACTACTTACACAACCAATGTGGGCTGCCCTGTAACAACAAGCGATGCAGAGTGCATGTTATATGTTATATGTATATGATATGTTATATGTTATATGTCATATGTTCGTAGGAAAAAAAACGAAATAATAATAAAAATCTACTGAAAAAAAAAAGAATCTCCTTGAATGGGCAGAGAAGCAAGATAAAGAAAAGTGTGTGTTATTTATTCATCAGCTAATTACTGAGAAGTGCCTGCTTTGTTGCACTGCAAGTACGGTAGCCCCTTACCCCCGTACGTGGTCCAATTTAAAGAAAACCCAGATAAGTGATGTTTATGTTTTGTTCAAACTGTCAGGCTTGCTAAGTGCTGGTGTCCTGCAGGACTGATAAACTTTCAGTGGGACATTTCCCAGATACAGTCAAGGCGGCTGTAATACGATTAGAGTGCTATGCCTTTAAGGAGTCAACACCTCGACGTCTGAGTACGGATGCTACACTGTTAAATGAAAGAACCAGAGCTTCTCGGCAGAGGTGTTTTTTCATGGACCAGGAGAGGAACATCAGTGCAAGTGCATTATAACAGTGCATCTCTCAACAAGTCTGAAAAGCTTTTAAAATGGCAAAGCCAGAACCTTTGAGGGTAGATTATATATTTCTGATGGAACAGTAACACAACTTTTCAGCAGGGCAGCTATATTTTTAATTCTCCGATGCCCAAATCTGCAGACTATCTAAAGCGTCCAGTCTTTGAATGAGCATGGAGGGTGAAGACCTCAATTATACTTTTGAAAAGATGTGATGGACACGTGATAGGTGTACATGTCAGTGCAAGCTTTTCTCGCAGAGCAAGCATAGTTGAATAAGTAGCACTCAGATATGGCACAGTAAGGGGAAAAACAGAACAGTTTCCACTAATGGCGAGAGAACTAAAAGTGCCAATATTGTCAGATGCAGTGCAGGCTTTTCAATCGATGCATATAATTAATCTAAGGCCACACGTACGAAGCCTTTTGAGATCGCTAACAATCAGCCCGTTGAACAACGCAAAAATGCATTGTGACATGTATCAAACCCAAATAGCGATTCAGTAACCTATTACAGTCATTGCAATTTAGGTTTGCGATTTGGTATTAGGAAAGGGCGTGTTGAGGAGTTCTCTTTCTTCTTTTTTTTTTTTAAACATTTTTTATTAAGGTTAACAGTGGTTCACACCCAATTACAATTAAGTAGGTCATGGTATCGGAAAGTTCAATTGTTTTCAGTTCCCTTGCCACAGAGAGCTCTACACATATACAAATATTTTTTGCCATTTGTCTCAGCCTCTTAAACAGTAAAGATGTAGTAGGTTGTCCCCCAATGCTCTTCCAACGCCTTTTAGTCGCTCAGGTCCGGATCGGAGTCCTCTGGTGGAGGAGCACATATATTCCCACGAAATTCATTCCATCTGCCCCACACCCTCTTCCATTTTTGAGGACAGCCTCTATTAACGAAGACTGCTCTTTCTGCCACCATGGCGCCGTCCAGATCACAGCACCATTGTTGGTGAGAGGGGGCCGCCTGAGCTCTCCACAGCCGAGCAATGTTCCGCTAATGCCACACCCATGGTAGCCCAGTTTTACTCTGCATGGTTCAGGTCTGTTGGTTCCCACACATTGAATAGGCATTTCCTTGGCTCGAGGGAGATCTCATGTCCACCAACCCTGGTGAGTGTGTCAATTATCGCCCTCCAATAGGTAGCAATGCGGGGATAGTCCCATAGCGTGTGGTAAAAGGTACCTTCGGCCACACAGCCTCTAAGGCAAAGCGGAGACTCCGCCCTTCCTATCTTATAATGTGTGGTCCTAGTATAGTATGTTATGTGCAATATTTTAAGTTGCACTAGTTTCAGCCTTGATGGGATTGCTACCTCTTGCGGGGAAGCGAGGGCTTCCTGCCAGTCTTGTTCGTCCATTTCGCCTATCTCAGCTTGCCTTTTCTCCCTGAGATTCTGGGTAGGGTCTGTTTGGTTATTAATCAATTTACGATATGTTAGGGAGGTCGCTTTTTTGGTGAGGTGGTCTGTCAATAGTCGGTCCTCTAGTGGCGAGGTGTCGGGGAGGTCAGTTCCCGGCGGTACAGCTTTTGTGAGTGCATGCTTTATTTGTATATATCTGAAGTACTCAGTCCCGGCCATTTGATATGTTGCTTGTAGCTGGGCAAATGTCACCACTTCCCCTTTTTTCCACAGGTCCCCGACCATGGAGATGCCTATTTGGTCCCACCGGGAAAATCCTTTACTGGTGCGTAGTGTACCCAACCTGGGGCGTCCCAGAGTGGTGTATGTTTTGTCATCACTCCCTCCCAACCTAGTGAACGCTGTGCCACTGACCAGACATGTATAGTGTGTGCTGTAGGACCCACCAGTCCTTGCTTCCGTTTTTTGTCATATAGGGCTCCCATAATCCCATCTGTACCGAGAGGGTGCCTGTCCATGCGTAATGCGGGTTCGTCTTGTGGGGCGTGGAGCCATTGATTAATCACGATGAGTTGGGAGGCCCAGTAGTAGAACTTGATGTTGGGAAGGGCTATACCCCCGTCATACCAACTCCGAATTAGTTTACGCTGCGCTATCCGTGGGGGCCTTCCCTTCCATAGAAGGTATCACACTTCCGCTTCAATTGATTTGAAGTAGGAATCTGGAACAGGCGATGGGGTGTTCTGTAGCGCGTATAAGAATCTGGGCAGGGCCATCATCTTGAACAGGGCTGCACTCCCAAGTAGTGTCAAGGGGAGAGAGTTCCACCATCTCACATCACTGCGGAGTCTCTTCAGTGGGGGCAGGAGATTATGATCGTAGAACTGTGTCGGATGAGGTGTAATGTATATACCGAGATATCTAAATTCCTTCGTTGTCAGAGATATTTCTACGCCCGGGGGGGGGACACGGGGGGGACCTTTGAGTATGTACAATACCGACTTTGCCCAGTTAATCGTGTAGCCGGAAACTCTGCCGTATGATTCGCAGATGTCCAGCAGGCAGATAATGGACTTTCGGGGGTTCGCCATGTAGAGCAGGATATCGTCTGCGTAGAGGGATATTCTATCATCCCATCTCTCCGTCCAGTGCAGTCCCCGTATTGCCGGGTCCCACCTGATCCATGCCACCAGTGGCTCCAGTACTAGAGCGAACAACAACGGGGACAGGGGGCACCCCTGTCTGGTGCCACGCCCCAAGGGGAACTCCTCCGACAATCACCCGTTGACCACCACCTGTGCCAATGGTTTCATGTATAGCAACCGGGTCCAGGCACAAAAATTGGGCCCGAAGCCGAGGTGTTGCAGAACTGCGAAAAGAAAGGGCCATTCAACCCGGTCAAAGGCCATAATTGCATCCAAAGAAAGGATGACCGCCTCCTCCTGTATGGTAGGTAACCTAGCCAGCACCCCATGAAGTCTTCGCAGATTCATTGCTGTGTTTCTACCTGGCATGAAGCCTAATTGGTCGGGGTGTATTAAGGCCGCGAGATGAGGTTGTAGCCTGGTGGCTAATACTTTGGCAAGTATTTTCGCCTCTGCGTTGAGGAGTGAGATTGGGCTGTAAGAGGAACAGTCCTGTGGAGGTTTGCCTGGTTTCGGGATTGCAATAAGAGTTGCCAACCGTTGGTCCCTAGGGAGTATCCCTTCCTCTAGGCTAGTCTTGAACATGTTCAATAAGTGAGGCACCAGCATGTCGGAGTCTTTCTTATAGAGTTCTATTGGGATTCCGTTGGGACCCAAGGCTTTCCCGGACTGCAGCCCTTTAATGGCAGCAGTGATTTCCTCCAACGTGAGGCCTACCTCCAACGCCTGGGTATCTTGCGGTGCCAGTTTTGGTATAGGTATGTCTTTGATGTGTGCTAGGCTTTCCTCTTCTGAGGTTGTTGCTATGGGGGAGTATACTTTTACAAAGTGTTGTGCGAATGCGGTGACTATGTCATTAGGGTCCCTCAGCAATTCTCCCAAGGGAAGACAAATCTGTGCCACACAGCGG
The DNA here is from genome assembly GCF_964204655.1 of Triturus cristatus. Lineage (NCBI taxonomy): Eukaryota > Metazoa > Chordata > Amphibia > Caudata > Salamandridae > Triturus > Triturus cristatus. The sequence goes on from NC_140585.1 coordinate 1,043,813,425, forward strand.
CTGGCCCGTTCTTTTTTTTTCCAACCAGGCCAACAGCCTACCCGCTTTGTCCCCAACTTCGTAGATGGTATGCTGCATTTTTGTGATCTTCCCCTTGGCTCGTTCCTGTGTGTAGTCACCGTATGCTTGTTGCGAGAGTCGAAGGGAGTGGGTCGTATGGTTGGTGGGATCTGCCGCATGTATGAAGGGGTTCTCTTTCTAATAGCGAATCACAGGGGTCCTAAGGACCACTAGCTACTCTTAAAAAATTGAAAAGAAAACTTTAAATTTTTGTTTTTGAAACGGATCACGTTTTGCTTTAAGGAAAACGGGCTGCATTTTTAAAAACAAAAAGATTGCTTTATTTAAAAGCAATCACAGATATGGTGGACTGCTGAACTCAGCAGACAACCACCCCTGTGATTTTAGTGAGTCCCAATGGGTCACAAGCCGAGACCTACCTCTTATATTCATGAGGTAGTTCTATTTGCGACTCACTGGGAATCGCAAATGAAACTCAAAATTGTTTCAAACATTTGAAATAGCAATTTCCTAATTGTGATTAGCAGGACATCGCAATTAGGACTCGTTATATCAAACTTTTGTACATGTGGCCCTAAGTCTCCAATCCGATAGTCTGCATAAACCTCGGCCAGGTGTCTATTTTGCCAGAGAGCAACAAGAGGTGTTCTCAGATGAACGGAAGGTGCTCATATGTAGACATCTTGGGGTAACATGGCAAAGAGATTTAAATACATGTACTTATTTTAAAAAGTTGATTTGACCACTGGAGTCGCAAAGATATCTTGAACCCTGAAACAAATAGGAAAATGGCTTGTAAGAGGCAAGACAATTGGGGCCAACTAGCCCCCTCGCACATATGGGCCCCAGAGCCACTGCACCTGCTGCACCAATGATAGTCATGCTCAAACAGATGGCACACGATTAAAATCCCCAACTGCCTGTCTGGTTTAAAAGAAGGGCTGAGAATCGGGTGAGTTTGGCACAAGTCAAACAAGTACAGACATATAAAACAGGGTAATGTTTACATTCTCGATTTATCACAAACAAAAGTAGGACCTCCATCTTATTCTCACCTCTGCTCCCTATTTCCATTAATAATTCCTAAATTGCTAAGAATTACCACCAGTATGTCATGACCAGGAGCCAAACAAACACAAATATACACACGCATGCACATAATAACAGAATTACTCAGTCACCCTGGAAGCACATAGACATACCCAGAGACACACACATACCTCTAATGGAAAGATGCTTTTATCTTTTTTTAAACGTATCTTTAAGCAGTCATATATATGTACGAGTCCCTGATCTGGCTCTTTAAACCTCGAGCTCTGATGATCCACTCCTGTTCACATTCTCGACTTTCAGACGACATATACACTATGTGATTGACAGAAAAGGGCCTGACTGTTCCCTGTGCTGTTACTAACACTCTATGTTTGACGCTGGCCTTGCCATTGGTGAGGGAGCTCTGCAGTAGCGGCTGGTTTCTTCATAAAGTGGCGAGGCAGAGGGAGAGGGGGGGACTGGGACGAAAAACTAGCAAACAACAAATAAATAACTTACCTGTTCGACGCTCCTCTTTGGCTCTGCCACCGTGCACTGCAGGCACAGGCTCCCAGAATCTCCTGGGCCAATCCTGACGCTGCGTCAGGATTGGCCTGAGCTCTGATGATTTGCGCTCCCAGGAAGACTGGGAGCCTGTGCCTGCTGATCTCTCCAACCCAGCAATCCAGCTGGGTTGAAGACATCTTCAGTGCGCATGAGGGTTTGGCCGGCCTGAGACAGGTTTATTACCGTTTTGTTTTGCATTTATTGGCTGCTGGTGGGGGGGGGGGGGGGGCGACGCTCCTCTGCCATAGCGGAGAAACCGCCGCTGGAGCTATGAGGCCCATTTGAAGGTCTGCCTGTCAGCGCTTTAAACACACTAACTGTGCAAATCAGCCCGGACATGCGAAGTCTGTGTAGGACCTGTCTACCATCACCCTAAGTGTCTGAAGTCGTGTTGCATAGCTTCATACACTCAAACTGATAGTGAAAAAAGTGGTGAGGAGGAAAAGAGGCATCAACCGAACGTCTTAATGGACAAGCTGCCACTGCATGGAACCTACTATGATTCAACCATATTCTTTGCACCTTAATATGTAGAGGTGCAGAAATTAGGGTAATCAGCCCTCAAGAAGGAAAATCCATTCTACCCTTCTACTGCATTGAGACCATATGTTATAAAGTCATTACAATCCCTTGTTGTTGTTTTTTGCAAGGTTGCTATGGCTATTCCATTTCTGGTTTATTCATGTTCCAGCCCCCTCCACCACCCACCTATTTTTGCTACGTTCCAGGTCACTTTATTCAAGGGTCATTCATTAGAATTCATAAAGCCTCTGCACAGGGAAAGCACTGGAAACTGCTAACACTATCCAATTCCATTTGCAGTTATTTCTACAGTCACTTTTACTAGAAATCTCACAACCATGTATTACCCAACCGTATCTGCTTTTATCACTTTTATGTGATAGGCTGAACTATAAATGACATCACTACTCCTTTTTCTCTGTATGAAAATGTATTAACATCAAGACTAGGAAGCATACGGTTTACTCCCTTTACCATTCTACCACTATGGTTTACATTTGGGTTCTCCTGCACCTGCAGAACATTGTTCCATATTTCCTCAGTTCGTCTACAGCTTTAGGATTTTACTGTTTATAGGGGTAGAACAAAAGTTCCACAATTGCCCTAGTCTAAATGTTCTACCCCCTTGAATCGTTTGGTAAAGATAGTAATACTGTATCTTTGGGAAGGGTAGTCCTAAACTGAAGATTAAAAGCAACATGCGGAGTAATCTCAAACGATTAATGCTTCTTCTGTCATAACAATATGTGATCATATTTCTTCAGGCCATGGATGAGTGTAGGATGCCCTGAAAGGTTCCTTTGTGGAGTCAGAGAGGTCATGCAGCACGGTGTAATCATAATTCAGAAGGAACAGTACAAGGACTTGAACAGAAGTTCTAAAGTCACTTTTTGAAAGAAGGGTGTTGGACTTGGCCCTTCTGGCAGGTTCACCCCTGAACTTTTTGCTTTTTATTGGCGACTTGGTGTGGTGATTTCTTGGTTTCTGCGCACTTTCCCTGTGTCCCAGGGTAAAGTGCGTGCGCGCTCTGAGTGCATGTGGTGAGATAGGCCTGCCCTCCCATAGGAATGCATGGGGAATGTATGTGTCCCTAGTAGTTCCTGATGCGTGGGGTGTGCAGGCCCGAGTTTGGTATGTGCGGACTCGTGGGAGTGAATGCTGCGCGATGATGTGTGCGGCGTGCATGTACCTAGTGTGGAAGTGCCACTTCTGGAAGTGGGCACTTCTGTGTGCAGTGTGTCTGTCGCGTGATTGGCTGGTCATGTCATGTGACGGGCTAGGGATTCCCCAGAGTCAGGATGAGTCACCCAGTGGTGAATGGGGAGATCAGCAGCTAGATGGGTGGGAGGAGTACACCTGGGTCCTGAATAGGACAGGGTTTTCCACACACAATGCTGGCCCCGCCCCCTGCGGTGCGACTGACGACCCTAGCCCTGCCAATGAATAGAGTGAGGGGCTGAGCACATCAAGGGTGCTCCCCAACCAGCTGCGACTGGTTTTCCCCCTCACCCTGAACCCAGAACAAAGGGGTTCACTGTATAAAAATGGGGCTGTGTCCCCACAGAAACTGTTCTCTTTTTGGATCCTGACAGGGGGGGGCTTGCTGCTGGTGGGGCCCAGGAGGGACCGCCATGGGGGCTACCTCCCTGCTGGAGGGCCCTGTGTGCTGGCCCCTGGGCCCTACCTTGCCCCCTGGATGCCCTCAGGACCTTGGGGACCTTTTTGCTGGTCCTTTTGCTTTACCAAGGCTTGTTAGCCTGCCAAGCGCCCTGAGAGCGCGTGGGCCTCGCAGAACGGCGCTGCACGACGAGCGAGGAGGGAATCCCCAGCCTAGGGATTCCCCCATGGTGTGTGCCTTGCGGGTGCCCACCCCGCGTATTTGATTGCTTAGGGTGCGCAGGTGCCCACCCTGCGTCTTCGTTTTTGTTTCCTGGTCGGTGCGGGAGCCCACCCCGCACACTTGTGACATCGCGGGTGCCTACACCGCTTTGTTAGGGAAGAGAAATCCCTAGCGGGTGCCCACCCCGCCAGGGACCTGGCCGCTGTCTTTATTTTATCCTGAAGCGGGTGCCCACCCCGCCAGGGACTGTGTGATTAATCCACGGGAGCCTACCCCGTATTCCTGCCACCGGGAACACCGGGCCGCCGCGCTGCCTGCGGCGACCCGGAAGGTGTCAGGGAAACCCTGATTGTGGGCGGAGCTTTTGGTGACGCGGCCCCCGGAAGTAGACGGGCCTCCCGTGAGCTGGGGGAGACCCGGGATACTGCCAAAGAGAGGCGGGAGCCCACCCCGCTCTCCCGACCAGAGAAGCCTCCAGGCGGGGCTCCTGTGCGGAAGGTGGAGCCCCGCGTGTCCCTGCCTGATTCGGAGGAGTACAGGAGCCCACCCCCTTCTCCCAAAGCAGACAGGAGAAAGTCCCGGGTCCCAGGAGGGGGCCCGGGCGAAGGCAAGTGAGCGCGGTGACTGCCCCACCGCCGTAAAGGAGGCGCCGCATGCCGAGAAGAGGGCCCACGCGCAGCTGCCAGAGTCCGGTGAGTGGGGCTCCAAGCTGACCTTGTTGGGGCCGCATTGCTTGTTTAAGAGCCGGTTGAGGCTCCAACGCGGGGCGCATTATTGTTTAGAGCCTGCGAGGCTCAGGGGGCATTTCTTCAGTGATAGAGCGGCCCCAGATGGCAGCGGGCCGCTCCCACCTTGCCCCACAGAGTTGTTCAGAGCCGCGGAGGCTCTAGGGGGCATTTCTTGTTGTAGAGCCCAGAGGGGCTCAGGGGGCCACGAGGATTGGGTATTCAGAGCCCTGGAAGGCTCCAACGTTGGCCCCAGCGTCTTCCCAGCTGCCCAGCACTTAGTGGGCAGCTGCAACGTTTAGGTTGTGGCCTTTACGCTTTTTGGCTTGCGCACCTGGCGCAGCCTTGCTGGACATAGGGCGTCCTAGCCCTGACAAGGCCAGTTGGCCTATGGACTGCCACAGGTGGTGGCTTATATGAGTTCTTGCGCAATTGTGTTTCCCTGCACCTCTGAATGTGTTGTTATACGTCATGTGCCTTGTTTTACACCGCTGAATGTTTTTATGCATCATGTGTTTTCCTTCCCTACACCTCTGAATGTGTTGCGATGCATCATGTGTAATGTGCGTTTACCCCTACAGGTATTGTGATACTTAGGTGGTTGTTTGTTTTCTCCTAGTACAGGTGGTGCTAGTGAGAGCCCCTGCTTACTCTGTGCCTTCCCCAGCTGCGCAGCACTTAGTGCCAGCTGCAGCGTTTAGGCCCGGCTTTGTCCCCAGCTGCCCAGCAAGTAGTGGGCAGCTGCTACGTGTAGGTTCTGGTGCGTCCTGGACCCTAATGTGATTGAGGTGTTATTGCGATTCATGCTAATGTGCTTTTGGGTGCTAGGAAATGTATTGTGTATAGCATGTTTTGCGCACCCTGTGTCTGATACCTCTAGATAGGATTTCTGCCTAGGAGGTTGTTTTACCTTGTTTAGGTTGATGGTAGGGAGAATGTACTTCCCTGTGCGATGTGCGCCCCTAGTATAGTTATACTTAGGGAGGGTAGGTCTAATGCGTTGGAACAAGGTGAATTGCATAATGTGATTTATGCCCCTGTGATAGATGCAGGATAGGTTTTATACCTGATGCTAGTGTGATGACGCTGAGGTCATTATTGCGCCAGTAGAGACTGGTAATGTTCTACATGTACACTTGGTAATTTGTGTTATGTTCTAAGAGTGCTAATTCCTGACAGTGGTCCATGTGGCCCTGTCCCCTGTATATATAATCCCTTGTAAATTCTGCCCGTGCCTGTTGGCACATTGTAGAGTATGTGTTTTTATCTAATGTGTTGTGTATAATACAAAGGCTATTTTTATAGAATACCTTGTGTGGAGTTTCCTTTGTGGTGGTCCTTGGGTGTTGTTGCTGGGTGCGCGCGCAAACGCTTTACACATCGCCTCAGGGATAAGCCTGACTGCTCGTGCCAAGCTACCAAGGGGGTGAGCAGGGGTTATCTTTGGCGTGTAACTTCCTTGCCCTGACTAGAGTGGTGGTTTCTGCCTGACTTTGGCGCAAGCCTTAGCCAACCAGAAATCCCATTTCTAACATTGGTGATCAGCGGTGGGATTTGGACTTGCGTTTGCACTGTACCGCAGCGGCAACTGGCCGCACTACAAAACTCTGCATTTAGATAAATCACATGGTATAGGGATTATTGTTTTAAAGTTTGCTTTTAAATGTCATTTCTTTGGAAATGTGTTCTTGTGCACTGTGAGTTAGGTGTCCCTAGCTCGGGAGGGTAGATCATCCCCCTTAGTGCATTGTGTTTTCTGGATTCACCAGAGGGTGGGATCCAGTGGTGGCAGCAGATGTGTGTCCAGTGCATGTATTCCCATTCCCAGTTCCAGGGGTAGTGGTACCTGTGTCACGTGGTGGTCAGGTTGAGAAATCAGGGGCGGTAGAAACTGTCTTACCAGTCTTGGGAGGGGTTTGGGGATGAATGTGTAATGCGCTGGATGAATGTGAATGTCCCATTCCCAGTTCCCAGAGTAATAGTACCTGTGTCACGTGGTGGTCAGGTTGAGAAATCAGGGGCGGTAGAAACTGTCTTACTAGTCTGGGGGGTGTGAGTGTGGATGAATGGTGTGAGTTCTCTGAAATAAGGAGCTTGCTGAATACTTTGGTGTGAGTTCTCTGAAATAAGGAGCTTGCTGGTTGATTGGGTGTGAGTTCTCTGGGATAGGGAACTTGCATTGGGGAGTGATTCCAAAAGTAGTGGCTGAGGTGTCTTCCAGCCCAGCGTGGTGGAAGAGGTTCAGAGTAGCCCAGCTAGGTCTCGGTGTAGGGGCTCACGGCCTGTCTCTGCGGAGAAGGAGTGGGTGGGACTGCGTGTCTCCAGGTGCCCGAAACCCAGTGTCAGGGCCTGGATGGTTTCTTTAGGGAACATCAGGTCGGGGGCCTAGGCTGTACCAATAGGTCATTTGAGGAGGATCTCCCAGTGTCTAGAGGGCGTGGAGCGTCTGTAATCAGAGCTCCAGTAGTCCTGGTGTCTGGCGGTACCGCTCCAGTTGGGAGGGTGCGGAAGTCCAGAGGGAGGGGTGAGAGGGGGAGGGATTCCCCAGTGGGAACCAGTAGGTCAGGGACCAGCCGGGAGGGCTGTGTCGCCACTGAGTGACCGTGGTGTCGCCACTTCTGTCCTGGGGGTTCTGCACGCACTGTCAGATGGACAGAAGGTTGTGAGATCAGCGCCAGGCAGACTGTCACACGACCCATTAGGTATGTGTCACCCTCGTTAAGTCCTGGTTCGCCAGGCATCTGACCAAAGGGTACGTCCCTCGGTTGGGGAGCCAGTAGTCGGTGTTTCCGGATCTGGACGTAAGGGCAGCTGTAGTCCTGAGGGCAGGTGGGGCTCATCTTAAGTGAAGAGACCCTGCTCTACAGTGGAAGGGGGTGCAGAGGGAGGGAGTCCTCGCCTCTGACCCCTTGGATCCCAGGTGGTAGACCAGTTGGTGGAAAGAGGTCCTGAACTGGTGGGAGAGTTGTGTTCTGGTGGGTGCTTCCCTGGGAGGGTGCGGAACCCCAGAAGTAGAGGTAGGGTGGGGCATTCTTGCCCGTGACCTCTGGTCAGCCTGAGGGTGCGGACCCTAGGTTGAAGGATCAGTGGGAGTTGGGAACTACACTGAGAGGGAGAGTGGAGAATGGCTTGTATGCCAGGGGTTACTACCCCCCACTCTGGGTTTGGCAAGGACCAGTGGTATCTGGGTGGCCTAGGGCCTGGTCCTGGCCGTGGACAACTAGGTAGTACCAGTGGGGTAGCCTAGTTGGGCCTGAGTTCTTTTCGGTTGTGTTTTTTTCAGATGGAACCATGTTGATTGAGAATGGCGTAGAACCGGAGAGTGTCCCTGCAGTGCGGGCCTGCGTCCGTGTTCTATCGCCCCAAGCAGGGAAGTCCATCACGGTGGTGATTGGTCTGCCCTGCGTTTTGGCTGGAAGGGGGTTGTGTTGGACTTGGCCCTTCTGGCAGGTTCACCCCTGAACTTTTTGCTTTTTATTGGCGACTTGGTGTGGTGATTTCTTGGTTTCTGCGCACTTTCCCTGTGTCCCAGGGTAAAGTGCGTGCGCGCTCTGAGTGCATGTGGTGAGATAGGCCTGCCCTCCCATAGGAATGCATGGGGAATGTATGTGTCCCTAGTAGTTCCTGATGCGTGGGGTGTGCAGGCCCGAGTTTGGTATGTGCGGACTCGTGGGAGTGAATGCTGCGCGATGATGTGTGCGGCGTGCATGTACCTAGTGTGGAAGTGCCACTTCTGGAAGTGGGCACTTCTGTGTGCAGTGTGTCTGTCGCGTGATTGGCTGGTCATGTCATGTGACGGGCTAGGGATTCCCCAGAGTCAGGATGAGTCACCCAGTGGTGAATGGGGAGATCAGCAGCTAGATGGGTGGGAGGAGTACACCTGGGTCCTGAATAGGACAGGGTTTTCCACACACAATGCTGGCCCCGCCCCCTGCGGTGCGACTGACGACCCTAGCCCTGCCAATGAATAGAGTGAGGGGCTGAGCACATCAAGGGTGCTCCCCAACCAGCTGCGACTGGTTTTCCCCCTCACCCTGAACCCAGAACAAAGGGGTTCACTGTATAAAAATGGGGCTGTGTCCCCACAGAAACTGTTCTCTTTTTGGATCCTGACAGGGGGGGGCTTGCTGCTGGTGGGGCCCAGGAGGGACCGCCATGGGGGCTACCTCCCTGCTGGAGGGCCCTGTGTGCTGGCCCCTGGGCCCTACCTTGCCCCCTGGATGCCCTCAGGACCTTGGGGACCTTTTTGCTGGTCCTTTTGCTTTACCAAGGCTTGTTAGCCTGCCAAGCGCCCTGAGAGCGCGTGGGCCTCGCAGAACGGCGCTGCACGACGAGCGAGGAGGGAATCCCCAGCCTAGGGATTCCCCCATGGTGTGTGCCTTGCGGGTGCCCACCCCGCGTATTTGATTGCTTAGGGTGCGCAGGTGCCCACCCTGCGTCTTCGTTTTTGTTTCCTGGTCGGTGCGGGAGCCCACCCCGCACACTTGTGACATCGCGGGTGCCTACACCGCTTTGTTAGGGAAGAGAAATCCCTAGCGGGTGCCCACCCCGCCAGGGACCTGGCCGCTGTCTTTATTTTATCCTGAAGCGGGTGCCCACCCCGCCAGGGACTGTGTGATTAATCCACGGGAGCCTACCCCGTATTCCTGCCACCGGGAACACCGGGCCGCCGCGCTGCCTGCGGCGACCCGGAAGGTGTCAGGGAAACCCTGATTGTGGGCGGAGCTTTTGGTGACGCGGCCCCCGGAAGTAGACGGGCCTCCCGTGAGCTGGGGGAGACCCGGGATACTGCCAAAGAGAGGCGGGAGCCCACCCCGCTCTCCCGACCAGAGAAGCCTCCAGGCGGGGCTCCTGTGCGGAAGGTGGAGCCCCGCGTGTCCCTGCCTGATTCGGAGGAGTACAGGAGCCCACCCCCTTCTCCCAAAGCAGACAGGAGAAAGTCCCGGGTCCCAGGAGGGGGCCCGGGCGAAGGCAAGTGAGCGCGGTGACTGCCCCACCGCCGTAAAGGAGGCGCCGCATGCCGAGAAGAGGGCCCACGCGCAGCTGCCAGAGTCCGGTGAGTGGGGCTCCAAGCTGACCTTGTTGGGGCCGCATTGCTTGTTTAAGAGCCGGTTGAGGCTCCAACGCGGGGCGCATTATTGTTTAGAGCCTGCGAGGCTCAGGGGGCATTTCTTCAGTGATAGAGCGGCCCCAGATGGCAGCGGGCCGCTCCCACCTTGCCCCACAGAGTTGTTCAGAGCCGCGGAGGCTCTAGGGGGCATTTCTTGTTGTAGAGCCCAGAGGGGCTCAGGGGGCCACGAGGATTGGGTATTCAGAGCCCTGGAAGGCTCCAACGTTGGCCCCAGCGTCTTCCCAGCTGCCCAGCACTTAGTGGGCAGCTGCAACGTTTAGGTTGTGGCCTTTACGCTTTTTGGCTTGCGCACCTGGCGCAGCCTTGCTGGACATAGGGCGTCCTAGCCCTGACAAGGCCAGTTGGCCTATGGACTGCCACAGGTGGTGGCTTATATGAGTTCTTGCGCAATTGTGTTTCCCTGCACCTCTGAATGTGTTGTTATACGTCATGTGCCTTGTTTTACACCGCTGAATGTTTTTATGCATCATGTGTTTTCCTTCCCTACACCTCTGAATGTGTTGCGATGCATCATGTGTAATGTGCGTTTACCCCTACAGGTATTGTGATACTTAGGTGGTTGTTTGTTTTCTCCTAGTACAGGTGGTGCTAGTGAGAGCCCCTGCTTACTCTGTGCCTTCCCCAGCTGCGCAGCACTTAGTGCCAGCTGCAGCGTTTAGGCCCGGCTTTGTCCCCAGCTGCCCAGCAAGTAGTGGGCAGCTGCTACGTGTAGGTTCTGGTGCGTCCTGGACCCTAATGTGATTGAGGTGTTATTGCGATTCATGCTAATGTGCTTTTGGGTGCTAGGAAATGTATTGTGTATAGCATGTTTTGCGCACCCTGTGTCTGATACCTCTAGATAGGATTTCTGCCTAGGAGGTTGTTTTACCTTGTTTAGGTTGATGGTAGGGAGAATGTACTTCCCTGTGCGATGTGCGCCCCTAGTATAGTTATACTTAGGGAGGGTAGGTCTAATGCGTTGGAACAAGGTGAATTGCATAATGTGATTTATGCCCCTGTGATAGATGCAGGATAGGTTTTATACCTGATGCTAGTGTGATGACGCTGAGGTCATTATTGCGCCAGTAGAGACTGGTAATGTTCTACATGTACACTTGGTAATTTGTGTTATGTTCTAAGAGTGCTAATTCCTGACAGTGGTCCATGTGGCCCTGTCCCCTGTATATATAATCCCTTGTAAATTCTGCCCGTGCCTGTTGGCACATTGTAGAGTATGTGTTTTTATCTAATGTGTTGTGTATAATACAAAGGCTATTTTTATAGAATACCTTGTGTGGAGTTTCCTTTGTGGTGGTCCTTGGGTGTTGTTGCTGGGTGCGCGCGCAAACGCTTTACACATCGCCTCAGGGATAAGCCTGACTGCTCGTGCCAAGCTACCAAGGGGGTGAGCAGGGGTTATCTTTGGCGTGTAACTTCCTTGCCCTGACTAGAGTGGTGGTTTCTGCCTGACTTTGGCGCAAGCCTTAGCCAACCAGAAATCCCATTTCTAACAAAGGGATTTCACTTTCTTTAGAAGAGGGAGCAGGTACATGACCATCTTGAGGGTGACGTTGATGTCCAGGATAGAATAGCCAGTGTCATGGGCCCTAGTGCAAGGAAGGAAATGGGCGCTCTGGCTGCTGTTTGAATCATACGATACAGTAATAATCAGGATTCGGTGGACCCCGGTGCCACTGTACCTACCGCACCAATGGAAGCTACACCCCTAGAATCCAAGTGACTTGAAATTCAGTGAAAAAGGTTAGTGTCATATTGCCATGTTTGAACAGTTTCTTATTTGTTGTTTTTGGCTAATAACAGGAATTCTGTCTTGGATGGGCTGAGCTTCAGGTAGGCGGAGACATTCATGTCTGGCTGATATACTGACAAAGTTTGAGGCATTGAGTGTCTGAAACGGAGGCGACTTTCATGTAAAGTTGTATATCATTGGCACATTGGTAATTATCTAGGATATGTAATGTAGTGATCCCCACACTGCAGCGTGATCTGAAGTCAGATTGGTAGTCGGGTAGAAGATAGATAGCGTTAATGTGATCTTGGAATTGAGCACAGACTGCTTTTCCAATGATCTTGCTGATGGGTGGTAGGTGAGTTATGAGCCAGTCTGCAGGGGCTAGTGTAGGTTTCTTTATGTGTGGGAGGATCAGGCTGGTCTTTAGAGCTTCTGAGAAGAGGTTTTGAGTGTGGGAGGCATTGACAATGGTTAGTAGGGCTGAAACAGCATCCATAGAGAGAGCTTTGAAGAAGGACTAGTGTGAGACATCATCTTCATAAGACGTGGCTTTGAGGGAGTCCAGTATGTCTGTGAGATCTGCAAAAGATAGGGAGTAGGAGATGAAGCAGGTACTTCAACACACTTGTGTATCTTCTGTATTTTTCAGTGAAGAACAGGTTGATGGCAGGGCACTTTTCTGTAAAAAGAAAAATAAGTAGGTCTGATGAGGGGTTGATGCAGTGCTTGATTGTCTTGAAAAGCCTTTTGCTTCTTTTGGTGGCCTAATTGATGGTGTTGGCGTAGTACTTGGCTTTGGGTGATGTGATAGGCTGCCTGTATGTTGTGTGCCTGATCTTCCTTCTCATCAGCTTAAACTCTGACAATGTGACACATCTGCCATCCAACAGACATGTGCCACTTGCAAGTCTAACACTGAAGCCTCTTTTGCCACTGCTACTTCTCTGAACCTAAACTGTTCTAGCTGACTGTGTAGCTTCATGTGTTGCCTGATGCCAGCAATAGGAACTACCAACAGGAATGAAAATCACTGAGTGCTAGATTGCTTTTTACCATCATTGGACAAACGTAGCAGCACTAATGGCCTAATCAAACAGCACCTCCCACGATACTGCAATAGTGGCAAAAGGGCTCTACAGTGGACTGCATCGGATTCAGTTTGCCTGTCTCTGCTAGCTACACAACCCTGACAGAGTTGCCACTTCCTGCCCCCCGCACCTCAGTATGGCCATTGTTGTCAACGGATATCTGTCCAGGACAAAAAGGTACTGATGGGATATATGGGTGATGGAGAAAACCAATGCAAATCAAATATGGAAAGTTACAAAGGCTCCATTTTCGAATGACCATAACTAATGATCATCCATGTGGCCTCATTATTGCAGGATGATTGACACTTTTAAGGATATCAAAAGCTGGTTCAGGTTGAGTAGCTAAGGCTCTGACACCAAGCTAGTCAGTTCTTCCCCGTGGAGGTCTGCTGCCCCACGAGAGCTTCTCATTCCTACACACTGAGAATCAAAGGTGCTTGATCCTGGCAAGAACTCAGAAAGACTGTGACTTTAAGAAGTCAAACTACCTGAAGGAGGAATACTAAACAGCAGGGCTCTGGAACTAGGGGCGCTGGAGGTGCTGCAACTTCCCCCCAGATACCCTTGAAAGAGTTCACTCAGAAAAATTAAAAGAGACTTTTACACATTGTTTTGCAACGTGTAATGTAATGCAACCGGTGCTCATTAAAGCGCTCTGATACATTCGAGTCAAGTTCGCGCTATGTAAAACTGCACAAACAAAATGTTTTTACAAGGACATACTATCAAATGTCCGATGGCTTGTTATGAGCAGCTGCTGATAATTCTTTTAGCCCAGCAATTCGTTTTCCTTTCTCTGACGCAAAACGGAACCTTTTTTTATAGTCTAGCTTGACAGCCCAGCTGTCACCAGATAATTATGTGAGAGCCACCAGGAGAGAGGCTTTGGTTCCACCCACATGATGGGAGCCAGGGGTACATGTTATGATTGGGTAGAAGTTGTGCGCTTCCACATAAAAAATCTGCTTGCCCTCCACACAGCTGTAATCATTTTTTTAATTTATCCAGCTGCCTGAGTTAACTTTAAGGGACACACTCATGACACCATAATGCTATTAAAGTGTTTATATAACCAGATCATTTTTGGCGTTTTCCTCTGACAACAGCAGGGTTGGCAGGATGCAGTCATTTACATGCATGGATTTTTAGGTCTGGCTTGTTATAACTTGACCCTTGTGACTCTCTTGGTGGGACCCAAAAGAGTGTGAAAGGAGAAAGCTGCAGTATGTCAATTTGTTATAACACACATGTAAATAAACAATATCTGCTTGCTTTACTAACTAAACGCTTTCAAGTATTGAAAAAATATCAGCAACAATCAAACAAAGTGGTGCTCGCTCACTATGAAACCCACAAGCCTTGATGAGGTAATACTCCAACCAGTAAATACAACTGTGGTGCAGCATTTACCATGCCTGATTTTACCAACCTATTGTAAGTTTTACACGCTTGAAATGAGGGTTAACGTAAAACAGTTTCTCCTGTTCAGAGCTGCAAAACTATTGCAATATTTCCCCCGCGAAGTAGGAATCCTTATCGAAGTGCACATTTCAGGACAATACCACACCCTCCACATTTATGACATATGTCTGTTAACATGTGCTAACATGTTAACGTGTACTCCAAAATGCACCAAATGCACCATTTCACTATTGCACCTCACACTCCTCCTTTGAACTAAGTCCCTTCCTTATTAAACCCACTTGTTGGCCAGCAGCCCCACTCTCCAAACTGTTCCAGCGCAATTACTGAACAGAATTGGGACCTACGAATGGGTATAAATCAGCTTGAGTTGAGCATGAAATTGGTAAAATCTAGGTCACAATCACAGTGGGGTGATTATATGGGAAAATATGTAATTACGCCACCGGCTGGATGGATTTTCACAGATTAGAAGACAGGTGGCAGTAAGAGACAGCTGGGTGTGAGGCCGTGTGAAGGCTGAGATGCAGAGGCATGGTTACCCTTGGAAGCAGGACCAGAATGTATCTGAAAACAAGGACCATATTTGGGCCCAGAGAAAGCTGCCCACAGATAAGAAAACTTGATACATATTATAAGGAAAGAAAGCACTATGCGCAGCACGTTTTCAAACCATCAAGTCAGGGAAGCACACCCTGCTTTGAAGTCAGCAGGAGCTAATGCTTTATTTGAGGCAGGGCTTGCCCTGTCCGAACCCATGGAAAATAAGGACCACCCTTTGATGTACTCAACAGATTAAAGTACAGTGATGAAGACTTGAGCGGGTACAGCTTATCCGTGGAACACTGTAGTGGTGCACTGGAAGGACAAAGGCCTGAGTGTCCATTAAACCCCGCCTTGCGCGCCACACTTTGAAACTAGACAGAGAGAGACGGGTGCAGCCCACAGCAGATGGTCTTGAATCTTCATGGCGAATGCAGTTTAATTTCAACAGTGGGATTCCTCACGGTGCTAAACTCGTTTCAAGGGTCAACAGTAATGTAATGCCTAGCACATGAAATTAATGTTTCAGCAACTCAAGGCAGCTCCAGTTTCGAGAGCCAGCGGCCAGACACAAGCAGCCATGTGTGAGAAATACAGCCATGATCTCCAAAGCAAGCCACGCGGGCAGTTCGGCCTGCGAAAACTCAGCCGGACTGGGGCGTCGAGTACACTTCTCTAACCCACAACCAAAGCATTGCTCTTCTCAGCAACAACACATTACAATTTAAATTACTTATCAATAAAAAAGTAATGTCATGAACTGGCAGAAGAACGTCAACAAAGAAATGTTCATCGAGCAACTTACTGAGACCCGTTAACTGGTTTCATGGCTCCCTCTGGAAACTCTTAAAGTACAGGCAAGAGCGCAGAGCTGCAGCTGAAGCAGAGGAAGAAACGATGGCCCGGTGTGAGGACAACCTCCCGAATGCCCCCTGTGTTTGTGTGCAACTTCTCGACTTCAGAGTATTTGAAACATTGGGATGATATTCTTTAATACAACAGGAACATGGAATTTTACGGTTCAACGCTTGTCTGGAAGCAAATGAATTGACTTTATGCAGTAGCGTCCCAAATGTTGTGTTTATGTGCATATGAGTACGAGATACTCGCAAAACAGGGCGCGATTAATAATAATAATAATAATAATAATACTCGGATTTGCATAGTGCAGATAATCACCTGTAAGGGTCTCAAGGCGCTGTTCCTAGGCACGGGGCGATTAAGTGATTGCCCAGAATCACAGGGTTTTGAGCCAACGCCGAGACTCAAACTTGGTCTCCCAGCTCCAAACTCGGCAGCTATGAGCGCCTAACCGGAGGGATTGATGTCAAATGTTTGTTTATTGCAACATCCCTGCACATACGTTACAGAATCTACATATGCAAAACATATTTGCCACTGTTATTGATCATGTATTCTGAAAAAATAATGAAGTATTTTCAAAATAATGATGTACTGTCCCAGATGGCATTGGAAACCCGAACACCCTTTGTAAAGGGTACCCCGAGTGTACATTTCCCAGTGCACACCAGAGATGGTGTTCCCACTGCTCTTTAAGAAGCTGAACTACCTCAATGGTGAAGGAGAATTCACACACCAAGACCTGAAACCAGTGCAACAGGCATGTTTCTTCAATGCCAAGTCCCTTACACATGCTCCCTTGCACTAAAACAATCATTTGCAATGCAATCGGTCTCGCATTTATGAAAGTTAGAGCTATTGGCGCCGTAAATGACAGTGTTTTTTATTTTCGGATATTTTTTTTCAGTGGAGTGATCATATTTGCATAGCGCTTTTGCCATTCCAATGACCTTGTGGCACTGGAGAACTAGAGAATGGGATATAGGTTATGAGGGAGGGAGGGTGGAAATTAAATGACACCAATGGAAAAAGATATTAAAAGAAAGGTGCTTATGGCATACAAGAAGCCTGGGCCTCACAGGGTGGTTATGCTAACAACACTGGGTGCTGAGGCTACGGTTTGGGGCTGACAAGCTGAAGGTACTTGTGCGTTTCAGAATGTAAGAATTCTGACAAAATGTAAAAGAATTTACACAATAAAGCAGCATGACAAGAACAATACCAATTGTAACGTAATTGCCCTAGACCCTGAGAGAATGAATATGGAACACTGAATAATTTGTTTTGAGGAGGAATACTGCAATTAGAAAAAAATACCATGTCCTCTCCATAGAGGTATCCAAAAATTCTGTTGAGTCCCAAGTGCGGTATGTATAAACAAGCATTGGCAAAGCCAATAGGTCTCGCCTATGCAAGATCTATCGACATTGTCAATGTTTTTAGCCAGTAGGTATCACCTATGGGACCTTTTGAGTTTGCAAATATTCTGCATTGACTGGCAGTGTTTTTTTTGTTGTGAATGTTTTCTACTTTTGTTTTTATTTATTTTTGATAACCAACTTTTTATTTATTGAGAGGTGCGGTCAGTCAAAATACACAGCTGTACACCTACAACCACTGTGGCCGGCAGCAAGAATTCTAGCTTCACAAGGCAAATGCAATAGGACAGGGCAGGTCTCATGCACCTCACAGCATAGGTCCAGCAATATACGCTATTCACGGGGTCATCCCCCGGCCCACTAGACACTGCGTCCCATCGACTCCCTATCGTGTACACTCATTAAAATACTTGCAACAGTGCCCTGCCGGCCGCAACACGACTCAGCTTACCAATAATAGCTCGCCTGTTGCCCCAAAGCATGTCTGCAGCCGCGTTCACACAGGCCTGGAGATCAGATAGAACAGGTGTAGCAGGTATTGCAGCCTAGCCGCCAACAGGAGCCCAGCTAGGCCACGTAAAAAGGGCACTTGCACCAATCCGGCACCTATCGCTACCATGTGTAGGCCAAGGAAACAATGCACACTGGGCCAGGCCTGTGCCAGCTTCGTTCGCTATGACATATACATTTCTTACAGTGCAGTGTGAGGCACCCCATCCAACCCGCAACCCTCCGGAAGTCTGGGGCGGATGGGGAGGTGCTTCCGCTCAAGATTACCATGACAATGTCACATCATTCAACCTCTATAATTCCTGAAAAGAAAATAAACCAGTAAATAGGGGTGGGGGCGGGAGGAGAGGGGGGGGGACACCGGGGGAAGGGAGAATGGACCTGGCGGGAGGGCAGGGAGTGCAGGGCTTCGCTACCCGTATTCAGCTTCCCTCTCCTAAGCTAGGTGTGCTGTCCCCAGGGGGCCTATAGTACCAATGTAGCGATGTGTAAAAGTGTAGTGGGGGAGGAGGACCATGTTGCACACACCTGGAGCTAGTGACCCTCCGATGAGAAGGGCAATTGCCCTGTGGACCTCAAAAGTACCCCCGGGTCAGTCGGGCAAATCTCATCCTCAAACAACTTTAGGGCCCTCAATCGCGGCAGTTGTAAACTAGAATGCTCTATCCTCCCCAGGTGGGCCACCAGGGGTTTCCAAAGGGTCCGAAACTTAGTGTCCCTAAATTGAAGGCGTGCCGTGAGCAGCTCCATCGCCACCACCTGCCACAAGCGGGTAAACCACACATTAATGGAAGGCGTCTCTGCCTTCTTCCAATATAACGCTACTGTTTGCTTTGCTGCGCCCAGCATGTGGAGGCTCAAGTGCCAGTCACGGCCCGTCATGGCACGCCTGGATGTTGGTCGGAGACCCAACACGATCGTGAGCGGATCCTCCGGCAGGGGATAGCCCAGTACACGCTTAATGAGGCTGAGGACTTCCTTCCAGTAGGTAGTCAAAAGTGGACACGCCCACCAAATATGGATGAAATCACCCAACGCCTGAGTACAGCGCCAGCAGAGCGGGGACGCCTTAGGGAACATCTTCTGAAGTCGGGCAGGAGTATAGTACCATTGGGTCATCACCTTGTAGGCCGATTCTTGTTGGGGAATGCTACGGAACGTTCTGGGAATATCGCTCCAGAGCCGTGCCCACTGAGCAGGAGTAACACCCGAGCCGGAGAGGTTCTGCCACCGCAACTGGTATGGGTGGGGACCAAGACGCTGTGTATGCTGGAGCACTTTGTATATGCGGGAGATTAGACCCTTATAGGTGCCAAATGTACGCGCCAATTGCTCGAACGGAGTGTATAGCCGTGTGGCCGCCTGCGCCAGGGAGAAGCCCTGCACCCAGTGCCGAAGTTGTATATATTGGAATTTGTCCTTTTCCGCTAGTCCGAATTTCCGTTGGCATTGGGTAAAGGTTTTGAACTCCCCCCCCCCCCCCCCCCCCCACAAAGAGGTCTCGAATCGTCCTACAGCCGGATTCAGTCCAGTTCTCAAAGTAGGGCGGGCGACATGCCGGCGGGAACTGTGGGTTGCGAGCAATAGGGGTGTGGGGAGAGGGGAAGGTGGTAAGTCCCCTACGGACCGCCACCCTGTCCCAGATCTCAAGGACCGTCTTAGTGGGGACCGCCATGTACGCACTGCGGTGGCGCGCCGCTTGAGGCAGCCAAGCATGATCCCAAATCGGGCGACACGTAACCGCCCTATCCATGTGGAACCAAACTTTTTCGCTTTCCCACGCTCCCCATTCTAGAATGAAGCAGAGATGCGACGCCCAATAGTAATCCAGGAGGTTGGGGCAGGCAAGACCACCCCCGTCCCGGGGGAGCTTCAGAATTTTATTAGAAAATCGCGGCTTCTTACCTCCCCAGATGAATGAGACCAAGTCACGTTGCAACCCTTGAATTTGGTGTTCCGGGATAGGCGTCGGCAAGGTTTGAAAAAGATAGAGGATCTTTGGCAGTATGGACATCTTGATTGCGTTGAGGCGGCCGAGCCAGGAAAGCGGTAGAGCTTTCCAGGTGCGCAAGTCTTCCAAGACCGAGCGTTTGCACTCCTGCCAATTGGCCTGCGTCCAGGTGGCTAGGTCCGGGGTCAAGTTAAGGCCAAGGTATCTCACCGATCCGCTCGCCCATTGGTAAGGAGCGCAAGTCCGTAACGCTGTAATCTCCTCCTCTGGGATCGTGAGGTTAAGCGCCCAGGACTTTGAATGATTAATTTTAAGCCCGGAGGCATGCTCATAGGTTTGAAGCAGCGAGTGTGCCGCCGGAAGCCAGCTTAAGGGGTCAGACAACGTGAGGAGAAGGTCATCAGCAAATAGGGCGATCTTATGGTCTCGGCCCCGAAGGGGGATGCCCTTAATAGCCGTGGACTGACGAATTAGGATAGCAAGCGGCTCCACCACTAGGGCAAATAGCAGGGGTGACAGGGGGCAACCCTGCCGGGCGCCCCTGCAGATGGGAAAGGGCTGTTTACCATCGCACTCGCACTCGTACTCGCCCAAGGCCGCAGATATTAGTGCTGGCTCCGGGGGGTCTCCCGCATAAAGAGAGGCGTAGTAGTCGTGAAACGCTTGAAGCTTCGCAGATTCAGTTGTCACCCAGGCTCCCCCTGCAGCTTTGCGATATGAGCCTTGGCCGCCCGCGTACGCAAGCGTCGCGCGAGGCCAGTGCCCACTTTGTCACCGCCGTCATAAAAATGCTGCCGGAGCGCGAGTAGCGCCTGTTCCGCCTTGTTCGTCCTATGCACGCGGAGCTGACCCCGGAGGACCGCTAGACGCCGCCTATGGGCCGCCAAGGGTCGGTCCGGATCCATGTTTTCCAGCGTCTTAATTTCGCGTGCAAGCTTAGCTTCGTATAGTTGGGCCTCTCGCGCCCGAGCGACGGCTATAGCTGTGAGGGTGCCCCGTATCGTAGCCTTGAAGGCGTCCCACACCAGGGGGAGAGGGGTCCCCGGTATGTCATTATGGTCAAAGTATGCCAGTATGGCCGCCTGGATTTCCTCCCTATCGACCGGATCTCGTAGGACGTGGTCTGGGAACCGCCAGCGGCGCGAACGGGGTGAGAGAGTAAGGCGCTCGTGGAGCAACAGTTCCACATGGGCATGGTCAGAGATCGAGATACTCGAGTGGGACGCCGATATGGTGTCCTTAAGCAAAAGATGGGAGACAAAAAGCATGTCGATGCATGAGTAGGAGTGATGTGCGTGTGAGTAGTAGGTGTAATCCTTCAGGCCCGGGGAGTGGTAACGCCAGACATCTACCAAATTTAGGGCAGTAAGGGATTTTTTCACTGTTGCGGACATGGCCCCCACCCCATGAAAGGCTCCTCCATTGCGATCCAGCTCCGCGTCCCACACCAAGTTGAAATCACCCCCAACGATGAGGTTCGAACCCACCGGCTCAAGGTACTCCCGAATTATCCCGCGCAGAAAGGCGTCTTGACCCCGGTTGGGGGCATAGAGATTGCAAAGTGTAAGTGTGCGGTATCCTCTCAGTAGCTCGACCCTCAAGAACCGGCCCTCAGTGTCCCTAAGCACCTTCACGTCTCCCTGTAGGAAACCCGCCCGACAGAAAATGGCTACCCCCGCTGTCTTGGTGGCTGCTGAAGACCAAAACCGATGAGGGAAACGTGGGTGGGCCATTCGAGCCACATCGGCTTTAAGGAGGTGTGTCTCCTGCAGGAAAATTATGTCAGGGCCCTGTTGTAGCAAGTACCTCCAGATCTGGTGCCTTTTACTAGGTGAATTAAGCCCCTTCACATTCAGAGAAACAACCTTCCAGGAAGGTACAGTGGTCGTGGTTACTGGTCAACTGGTGTAAGTATCTCCGCCAGGGTCCCCCAGCCACCCACGGGCCCCCCCCCCCGCCAGAGGGGTACGAAGAGATGAGGAAGGGAAGAAGAAGGGTAGGGTCGGGGGGAATAACTAAAACAGCAAAACGGCCAACATGGCCAACAAGGCCTATTCCAGTCTAGGGAGTGGCCAGGCACAGTGGCACAGGCTATCCCGGAGAAGTCACTCTCCCAAGAATAGGAATGGGGGTCCGTCGTCACCATCACTGTACACCAATGACACCAGGGGTAGCTCCGGGCCGCCGCCCCATACATGGAGCCGCAGTGTCCAAAAAGGCAGGCGTCCTTCACACCCCACATGAGGTGGCCGTGGCGTTGAAGTGGGGTTCAAGGCAGACACTAGGTGGACAGGCAGCAAACCCTCCCTTCCCGGGGGCCTGCGGTAGGAACAGTGCCGTAAACATAGAGGTTCATTTGGGGGCGGACTCCTGCGATCCCGCCGGCGACGAGCCCCCTTCCAAAGATCGAATGTGTTGTATTATATCCTGTTTGTCCCTCGACGATCTGATTGCAGCAGGGGAGAGAGGCCTCCCCGGACGGCGCACTCTGGACCAGCTAGGCTTGAGCGGGACGCGAGGCCCAGCAGCGCGCCTCGAGGGGCTGACCGGCGGGGTGTCAGGGATCTGAAGCAACTGCGCCGCTTCTCGGTATGAACGCAGCACCCGGCGTCTGGACTCCCATTGGAATATGAGGGCGAAGGGATGGCCCCATTGGTAACGGATGTTAAGGTCCCTCAACTTGTCAGTGATCGGTCTGAAATCCCTCCGGCGTCTGAGGGTCGTGGGGGCCAAATGCTGGAATAGTTGGATCGAGGCACCTTTGTAAATGATGTCGGGTTTGTCCCGAGTCACCTTCAAGATGGCTTCTTTTTCGACAAAGAAATGGACCCGCGTCAGGATGTCAGGGATGAGGCCGGGCCTCCCAGGCGGCCCAGAGACCCTGTGCGCCCGATCCAGGGTCGGCGGCGAGGCATCTTCACCCCCCCAAAGTTCATGGAGAAGATCCGCCATGAAGGTCATAATATCCGCACCATCCGCTCCGATCGGGACGCCTCGAATGCCTATGTTATTGCGTCGCCTCCTGTTTTCCAAATCCTCCTGTCAGATCTGGAGTTCAGCATGCTGCTCCTCCAGGGTCGCAATCCGCTGCCAGAGGTGTTCCTTGTCTTCTGTACGGGCATTGAGGGTCTTTTCCATATCATCCACCCTGTCCCCAAGCTTCCCCACGTCCCTCCGGAGCTCCTTAACGCATGCCTGGACCTCTGTGCGCAGCGAGCCAATTTCAGTCTTGAGATCTTGCATAAAGAGCGCCATGAAGGACTGCGTCACCGGCTCAGCCGAGGCCCCCGCCCCCAACGATGAGGGGCCCACCAGCGCCGCACCCGGCTTGCTCCAGAGTTCCTTCACTGTGGTGTCCTTAGAGGCCGCCGGCGGCTCCCTCCCCGGTTTAGTGCGCGTCATTGTTCAGCCCCGCTCCACCCCGACAGGAGGGCCACCACGGCAGTCCGACGAGTCTACTCAAGGCCCCTCCACACCTCTACAACCACCGAACGAGCCAGCCAGCACCTAGGGGCTCCCGGGCCGATCAGCGTAGCGTCCAGCACGAGGTCCACTCCCCGCTCCGGGCCCGGGGGACCAGAGCCCAGGTTGCGGCGTCGCAGGGCGGGAGCCTCAGGCCAAGCGGGACAGAAGGCGCCGGGGCCCGCACCGACAGAGACCACCCCCGAGGCGCGCGTGCTGCCAGTCACTGTTCCAGCGAGACTCCGTCCCAGGGCCCCCCCCCCGCTCAGCCATCAGATGTCGCAGAGTCCCAGGGCAGTGATATGCGCCGCACCCTCAACAATGTCTTCGCAGCACCCCCAGGGGATCCCGGTACTCCTCTGCAGGAGGCCAGCACCAGTCAGTATCCAGGAAGTGGGGCAATCCAAAGAGCGGGGGCACCGCCGTCTCCAGTCTACACACCAGCGTTGGGCCCCGGGCCACTCCCGATGCATGTCAGGGGCTCGCTTCACCAGGCAGGTCCGGGGCGCGCAGGGGGGAACAGTCGCAAGCCAAGCACTTGGACGGCTCTGCCCAAGTCCGGGGCGAGAGCGCCGCAGCAACCCACAGTGTCAGAAGCAGGCCAAGGTGTCCCTGACAAGCGCTCCAATCCAAGCTCCTCCGCAGCTCTGGGCACCTAATCACCTCCGCCGTCCCCAAAGTAGGCAGCGCTCCCAGGGTCCCCGGTGCAGGCCACACGATAGCGGTCACGGACTTCTCCGCCTCCATAGACCTTCCGCCCCCTCAGTAGCCCTCAGGACAAGGAACTCGGGCCTCAGTCGCCCTTCGCCCGCCTCACCTCTTTCCAGGCAGCTCACACTGCGCCTCCGACGGCCCCTGCTCCCGGCAGCACAGGTCGCCTCCTCCACAACTCGGCAGCTCCAGGGGCTCAAAATGGCGGGCGCACCCTCATCAGCCAGGGCCGCCCCTCCGACACCGCCGCCCCCGTCGGGCACCAAGGGCGCTGTACTGGCGCTCCCCGGCCACCTCGTCTCCACACATGCCGTCAAGGTGTCTCCGCCGGCAGATCCAGGCGCCCGGCCACTCCGCGTAACTCCTCCACGGCACTCCAGCGGGAGACGTGCAAAATGGCGGGCGCACCCGCTTCAGCCAGGGCCTCTCCGCAACCTCGAGCACAATCGCCTCAATCGGGCCACTCAGGGCTCCCCGAGCCAACCGGAAGCAGCCCGCTCCTCTCCGCCGCCTTCTCGCCCCCACTGGAGGTGTCTCCCCAGCCGCTGTGTCGCCTTTCAAAGCAGTTTTCCCCGGCGGCGGCCCGGAGCCCCGGCAGCGCGCGTCCTACTCCATTGACAGCGTGGCCACGCCCCCTGTTTTCTACTGTTAAGACACACGTTATATGAAGAGAAGCATTTCCTAAAGCCAAAATATATATTTATAAGCGCCAGTAGCTCTCAGCATTGAAGGTAACTACTGGCTGAGCAGAAGTGCACACTGTGCAAGAGCATAATGCTGTCACTCAAAGCAAGCTACGCCAATGGCTGAAGTGGGCTGACCGTGTGCCCCGTATTGATGCTGGGGTGGGCAGAAGCAAAACGCGAAGGGCACTGTATCACACCAATGGATGAAGCAGACTGACTCAAAGCGACCATAAAGTAAGCAGGTATAATACATACATGTTTATTAAGAACAAAAGGGATTGGCTACGCCAGACCTCAAAACGAACCCTTCAAGCTGCAGATATACATGTGCAGCAAGAGCATTAACCCACGGAACTATCTTACCAACACTGTTATAATTAAGAAGCAGGAAGAAACTAAATTTAAGGGAATGCCTCCCCTTATCCGACAAAAATAACAAAGGAGGGGTAGAGGCAGATGCAACCCCCAAATTGAGCAAGTAAAAGGCAAACTAAAACCCAAAGAGAAAAAGAACAGAATGCGACAGTGTATGTGAGGCTTGGCTGTACAGGCAGGATAGTTCAATGTGCCATCCTCTGCGAGGTGCTACGAGGCAACAGTGATATAACGCTCTACAAATCTGATTTAATGAAGATATTAATGTTTTCAGAAATTATACCGTTTCTTTCTTTCATTTTCAATGCTGCACAGGATTACTCTGAGGGCGAGGAGCAGTGAAGTTAAAAGACAAGAGCGTCAACAGGTATCTTTTTCCTCCTTCAGCTTACACATCTGTCAGCATCAGAGCAGCCAGACACAGGCTGGACATAATTCATTTTGCTTCAGAGGTGTAACTAGGATACTAGTCGTCAAAGTAAGCACAATGGAAACACAATATTTAAATATATCTGGGTAAAAACAATGCGTTCTAAGAACTTGCATTAGTAAAACAGGTTCACCCGTTGGTGACCCGCTCCCTCCCCCAAAAAACTCTTCATACAGGGTCAGAATCCCACCCAATCCATCTGGGAGGCTGCAGTATTATTCTGAACCCCGGTCTGAGCCTCTCACAGTTTTTCTTTCGGAGAAGCTCATTCGTGCAGGGAGTTTGCATGTTGGATGTAGGTGGACAAGCTGCCTTTCATCACCCCAGGTTTCAAGAGTTTTTACATTTAAGCGCAATAAAGAGCACACAAGAAGTATACATGAAATTAATTTTCACTTTCCCGCAAACTGCTTTCTTTGCAGCTATTATGCAGAGACGAAACTTAAACTTGTAAAACTTCTCCTTAACCTGAAGGCAGGCTGGGGCTCATGTTCCTGAGCTTGACAGCACATTTCACAGCACAAAGGCATAGAACTGGCTGTCTGCAAACCGTGTCCACAACATGAGTGTCCCTCAACAGATGTCAAGGATCAAGTGGGGAGATCAGGGAACCTTTAAACACACAAGCACGAGCAAAGCCAATAGGTATCGCCTATACAAGGTATATTGGCTTTGCCAATGCTGTTTTGTTATGACTGGTGGGGCAGGCCAAGATGGACAGTGGGTGAACGAAGGGAGGGGGCAAGCGAACCGAGTGTGAAGGGTGAAGCGATACAACACAGGAGGGCTGGGGTAAGGGAGGGGAATAACTTTCTAAAAAAAATATTGCATTAAAGCGGGGACTTTTGTTTGAAAAGACTAGCTCCGTTACTAATTGAGTAAGTGATAATGTTTGCTGCCTCCAGGAACAATAAGAATAACAAGTTGATCCTCATCAGAGATAGCTTATCGGCAACAGCTTTTCAACACAGCTTCCCCCGAGCGTCGCATTGCGTGTTAACTGCGACAAACAAAAACAAGTAGATAGTAACCTGACCCACGAGGAATGCAGCTTCCACCCTGCGCGACGCTGCTCGCTCCCACAGGCAAAACGCCGTGGGAGTGAACATCACAAAAGAGGTAGGACATGCACCCGCCTTTAGCCATTTGCGTGCTTTCATTATTGAAAGACACACACAAAAGCCAACCCAATGCCTGGGGGGGGAGTCAGACCCACACAGAGCAGTTACAAGAAGCTTTGCAGAGCAGTGAATGCGTGCTGCACTAGGCTCGACCTAAAATAAGCAGTATGTTAAAGCAGGCCCAGTGCGGTAACATTTTGTAAAAGAGTGACAAGCGGAATTCATGTTTTTTTGGTGTGTGGTCTTAATGTGAGTAAGTGCCATTAATCAGAGAGGGATTTAAGGGGTCAACAGAGAATCTGGCAGATGGATGAAATCATACCGTCTCACGAAGAGCTGTCGGCGGCTTCGCCACAGCAGGAGAGAGGACAATGTTGGCAGTAGTTGCCATCATTTAAATACAGCTGTAAAAGCTCCTGACTAGGATCCGGTGTGTTTGGATGGAGCATGGTCATATGATTGGCCACCTTTAATGCAAACATGTGATGCAGGATGGCTGGAAAGTGTAGTCCCAAGCTGTCCTGTAAATGCGCTGTCATTCGTCAGTGGTCTATGTTTAAGCATACTGAACTCCATGAGCTTAAGCTTCGTAAAATCCAAAGTGTGCAAACAGCAGAACAAAAAAAAAGGTGTGTACCCGCCATTGTTTAAGATAAAGCACCGCATGGCGTGCTGTAAAAAAAATCTAGATGTGTTAAAAGTTGAGCTGGGCGAGAAGCACAGAACAAAAGACAGGCACACTGTTGCCATTGTTAAAGATAAAGTGCAGTGTGCCGCACTTCAAAAATAAAAAACAATGTTAGCTTGCACGCACTCTTACTGAGCAGCACGCGATAAGTAACTAAAACTAAATAAAAAGACGACTCAAATTTCACCAACATGTCGGGGAAGTGTGGTGGGGAGTGTATAGCTGTCGTGCGTGCAACGCCAGCTATGACGAAAAGTCATTAACAAGAGAGAACTAAGAAACTGTAAATAGAACGTACAGAGTAAGGACACATGTAACAGGGGAAGAGTTCATGGGAGGTCACAACAGTAGAAAAGGAAGGACTACTGAACAAATTAACTAAAGAAAAAGAAGCATTTCGAAAAGACAGTCAAAGGAGCCAATCGAAAACATGGGTGGAGCTTAAAGCCGATATTCTGGGTACAGCATGTCTCGAAGAGACAGCGCATTTGCTGCCTAAATGAGACCTAAGCAAAAAGAGCAGTTTTGCGCAGTTTTCCAGTTTTCTGTTTGAGACAGACACACTGGGTCGATGAACTGCATTTAAGACAGTTCTTGTTCCACGCTACATTTGCCAACTTAGCCTTTAAAATTGCAGAGTCAGGAAAAGTTATGAGACTACTTCTCCCAGACCTGAACATTTCTGGAGCCCAAGCTCAAATTGTGTGCCAGCCAAGTCTGTAGGTGTTAAGGAATGGAGAATTTCATACCTTCAAGGAAGAATCAGATGCTCAAATATATATATATATTTAAATTATTGTGAAAAAGCATAATGAATAATGATTAAGTAGTGCAAAGAATTCTGATTAAATGTCTGAAAAAAATGCTAAAATAAATAGAACCAGATTCTGAACCAGGGGTGAAATACCACCAAAACACCTTTGCCATATCAGGTAGATGAGCTGGTGCACTACAACTGGTCTACGCTGTAGGGCCACTCCAAGCTATGTATCTCAGACTCGTTCTTTGGGGGGTGGGGGCTAGTTGGGAAGGTGAGATGCATAACAGAAAATGAGGCAAAGGGTCGTGGAGGAAAATAATGTGTTAAGTTAAAGCCACAAATAATTCCTTGACGTTTTCACCTATGTGTCAATAGCTTGAATAACAAAAGCAAGAATGTGGCTTTAATTAAGTTTTTGGGAGAAATCTAAGGCTGCTAAATGCTACTTCAGGCAATGCATAGAGCAATGACCAGAAGTAAATGTTTTGATTCTTAATGATGGATACAAGAAGTGCATTATTCAAATGCTTCTGCACATTCAAGAGGGGCTGCCTATACATAAAGGAAATCAGGGAATCAAGGTTAAAAGATTCATTTGTGATTATGCTGGCTGTTGGGTGGGGATTGGGGCCCCAGAAGGAAGTTGTGATTTCACCATAATAAGTTACTATGGCCTAGATATTCAAAATCCTAAATCACTTTAGGACTTGATGTTGGAATTACCCTTCTTTCTCTCCTCTACTATTAGAGGTGGATTTCAAGGTGACATTATCTCCATTAGACACTATTCTAAAGGTCCCCAGATGCAACATTTTCTCAAAGGAGACGTAAACTAAAAGCAGCTATAAATATGTTCACCAAAAATTATAGGTAACAAGGCATCTGGGCCGTATTACAGTGCCCAGTGGTGCAAATGGCGTGTGCACTCACTTTTTGCACCTTTGGGGCTCTGTAGTATCATAAAATAGGTCACAGACGCTTTTGCAGCCCTTTTACTAATTCTGATAGCGATGGTACAAATGTAGGGCCATCACTATCTTGAAAGGGTGCTCCCCCAATGCAAATGAGTGACTTTGCCTCTACACCCGTGCCCTATTGTAAATATGGGCAATGAGGTAAACAAGCCCTTAGGAAATGCACAAGCAGTTGGCGCACTGTTGGAGCACCTCCTGAAGGCAGCCCTATGCAGGGACTCTCTGCACCCGCCTGCAGGGGGATTTCTGCCTCCTCTTTAAAGTGTAGGCAGCTGCAGACAACACTGTAAAACACGGGACAGTTTGTAAGCAGCCGCTCCATCTTTCACTGACTGCTCTGCAACCAGGGCAGACATGAGTTTATGGCTGCCCTAGGGGCAGCACATTCATGATAATAAGGCCCACTATCCTGGCCTGTGCCAGGCGTACCTTCTCAAAGGTGCAAACTGGCACAAATTGCCAGAGAGCGCCATATGTATAATATGGGCTTAGGTGTTCACAACATGCTTACACCTATTTTAGCAAATAGTAGAAAAGCTCGCTAAATTCTGGTCCCAGCAGTCTGGAATTGTGCTAGTCATTCTAACAGATTATTCACCAGTCTACATAATGATGGAAATTAATGGGCCATATAGCTCCCCTTACATTCCTCCTCCAGAGACGGAGAACCTCTTGACACAGGACCCTTGACCCCACTCTGTCTTGCTCGTTGCAGTACATGGCAGAGATGTTGTCGGTCAGTACTTGCATCAGCCTCCCCTTCATAGATGGCAGAAAGGTCTCCAATGCCAGAAGAATTGCCTGCAAATAAAGCAGATTGATATGGAGCCACGTTTCTGCCGGAGACCAGAGTCTTCTGACCAGAGTCTTTCCTCAGATGAACTCCCCAACCCAGCAGTGACGCATCCGACACTGCGGTCAACTCTAGGTGCAAAAGGGAGACTGCTCTGCTGCTGGTCCAATTTCGATCGAGCAGTGGCCACTGCAGATTGTATGCAGTTTCCACTGAAATCTGAATGGAATGTGACAGGTTATCTTGATGCTATGCCCATTAGGACTTCAGATTTCATTGCACAGCCGGCTTATGTCACCCGGCGTAGTCGACAAGAATGCTAGAGTCTAAAAGGCCTAGAAGCTTCAGGCTACTCTCACCGAGATCCAGGACCAAGACTGTAATATCGGTATCATAGCCTGAATGTCTTGGACTTGTTGCAAGGCAAGGATGGCCCTCAATTGTACCTTATCCATGATAGCTCCAATGAAAGGTAGCCATTTGGTATCTGCTAGACTTCGACGGCTGAGTTCCTCTGCCCTAGCGTTTAGAGAAGTGTGGAGGTGACAATTAGGTGCCGGTGCCGAGCACCGGAAACCAATTAAGTGCCGGTGCTCAGCACCGGAAAGCTCTGGCTCAAATTAAGCAGTGTCTAATGCACACTATAAAAAACTGTTGCTAAATAAACAAATAACATCTTAAAAGATCGATCTTTTTGTAGGCCTATGTGTATAAACCAATTTGATGGGACTTACACACATACTGCTACATCGAGAGAGAGAGAGAGAGTGAGAGAGTGAGAGAGAGAGAGAGAGAGAGAGAGAGAGAGAGAACGCATGTTTGAGAAGTCCATTAAAATACTGTATGTCACTCCTACAATTTGCCTTAGACCTTTGACCAAGGCAGAGTATTTTGAAAGTAGGGTCAGATGTGACAATGTGCTGCAAAATGCTCTTGGAGAGATTCCAGTACTTGTTTGTTTTCCTTTTCGCAGGGACATAAACTGGAGCAGTCTGCTTTGGATTCCTAGCCGGGATAGTTGGGGTGCCAGATGGCCATGATACAATATGGCCACTCTGAAATGTAGATCAAATTCTCTCTCTCACTTTCCCTCTTCAAATTGATCTATCGGTGTTTCATGTAACTAATACTACAAGAAAAACTCCAAACTTGGTTACATTGCCATTTCTAGAGACGAGCAAAAGTACGAACGGTAGCTATAAACAATCCCCTGACAGCAGAAGCAAATAATAATCACAAGCATGGGACACTCCCCCACCAGCCCCCTTGTGAAATTTGCACAAAGCAACTGCTTTTTGCTGGCTTTCCAGTCAAAATAACCATGAGTAAACAACCACATAGACCCCTGGCAGTCAGTACAAAATATATTAATGGAAGCAAATCACTCAAGGGTAAAGTCTTTGATCATGAGCACAACAAATCATCTAAAGCACCAGTCGGAAACACTGACTGACTGCTTACCCCAGAAACAGCTTCATCTGACAGATGGTTGATTACAAAACCTCAAATATAAATAACAACACAAAGGGTTTCTCAGATTTGGAGATGCCGATGGTACACACATTTCAAGACAGATTACCCTACACAGGGGCAGTTTAGCACACAGACCCAACATGAGCTCCAGTCCAGTTCTACTCTTGGATTGCTTAGTATTGTAGAATCTCTCACATGCCTTCTTTATTTCAATTGTAAATATGGAGTTAGGGAGCTCATTACTTACAGTAGTATTATCTCAGCAATGTGACTGATGTCACATGGAGAGGTAGCTTCTCCTACAAGGCCATATTTTGGAAGCCAAATCTTTCTGCATGCCCTCCACTTCATGCTTCCCTAACAATAGTGATGACCTGTTTTGGGTTAAAGACGGCCAAATCCATCCCAGATTATGATTGCGAACCGTTATGTAAATGACTTCAATTTAGATTTATTGTCTATACATATATCTTATACCAATATCCACATATCAGGCATGAGTCTTTGTTGGACACCCCTGTCAAACAGTAATAATCCCCTCTTTATCAATAAATCAATCAATCAAGGACTTTTAATGCATGCTCACCTGTGAGGGTCTCAAGGTGCTGTGAGGGGGGGCTGCATCTCCGGGTCAGCCGAAAAGCCAGGTCTTGAGGCTCTTCCTGAAGGGCTGCATGGTAGGGGAGCGTCTGATGGTGACTGGGAGCTTGTTCCAGGCTTTGGCTGCGGCATAGGAGAAGGCTCTTCCCCCAGCTCTAGTTCTACGGATGCGCAGGGTTGCTGCCAGGGCAAGGTCGGCGGAGCGGAGGTTTTTTTTGGGTGCGTGGAAAGAAATTCTTTTGTTGAGGTATTTGGGTTCGATGTTGTGTAGGGATTTGTAGGAGTGAGGGAGTAGCTTGAAAGTTACTCTCTTCTCGACAGGGAGCCAGGGAGGTCTTGCAGGTGTTGGGTCATGTGCTCATGTTGTGGGGTGCCGAGGACGAGTCTGGCTGCGGTGTTCTAGATGGTCTGGAGTTTGTGTAGCAGGAATTTGTTGATTCCCTCGTAGAGGGTGTTTCCGTAGACCAGTCTGCTAGTACTGAGTGCGTGGGTGACCGCCTTTCTGGCTTTGTGGGGGATCCACTTGAAGGTCTTGCGGAGGACGCGGTGACAGTTGAAACAAGTAGAGGCGACGGCGTTGATCTGGCGAGTCATGGTGAGGGAGGAGTCTAGAATGATGCCAAGGTTCCGGGTGTGGTCCGTCAGGGTGGGTGGGTTTCTGAGGGTGGAGGGCCACCAGGAGCTGTCCCAAGTGGTGGGGGAGGGTCCAAGGACGAGAACCTCTGTTTTCTCCGAGTTCAGTTTTAGGCAGCTGTTGCTCATCCAGGCTGCGACGTCATTCATTCCTTCCTGGAAGCTGAGTCTGGTGTCTTCGGGGTTCTTCCTGAGGGAAAGGATGAGATTGGTGTCGTCTGCATAGGATACTATGCTGAGCCCAAGCTGTCTGACGACGGCGGTGAGGGAGGCCATGTAGATGTTGAAGAGCGTGGGGCTGAGCGATGATCCTTGGGGTACTCCGCAGTTGAACTCTGTGGGCTCGGAGAGGAAGGGTGGGAGTCTGATCCTTTGGGTTCTGCAGTCAAAAAAGGAGCGAATCCAGCCGAGGGTGGATCCCGGTATGCCAGTGTCGTAGAGTCTGGCTGCAAGGGTGCGGTGGGAGACAGTGTCGAAGGCTGCGGAGAGGTCTAGCAGGATGAGGGGCGTGGTGTGTCCCTGGTCGAGTTGCATGCAGATGTTGTCAGTGCCGGTGAGAAGGGCGGTCTCGGTGTTGTGGTTGCTGCTGAATCTGGACTGGGAGGAGTCGTGGATGGCATTCTCTTTGATGAAGGTGGTCAGTTGTGCGTTGATTAATTTCCCTGTGACTTTGGCTGCGAAGGGAAAGCGAGAGATGGGCTGGTAGTTTTTCAGGTCTGTCGGGTCAGTCGAAGGTTTCTTGAGTAGGGGCTTGACCTCAGCCCGCTTCCAGTCGTCAAGGAAGATGCCGGATTCAAAGGTGGCATTGAAGGTGCGGTGTAGTTCGGGCGCTGTCACGCTGGCAGCTCTGTGGAAGATGTGAAGCGGACAGGGGTCCATGGTCGTGGTGGTGTCTTCGGTGTGACTGGTGTCCAGTTTGTAATGGTGGGCTGGCTGCCATTGCTGGAGGGGAGGGTGGTTTCTGGAGTCTGTTCGCTGAAGTTGTCGAAGAGGGCCTTGATTTTCAGGTGAAAGAAGGAGCCGAGCTTGTTGCAGGGGTCCTGGGATGGTGCGAGGTATGTGGCTTCACTGGGGGGTTTGGTGAACTGTTGGATGATGTTAAAGAGTTTCCTTGCATTGCTGGCGTTGGTGAGGATTTTGTTCCTGATGAAGGTCCTGTTGGTGGATCCTATGAGTTGGTGGTATTCTGTAATGGCGTGCTTGTAGGCGGACTGGTCTTTGATGGTTTTGCTGTTTCTCCATCGTTTCTCGAGTCGTCTGCAGGAGCGTCTGGCTTCTTGGAGGTCGGTGGTAAACCAGAGGGCCTTCAGAGGGCGTTGTCTGCCGGGGCAGGGGAGGGGAGCGAGCTTGTCCGCGCAGCTGGTGATCCATCAGTGTAGTTCCGTGGCTGCATATTTGGCGTTGGTCGTGTCGGAGGTGGGGGGTCTGGATGAGGGTAGAGTTGAGGTGCTCCTCTGTGACTTGCTCTAGTTCCTTCGTGGCGGGCTCGGGCGGGCTTGTGTGCGGTGGTGGTGTTGAAAGAGAAGTGTACGCAGTGGTGGTCTGTCCTGAGGGGCTGTGAGGTGTGGCTGAAGTGGATGTTTCTCCCTCCTGCGAAGATGGGGTCAAGGATGTGTCCGGCCTTGTGGGTGGGGGTGGTGATGAGCTGCTTCAGTCCGAAGTTAGCGAGGTTGTCCAGGAGGGCTGTGGAGTCGGGGTCACTGCGGTTTTTGAGGTGGAAGTTCAGGTCTCCGATGAGTATGTAGTCTGTGGAGGCAATGGCGTGGGGTGCGATGAGGTTGGCAATGGCGGTGGTGACAAGAGCACGGGGCCCAGGGGGTCTGTAAGCGAGGGTGCCACGCAGCGTGGTTCTGGGGCTGGTCTGGATCTGGAATTGGAGGTGTTCGGCGTTGGAAAGGGAGTCGCTCGTGCTGGAGGTGGAGAGTTGGAGGGAGCTCACTGGCTCAGCCCGCTGCACACACACTCTCAGCTGCTGTATAGTAGCGAAGTCAGTCTGTCCCCAGTCATGACGCTGGGGAGGAGCTCTCAAAGCAGGACTAGTCACCGTGGGACTACTCTGCTAATGTGGGAGGCCCGACTGCCCTAAACATCACCTGCTCAGCCTCTCCCGAATCAGAGCCCATGTGTAAGGAGAGTTCTAATGTTGCAAGGCGCCAGCCACAATTACTGGGGGCCCAGCCTGGCGCACAGGCTGAGGGTGGCGGATATCCTGTGCTATAATGCACTAGCTGTAATGCACTTTTGTGAAGGCCCAGAGGGCCTTTCAAGTTCAACAGCATTGTATTATGTCTGTTTATCTATGAGCAGTGTGTACAACCAATGTTTGTAAAATATTCATTCCTTAATTCATATTTTAAAATTGTTACCACTTATCTCATCGTAATTTGTACAACACTGTGTTTGGCTCGATGAGCAGAATGGCTTAGAAACTTTTTTATAAACACATGCTCGTAAAACAGCAACATCGTATGCAGGGAAGCGAGAAAAAAATGAAATTTTGGCCCCTTAGTCTCTGCCTGCCGGGAGCAGTGTGCACTGCGCTGACAGCCACTGCAGCTCAGTCAATCATGTGCATCATAGCAGCACTCCGCGTGTTAGCTCAGGAGGTGATATAATGCGTGACAATGTATTTCAGTGATGTGATGCGGACCACCACACTGAAATACGTTAGACTAACGCTTGATGCGTGGTACTTGGCTGTTTACATGCACTCCCAATTCACTTCATGGGAAAGCTGTGTGGGTATACATACCGAGAAAATATAGGCAATGCATTATAGCATTTCCGGAGGATAATGGATAGATCGAATGACCGAGTACAAGCATCAGTTCTAGAAACCCAAACAACAGCCGACACACTGAGCAACTCGGACGGACTGAGCTCTCATCTGACGCACAACACTCTGGGACACTTCAGCTGCATCTCTAAGAGGTTCTGATCTTTAACATCATATTTGCAGCACAAAATGTTTGGATGGATTCTTAACTGGCACAGGAATAGTGATGAGCATTGTGAACTGGTGTTGTTTCTCTCACCAATAAATAACTGAGGCACACCTAGTAGGGAAGTGAGGAACTGCGTCGCATATGGCACAAGTATACACCTTCTGTGCATCCAGGTTTTCTTAATTTATTACATAATTCAGCGATAACATGATTTTCTGCTTTGAAGGAATATTGCTCCTAGGTACTCAGACATACTGCAAAGGATTGAAACATTACATTAGGTATCTACCATTCAGCTGTAACATCTGTGTGAAATGCACATTTGTTTTAGATTACTTAGCTAACAGAATAAAACAACTTCACTACAGAGGACTGGCCTCGCTCGCTTTGTTCACTTGGATAGTATCCAATGGAGTTGGTTCGAAGCTTTTTGCTAGGGCACATTCTGCTTTCCAGTCTGGCCCCTAATACATCTAATACAGCAGTGTCCATTTAGTAATGCATTCATTTGGTAGTGTACGAACTTTAACCAATGCACACAGTGTGCATTGAACTTCACCCTTCCAAAGGCTAGTACAGCATAGAATTCTAATACGAAACTTATATAAACATAACTTACTTTTTCTTCGCTAGCAATGGTAAGGGAGGATGAAACTCACCATCTTTAACTTACCACTTTGCTTCTCCATCTTGGGCCATATTACAGAAAGTGCCCTGGGGGCACAATGGGTGGATGTGCCTGCTATGTGCACTCCCAGGGCATTTTGGTATTACGGAAGCAGGCTGAGACGCTTGTGCGGCCCCTTCTGTAATACAGATAGCACTGTAGCACATGTAGTGCCAGCCCTATCTTCTGAAGGCATTCCCTTATTTATAAGGAGGCATGGACCCATGTAATTGAGGGTATAACCCTAACTTTGGACCCGGGCCATATTACAGAAGCGAGCGCTGAGGCAAACAGTCCCTTAGGATGTGCACTGTCAGTGCACCACCTGAGGGCTGCCCTCTAGAGGGATTAAAGGGGGTCCCATGTACCCCCAGATATACCACTGCAGGCAGGTGCAGTCACTCATTGCACCTGCAGTCACTCATTGCACCTGCCTGCAACAGGATCTCTCTCTCTCCTCTTCAAAGTGCTGGCCGTTTGACGCCTGCACATATAAATACGGAGTGGCTTGTAAACAGCCACTGTGTAATTTAATGAATGTGTTGCATTCAGGGCAACTGCAAACTCGCATCTGCCCGGAGGGCATGACATTAATCAGAATAAGGTGCACTGTCCCTTATTGCACCCGGTGCACCTGTTTAAAGATGTGCAGTGGCGCAAACAGGGAAAGTGTGCACTATTTGTAATACAGCCCCAGGTTTGTATATCCAGACAATAATGTGTTGTAAAGGAATGGCAGGTTTTCCATGTCACTACTCTCTAGATGTCCATGAGAGATAGCACTGCCGCCACTTACACACCTATCGTGGAATCTGCCTTCACTGTCGTTTGAAAAGGTTTATATTCCTTAGTGTGACATAAGGTTCATAGTGCCCTGCTTTTATAAGGCACAAGGCTGGCCCTTCTTACTATGTTTGAATTTTACAAATGGTTGATCCGTTGCTCTGAATAGTGTTCAAGTCCAGTTTGATACATTTAACATCCATCGATTAAAGTTCACCTCAAGTCTCAGCACGGGTTGCTGAATTTTGACAAAACATGTTTTTGAAATCCTGTTGTTACCATGAAAATACTTCCTTCTAAGTATTACACTGTCCCTGAAAAGGGTGTTAGTTTTGTGATTATCTGCAACTCCAATATATGCTGGGACAATGCCATTTCGATCATTAGTGCCAGCTTTTAGAAGAGGAATTTGATCACCCCTGTATGGATGGGCTCTGACATAGAGCACAGGAGTCTGGACAGGGCAAAGTCCGCTACGAATGTAAATGTGCAGAACATTTCTTCCACACGTCCTTTGATGAAACCCAGCAGTAAAGGGAATAGAGTGCTGTGGGTTTGGGTGAACTTGGATTGCCGGAGATGCACCCTCACCAAACTGTACTTAATGCATTATTCGCCAAGCAAAAACAATTTGGTTGCATGTACCAGAGCTGACTTAAATCAGTGTACTGCTGTTGCCTTACCCCGGCCTGAACTCTGTGGCTGGACATGCTGAGTTCCCTTTCCATCCTGGCAGCCACTTGGTGACACAGGGAAGTCGGAGGAAACGAGCAGGCCATGTCACATATGTGTTGCTCCTACTGACTAAAGAGTTTTACAGTTGTGGTCTGCCCCACTTCTGGAACAGTGCTTGTATTAGATGCTGTCTGTCTCCTGCCATGGCAGGAGTCCTTGGCTCTTTTGACCATTTATGCCACTCCATTTACATTACCTGGTATGTGTTCTTTGGATATCAAAAGGCAGATTTTGATTGTTCAATGCCAGAGGAGCCAACCATCCATCGACAACCTCCAATTTTTGGTGCTCCGTCGTTTTTTTTATATAATAACAGAAAGTCATTATCTCAGTTTTTTATGTTCACTGGACATCTGTATATCCATCGCAATTATTCTTATTTGAAAATGTTTTGTGGGCTAGTGGGCACAAGGGGAAAGTTTCTGTAGGTACGCACCATATTTAGCTAGGGAGGTATCTGTGATAAGGGTAAAGCATGGACATGGTTCTTTGAATGTCAGGTCCGTAAAGATGTTTTTTGCATCCTTCCACCAAAATGGTACTTTTCTAGTGCAGGGAGTCGCATGGAACTCGTCATAAAACCTGCTTCCATTTGTCTCTCTTTTTTGCTAATTCTCCCTGAAATAGGTTCATGTACAGATGACAGTATGCCCAGCTCCGTTGTGAAATCGGTGGTCCATGATATGGGGACATATTCTTTTGGAGTATATTTTTTTTATAGTGACCCGGGTACTCTTGACCCCTGATGATGATATGGGTAGGTGGCAGTGTTTGTTAGTTGATTCATAGTACATTCTTGTGGCTCTTTGGATTCTTCCTATATTTTTTCCATATATTGGTTTGTAAAAGGGATGAACCCCTCTAGCCCCATTGGGATTGTAAATGGTTGTCTTTGTGTGTTTGAAATCCAATAAAAACTGCTATAAAATAAAAGAAGTCTCTTAACAATCCAGTTTGGATTGTACTAATAGTTTGCCTCTGGAACACAGGACGTTGCTCATATAGGGTAATGCCCAGTAACATTTGCTTGCCCAAGGACTCCAAAGAAACGCCTCCTGCATATTCATTTTGTTAATCTATATTTGTAATGTTACTGTGGACCAGTGGCGGCTGGAACGGATCGGTCAAGGCGGTGCAATGGTCGCCCCTTCCTCGTAATCCCTAGCTCCAGTCGGTCTCTCCTCCGTGGTCCAGCTGGAACAGGAAGCACACCCATGCTCCCCATAGTCAATCACAATGCTGAATTGCAGCGTTGTGATTGGTCTGAGCACCATGGTTCGGTGCTCAGACGGGCAGTGGGAGCCTGGGCATGTTTTCCACCCAGGCTGCGATACAGCCTGGGTGCAGAACATGCAAAGTGTGCATGAATGTTTGGCCGGCCCGGGACGGCCAGACAAACATTCATGCGCACTTAGAGTGTGCCTACCACTCCTCCCCCTGCATCTGAGAGCAGAGCAGAGTAGCCCCGCCCCTCTCAGACGCTGCAGCAGGAACAAATAAAATGATAATAACCTCAAGTTATTATCATTTTATTTTTCCTTTATTTAATTGCTAAAAAAAAGTGGGGCGACGCTCCTCCGCCTTAGAAGACCCATTTTTCTCAGTTTGA
This sequence comes from Triturus cristatus, assembly GCF_964204655.1. Lineage (NCBI taxonomy): Eukaryota > Metazoa > Chordata > Amphibia > Caudata > Salamandridae > Triturus > Triturus cristatus. The sequence continues at coordinate 1,043,852,197 of NC_140585.1, forward strand.
TCAGACAGGACAGATATCAAATGTATAAGCAATCAAAATGCAGGTATGTGATGGAAATGTAAGTACTAAGTTAGAGAGCAATACATACCATGAATCTAGTTGGTTTACATTTGAATTACTGTTGTGGAACTACTGATCAAATTGGTGACACAAAGGAACGGAGGAAGGAGTCAATGTTCTTGAGTTCAGCTGCCTGTTTTGAGAAATTTGAAGCTTTGATATGTATAGGGTAGCCTGCAGATGGTAAAGAACTACATAGCTTCACTGAGTGCTCTGACGTTTGCTTCCAACAATGTAGGTCTCATTTTTGTTTCTCAATTCATTTTAGAACTTATGGATGATAGTGAGTTGGATCATCCTAGCTATTCATGTTAAAGCGTAATAATGAGGCAGCACTTTTTACTCATCAACTCATTGTACAGTTTATCCCAGCAGCTTCTGAAACAGTCTAGAATTAGTTTAACCATTCTTAGATCCAACATAGTCTGGTTTCCTTCAGTTGCCTGGTCCTTTTGTAACTGTTGAAGCATCATAGATTGTCCTATCCCACCATCTATCAATTTTTCTCTATATGCTTTTTGGGTGATGTTTCTCTTTTCATGGTTATTTAATGATAGGTGCTTCAATTGTATTTTTTTGTAAATGTTGTTGGGAGATTTGTTTTGCTAAGATATAGCAAATATTTTATGTACGGTCTAATTTTAAAGAGTGGCTCTCCTCAGATTTATGTTCTCGTAAGTGCCTGTAGTTGGAGCAATGGAGGGAGTGTCTCTTAATTCTAATTGCACACAATATAAAGTTTGTGGTGTGAGCAATTCCATTTACCATCCTTTGTTGTGTTGCATACATAAACCAACTGTAATGACTCTGCAATGAGTGTAGCCCATAGTGACATAACATAGGTCTGACATGCGCTCATATCAAGAATGGGAAAACAGAGGATGATATCTTTAGAATCCAATTAGCAGTAAGAAGTATTTTCAATCTATTGTTTGTTTGTCTGTTTGGTTGATATAACATTTCAGTTTTCGGGATTATAGTGATTTACATTAAACAGTTAAACGAAAGATCAGAGAGGACAAGCCTTTACACTGAAGGGGCAGATGTGGTATGTTAGAAGGGAGTGGAAATTTGTGATTTCAGACAGGTTAATGACAAATTTGGATCAGTCACTGAGGAATCCTCAGAAGAAGAATGTTCTTACATTTTCCCAGAATGCAAGGAGAGTGGGTTAAGTGCGAAGATCTGTTGGCAGTGCTTTCCAGCTTGATGCTGCTGTGCTCGTAAAGGACTGCAGCGATACCTTCTTGGTCCTGGTTTGGGAGATTACTGATATTCTTCTTTTTCGCTGCCCAAAGCTGTGCAACCACCAGAGATGGAGATCATAGCCTCACAAGGAACTTCCCTTTCAAGAAGTTGCTTTCTCTTGTTCCCTAAAAAAAGTTTCATCCTTATAGTCCCTTGCAGATATACATATTTTACATTCACCAGCTTTAAATATTCTGTATTTGTTTGACATTTTATGAGGGTTTATTGTTTTCTACACCAGGATCACCAAAACACACCAAATGGAAACAATTAAACAGAACAGGACTGACAGCCTCAGAGATTGGCGGGTACAGTGCAACTTCAGCTACATACTGATTGGAGGTTGCAGCAGAACAATTCAGTAAATATTAATCAGAGCGAACACTACCACAGTCTTCAGGTATTGATCTGCAGGTACAGTTAAGTCACCTCTGCCAATATTCATCACACTACCTCTTGGGTAGCACAATGTAGAGAGCCCAGACCTCGCGGCACTCTACATTGGGGTGTCTCTGCGTTAATCCGGATCCATGCAGGTTGTGCTACCCACATACCTAGGTGTAGAGTACCATATAAAATCTGTCAGGGAGTCTATTCTGCACACCTTGATCTTGAGTGAAGGAACGGGTCAAGTCAAGCTAGGTGGGTACTGCTGAATCCAAGGGACCCTATTTCAGCCAGCCATGTACGGTCCAGTTCCGGAGCTCTAGGTCATGCATCCTGGACAAGAAGCAGCAAAAGTAGATCAAGGAACTGAAGAGAGCTGATCATGCAGCCCTTTGGATAGCAGGGCAAGTGTGTTTCCTATAAGCAGAGGAGAGGGGAATGATTCTGAGGTCTGGAAGTATGCTGTTCCCCATGGACTGGCTTACTGGACCTCCAGGTCCACCATATTCAGGGTTCTCCAGTGAGGATCGTGAATGATCATCGAGTGGAGTCATTGACTAAGAGAGGTGTTTGTGTGTGTTTGTTTGATTGGGTTTGTTTGCACACTCCTCATTTTTGGATGTCTTTTTTATTGCCACGCAGCAAATGCTGACAGAGTGATTCATGAGAGTAATTAGGGATTGGAAATTCTAGAAGATGGATTATTTTTCAACAATGGAATGCTGACAGAAGTTATTTTTGACTGCTTATGGTATGCGCCAGCTGTTTACCTTGACAGAGAAGGAAAACACCTACATGAATTCGCCTTATAATGTGCAAATCCCAAAAAATTAACACCAAAGTCTCCTCCATTATTCATTTGTCTCGAAAAAGGAATTAAAACAAGGGAGGTAGAGGAAATTTTAAAAGTGGAAGAATTTAAGGTTGCTCAGCCCCTTCTTGGAAAGTTTGGGGGTGATCGATCAAGTGGGGGTCAAGAAAAAGGGGAGGGTCCCAAAACGTTGATTTTTTGCGCTAATTTTGACAGAAAACTTTTGTCACAGATACAGAAAAAATGCTAAACCAAATTTGACTAAATAAATTGTACATTTTCTCAAAAGGCATTGTGATTTGGTGTACATCCGTTCAGCCGTCTGAGATATTTTCAATTAAAGTGGTGCTTAGGGTGGTCATGAAGGGGTTAAATATAGGGATATCTGGACTGTTGGTGTTTGTATATGCAAAGATAGGCTACACTAAAAGGGAATATTCAATCCTTATTGACTGGACACAAAATAAAACATATTTTGGGGTAACCATTACAGGACTCATGGTCATGGTCCCTAATTCCTGAAATAAAATGAAAAAAATACATATAACTGTCAGGGGATTGCACCCTGACTCCAGGGACATGCGGGGGAACTAAAAGAGACCTCTCCTTGATTGCCTGGCCACAGCATGGACAACAGCTATGGCAGCCATTACAGGACTCAGGGTCATGAGCCTCATTGAAATGCATTGTTTTAAAATCCAGGTGTATAGGGTAACAAAAAGGAGCACAAACAAAGAGTGATAGCATATTTTAATCACATTATAAATAGGGCCAGACTGGAAACCCAAAGCAGCCCTGGCAATTTTAATAGAGCAGCCCCTCGGCGGCTGCTTTTGTTATTGGGGGCTAAATAGCTGCACCGCTGCAAAAACAACCCCCAGTAACAAAAACAGCACCCACCCTTCCAGACTCCCGGGTGTTGGTGGTGTTATATTCATTTTAGAAAATTTTGTGAGTTCTGAGGTGATTTACTGTGTGAAAAATGTTGACCTCCTGCTGGGGATTTGATGAACCATGTTAGAGAGAAAACTGTATTCTCACATAATGTTCTCATAAAGGCTAAGGAAGTTGCTCCAGAAGCTAAAATGAGAGCATATTTTCGCTAAGTTCACACGATCTTGTGAGAGAATAAAGTTTGATATTCAGAGTAAAACGTACTTCCAACAATGGCAGAAGCTGTCAGTTGGTGCCCAGTGTTCTAATACAGCTTTTTACAGTGTTCTACTGAACAACAAAAGTGCCAACATCCTGAATTTATAACAGAAGTGTGGCACACCTGAAGCCAAGTTGATGGATTCAAAGCTCTAAAATCTAAAGCATTTCATTTAGAAATGAACAAAATGAGAGGGTTCATTTTGTCATAGAAGTTATGGTTAGTGCTCTAGAACTCTAAAATGAAGACACATTTTCTTTGAGTTCCCAAATATTTTCCTTATCCAGTTCAGTGAAATATTCTGATATGCAGACAGAGGCATGTGCTTCCATAACCAGCAGCAGTCTGTGGTAGGTCTGTCAATTATCTCCCAAGTAATCAATTTCAGTGTCATTAAAGAGTTCTGATGAACTAGATTGCTAACGTTTTTTATTCAAGATAAGAGCAACACACTTATGAATGCCATTTATTTGGAACAAGAGCTACTGAAATTCAAACCTGAAATAAAAAAGTAGAATAAAAGGGGCCACTTCATGCTTGAAGTCCGTGCACAGTGAGAGGGTGGTGGTGTGTGCGTTTACCACTCAGCAAGGGTTGAGTGCAAAGACTGGCCCGCAGCAGGTCACGTGATGTGCAGATGATGTTCTCTACAAAGACTCTAACACAAGATAGAGGATTGCGTATCATCTGTTCTTGTGGATGTGCCCTCTCTCATATGTCATTCCTAGGCAAACCCTGTCAACAAACTGGGAAGGATGTGGGAATTCACATTTGTATCCTGCCAAAATAATCGGGGCTCTACTAGAGGACAAAAAATGACCAAAACTGACTTGGCTGCCTGGGTATCCACTTCTTATCTACCCAAAGATAGCTTACTTCGAACTTCAGGTGTCTGTTCTGTAGCCTTCCTAATAAGTGGCCTCCCCCTTCCTCCTGCACAATGAACTGCCTAGAAATTGGAGGGATCAGGCTCAAGGAACTCTGAACTTTTTCTTGTGGAACATGCCTTCCGTTGAAAGTTTTGGATCTTCCTTCTTCCTTCCAGGATTGAAGGATTTGGGAGCAGATGTCCTGCATTGGTTTGCTAGAGTTATGTATTTTGAACAAGACTCATTGGGCCCAGCTTACTGGCATCATTATGGAAGCTGACTTGAGCAACTGAGTACGCCCTGAAGCCAAGAGCCAGTTGGTTGTGATCGATCTTGAAGATATATACTTGTCCCAAAGGACGAGATCATGCTTGGATAGTTGAAAGACTTTGTCAATGAGCTTGAATGGTCTCTTGACCTGCCTGTCTTCCTAATACCCCAGTCAGACTGCTTCCAGCTTGACACAGACATAAGGCTTTTTCACTTTCATCCTATATCCTTGAAGTGTTTTCCATTGTCTGAAATCAGTCGCACTCATTACAAAACTAGTTCAACCATGCAACTACAGCAAACAGCCTGGAGAAATCATAATTCAAAAGGTATCCCAGTTGTCAGAATAGGGAAGGGCAGTGGATGCCACAGATACCATCCAGGAATGCCTCTAAACAGAAATGGGCCCTAAAGTTTGGTACATATAGGAGCTCTACGTTAGGTGATAGGTCCTAATGGTCCCGGTAGCTCCTCTGTAAGAACACTGCCAGTGGACCAGCTGAAAGTGTAACTGGTCCCTATAAACTGTGTCCTGTGCAACCTTGTCATCAACTACCAGGTCCCAATAGACTTAGTTAACTGGACACTAACATCTTTGCTTGGAAATTTAACCTGGACAAGAGTGCTTTGGAGATTTTTGGTATGATTGTTTGAGCTGGAACTTCGCTGCAGTCAGTGGAGGCACTAGGACGAGGACCAGGAAGCTCAGTAATTGAAAATGCCTCTGCAGTCAATTGTGAGTTAAGACACTTAATAACTCATCATGCATGTACTCTGTCACTCATCCATCCATTCACCAAACCATAAACTCATTTGCATTTGCCCACTCATTTATTCACATTAATGCGCGCGCACACACTCAACAAGCATATGCAAGATATATTACAATGTTGCAGGCTCAACTCGGTGGGTATATGATTGCAATACAAAATAAGCAAAAATTACACATACCAGCGAGTGACCATCTTAGAACTGTATTGTGCATAGTCTATACACAGTGTAAAAACAATTCACTCTTAATGGTATATTGACTTTAAAATATCCTCTTCATAATAAACGTTAGTCTTTCTAGTAACTTTTCATAATTAGCAGCTCGTTCAGACTTGTAGGCACAACTTTTTACAATGAACCAGTCGAATACAAAGTCATTATTACTGGCTTGCTGCCATTTCCAACTCTGGCCTACTGTGTTGTCTCTGAACAAGCCCCCGTGTTGGTCAAAGGGGGTAAACAACAGCAACACCCTTTACTGATGCTGTTTTTTAAAGCTTTCCTCATAAGGAAATACTTGTCTACAGGCTTTAACACAGTGTAATAACAATCCAACCCGAAAGGCTTATTGCCTTGAACATATGTTTTTCAGAAGACATATGTCAAGCCTACTGCCTTTGTCTTAACATTTAGTAATAAAAAGACAAGCCTTGATCATTGGCTTGCATAATACCAATCTTGTGCACAGGGCTGGGCTGAGAATGCAAACCAGCCCTTCAAATTAGGACGGACTGGCCCCCAGGAGGAGAGGGTGGGGAACTCCTGCTGATTTTGTTACAAGAGGCCAATATTGCAGCACTGCTGCAAAACCGGCCCTCAGTAACAAAAAAGGGCCCCACCGGTACGAAACGGCCCGCACCCTTCCGACCCACCAGGAAAACACCTGGTGCCTGGTACGGCCAGTCCGGCCCTGCTTGTGCATACTGTATCCAGTATAATCTTTCCCACGAGACAAACGGTGCAATACAAGCACTCTGTTTCAGCAGAAACACTCATCTTCTGCACAATCAAACTTGCACAGTGGAAGATGAACGAGTGGACGGAGCCTAAGCCCCTCTCTTAGCACCGCTTCTTAGAGCTCTTTTTCTGGTAATAACATAAGGCCTGGCAACAGTTGTGCTGTCAAGAAAGACTTGAAAAGGCTTTTTTTTTGCAGACACATTTTAGCATGAGTATGTTTTTTTTTCCATAACTGAAGTTAAACGTAACTCCTAAATGAATCCATATGTACATCATGTTTTTCATATTTGTTCCAAAGCAAATATTCAGACTCTGATTTATTGACTCCATGTATAAATAAAGCATATCTCCGCAGAACAAACGCTTGCAAAGAAAACATTACTTACATTTAGGCCTTGGCATTCCGATATATTTAAGTCTTGCACATTCTTACATTCACCTATAAATAGAAAATAAATACAAGGTGAGGGCTTCTCATAAAATTGTTCAATGTATCAAGTCGGTTGGCTTCAATTTAAAACTCAGTAAATATATCCACCTATCACCTTTCCAGAATTAAAAGTAATAAAGTAGGGACTGATGTAAAAGTTTTTTTTTCCAGTTGTAAAAAAGTAACTGTATATCTTTCTGCTGGTCAGGGAGTTTATGCTGCTATCTGCCAAGAAGAGGAAGTCTCAACGGCGAGGGGAGCTATATGTTAACTAACAATATTTTTAGATCTTTTTTAAAAGTACTCCAGGACAGGAAGTGGTCTTTATTCTCACAGCAAATTCTAATCAGTTGTGAGGTAAGCACTGAGAAATGATGTCCTCATTTTGTGGTTAGTCGAAGGCTGGGTACACGCAAAAAGCCTCCACGTGAACCTTTGAGCATGTGTGTAGTAAGTAACACGGTGAGGCGTTGACCCACCGAGAGGTTTTGAAACTCGATTGTGTAGGTACTTGAAAGCCTGACTGCACATTTGAAAGTGGGGCTATGTTTTTCAGGCTTACACAGGCTAATAGCCATAATTTATCCAAGCATCACTTTGACAGAGTTCACAAAGCCAGAAAGAAGTTAAATGTACAAGGGAAAAATATTTTTAAAAGATACATATGTGGAATTTACTAATTATAACCTAACTTGAGCATGATTATGAAGTCAGTAGACTTTCTACTCATACTTTTGCATAAGCCACGTAGGCCTTCCTATTGAGCACCAGGCTGATGATGCCACTCATGACACTATGGAACAGGGATAAAGCTACGCAAGTGCTCAAAAAAGGGGAGAATCGCAAAATGGCATCTACACTAGGGCACTAAAATATCTTGAGATGCAATGCTGGTGTATTCCTTTTAAACAATTGTGTTAGTGGCGTGAAAAAATGCATATCACAGATTTTAACTATACTGCAGGGTAATGGTAATGAACAAACATATCACTCTGTTATCCTGGAATATTAGAAGGCTGAACAATGGCAAAAAAGTAAGGCAAGTTCCAGCGTTCCTAGACAGGAACATAGTCGATTTGGGTTTAGTACTAAAGGCATGTTTGAATTAATTCAGTCATATGCAATTTCCATCTAAATTAGTGAAAGGTTTGTTGCTTCGTACCGCATGAAGTAAAAAAAGAGTTGCAATGGCTATTTCAAAAAACCTGTAGCTTTCAAATACAGTACAATGGTCTCTGATGTAGACGGCAACTATTTATTCCTACCGGGCCTCTAATATGATATGCTGCTTATGCTCATCAACATTAATGGCCCTAATGTACACTCCCATGATGTTTTTGATCTGATAATGAACCTTTGCAGCGAATACAATACAAGAAATATATACAAGAAACAATACAAGAAATATCCTTTGGGATCGAGACTTTATCTTAGGGCCAGAACTAGTGCTTAATTTGAGCTGGTGGTTTCCATTAATCAGCACTGGCAATTAATCATAAACACCAGTGCTTATAGCATAAACTTGACCCAAAGGCATTGGATCGCTTTTAATGAGCACCAGTTAAGGACACATTCATTTTTGGTAGGCACGGGGAGAGTAAGTGGTTTGCCCAGAATCACAGGATGTTGAGCCTCCACCGAGACTAGTACCTGGTTCCCCAGCTCCAAAGTTGGCAGCTCTGGCCTTTACGCCACATCCTCTTCCCCACTTGTAGGGTTTTATGGTCAGTAGTTGGTTCTGTTATAGGCCGTGCTAATAGGAGCAATGGGCTGGTGCAAGCTGCCTCCTGACAAGAACCCTGGCACATCTCAGGAGTGCAGCTGTGATTTCTTGGGATATGTTATGGAAGCCGTAGGGCCAACCGATTATAGAGGGTAAGGCATTGTTCTGAACAAGCATATTCCTATTTTTCTGCAGTTCAGGAAATGCTCCTGCGTATATTTAAGACACATGACAATGTGTTTCAGAGGTATCGCCACACTTCCTTTCAAGCTCGCCTGGCGTTACTTGCCCCAAGAGAAACAAGTAGACTGAGGAGAGTTCAATGGCTAAGGGTTTCTTTTTTAGACATGAAATATACACAAGGAGCAGAGACTTATTTGAGATTCATGTGTGTCGGTGCCCCTCGGTGTTAACAATAATCGTATCCAAACAGACGAGGCTGCTAAAGTCGTACGAGAAAGCAACCTGTTCTTCCTGCTTTATTACCAGGTTTAAACTATGATTTTCATAACAGTATCCTGCTCATGTTTTATGCGTGACTCCCGTCTTTCCCTGACCTTTAATAAGGAAAGGACTCATGTGTTTACTATCAGGTGATTCACCTGTATTGGTAAATCTTCAGATCCGTTTTACAGACCTCGGTTTACTCAGTAACATACTTTCTCATCACTTCTATATGAAGTCAGATTACTCGATGACACAGATCAAAACTTTATCTAACAACACGTAACCGCACTTCAATATCCCTTTTGTTTTTTCTCCAGGGTTGAGAGTGGTTGGGCTCCAAATGAAGATGTATAATGAAATGCAAGGATAGGATTTTTATAATAAACTTGCATTTCCAAGCCTTGCCCTAACGGTATTTCCTCAACATAATTCCTTGCCATGGAGGCTGAGTGTTTCTGCCTGCAAGGTGGGATTTGCTTTGAAGGGAACTTATCAGCGGTAGCACACTCACCATGTTGTGGCAGCAAGGCGGAACTGCTACTAGATGCATCAGCACTTTGAGGGTCAATTCCAATCCCTACATTTATGGGTTATCAAACCAGCATTACTTTTGATCTACAATTACTAAGTGAGAGTTGCAAGTTTTTATGCATGGGGACTCTACCGGGAAGATGTGATAAGAGGGTGTGATCGACATCCAATTCCTAGAGGAAATAAAAACCACACAAAACGAAGTATCTTTTGGTGGAATGTCATGTGAAGAAATAGAGCTCACAATAAGTACCATTAGCAACTAAAGGGAGCGTGGTTATACACAGAGTAATCCATTTGAGGTAAACCTTCTCAACAAGAGTGGTGTAGACAAAAAGCAAGACGGACACTTTAGAGATACAGTAAAGTAACTAAGCACAGATCAATCTGTAGACCAGGTAGGACCTTTATAGTAAGAATAAGCAAGAAAATGAATACACAGGATGTGAGAGTAGGCTATCTGTGCTATCATGTCTTTGGGCCTGATTTAATTCTTGGCGGTAAGGCTACTCCATTGCAACGCCAAGAATGAGGTCCACCCACCACATTTAGATGCGGGTGGAACTTCGGTTACTTACGGCGGAGACTAATCTGTCTCTGCTGTGATTAACCCCCTCCAATGGCCCTGGGATGTAAGGGCCATCTGAGGAATTACTACATGTCCGCCCAACCAATTTGGATGGGCGGACATGTAGTCATTTTTTATTGTTTCTTACTGTCAGGTAAGACCTGGTTGTAAGGAATGGTAAAAACATTTTAATGCCCTTTCCCGCCATGTGAGAAGCCTCCCATGGCGATGGAGCATTACTTTTTTCTTTAAAATCCTGTTTCAGGATTTTCTTTTTGAAAAGAAAAAAGAGTTCTGTTTGTTACACACTGGGACACACTCAGGATCTGCAAAAGCTTCACACCTTCTGGTGAGGGTAGGATTTGGTTTGGGACTTGTCAGCCCCAGGGAAACTTGCTAAATTATCACGGTAGCGTTGTATGACCCATTTCCCGACACCAAACGCGATTTACAGTCTAAGTCCTTGATGTTTAATGTTGAAGCTTTTCTTCTTTTGAAGCAGCACGCCTCCTCTCCCTCCCTTCCTTGAAAAGCAGTCGGTCACAGGAGTCTCTACAACGCTGATATTTCCACAAGACAGGCCACAGGAGTGTCCAGAGTTCACACCTGGATGTAGGCACAGTGAAATGTGCATCAAACGGTTAGCCGAGGGCCCAAGCCCTACTCTTTATAATACTCGTATCAGCTCTATCTCCTTCTGGAGATGTGCCCAGGCCCCTCCAGTGACACAGGTTAGAGAGGCTCTATTCACTCCTGCTGATCACTGCACTGCCACCATGGTGCTCCTGCTGCTTAGCTACTTGTGAAGGCAGTAGCCTTTCACCACTATGAGGACAGCGCTTTCGGCACCCCTCCCAGTGTAACAAAACTGCAATCCGTGAGACAGGCCTATGTCACGGTGCACATGCATGATTCTTGTTTGCATGTGACAGCAAAAATCAGCATTAGGAGCACAGAGCAGGGGTGTACATATATTACTATTCAGAGGATTTTTCCGTCTCAACAATATTATATCTTTTTTTAGGTGATAACGTCACTTTTGGTAGTGCCTGTGTAAGCCATGCATTCTGCCCTCTTTCTTCCGTGTTATATCTTATGTGTCTTTTAAGGTCAAGTAATGATTCTTCTTCTCAACCTAAGAGCGCAAAAGAGGATGATATTCTGACATAGGAGCAACATCTTGGAAAGAAAGAATGGCAACTATAAATAACATTGATCCCAAATCACAAGGTGGACTTACTCCTGACTCACTCCTGAATTTTCAGGAGTATGTCACACTTTCTCATATCTGAAACGCTATCTTTTTAAATAAGCTAACTTGTAGGTAACTGAAAAACCACGTGAAACTCAGAACCATGTTAGTCGTAACCATCATTCAACCAACTAAATCTGTCTTCCATTGCTTCGTGCATGAACTTGCACTGCCCATCCGATGAGCCACGGTTAAGGTCCAAATGGACTGAAACGTGCAGCGTAATAGGAATCTCAGCTGCCAGATCGTGTTGGACTCTAAAGTACCCAAGAATTACTGGCAAAAGACAACACAACTTGTTCTGTGACTCTCACTGAAATGTGCTACAGTGGTCATATGTTTCCATTTCTCAACCAAGGATAGCATGCCATTGTTTCATCAGAGCTTGTTATGGATAGTGTTGCACCACTACGTGGCAGCATAAAACACAAGGGGTCCAATTCACAAAGAGTTTGCTATCAGAGGGTGTGACCTACTCTTGTAGTACTCACAGCTGACAGATGGATTCCGTGAGTAAACGAGGAATACTTATGGCTTAAACAGGATTACTACTAAAATTCAGGAGTATTATAAGAGTAAATCACAGCAAACGCTATGTGAATTGCGTCCCATGATATCCAGCAGTGTAGTTATGGAAAAAGATACCATTGGGTTAAAGTAAGAACTGTTTAGTGGGAATGTTTTTTCGTAGCCTTTTTGAGGGATGCACAGTGACTTTTATCAAGATTTCAAGATATATCCCTGAGAATGTCCACAGAGAGTAACATGGTTTCGGAGTGAGGTCAAACATTTTCATGCGCCTGCGTCATTGTAGAACACTGATGGTTTGGAAAGGGTGCTGATCTAAGGAGCATCTACCTTATACTTAGAGTTCAGGAGCCAGGAAGTCATATTAGAAAGGCAGAAGGGAAAGGGCACAACAAGGTGCCCAGTTCACTGAAATACAATAGATGATCCATAAAACAGAACTTTCTGTGGCAGGCCAACCCTGTCCTCACCAAGGAGAAAGTCACCCTGTCTCCTGCTAGTGCTGATCTCAATCAAAGAAAGGGCACACAGAACAGGACTGCTGTGCTCTGCTGACATGTTCCCATGAGGCACAGAGTCAAGACTGTTTTGCACATGACCAGGCCTAAACTAGGGTGGCATGGTGAGCAAAAGAATGATGGATTTAACCCAGATCTCTTGACTGGGGGTGTATGTTTTGATTTGTTCTGCATTCCGTCCCTCAATTGTGTGTCTTTTGCTTCCTGGCCCTACGTGCACCGGGTATGCCCAGACGTGGGTCCGGGCTCACTGTGCCATTGGAGTCAAGCTATCCTGGCTGATGAGGGGGAAACCCCGAAACCGGTCCTAGGATGCTCGTTTCTGGTCCAGAGAGGACCTGGCTTGGCAGTTCGGGCTGGACTGTTCCCATGAGGCACAGGGTCAGGACTGATTTGCACATGGCCAGGTCTAAACTTGGGTGGCATGGTGAGCAAAAGAATGATGGGTTTAACCCAGATCTCTTGACTGGAGGTGAATGTTTTAATTTGTTCTGCATTCCGTCCATCAATTGTGTGTCTTTTGCTGCTGACAGGGGAAGCACATGCTTCATTCTTTACTTTCAGGACAAGCAAGGTTCTCATTTTCCACAGGCTTAAAATCCTAAACTATTTTTAAATATTTGGACAATATAAAAATGGCATACAATCATTAGTCTCCCTGGCAGCAATATAAGAATTTGGGAGCCTAAGGTGTGCATTGGGCCAGTTTTATTTTGGAGGTTTACACAGTGAAGGCAGATGGGGTCCCACGCACCCCTAGCTGTCTCTGAAGCAATGTCATGCTCAAGTCAATTAAACAGAGTCAACTATGGTAGTATCTGGACAAGTGTAGATGAGTAGTGTCCAGTACCAGTGATGGGTTAAAAAAATATCCCTTTCAAAGCTGACATTTTCACCTATACCTTATTTAAGGCACAAGTACACGTTTGAGAAATTGATTTAAACTTTAGTTTCTCATTCCCGTAAATTCCCACAAAGGGCAAATAGCTACTTTTTGTCTCTTTCTTTCTTGAGGAAATACTTCTCCCTGCCGTAATTGAGTTGATAAGCTCTAAAGACTGCAATCAAATGTGGTCTCTGGCACCTTAACCTCAAATTAATGCAAGAATGACTTTTATTTGCTGTTGCTAGCAGAATGTGTTCCCTCACTGTCATTCTATATGCAACATCGTAACTAGAAACAGGTGACTGATCAAATCACAAATGATTTATGTTTTAATATATACAGTGAGGGAAAAACTAAGAAGAAGACTATTTTTGACTCATGATGGCATACATAGCCCCCAAACAATCACCTGGCAGGCATCTGACTGTACTGACTTACACTACCATAAAAGGGAATATTACAAGTGCAGCAATTTTATGTGGGACGAATCGGCCATGTTCAATATTCAGTATACAGACTTGCCAGCTTGCTTTTGTATTAGAGACACTAAGTATACATTTTTTGAACAGTACTACTGGGAACAGTCGGTCATTCCTGTATTCTCCCTGGGTTAAGGCTCAGCGCCTGCACTCTATTGTTAAAATGCATGTACTGTGTAAGTAGTAAAATGGTAAGGCTCTGCCTTGCTGTCCTTACCAGTGCATTCAAATGAGTACAGCACGAGGAGACAGACCTTCGAGGCAAACTGTGAATTACTGAAAATATTCCATCGTGGCTTTTTACCCTCTGCAATCATCTCTGATGATCAAAGGATTTTCCTCTCGAGCACATATATTTGAGTAGATCTGCAATTACAGTCCAACCTCTAGCCTTTAATTTCTTCGACAAGGTAAGTGAACTGCTTGGTTAGGACTCGAGGGAAGGGAGAAAGTAATGGAGGAGTTTAGGGGCATTGCCAGTGAAGGGAACAGCCATGAAGTGGCCCAATAAATTACAGGAGGGCAAATGCATGTTATAATTCCCACAGGCAGGGGAACCGCGGAATCAGAGCACTCCTGCACCACCTGTAGTTCATACATATTTAATAAATGAAACCTGGCACAGCACTGCTCCAGTGCACCATGGTTCTTGCATGGGGCCTCCAGCCTCCTAAACCAATGGCTATTCTGGGTTCATTCCAGAGCTGGAAGAACAGATAAATGGAGATATGGGCAGGTAGGTGACTCATAAACACGAAGCTGGACTAAGAGTCTAGCAATACAAGAATCACCACTGTCAATGATGTTAGGATTAAAACATGTCTATAATAAACACGGGGAGGCAGCTTCAAAACAACACCACGGGGGTGCTTGTCTGAGGCTTGACCAAACAGAGCACCTGAACACAGCTCTGCCACCCTTGGACTAATTTTCACCATGTGATCGTAAATTGAGACGAGGGCAGGCCTTAGAAAGAATAGGGCCGTGGATAGTGGGCTTTAGACACCCTGAACTGCTTAAACAGCCACACACGCACTCCTCCAAGAATATAATAATCTGTAGCCACCTCCCATGTCCTAGGGAGTAGGTTCGGGCTGGGAAAGAAAATAGGCCCTGGCTTAAATTAAAAGTGGCCCTCATTAACGAATAAGGAAGCTAAAAAAGTGGCCCAAATTAGCAAATCAGGGCAGTTTTAAACTTGTACAGCTTTTCTTAACAAGTGTTTTACAAAGTATGAAAGACTGCAAGCATTTGCACTTACTGCAGGCTATATTTTGTGGTATTATCAGGGAAATCAACAGTAAAAACCAGCCCACCACATCATAAAACAACCATACAAAGAGCCCATAATTGAAAATTTGTAAATGCCTCCCAAATGTTTAGGTGGTCTACTGACTTTATTTCGAGAGTGTGCACTAAAGCCAGCCAACATGGCACACATAGTCCTCAAACTCAATACAGACTATGAAAGGAAACCCAAGGTATCAGTGCCGAGATGGCGGACTATGGAAAAGGACCCAAAATGGGTCCACCGGTTTCATAGTCATGGTCTTTGCGCCTAGGTTGCAGACTTCAAAAGACAACTGCATTAAGACTGTGCTTAACGGCGTTCGTGAGAGGAGTTTGCAGCCTCTGCAACACACACCTTACTTTTATGCATTTTAAGCTTATGGGGGGATGTTTGCCCCCCGCCACCCACCTAGGCCTGGCGGTTGAGGAGTGCTCACCCATGTGGTCTTTACATTTTTTTTACGATGCAGGACCTGTAATTGCGACAGCAGGAAAAACATTTTCTCTTGCTGCTTAGGAGAACTGGGGCCTAGAAACTCGGTTTGGATTTGTGGATCTGAACTGGACAATGGGAAAAAGGTTCCCTTCTCCAGATGTATTTATTTTTAAATTTCAGTTCATGAATTATCCTTGCACATGAGTTTGAGGGCAGTACGTGGATTAATGGTCCAAATAGCTCTAACTTTTTAACCCTTTTAAGCTCTCCTGATACATTATGTCAACCTAAGTTTAAGAAAAATAACGAAACGGATTTCCACCAACCCAAGCAAAGGCACTTCCATGGTGAGAGTTCTAGTCTCACGCCATATTTGGTATAATTCCATATCGCATTTTTTTTCTGTAAAGAAGAACAAATATTCCATGGGGGGATTCGGAGGGTTGGGAAATGTCACATTTATTTATCCACTCTGGATAGATATGCACAAAACGTATTATGCCAAACCCGAATCAGATGATTTAAAAAGAAACCTTTAGTGAGATTCGTCAAATGGTGGCAGTTATTAGCAAAACAAAAAAACCCAGTGTGGTGGTGCACTAACCTATCCTGTATCATTTCTCAATTCATATTTTCTTTCGGCATCACTTAAAACTAAATCTAAGAAGTTTAGAATTAATGTCTGTCCCTTTCTGCTGATCAAGCCGAATATACATTTCAGTGGCATGTTTACTAAGCCTGGACAAAGCACTACGCTACGCTCGCGTAGTTTGCGCTACTTCGCACTACGCGAATTGCACGTAGCACAGTGCAAACACGCGTAGCGTAGCGTAGTGCAGCGGTCATTTTTTGCTTGCTCGTGGTCCTCAACGTCAAGTTGGTGACCGCGAGCAAGCAAAATGACATCTCGGCGAGACTTTTTCCTTGTTCGCGATCAGCAACATCAAGATGCCGATCGCGAGCATGGAAATTAAACCTACCGGCGAGATTCTCAACGCGGGGAGGTCAGGTTTCTCATTGCGACTGGTCGCGTATGCTCGCGACCGCTCGTGATGAGAAACTACCAGTCCGCGTTGAGAAAGCTGCTGCTCGAGTAAAAATCTACTCGAGCGGCAGAAAACTACAGCTCGCACTGTGCAAGATGCCATTTTCAATGATTGCACAGTGCCGGAAGTTTGTCCGCACTGTGCAATCATTGAAAACGGCATCTTGCACAGTGCGAATATGGTACTACGCAGTTCGCGAAGTGCTACGCGTAGCTCGCATAGTGCGAAGTGCACTTTGCGTAGCTACGCGTAGCGCTACTTCGCGAACCAGGCCCAGGGTTAATAATGCTTACACCAGTCTTTCATGATAGTCTTTCTTGATTAGAGTGTTCCTTTTCTCCACAATATTCTCTTCTTAATGCACAATCTAATTCCTTGTCATAGAAGGGGCCATCTTTTTGTTGCATCCCAAGCGTTCCTCAGGGATGCATTTGTCACGTTTAAAAAAGGTGCTTTGAGAGACTTTCTTCACATACTTGAATCCCTTGACGCATACCCGAATGTATGTTGGCCAGTTGTGTTTAAGGTATAAACCTCAGATAGCAAATACTGATGCAGTACTTTCCAGCTATGCTAAATACCTCTGAATCCAAGTTTTACCCCGAAAAAAGTATAAATACATTCACAACTGGTTTGTTGCGGACTGAATTCTACATTTTCCCCCTAGTCAATTTTGACGTGTAGTTCCTATAACTCTATATAGGATCTGGACGTTTAGACAACAAACTGCTGGATTGGTGTCAAGTCTGATTCCAGACACCCCCACTGGATATGTTCGCCTGTATACTAGCTATCTCACAGTGCCACTGTAAACTCCTCTTACCAAGGAGAGAATAGTTCCTGGCAACTATCGAACATGACAACTCTGTACAGTACAGTATTTTTCTCTCAGTCACTCGTGCTCACTTTGTCTCGGAGAGATACACAGAATAAACAGTGGGGGCGTTTTTCAATAAGTATTTATTGAGCCAGCGTCATTCTATTGTAAAATAGGTGTGCTGAAACAACCATAAGACAGAAGCAGATATAAATGATTATAAGCACCAACAGAGTAAATAGAAGGTAGGTTTTTACCATAGTGCTAAAATAATGAATATATGCAAGCATATAAATGCATGACAGTAATAATGCATACTCCTACGATGCAACCCTAACTAGATGTACCTACGTGTAGCTAGCATGTATGTAGTGTAGAGCCAAGAATCCCCCTAGGATGAGGCCAACCCCATTACCTGGTGTGAGAGAATGAAGGACCCCGTCTTGGTCTCGAGATGGACACCCCGCAAGGGGATGTCAGACCACTGCGTGCTGGAGTGTCTGCGTGCAGGAACCTCAGCGTCCTGCATCAGTGTGTCAGCGGGGTAGTCTTTCTCCTCTGCCTCCCCTGGCAAAGATGTGGTGTATATAGACCCAAAAGGTATCCTCAGGGGATTCTACCTTGCTGTGTCATGTCGGTCGAGGATGACGGAATGACCCTTAGACATAGTTATTATGCAAAAGATGGTAATCCTGCTGTGATTCTGAGAATCCTCATGCACAATTAATGAGGCTAGTTTTTGGGGAAAATCACACGACATTGATGCAGTAATTAACTAGGTAGAAGGTTAATACCAAAGCCCATTATGTAGTACAATGGTAGGGTAAATGTAGGTGAAGGGTCGGGTGACTAATCAAGCCTATATTGGGGTACCCTAAGAAACATAACAGGTATGACCAGGGCCAGTGGAATATACGATTTTGCAGCTGCTGCGTTTTCCACACAGTTATAGATTTTCCGCATTTGCCACATAATACGTTATATGCTGCATAATTTGCAGAGTTTAACAAAAAAATGTTTCTAGTTGAAACGGGATCAAAAATTATTAAAAACTTGACTACATTTATTGCTGTGCATTGGAAGGCCCTTCCCAAAGGTTAACTGGTCACCTTTCTGTTGCTTATTGCTGTTTCTGGTAGTTAAGCAGGTACTAATAAAGTGAAACTTTTGCCCAGACAGACAAACAATGAAGCAATGCTATCAGAAAATGTGGTGCATTACTTCGCATAATGTTCCTTTTCTGACCGCATAATTTAGTTTGGCCGCCGCACAATTTAATCCACCCTTTTTGCACAGTTTCACTGGTCCTCTGTATGACCTCCCGAAATTTACATGAAGAAAATTGTGGGGGTGGGGTACAGTATTTCTGCACAGTTCCTAGTTCTGATTCCTGTACAAACAAGTTTGGGTACAGATCGGAATTAAACGTCTCATTTATTAGGAGGGGTGGGGGCTATATGTTGCCTGTGTATATCTGCAATGTATTAGGACGTCTGTGGTAATCTCTGACCGGAAGTTGTGGAGGGCTGATATCGGCCTGCATCCTCTCTAAGTTCCAGTGGCGTCTGAATCAGTCTGCTCACAGGAGTATTCTCTCCTTATGAGCACACAGCCTGTTTTATCAGGTGCTGCATTCAGGATCAGTAATGCGCATACCTGGATGTAGCATGACACATATGTTAGCCGATACAACAATGCCTCTTCGTTCCATTTAGAGGCAGTATACCTACAACAAACTGAATAACAACTTTGCATTTTGCTTTGAGAGAAGTTGCCGGCACATTCGTTGAGTCGAAACTGGAGTTGGCTGTTGCATTCCCTTCCAATAAAGAAAGAATACACACCGCACTATGATTATGTTGATTTCTTACCAACATTACTAGTGGGGCCCCTATCCACCCTTTTAATCTTGCCACAATGTCTGTACATATCAATCTGATCACATTTATTATAAGGTGTTATATTCCTACTCTTTAAGCACTTCAAAGTGATATTACATACTTCCCCCCCATAACCAAATCTGTTTTTAGCTCCATAATTTGCACAACATGTTTCAAGTTAATATAGCTTGAAGGGATGGTATTGAAATCCAAGTTCTAAGGGATGGTTATTTTATACTGTTTTAGGTTGAGCCTGGGCAGTGCATGCGCTGCGCTGCGAGGCATGCTGTATTAAGGTAGGGACTTGAAGCTCTGTCCACTCTCCGCCCATATTTTTCATTGGCTTGTGTCATTGTCCACTGTAAACTGTGGCTGTTCATTGGTCAAAAGGCTTAGTAGTCCCTCCTTAGTACCGCATTGTCTCATTTTGTAACCTCCCATGGCGACATCCCGTATCACATTTGTAGTTGCTCGGTAGGCTTTAATTACAGCCTCCAAGCACTATTTTCTCAAATAGCTTTGTTCTGCTTGCTGTTGCAGGCAGGACTCGCTCTCTCCAAAAACTTTTTTTTATTTTTATAGCACACATTTGCAATGCAATAGGTCTCGCATTTGCGAGAGTTTATGCTAAAGGCATACTCTAAATGACAATGTCTTTTATTTATCTTTTTTAAAACTCATCACAACATAAAAGGCTTTGTCCTTTAAAATGCCAATAGCTCAAACTCTCATAAATGCAAGACCTATTGCATTGCAAATGCTCGTTAGACTTCACGATCTGCACAACAGCACTCCGCACTTTGCACCTTAATGGACTGCTTCTTTCTCTACCTTCAGATATGTAAAACAGACAAGCCAAACTTCAGCACAATATAGCACCCTTCATGAAATTTGAAAAGCTCTGTATATATTTTTTGACATGTCAAAATAAATTTTTTAATTTTAAATGAACTTTTGAAAAAGCTGCTGTGAGTAATTTGAATTTCAAAAGCTTGTGGTGAAAATTATGAAGCCATATGAAAATTCCATATTCTGAAAAAAGGTGTCAGTGGGGGCCTATTACTGCTGTTTCCTGCACTGCAGTAACAATTGTAATATATATTTATATTGCATCTTTTTGTGAAGCGCAGCTAGAAATGGGAATAGATGTGAAAACAGGTGTTCCATACCATCAAGTCACATACCTTCTCTGTTTTAAGTAAAAGTACTCCTGTATGTTTGTTGTGCTCGTAGTTACCCAGCCTGTGCCTCAGTCCTCTACGACTGATCATTATGTTTCTTTGTGAGGTGAATTGCGATAGATCTGTTTAATAGTTTGTATGCCTCTTGTACGTCTCGCATTCTAATACATTTCTGAGGATCTTCTTGTCCAAGTTAAAAATGGATTGTGGTCTATGTGATTTACTTTTCCTGGTATTCTTTTAAGACTTCGGTAGTACTGTTAAGTTTGCCTCTCTGGTAGATGTGGGTAGTATCCCCCTTTCAGCTAAATATACATATAAAACATGTCGTTTTGTGTTAGAATTTTCACGTTTTTAAGAATTTGCAAGCAATATATTGCCATGTTTACCATCTCACTCTATCTTACCCTTCTCCTTGTGTTGTGTGTCAGTTGCACGTCTTGTGTGTTTAGGGCTTGTCTTAGGCTGATCGACGCTAACATACTATTCTTTTGTAACACTGTTACCCCCAATGTCTTCCTTCTGCTGAGGTTCTCTTCAGCTGTCCTAATTTCCTGCTCATGTTGTGCCATCCTTAGTGTCATCTGCTTTCTTCAGTACTCCATGTTCCATGGGAGCGGGGTACACGTGTACAGTCAAGTGTAATATTTTGGAATAATTTGTTTATGTCCAATAGTGTGTTGAATTTGTCCCTTTCACAGTCTGTAACCGTAATGATTTCAGCATACAGTCTCACTGTGTATACATCCCCCTTGAGCTCTGTTATACTTTTTATTAGTAATTGGAGTCTTGTACTGATTTTATGTTTGGTTCTTCTGGTTTGTTTTAAATCCATTGTTCAGTTTTTGATGTTTGCTGCATAGAGTGGACGGGTATCCCCACATGCTATTACGTTAAATGTATTCCATTTTAGCCCCACATCTTCAATGGAGTGCTGATTGACACTAAAATTGTGGTTACTGTGCCACACAGGCGTCCCTTGTTTGCAATATCTTGGAGTGCATCAACTCACCATATGTTGATCCGCAGCTCCGGGCCTCCTAAGGTTAAGCTCAGTTGATAGCAGGCCATGGTCTAAGCTGCCGTCCAGCCGTTGGATCCGGCCTATAGGAACATTTGAGTATGCAACGAAAGCGCCCTCGACAGTCTATCCCTGTGTTCACTGCTGGGCTGATGATCTTGAGGACATACGCCACTATTTGTTAATTAAGTGTATTTTAGGGACACACTCTTCTGTATGTTAACGGAGTATATTGCCATTTATGAGTCAGACGCCACTTCCTGTTGATGCACGTCAGCATGAGATATGTTGCTTCTGGCTCACTCTTGAGGCCTACAGTGGCTGCGCCTCATGCTCTGTGTACACTGGAGGGCTCCATTCAAATGTAGATGAGGCTGCTGCCTCTACTTGACCTGTTTATCTTTTTGTGGCCTTATTCTGTTGAAAAATAACATAACTAGATAGATTTCTTGAGAATTTCTATTATTTAGTTGTCTGGGGTACTAAATCTAAATCTTTATCTAAATTTGACCATGCTAAGGACAAGCCAACCACTGGCTTTATACCAACATTTGTTGGGTGGGCCATCGATCAGAGCGTTGCCTCCATCCAAACATACGAAGACCAGGACTTGCGCTGTTGCTCTGAAATTGCTCTTGAAAAGCAGAGTTTTATTTTTGTTACAGGAAGGAGAACGGTAACATGCTGTGTAGGTTTTTCCTGGCGGAGTGCTTTCTGAGGTTTATGTTGAGGGTGGACAAGAGTCATTGTAGGATGGAAAATACACTGTGAATGCCCTCAGAAGAGGGCAACACAAGTCAGTTATTAGTAGAAGCGTACATCTATTCTGCTCTAAATGCTGGCATATTCTGACACAACTGTAACCCTTATGGTGGGTGCTGAATTGGTCAGTACACACCCTCCCTCCTCCTTGTTCTAGCTCCTAGTCACTGGGGGTTTCCTTGCAACGACTGTTGTAACGCTCAGCAATGAGCTACGTCCCTATCTATATTCTACTGAGGCCCAACAACACACACATGCTGGCAATCGTAATGTACAAATGTACAAGCGCGTTTTGTGAAATGAACGTTGTGCAAGGTGAGTGCAAATACCGTGTGTTTGTGCAGACCTTTACCGCCTTTGGTCAACGCGTGCCAGCTGGAATTGAATCATGGGGGCTACGGGTGAGCGCAAAAGACCTCCGCAGCCAAAACACACTCGAACCGTGGCTACTTGTTCACACGCGTTGAAGCAGCGGCTATGCATAATGAACTGTTGGAAATGTTTGGTTTCTTGCTTTGACTCACTGTCCTACTTCTCTTCCTACGCAGGGACTCCTCACGCCCCAGCTGCGGCTCGTCGCTCCAGAGCCACCCTCGCCTCGCCGGCCTGAACTCAGGTTCAAAGCGACGCTCGCGCTGCTGCAGCCCTCGCGCTCCGTGAGCCGGGCCAGCTGGATGTCATGATGCGCGTGCTCGCCCTCGCGCTGCTGCTGGTCCTGGTCTGCAGAGCCGCGCAATTCAGGAAGACGAGGAGGAATAGGGAAAACCATGCGCCGGCCAACACGTCCAGGAAGGCCTCCAGCACGGTCAAGCGCTACGCGCCAGGACTCCCCTGCGACGTCTACACGTATCTGCAGGAAAAATACTTGGACTGCCAAGAGAGGAAGCTGACCTCGGTGCTTCCGGAGTGGCCCGAGGATTTGATACACATGCTGCTGGCCAGAAACAGGATTCGCAAACTGAAGGATAATATGTTTTCCAAATATCAAACCTTAAAAAGCCTCGATTTACAGCAGAATGAAATTTCAAAAATCGAGAACATGGCCTTTTTCGGCCTGAAACAACTCACTACATTATTACTGCAGCACAATCGGATTAAGGTGCTGTCCGAGGAAGTGTTTATTGCCATGCCTCGTCTAAACTACCTGCGCCTTTATGACAACCCATGGAACTGCACCTGCGAGATGGAATCTCTGATCACCATGCTGCAAGTGCCAAGAAACCGGAACCTGGGGAACTATGCCAAGTGTGCGTATCCGCAAGGGCGGAAGGACCAGAAGCTAAAGCTGGTGAGGCCGGAACCATTGTGCCTCGAAGATGTGGGCGTCCCCAGGCCGATACAGGGCTCCACCAAACCAACCACGCCAGTTGTCGATTCTTCCATCTGCCACATATTTTTATTCCCCGTTCTAATGCTGGACTGCAAGCGAAAGGGTTTGTATATTCACTATTATCAGCAATGCCTCACATTAAGAAAGAAAATGAACAATTGATGCAACATGCTCTGTGTATTGTATAACACCTCTAGCCCAGATTGTTAGTCAGGTGGAGTGAAACTGCACTATTAAATTCCGTCCCACCTTATTCACTGTGGGCCACTGTGCCCTTACCTAGTGTTCCTGGGTGTGGGAACATCAAACCCCAATTTTTTCGATGTAGTAATTTCACCCAGAAAAGTCACAAGAGGTTTTGGCTGCAGTAGTAGACATGCTTCAGCCCCTCCTTTTCCTGGTAGAGGAGAGTATGCACAGCTCCCCCGTCAGAAACTACCTTTGCCTCTTTGCCTTTCTTGCCTTACTCACCACATCAGCCTCTCTCCCCTTCCACCCCCAAACCTTAAGCCGCAGTATACATTTACCACCTGTTCTGTTGGTAAATGCCCTAAGCAGGTGGTAAATTTCCTGAGTAGGTGATAAATATATGCATTAAACCACAAGAAACTGAGTAATGCAGTGATTTTATGACCAGTAAATCCAATTTCACACAGTAATTCCTCATTCCATGGATCTTAATTGTTATTGCACTGTACTTGTGCAGATTTATCACATAGTAACAATAAATTTCCATGCAAATTTACTGCTTGCCTCTACCGTGCAACTCAGATTCAGGGCCTTAGCCAATCCTGGCTTTTTAGCCAAAAGCATTTTGAGACTAATAGTTGCACTTTCCATAATAAGTATCTTGGCTTTAAAGTCCCAGCATGCAAGTGGTGTTGTCTAAAAAGTCAGAAGTGGGAAAAGATGTCACACATGGCACACGTATATTAACAACTAGGAGTATGTCCCCATTTTGTATTTATTCCCTCTTCACTTTGACTGGCACTTGCAAAATATTCACATAATTACGTAGCCCATTCTGTCTCTCTAGAATGGTTTTCCTGCTCTTGCGCCTGGACATGACTCTCAATGTGTTTACAGGAATGAAGCGTTATGAAAGCCAGATACAGTAAGATAGGGGCATCCCATAAAAGTATTCCAAAAGTGTTCTATTTTTAGTGAAGTCTTGAAAAATTCATAGAACAAGGGCTTTAAAAGTGAGCATTCCTCTGCTGAGCCGGTCACCTTCACCGCACTCTTCCCGCCGCTGCCTCCCTGCGGCCCGCCCCCCTGACAGCCCATTCGCCGCTCCGCTCCCACCACCCAGCTGCTCCACCCTCCCATCAGTACTCTTAAGGAGAAAGCGTAGCAGCGTAGGGAGCGACCTCTGACCCTGCCTACAGGTTAGGTCGCCCCCACGCCGCTGCCGCCTGCTCACCCTGGTCTCCTGCTGCTGTCTCCTGCTGCCAGCTGACTTGGCCTGCCCGCTTGCTGCCTCTGCCTGCCCCCGGTCCCAGCCGCTGCTGAGACGGTCACCTTCGCCGCACTCTTCCCGCCACTGCCTCCCTGCGGCCCCGCCCCCCTGACAGCCCATTCGCCGCCCCGCTCCCGCCACCCAGCTGCTCCTCCCTCCCATCAATGCTCTCATGCAGACCACAAAGAAGTCGCGCAGCGGACGCGCGCAGCGGGCGCGACTATGGCAAGCCCGTCTGCGCCCATCCGCGCCTGAACCGTGCCCGGCGCCAGAACCTCTGGACCCCGCAAATGCCACGACACCAGAATCCACTACGAAGCCAGCACCCTCCACGCACTCAACGCCGGCCAAAACCACACCTGCTTCCAGGCAGCCCCGAAACGGACCACGGAGCCTTCTCCTGCCACACCTGCAGCATCACCTGTGACAGAACCACCAAACCTCCAAGGACTGGACCCAACCACCTCCGCTGCATACTCCTCAATACCCGCTCCGCATGCAAACACGCCGTCGAGCTCTGGGATCTGCTCGACACCTCCGCCCCAGACGTGGCCTTCCTGACCGAGACCTGGTGGAACGACTCCTCGGCACCCGACATCACCATAGCCATCCCGGATGGCTATAAGATGACCCGCAGGGATCGCGCCAACGGAATCGGAGGAGGAATAGCCATCGTCCACAAGTCCACCCTCAAGATCGCGACCCACGCAGACGACACCCTCAACACCGCCGAACACCTGCACTTCCAGATCCACACCGACCCCAACACCACTCTCAGAGAAACACTCATCTACAGACCCCCCGGACTCTGGGTCCATCGCCGACCTCGCCAGCACCCACGCACTTGCCTCCACGGACTACATCCTCCTTGGGGACCGGAAGTTCCACCTCGAGAACAACAACAACGCCAACTCTGCCACCCTGATCGCCAACCTCGGCGTCAGACAACTCGACACCGCAGCCACCCACACCTCCGGCCACATGCTGGACCCCATCTTCTCCACAAGCCCTCACGTCGCCTTCGACCACACCACCCAACTCCACTGGACCGACCACGGCTGCATCCATTTCACCTTCAAGAAACCAACCACCGCACCCAACAGCTGCCTCGCCGCTGCTGGAGCTAAGTCACCGAAGACCAGCTGATCACCACCCTCGCCCAGAACCCACCCACCGACCCCACCAACCCAGACGCCGCAGCCCGCAACCTCAGACAGTGGATCAACGACTGCGCCAACACCCTTGCCCCGCTCAAGAAACCCCCCAACAGCCACGCCAGCAAGAGAGCCACCTGGTTCACCGACGAGCTCAAGACCTCCAAACGTGCATGCCGGAAACTGGAGAAGATATGGCTCCACGAACGCACACCGGACAACCACGCAGCCCACAAGGACGCCACCCGCAGACATCACCACCTCATCAGATTAGCTAAGAGATCCTCCTTCAAAGACCGCTTGGATAACAACGCACACAACAGCAAAGAGCTCTTCAGCATCGTAAAGGAACTCTCAAACCCCAGCACCAACGCCAACGACATCCCGCCCTCACAAGAACTGTGCGACTCACAAGCCATCTTCTTCCACCGCAAGATCGCTGACATCCACGACAGCTTCAGCACCACGACCGCCCTGACTACGCCAGACTCCACCTCCCCTGTGAACACCACCAGCGCCAACCGCCTGACCTCCTGGTCCAACGTCGATGACGACGAGACACACAAGGTCATGAACTCCATCCACTCAGGATCTCCGTCAGACCCGTGCCCACACCACGTATTCAACAAAGCAGACGCAGCCATCGCACCCCAACTGCGGAAGGTCATCAACATCTCCTTCGAAACAGCGACATTCCAGGAAAGCTGGAAGCACGCCGAAATCAACGCCCTCCTCAAGAACCCCAAAGCGGACCTCAAGAACTTCCGGCCCATCTCCCTGCTCCCGTTCCCGGCAAAGGTCATCGAGAAAATCGTCAACATACAATTGGCCCGCCACCTGGAGGACAACAACATCTTGGACCCATCCCAGTCCGGATTCAGACGTAACCACAGCACCGAGACAGCCCTCATCGCCGCCACAGATGACATCAGGCGCCAACTAGACAACGGCGAAACATCAGCCCTCATCCTCCTGGACCTGTCAGCCGCCTTCGACACGGTCTGCCATCGCACTCTAAAGACACGCCCCCTAGAAGCCGGAATCCAAGAGAAGGCCCTTGACTGGACCACGTCCTTCCTCTCCGGCAGAACCCAGAGCGTCCGCCTCCCACCCTTCCGATCCGAAGCCACCAACATCATCTGCCGTGTCCCCCAAGGCTCATCCCTCAGCCCGACGCTGTTCAACGTCTACATGGCCCCCCTCGCACAAGTGGCCCGCCAACACGACCTCAACATCATCTCCTACACCAACGACACCCAGCTCATCCTCTCCCTCACCAAGGACCCACACACTGCCAAAACCAACCTCCACGAGGGAATGAAAGCCGTCGCCGACTGGATGAGGAGCAGCCGTCTGAAGCTGAACTCGGACAAGACGGAGGTCCTCATCCTCAGACCCATCCCCTCAGCCTGGGATGACTCCTGGTGGCCAACCGCACTGGGAACAGCACCAATACCCACCGACCATGCACGTAACCTAGGATTCATCCTTGACTCCTCCCTCTCCATGTCTAAACAGGTCAACGCCGTCTCCTCCTCCTGCTACAACACCCTCCGCATGCTCCGCAGGATCTACAAGTGGATCCCGACCGAAACAAGAAGAACGGTGACGCAGGCTCTCGTCAGCAGCAGACTGGACTACGGCAACGCACTCTAGGCAGGAATCCCAGCCAAACACCTACGACGACTACAACGCATCCAAAACGCCTCCGCCCGACTGATCGTCAATGTCCCCCGCCGCAGCCACATCACCCCCCACCTGAGAGACCTACACTGGCTCCCCGTCGACAAGAGGATCACCTTCAAGCTCCTCACCCACGCACATAAAGCACTCCACAACGCCGGACCAGCCTACCTGAACAGCAGACTCAGCTTCCACACCCCCACCCGCCAGCTCCGCTCCGCCAGCCTCGCCCTCGCTGCCGTCCCCCGCATCCGACAAACGACCTCCGGCGGCAGATCCTTCTCCTACCTCTCCACCAAGACCTGGAACACCCTCCCTACCCACATACGGCAGACCCAAGACCTACTCGCCTTCAGAAGACTCCTCAAGACCTGGCTCTTCGGACAGTAGCAGCACTCCTTCCCCCTCCCCTCAGCGCCTTGAGACCCTCACGGGTAAGTAGCGCGCTTTACAAGTACTCTGATTGATTGATTGATTATATATACATATATACACACACATCTCACTGAAAAAACGAAAGGTTATAGGGACATTTTAGTTACTCATATTTCCCTCTTATAAAACCAGTGAAATTCAGCACTTATAGTAACCTGAGCTAACTATACATTATGCCCCCGCAATGCGCTTCTTATGACCTCACATACTACATCACTCATGATATGGCCAGGGACATCACTGATGACATCATCCAGTGTGTAAGCATTTCGTAAATGTTTCTGAGACTTAAAGATATATACAAAGCTACTACATAAGTTAAATTACTATTCTTTCTGTACTACTAGTAAGTGATACAATTTCTAATATATGTAATCTGAGGGGTTTTGTGACTATGTGGGTAAGTGAGTGGCTGTATGGGTGAGTGAGTGGGCGTGTGAGGGGCTATATGGGTGAATAAGTGGGTCTGAGAGAAGCTGTTTTGCTGAATAAGTGGTTGTGAGACTGGCTGTAGGGGTGGCTGTGTGAGTGGCTGTATGAGTGGCTGTATGGGCAAGCCACTGGGTATGTACGTGGCTGTATGGGTGAGTGAGTGGCTGTTTGAGTGGGTGTTTGGTTAACTGAGAGGGAACGTGTGTGGCTGTATTGGAGAGTGAGTGTCTGTGGCAATATGGATGAGCGAGTGGACGTGTGAGTGCATGTATGGATGTGCGATTGGGTATGTAAGTGGTTGTGTGAGTGTGTGAGTGGGTGCATAAGTGGTACATGAGTGGTTGTATGGGTGTGTGAGTGGCTCTGTTGAGTGACTGTGTGAATGACTATATGGGTGAGTGAGTGGCTGTGTGAGTAGGTGTATGGGTAAGTGAGTGGCCGTGTTAGTGGTTGTATGGGTGTGTGAGTGGCTATATGGATGAGTGAGTGGGTTTGTGACAGGTTGTATAGGTGTGTGAGCGGGTGTATCAGTGGTTGTGTGGTTGTGTGAGTGGATGTGTGAATGGTTCTGTGGATGATGTCATGAGCGATGTCACCAACCATGTCATGAGTGATGTAATAGGTGAGGTCATAAGCCGTGCATTGCGAGGGCGTAAGGTATAGTTAGCTCAGGTAACCATAACTGCTGAATTTCGCTAGTTTTGTACTAGTGAAATCTAGCTTTACCATAACGTTTCTGTAACCTTAGTTTTTTCAGTGAATTTCTAAGGTTTCTTAAATTATAACATCCCTGTAACCCTTTTTCTAATAGGAGCACACAAGCTTCAAGTTCAACTGTAGCAGGTGCGGTTGACTGCTTGAAAATGTAAGCACATCCACAATAGCATCACTCCTCTTAAATTTATTCAGAGCCAATAACAGACCTAATTACTTTGCCTACTAAATCATTACCTATTTTTGGCTACTAAATTATTTTCACCACCCAACTATACCTTTTGTGTAGTTTGCACTCTACGGTAGGAAATGCACGTTTGTGGACAGCATAACCGTTGGGATGGTGCCAGACTAATTCATTGCACTCCCTCAGGATATGTCTTCTTATAGGCCAGCTAGCTCACCATGCCACCATAAGCCCCCCTAACTCTAGGCGGGTAGCAAGTGGTTTCGACAACCGCTGAACATTACAACCCTGATCCCCCAGGAACCGTGGTAACAGATCTAGAACCCTTTTGCTCAGTCTCTCATGCAATGTTTCTCTCATGGAAATATACAAGGAATACACAGTGGGACACTTTCAATATTTATTGAACAAATTGATTGTTGTATAAAATATATGTTCCGCAATTATCTATAGACAGAAGCAAAGGAAAGTTATTAGAAGTATTACAACATTGAACAGAATAAAAAGTTCCACCATCATGCTAAAACAATGTATATATGCAAGCATATAAAACAGTATAGAATTTTGGAGTACTCCTACTATGCATCCTAAGTGCCTAGGGTGTGTGTGTTCTGCCAAGAATCCCCATACTGGATGATCTAGCCTCTGTCACCTGGAGGTAAAGAATGTAGGTGCCTGTTGTGGTCAAAAGCTGGAAAACCCTCATAGAGCAATCAGCAGGCTGCTGGGCCAATGCATCAGCATGTAGAGACCTCGCAAATGACAGCAAAGCGTTCTTATGCCAACACCTAGAAACAGATGTTTATTTATAACAAAAGGCATCCTTGGCTTGGGCATAGATCTTGGTCAGGCCGCCATTGTTTATGTGTTATAAATAGCTATGTCGCCATATGTATGAAACAAATAATCACAGTTGCACAGTGTATGTATAGACCTTGTAAATGATTTTTCAAGGTATAAAAATAGTGTTCTTCGAAGTTGGTTTGTAAGCAAGTATAGTTACCTAGAAACTATCTGCACTGTCGCGGTTGCAAATGTGTGGCAAAAGTCATTGTGTGAAAGTGAAGGCAACTTTAGGAAGAAACTCGTTTACATGTAAAAATGGCAGTATTTCCTTCTAGGCCTAACTGGAACACATGAGAATCCTTTTTTAAATCAGGTCCACTCCTCCATTTTAACTGCCTTTCATTCTACCAACTGTCACATTCAGCGGCAGATTTCTCCTGTGTGCTCCTGCTTCAAAATGCTTAGAGTTTGGATTGTGGGTCACAGCTATGTTTTTTGGGCCAGAGAGCGTGCTAGAAAGAGCGGCATTGACAGGGACTTAGTTTGCCAAAGGCGGACATTACTTGGATTGGCCAGAGAGGTTTAAAGTGGCATCAATTGCTGACTTTACTTGAGAACATTGCAGACTGCCAACATGTAGCCCTCTTAATTGTGTACTGTGGTGGCAATGACCTGGGCACTTTTACTGGGGTAGGATTGGAAATAGAAGTGAAGTATAGCTTTGGACAATTAATGGCACTTTTTCTCGTTCTGCCTTGGTATACTCTATCATTTGCCAAAGGCAGAAATGGAAATTATCACACAACATCTGTCGACAAATGGACAAAGCCAGGAAACATGTTAATAAAACTGTTTATGCATTCCATAGAGACCACAACATAGGCGCCATCTACAATAACAACTTGCATTTGACATGGACATGGAGCATATATAAAAGAGTGAGGGTGTACATTTCTCTGACAGAGGCAACAGGATATTCCTTAACAACTTAAAAGATTGCATCCTGTTTTATGTGTAGGTAACATCTACACACAATAAATCCAAAAGCTCTTTTAAGAGTCCACCTATTACCAAACACAAAATAATTTTTGTTTTAAATCCTTTTTTAAATCATTTTTTGGAGTTGCAACAGTCACAAATCTACAAATCAAAAGCCTGAATTCAATGCACAACAGCACATTTAAGATTTATGACTCTTAGTTTGACTCTGTGCATGTGACAATGGCTCTGTGAGTACTTTTTTGAGTGACTAAGTGTGTGTGTAAGTGGTGCATAAGTCTCTCAGTGGGTCTATGAGTGAATATGTCACTTTCTATGTGTGTGTGTGAGTGGGTTTAAGAGAATATGAGTGTGTGCATGATTGTCTGAGTGGGTGCATGAGTGGGTCTGTGGGTGGGCGTGAGTCTCTGAGTGGGTCTGTGAATGGGTGCATGAGCCTCTCACTGGGTGAGAGAGTGGGTGTGTGAGTGTCTAGTTCTGTGAGTGGGTCCGTGAGTCTCAGTGGGTGTGTGAGTGGGTGCATGAGTGGGTGTGTGAGTGGGTGCATGAGCCTCTCAATGGGTGAGTGAGTGGGTGAATGAGTGTCTGGGTCTATGAGTGGGTGTGTGAGTCTCTGAGTGGGTCTGTGAATGGGTGTATGAGAATATGAGTGGGTGCATGAGTGACTGAGTGGGTAGGTCTGTGAGTGAGTGGGTGCGTGAGTCTCAGTAGGTCTGTGAGTGGGTGTGTGAGTCTCAGTAGGTCTGTGAGTGGGTGTGTGAGTCTCAGTAGGTCTGTGAGTGGGTGTGTGAGTGTCTGAGTGGGTGCATGAGTCTCTGATTGTGTGTGTCAGTTGGTTCACGAGCCTCTGAATGGGTCTGTGAGTGTGTGTGTGAGTGTCTGACTGGGTGTGGACTGGATGTGTGACTGTGAGAGGGTGTGTAGGTGTCTGAGTGGGTCTGTGGGTGAGTGCATGATCTGAGTGGTAGGGTGCATGAGAATATGAGTGGGTCATGAGTGGGTGCACAAGTCTCTGAGTGCCTGCATCAGTCTCAGTTGGTGCTTGAGTGATTGAATGGGTCTGTGAGTAGGTGCATGAGTATCTGACTAGGTCTGAGACTGGGTGTGTGAGTCTCTGAGAGGGTGTGTGAGTGGATTTGTAAGTGTCTGAACAGGTGACTGAGTGGGTGCGTGAGTGCGTGTCTGTGTGTTAGTGAGTGGGTGCATGAGTTTTTGATTGGATGTGAGTGGGTGCATGAGTCTCTGAATGGGTGTGTGAGTGTCTGAGTGGGTCTATGAGTGGGTGCATGAGTGGGTCTGTGGGTGGGCGTGAGTCTCTGAGTGGGTCTGTGAATGGGTGCATGAGCCTCTCACTGGGTGAGAGAGTGGGTGTGTGAGTGTCTAGTTCTGTGAGTGGGTCCGTGAGTCTCAGTGGGTGTGTGAGTGGGTGCATGAGTGGGTGTTTGAGTGGGTGCATGAGCCTCTCAATGGGTGAGTGAGTGGGTGAATGAGTGTCTGGGTCTATGAGTGGGTGTGTGAGTCTCTGAGTGGGTCTGTGAATGGGTGTATGAGAATATGAGTGGGTGCATGAGTGACTGAGTGGGTAGGTCTGTGAGTGAGTGGGTGAGTGAGTCTCAGTAGGTCTGTGAGTGGGTGTGTGAGTCTCAGTAGGTCTGTGAGTGGGTGTGTGAGTCTCAGTAGGTCTGTGAGTGGGTGGGTGAGTGTCTGAGTGGGTCTGTGACTGGGTGCACAGGTCTCTGAGTGGGTGCATGAGTGTCTGAGTGGGTGCATGAGTCTCTGATTTTGTGTGTCAATTGGTTCATGAGCCTCTGAATGGGTCTGTGAGTGCGTGTGTGAGTGTCTGACTGGGTGTGGACTGGATGTGTGACTGTGAGAGGGTGTGTAGGTGTCTGAGTGGGTCTGTGGGTGAGTGCATGATCTGAGTGGTAGGGTGCATGAGAATATGAGTGGGTCATGAGTGGGTGCACAAGTCTCTGAGTGCCTGCATCAGTCTCAGTTGGTGCTTGAGTGATTGAATGGGTCTGTGAGTAGGTGCATGAGTATCTGACTAAGTCTGAGACTGGGTGTGTGAGTCTCTGAGAGGGTGTGTGAGTGGATTTGTAAGTGTCTGAACAGGTGACTGAGTGGGTGCGTGAGTGCGTGTCTGTGTGTTAGTGAGTGGGTGCATGAGTTTTTGATTGGGTGTGAGTGGGTGCATGAGTCTCTGAATGGGTGTGTGAGTGTCTGAGTGGGTCTATGAGTGGGTGCATGAGTCTCTGAGCGGGTCTGTGAGTGGGTGAGTGAGTCTCTGAGTCTGTGAGTGCATGTATTAATGTGCAGGTGAGTGTGTGAATAAATATTTTTTTCGGCAAGGTTTGTGATTCCGCCGCAACACTACACAGGGGGCGCTGAACATCGCAATAGGTTCATGACTCCAACCACGTGAAAAAAACTGATTTTGGGCATTTTGATACTCGTAAGAGGTCGATCAGAGACCCCTACAATGCTCCCATGGCCATGGTGTCAGGGTACCCCTACACTCACCCCTTCTATAGCTTCTAGCATTTATTTCTATCCCCCGGGACCATGTCACGCTTTATAAAATGGCAGATTCAACTTTCTACACAAGTTGCAGCCAGCCAATCATAGCACTTTTCCTGGTGCGTGGGTTTGTGAAGCTCCACGTAGGTGTTGCAAAGGATCCGCGCCTCTAGATATACAAATTTGGCTTTCTTTTAATAAAGTCAAAACTACTAAACGGATTTACATCAAATAACAAAAATCACTCTTTCTCGACCAAGTGCTTGCTTTCAACCAAATTTGGTGTAATTTCGCCCAGCGGTTCGGGCAGTAGTCGTGTTTAAAATCCCTATTGGGAATTACCATGGGAAACGCACTATTTTTTACTCTCCTTTTTCTCAGCCCTGCTTAACGGATCACCTCGAAACTTTCCATGCACAACAAGACCCAACTTGACACTTTTTTTGGGGAAAATTTATGAAGATTCCTCAAACTGCGCCAAAGATATAGGCAAGTAAAAAAACGGTTTTCCTATGAATACTAGGTCCTGAATTATAACTACCTACTGGCAAACGGCAGTAGGTTTTATATATATTAATAGGAAGGGAATGCTTTCACAGCTCAGTCCTGCATTTTGTGTCTCCGCTAGTGCCAAGGTGTTTTCTATTAATGTCAAATTTGGGAGATAAATATTGGCCAATACACAATAATGTAGCAAATTATAACAAATAATTCTGACCATTCATTAAGCAATTCATCAATAGTTGTATACTTAAATAGACACAGGACGAGAACGTCAGGTGTGTGCAGAGCTGCATATAAGGAATATATACCCTTACAACGTATGCAAATACATCTTATGCCATTACAACGCGGTCGTTACAACGACCGCGTTGTTAGAATGCATTCCATTACATCGCAAGTCATTACTACGACTTGCTGTAGGGGGGGCGCTGGACTTAGTAATAGTATTATTTACTATCCCTACAGCAAGTCGTAGTAATGACTTGCAATGTACTGGTATGCGTGGTAACAACGCACTCGTTGTAACGACCGCATTGTAATGGTACCACGTTGTGGAGACAGCGTTGTAAATGCTGTTTCTCGCATATAAACAAAGGTCCCATGACCTTGTCTCACCAAGCTCTGGAACATCTACATCAGTCCTGCTAGATTTATCAGCCCTGGCCTGGGGATGACATTGCAGAGGTGGAGAGGTCAGTGTGGGTGTTGTGTAGAGGAGAGGATTACAAGACTCGCCATGGAGACCATTTTATATCAATCAGTTGTCTTGCCCCTTCTACCCTGATTGGTTAGGACAGATTTCATAGAATGACACACTGGCAGGCGGGGACTGCACACGGAGAACCAAGAACCATACGTCACATTGTGAACGGTCTCCTGGTCAAAAGAAGCATTATGTTTGGTTGAAACATTCATGGCATAATCTCTGCAAAAGGCACAAGGAGTGGCCCAGAGGGCAACTCTGTGTGTGTTCAACACAGGCACAAACCACTGGAAGGTCTGAAATGCTGTCTTGTGGCGGTTGGAATGGCCCTAAAATCTCAAAGTGACAGGAACCCACAAGTTTGGTGAAAGCAAGAAATGTCCTAGTTAGCTGTATCCGTTTTGTGTTTCTTGGACCACTTTGCGGAACAACAAGGTTATCAAAGCTGAGAACACTCTGAAGGAAATACAGTGCAGAGTACAATTTTATTTTAGGAAAATAAACTCTGACTGCTTTCTTGGAGGACAAGGCATGGAGTTTACTGACACTCCTTGCTGGTGTTATGGCCACAAGAAAAGCAGTTTTAAGGGACAGGGTGGCGTTGGTTACAATGACTTAGGCATGATAGAGACTAAAGCTTGTAGCTTCCCTAATATAATAGAATAAAACATCAGCTCATCAAGGTGGCATTTAATGTGTTCAAAAGAAAAATGCGTTCAGGCATATTAAGGTATGCTGATAAATAATGTTTACAAGTGATAACCCTAACACCAGTGCCTGCTACGTAGATAAAAAATATACAACTTTTCGGGTTAGGAAGTAAGATTAACTATTCTCCTGTCTAAAACTCAAAGACAGATCATCACATATTGACCTTTTTGTTGTTTACTTGGACTTTCTAGAGGCACACAGAATATGCAGGTTATCCCATGAATGATTCAGTTTAGAAGCAAATGGGTTCTCAGGAACCAAGCATTTAAGATTAGTAATGGAAGGGAGGAATGGAGAATTATTTCTTTCTGAAGGAAGACAATCTAGCGAATGGTGTGGGGAGAAGTCCTGTCATACATGTAGTAGAAAGGGTGATCTTGGAACCTGAAGACCGAATTCTAATCCCAGCTTTTACACCTCATTAAATAATCATGTAATTCTGGACTCGTAACTAACTCTGTGTGCCACATATTTGTAAATATGCGTAATGTAAATATTTTTTAAAAGTATTGTACAGCTCACTGTCCATAATACATGCTCCAGCACACTCTCTTTTATACTCATATCGTCTTATTACATTTTCTAAAATAGCACAATAATATTACAGTTGGCTGTACATGGGAATGAGCGTGTACAATAGTATGCTTAATAATGTTCGAAGGCAAACACCAGTGGATGAGTAGATCCTGAATATGCAAAACAGTATTTGCACTGGGACCAGGTTGTCTTGTTACAGCATGGGAGGTGTAACGAATTTCCAACAAAATGTGCACTCATAGCAGGCCATGGGGGAATACCTTGGCGAGCAGAATCCGGCAGAAGAAACCACTGTCATGGATCTTCTTTACGGTCTTCTGGATCACTGGCATGAGGCACAGGTGTTCTTTCCTGACCGGTTCATCGAGTAGGTCACGAGTGTAGAACGGTACGGGGCTGCTGATCAGGAAAGGAGGAAGCCCTGCAAGTTCCGCATGTGAGAGGAATAAAGTGTGCACTTGGTTAATTTTGAGGATACTCCCAATAAGAAAAATCCATTGGGAATGATGAAAAGTCCATTGCTGCTCATTTGGAGCATGGTTTTGATGGCACACTTTGAGCATTTATGCGTATTCTGTTTCCTGAAAGGGAGCTGCAGCAAAGGAAGTGTTGTTTTGGGTAGCTCCTTCCCAAAGGTCATTCAACAGAAAGTGAGGAGGGCACATTTTTTAAAGGGGAGAAATAAAGAGCCTCCCAGAAAACCATAGAATCAACAAAGAACCCCACTCCCCATTAAGACCAAGGACATGTGAAGCAACCATATTCTGGTAGGCAGTCGTTGAGGTCCAAGTAGTTAGTCTACAAGTTACAGTAGTTCCATTTCACATAAGATGGCATGCTTCATCATTCGAGCCGCAAGTCCAAGACTGGCCTAGTTCAAGGTCTTTTTTCCTACCTCCGTGGAGCTATAATTGCAAAAAAAGAGAAACTCACACACATGTAGTTTTTAAAAACATATATATGTGTTCATGGTTTAGAAGGTTGCTACAGCTCACCCTTAACATAAGTTCTTATAGGTTAATATATTTTACAGTGATGTGGTCCTCAAGCCTAGTATTTCTGTAACTACAAATTAAGTACATGGTTTACGCTGCTATGGCAACAGAGTAAATCACTCCAGCGCCCTGACCAAGGTGCTGCCCGCAAAATATGGAAATGCCTGTTGGCCCGCTGGACATTTCAAAAATTGACAGGAACCCCCGTCAAAGCGGTTCCTGTCAATGCATTGTAACTTTGCTAAACGGCTTCATCAAACGTGACAAAGCTGTATGTCAAAGTTACACATTTTTTAATGTTCAAAAAGAAAATTCCAAAGCTGGATTTTCTTTATGAAAATAAAAAAAAAAACAGTACCACCCTAACCATGTTAGTTTTCCCCCATGGTGAAGGGGGAGATGAGCATTTTTGACTGCCCCTTACAACCAGGTTTTCCTTGTGATGGGCATTAAAAAAAAAAGGCTACATGTCCGCCTTCTACATTAAGTGGCCCATCATATAGCCAAATCTCGAACGGGACATTGAATGAGTTTGACCACACCCAAATCAAAATCAGATGGGCAGACCACAATGTTGGTGGTGAGGGAACTCCATCACCGTTGCGATGGAGTTCCCTCTCTCCCAGTATTTAAATGAGGCTCTAAATTTCCTAGCGGAGGAGATTGTTTATTGGACAGCTGATCACAAAATGTAGGGAAGCAAGAGAACGCACCTGGAAGGTAGAAGAGAAGTTAGGGGTAGAATAGAATATATTTGACAGTAGGTGTGTGAAGTTTTGTATTTAATCCCTTGGTGTTTTTTAACACTGCATGTGTGTGTTTCTTACTGGTTGAAGGTATGTTTGCATGGAGTGTGAAAATGGTGGTGGGATACTAAGTGCAGCTCCAAGAAATAGGGCTCCATCCTCTCTGCAACAAAGACTAAATTTGCCTGGGGCAATACATACGTTCAATGAATGAATTATTTCAAGGGATGTATTACACATTATCACTGTTTGCGCCAAAGGAGGGAAGTTAGTGCACAGATACATGATGACCAGTGTTCTTAGAATTAAACTTCATATGTTGTCGAGCGAACGGATCTGTCATACAGACAAAATTAATGTAATACAAGGCAAAGGTACATGTTAATGGATATATGAATGTAATGTTGGTCTTCCAAGAGTAATGATGTGTACAAAAGGTGATAATATATGTTTAAAAAAAAAAAGGGTGCGCATGGCACAAACAGTGATAATACGCCCCATTATGGTGTATGCGCTGCCCCCAGGGCAGCCGCGAATGCCTGCGGCCCCCAGGGCAGTGCATTTTCACAATGCAGGCAGCACCCGCCTGCACTTTCAAAGGGGTTTAGAGATACCCTTGCAGACGGGTTCAGTCAGTGACTGCACCCGCCTGCAAGGGGATGTCTGAGGGTCCATGGGACCCCCTTTCCCCATGCAGAGGGCTGCTCTCAGGAGGCGCACTGACAGTGCACCACCTTTTAAATGGTGCACTGTCAGTGCGCCTCCTGAGGGCTTCTTTGATTCTGCGCCCGAAGGTGTAATATGGCGCCGAGTCAAAGGAATTCCCTCATTTGCATAAGGCATGCCCCTATGCAAATGAGGGAACACCCTCTGTTGATAACGCTATAAGAGCGCCAGCGCTTTCGGTATTATAGAAGGGGACGCACAAGCATCTGCGTCCCCTTCTATAATACCAAAGTGCCCTGTGGGCGCGCAAAGTGGACGCAAACACCTGTTGCGCAACTGGGGCACCATCTGTAGTACAGCCCCAGGGTGGCATGCATTACGATTAATGTGGAGTTTTGTTATGTCCATCTTTTTTATCGAAAGGTCAAGCTAAACTGAACTCACACCTGGAAACCTTTGAAAAATAACACAGGTTTCTTTGTTCTAGTTTGTTACATTAGCATGTTAGAACTTTAACCATGGACCAACTTAGTTCAAGCAGGGGCGGCTCCTCCATTGGGGCGGCTCCTCCATTAGGGCGGAGGAGCGTCGCCCTACTGCTTTCGCTCAGTGCGAGAAGCAGAAACATAAAATGATATTTTAAATACCATTTTATGTTTCTGCTTCTAGCGCTGCGAGAAAGCAGAATGTTATGCCTGGTTGGAGGCGAGTGGGTCGGGAAGGAGTGGCTTGCCCAATGTTATGGGCCCTGACTGTTTGGTCGGCCCTCTGGAGCCGACCAAACCAGTCATGCGCACTCTGGATTTTCTCTATGTAGGCTGCATGCAGCCTACATAGAGAAAATGGCCTCCCTACAGGCGCCCTGCTGGGCGCCGTCCGCACCAATCTCAACGCTAGCATTGCAGTGTTGTGATTGGCATAGGGGAGGTGAGGGAGGATGCCTGCTTCCTGTTCCTGCAGCAGGAAATGCGGGCATGGGACCCCGCCAGGAGCGGAGGCGACGCAGGACCTGGTAAGGTAAGTTTTGTTTTAACCCCCTGCGCGAACCCGCCACCCTCTAGTCATGCAAGCCGCGACTGAGTTCGCGGCCTTTTTTCAAATACTCACGGACCATTTTCTGGCCCGTTTTATGGCCTTACTTCCTTACCTCTAAACAAGTAAGGTCGTAACTAGTCTTACCTACTAGCTGGTCGGGTCATTATGGAAACCGCTGACTAATGTTAGTCTTAATCTTGTGGTGTAGGGTGTGCGAATACATTTTACTACCTTCACCACACTATTTTAATATTATGGCGGATGTCATCTATTGGCAGTGACTGATTTTACGCAGTCTGAAAAAAACAGACCTTCAACCAAGCCTGTTCTGGAAGTGCATCCAAAACAGCAACTGATGGAGAGTGATCCAGTGAAAGTATTCCGGGAAGGGACATTTTTATTCACAGAAATGTTTATTAGAGTGTTCAACAATAAGTACAGTTTATAAGCCACTGGTTTATATAACACCTCGTGTAGTGTACAAACGTTTGCATTCAGTTGTTAACCTCCCCACAGCCCCTGAACAACCCACGGGTCCAGGGAACATCAATTAAAACAATGTGTCACAATCGGGCACAATGTAAAGTACAGTTCAACAACTTGCCTAGACCCCATCTCAACCTCTGCAGACTTCCAAGCCAGTAGCTCTTATCCGTTAGCCTTTCTCTAGCCTCCAATAACAAAAACCCAGGACAGGCAAAGGTTGGTGACACCTCATTTATTTATTGTAGCAAGGGCTTCCAAAGCGTGTCAGATTTACTCCCCTGGTCCAGCAGATTTCCATAACAATTAATTGTCACATCTTGATTACCCACTCCTGTATGCTCGGTTAAGTTGTCGTCTTCTATTTTAAAGCAATTCGTTGTTTTGCTACCAATGACCTGTTCACAGTCGCTGTCCAATCAGGAGTAAAAAGCTCCCTCAACGTTGCCGTTTTTATTCCCACAATCAGTCCTGCCAGGTTCGGGGTAACAGGTATCCCAAGACACCCTTGATATTGATCAATAATTATTCCCAAAAAAGACCTAGCACTGGGCAAGAACACCATACATGCAGGTTGTCCCCTGGCCACATTCCTGCCAGCATTGTCCATCCTTGTCTGTGTACATAGTCTTCACTTCCATTCGTGTTGTGTACCATAGTTGTGTGTTTGCACAATGTTACTCTGTTCTGTATACTACGCGTCCATTTAGGTATACCCTGCCAAAGCTCTTGCAATTGGTGTAAAAAAAATCCTTCTTAACTCCATTTTTCCATGGATGGCTATTACTTTTGTGGGTCCACCTCAGATAAGATGGCGTATATGTTGGAAATCAACCCATTGCATATGTGTAAGTAGTGAAAAGATTTTCGAACAGAGTAAGTTTCCTTGTTCTAGCATCCTTACTGAGTGGTGAAAAAGACCAATGACAAATTTGAAAATAAGGCATGTATTCAGATACGTTCTCTCAGATGTCCATTTTGCATTCCTCAAAGGACTTAAAATAGGTCCCTCAACATCCTACAACCCCCCTGGTACCATTTACTAAATTTCGCCAGAGTAATCCAGATGAAAAAAATATAAAAAGAGCAGCGTAGAGAGGGAGAGGAATGAATTAAGAGCCTGTGTTCTCTCTTTGTCCCATCTCTCTAGTGTTGGTTGAAGGACATCCGAGACATAACCTAGCTGTGGCCTGAGGGATCTATGGAGCTATGCCACGTCCCAAGGTTCCACTTTTATATTTATCCAGTGCTTTAGTCTTTCTTAGAGACTAAAGAGAATATGGAGTTAAGCTGCTTGATGATATTGGGTGAACACCTATTTGCGAATAATACAGATTTAGAAATACTTGCCTTCTTTACCAGCCCATATATATAGTCAACCACCCCCTGGAGATCAAATCACGAAGAGCCTGAAATGAGTAAGAGTCTGGAGGGGACATTCATTTTAACTTTGACTAGTGGCCCCCATGGGTTGCCATTAGTGTAAATTGGCTTTAAGGTAATTAACTCTGTAAAATTTCCCTAGGAGAAATCTTCTCTTTTGTCCACTGAAATTGAAAAATGTTGGCAACTTCCTGTTTTACTTCCTGCTTAGCCCCACACTTAAAAGCTCTGATTTGTCCAGGTTCACTGTGAACACAGAGATGTCACTGTACTTTTGTACAATGTCCACTGTGGCCTTGTGTGAGGAATCTGGATCTGTCATTGTCAAGAGAGAGGATTGGGGAGAAGATGTGGTCCGTCGGCTAGACTGCCGACTTTGGTGCTGGAAACCAGGGTTCGAGCCTCGAGGTCGCGTCCACATCCTGTGATTCTGGGCAAATCACTTAATCTCCCCGTGCCTGCATGTGTAACGTAACCGGTGCTCATATAAAGCGCTCCAATACCTTTGGGTCGAGTTCACGCTATATAAAATCTGCAACAAAAATAAAAAGAAAATGCAGTCTGTGAAGAGATTGATTTTTTGTAGATCTGCTCCAGAGGGTATGCCTTTAATTTCCCTACATTCCATTATCTTAGATGCAAGTGGTTCTACTATCAGGGCAAATGATAGTGGAGCGAGAGGGCACTCGTCTTATTCTCCAAGTCAAAATAAAAGGCTCTGTTTTGAGCCTGTGGACTATAACTTTATCAGTTAGAGACTTGTAATTGGTCTTTATATTTGACCCTAGGCTTATTGTATCAAGCATTCAATTCATAAAAGAACAATTGACCCTATAAGACTTTCTTCTCATTCAGAGTCAACATGGCAGGGGAATTTTCCTTTTGTTGGAATTTTCAATCAAGTGCAGGACCAGTCTAATATCAAACTTTTGTCTCCCAGGAATAAAACACAACTGATCTGGGTGGATTATGTGGGGTACATTAGGGCTAATCTATGTGCTGGGACTGTAGTGAAATATTGGCATCTGTGTTTTGCAAAGCTATTCGTTGTGCCAGAGTCTGTGAGATGCCAGATAATGTATCTTATTACAACAAAATATTAGTTGACAATTCGTGGTCATGGTGTAATCACCATTTATTTTCAACATTATTTCTGCAAGCTTTTTCGTATTTTTTTTTTTTTAGTGGTCGTGTGAGGATGGAAACCGGAGTCCTTACTGCTGAAGCTCGACCAAGATTTGGAAATTCCCAACAGTAATTTTGAAAAAATTACGAAAAACAAAGCGTGGATCTACATCCAACAAGTCTACTGCTGCTGTTCCATTAATCAACCCCATTCATTGCGCAAACATTGATGTGGAGATGGACTAGTTTTAATTCCACATGAATGAAGTGACTTGGCCAGTATTTCTGTGTCCTGAGGAGAACCCTTTAACTCATGTCTGGTTCGAAACACGTAGACAGAGTTAAGAGCCAGGGAGTGCATCAGAAAAGATGGTACTGGCACACAGGGGATATTTGACTCAAAGATTGTTTAGTACAAATCTCTGTGTTTTGCCATTTGAATATGTATTAAGCTTGCACCCTCTGGTTACAGCCCAATCAGCAGGGGCTTCCATTAATATTGAAGTGACATTGGTCTCCTTGGGGTGTTGAATTGCAGAACTGGGACATATATGTTTTGATTATGTGTATTGCTAAGAGTTTGTTGTTAAGTTTTAATCGAATGTGATAATGCAGGTTATGTTTTATGTGATGTGGGCTATCAGCATCAAAGATAAGCTCTGATTTATTGTCAATACTGTTTGTTTTTTGTTCCACTGCTTGCGTCCGCTTTCACAAAAATTACGGAAAAAGGTATGCAGAAACAATGTTGAAAATAATTGGTGATCACAGCAATTTATTTGTGTGTCCACGAATTGTTAAAGTGGTAGGTGAAAGACAGGGCAGGTACACGTGTGATCCCTGCCCAGGTAGTGAAGAATACCCATGTGTGTTTTCACTACCTATGGGGTTTGCTCTTCCCATAGGTTAACATGGGGAATGGTTGAAATTACTTCAAGCTGAAATAGTGGCTTACAGTGGAGCAGCCTCATAATGTTTCCTATTAATGGATTCACCATGGCAAACCCTCTCCTTTGGTAAAGAGGGATTTTTCATTAATAGCTTAGAAATGCCACTTCTAGAAAGTGGGCATTTCTCTGCTCTAAAAGTCTCTGTGTGCCTTTTTTGTCGACTCCAGTCCACACTAGAGACTGGGGGAGCATATCTGTGCATTCCCCTCAGACCGCTATAAACATTGGGTATGCAACTGAAACGACAGAGCTCTGCCATTTGAGAGCCCGGCTGGATAGATTAGAGGGAGAGGTTTTGACATTTAGCCTCTGGGAAGCCAGATAATGGCCCCACTAAAGATCAAGATCTGCATTCCACGGCCCCATGGCAGACAGGACTGAAATTTAGAGGAGACATCTGTGGTTCAAAGGGAAACCCTCTGAACCACCCCCAACTTCAAAGGCACAATACAGTATACCTACTGGTGCCATACTTCAACAGAGGAGAGATACACTTGTGGGGAAATGGGGACCGGAGATCCTGGAACTGCGTGTTGCACACTGCCAGAGGAATCTGTTGTGCACAAGCAGGATTACTGCCATCAGAAGAGACTGTGTATCCTTCCTGAATAGTGGCTGGCATGGGCATGGGCTGGCTATGTGCTGTGTGGCAACCTGAAGTGTGCTCTCCAAGGGCTTGATCTCTTTTCCTCTGTTCTCTTGTGGAGGTCTCAGGGACATCAAAGACCTCCTGTGAGGGACCCAAACGATCTACGTGTGACACCTGAAGAGTGGTGTCCTCTTAAGTGCACACATCATCTGCTGAATCCTAACTGGTAGTGCGGCGTGAGCCTGGAACTAAGAATTGTGCCTGGAGACCGGATTGCCTTGTGCAGAGCCCCAGAAGAACTGCCCACATCTAAGGAGTGAGGCCCTTGCATTGTGGACCCTCAACAAACCTAAGAGTCTTGTTGGTGGTGAACAGATTCACTGGTTGCAGGGACCGCGTGGCCCGCTTCGTCGATCGTGAAGCATCTCTCTCTCATGTGACATGCTGACTGCATGCTCATTGTGTGTGGTGTCCGATTAAGAGGTGAGGGCCTACCCGTAGTAATGCCTAATTCTACCTC
Organism: Triturus cristatus; assembly: GCF_964204655.1. Taxonomy (NCBI): domain Eukaryota; kingdom Metazoa; phylum Chordata; class Amphibia; order Caudata; family Salamandridae; genus Triturus; species Triturus cristatus. Next base: position 1,043,897,167 of record NC_140585.1, read on the forward strand.
GTGCAGCACTGCTGAACTTGCACCTGTGTATGTGTCCGGAATTGTCTGGTGTGACTCAGATCAATGTGCACCAGACAACGGGTCTCATTTCCAGGGAGGTACTGAGTTTTTGACTCTTCATTGTGTCTGACCGGAATGGTCTGATGCAACTCGTATCAACACGCACCAGACGTTGTGCCTTATTTCCAGGGAGGTACGGAGCAGCGGATTCATGTTTCGTGTTTCCCGGATTGCCTGTGTGCTACTTTTATCAACGTGTGTCTGACAGGGTGCCTCCTCTCCCCTGCTTCATTCTGCATTGATTGTTCCATTTGTGCCCTCAGTGCAGCGGACCAACTGCGATTTATGCCCAGAAATACATGATGTTCATGTTGGGTTAATTATTGTGTGTGTTAAATGCAAACTTTATTTACATACACCACATGTGAAGTCTCTTTTGTGACGCTCAGTGTATTTATTGTGTGAGAGTGCTGTGGCAATGCTTTACACAATGCCTCTGTGATAAGCCTGACTGCTCAGTGCCAAGCTACCCAACGGTGAGCGCAGGTAATAGGAGTGTAATCACCCACCCCTGACGGGTGTGGTAGGTTTTGCCTGGCTAGGGCCGTGCCTCAGCCAACTAGAACATGTCAGTTCTGACATTTGTAGGTCAACGGTGTGGCCAGGACTTGCATTTGCACAGCATCGCACAGTAACTAATTGCACGCCATGACTTGATGTAGGCAAAGTGTTCCTTTGTTTTCTAAGGTGTTCTTGAAGGATGGATTGACCTTGAGGTCAGTGATTTTTGTTCCTCATAGATCTCTATTTCTGCTCCCGCTAGTTTGCCACCATGCCTGGGGTCCTACCTAAGGGGGACTTGTTTGAGTTGGCTGATCTGAACCTGTATACAGTTGCGTAGCTCTAAGGGTTCTGCCAGGAGCTGGAGACGCTTGACAAGTGAAGTGCCACCGGAGCGGATCTTCAGAAAGCCCTGCAAGTATGGGCAGAGGCCCACCCAGAAAGGTCAGTGAACAGTGGGGGATTTCCTGTGTGGGGAGGGTTCAGAGCTGACACAGTGGTTTTCTGATGGACTACCTGTGGACAGGGGAACCCTTTTCTTTCGGGACAGGAAGGGTCAATAGACATTTCTATACAATATTTTACAAATTTGTTCCACCGGCAGGCAAATGCCGTCTTAGTGGAGGGATACCTGGCTGCCAAAATAACATTGCAGACTTTGGGAGGAAGGTTGAAAGCTATTAACTGCCACTGCTCAATCTCCAAGCAAGAAGGAGCAGAGTTGACCGGTTTGAGTGGAAAACCCTCCCCTGCTGCAGGGACAGAAGATCCTCCCGAAGGGGCAGCCTTATCGGAGGATCAATGCTCATGCTGAGAAGCTCGGGATACCAGAATCTCCATGCCCAGTGACTTGGGCCTGGTCGTTCCTGATCTTCTTGAGAAGTCTGGGCAGGAGTGATATCAGCGGAAAGGCATGCAGGAGGCCTGAGATCCACTCAAGACGAAAAGTGTCTCTGAGAGAGATTCTCTGCTGAGGCAAACAGATCTAACCAAGGCTCCCCCCACTGCTGAAAGAAACCTCGTGCCACCTCTGGATGGAAACGCCATTTGTGATCCGCTAGGTATCGACGGCTGAATTCGTCCACAATGGCGTTCAGGGAACCTGCCAGGTATTGAACCACCAGGGTTATGCCCTGCTGTTCCATCTGTGTCCAGAAATGCAGAGCCTCTTGACAAAGAGTCCACGACCCCACGCCAGCCTGTTTGTTGCAGTACAACATGGCAGTCGTGTTGCCTGTGAACACTTGCACTTTCTTTGATGGAGGGTAGAAAGGCTTTCAATGCCATTGGGATTGCACAGAGCTCCAGCATGTTGATCTGGAATCCGGATTCCGCTGAAGACCAGAGTTCTCTGATCTCCACCTCTGGCCACCCCATCCCAGTAGTGATGCACCTGTCACTCTGTGAGATCTGGTTCAGGAATGGAGAAGGGACTGCCTCTGACCCAATCATGCCTCTGGGTCATTCTCACCAAAATCCAGGATAGAGGTTGAAACATCGGTATCATAGCCTGAGCATCCTGGACTCGCTGTTCGGGAGGATAAACCCGAAAATGTATTGTATCTAGTACTGTTTAGATGAAGGGGAGCATCTGAGAGGGAGTCAGGTGTGACTTCGGTAAATTGATAGTGAACCCCAGGGAATTTAGGAGGTTTGCCGTAGTCTGGGAGTAAGACGACAGCTAAAGGTCGTCGAGATAGGGGAAGACTGGTACCCCTCTTCTGTGCAGATAAGCTGCGACCACCGCCATCACCTTGGTGAACACCAGAGGGGCAGTGGTAAGGCCAAAAGGGAGCACTGTGAAAATGCTTGTGGCCTACCGTAAACCGCAGGTAGCTCCGATGGTCAGGCAGGACGGTAATGTGGAAATAGGTGTCCTGCAAGTCCAACGTTACTATCCAGTCTCCTAGGTACCATCCAGTCTCCTAGGTCCAGGGTAGACAGGACCTGAGCTAGAGAGAGCATTTTGAATTTTTCCTTTTTGAGGAAGTAGTTGAAGGCACTTGCGTCTAGGATAGGTTAAAGGCCCTTGTCCTTTTTCAGGACCAGAAAGTAGCAGAAATAGCAATCACAACCTACTTCTGGGTCTAGAACCCTCTCTACGACTCCCTTGGCCAAGAGAGCCATGACTTCCTCCTGGAGTAAAATCAAATGATCCTACGTCAGCTGGTTGTAGGACTGTAGGCATAAGGGAGGGTTAGTATTGAAGGGGAGGGAGTAGCCCTTTTGGACTATCTGGAGGACTCATCTGTCCGATGTGATGGTCTGCCAGCGGTGGAGGTGATGGCTGATCCTGCCATCAACTGGACACCCATGGTCTAGAAGGGCAAGACTAGGTGGGTTTGGAGGCTGAAGCTGCCAGGGGGTAATGTTGGACTGAACCGAACTCTAACTGCCCGACCCACGTGGTCGGAATGAACGTGCCCCTGCAGGGGTTGCTGAACTTGTGCAGCTTGATGGCTAGGGTATGGCTGGCGTGGCTTGAAGTCCCTTCCGTAGCAACAAAAGGGGCGAAAGGCTGACTGTGGCCATGCAGCCACTTAGAGGACTTGGTCGTAGCCCCTGACTCCTTAAAGCGCTCCAGCGTTTTGCCTGCCTTGTCTCCAAAGAGACTGGTGCCATCAAAGTGCTTGTCCATGAGAGAGGACTGAGCATCCCCAGTAAAAGCCAGATGTTCTCAACTAGACGTGGTGCCTGACAGCCACCGTTGATGAATACACTCTGCCCAGTGAGTTGATCTTGTTGAGACCACACCTGATGGCAAACTTTGCTGCATCTCTGCCATCTGACAGTCCTTGGGAGAGGACGGCCGGGCCTCCTCCGGGACCTGTGGCAGCACTTGTGCATCAGTTTCCCACAAAGTGTGGGAATAACAGCCCAATAAGCAGCCGGTGTTCACCTACCGCAATGGAAGGCTGGAAGAAGAAAACATTTTCTTTCTTCAGTTATCCAGCCTATTGGATTCCCTATCCAGGGGAACGGAAGGGAACACACTCTGGGATGTAGATGCCTGGACTACCAAGCTCTCTGGGTAGGGTGGGTAGTGAGGAAATTTGGGTCAGTCGGAGCAGGGTGGTGGTGGGCAATCGTCCTATTCACAGGAGCTCCTGTGCTGGGCTTGGGCCAGGTTCCCAGTAGGATGTCCGTGAGGACTTCATTAAATGGAAGTAAGGGTTCCGATGAGGAAACTCCCGGCTGCAGCACCTCCGTCAAGATGTTAGGCTTGACTGCCACAGAGGGAAGCTGAAGGCCAAGGACCTCAGCCGCCTTTCGCACAACCATAGCATAAGACGCTCCTTCCTCTGTCGTCACGGTAGGGTGAGAAAGCATGGCAGTATCTGGAGAATTATCCAGTCCACCTCATATCAGTCCGTTTCCTTTTCTGGCTGGTCTTCTAAAGGGTCCAGAGACCCCTTCCAATCTGTACCAGCTCTTGCTCCTTGGGGGTGAGAATTGGGCTGACGTCGCCAGTGGACGCAAGCGGCGTCGGGAACACTGGTTTGGGGAGCAGCATTGCTGAAGGTCGCAGTGGCATGACCGACACTGGTCAGGATCCAAGTCTGAATTCCAGGGGGGGGCATCCACGCCGGAGCTGCGGGTATAGAACAAGATGTAGCCCCCTCTTGATCCCGCGGGGCCCGACGGCTCACTTGAAGGGTCAGGGCAATCAAAAATGAGACGCATGGCCTCATAAAATTCTCTGAGTTGGGTGTGGGTCGCTCCGGTTCCTGGAAAATCAGGGAGGTGTGGAGCAGACTCCGGTACAGGTTCAGAAGAAAGAGGCCTTGAACGCCAAAGCTCCTCCATCATGTCTGCCGACGGATGGGGAGAAGTTGAAGCATGCTTCTACTTCTTGAGATTCTTATGCCTCTTACCTGAATGTCCTAATGATTTTGAATGGGACCAAGAGGACTTGGGACTCCTGGAGCAGCGCCCGGACCTTCCTCTCTATCGGGACTGTGAGTTGAGTGATGTGGTGTTGCCTGCTGGCCGCACGCAGCTTTAGGGACCACTCCCTTAAAGCCTTTGGAGCCATTGCCCGGCAGTTGAAGCAAAACTTTGAGTTGTGATCGCGCTCCAGAAACCAGAGACAAACCAAATGCGGGTCATCACTGACATGGTGCGTTGACAGGCGCTGCATGGCTTGAAACCTGAAGACTTCTTCGACATGATAATCTTCACATCAAAAAAGGGGTTGACAAAATGTCGAAAAATCCTGTCAAAAAGTGACAGGGGGTAGCGCTCTTCACAGATCAGCTCTTTTCTGTGTATGTCCCTTTTAAGGAGATGAGTTTCCGGGACGCACATTATTTCGGGTAATTCTGCCTTCATAGTTCTCAAGATTTTGTGTCTTTTTTATAAGGACGTTTAACCCCTCAATATTGCATGATATCATCTCCACCATAATGGTACTACAGAAGAAGCTCCACTAACCGCTATCGGGCTGGGTCTTGATGAGTGTTGTCAAATTATGACCGACTGTTCCCCTCCAATGCATCTCAAGGTCTGTGAGTGAACGTCTTTGCTTCCCCTCCAACAAACAAGGATCAACTGAACATAATTAATAATGATTTGTTCTGGGGTGGCCCCCCGGAGCTCGTGGCCTTGATTGCTTGCTTTTTACTGCGTGGCTGGTGAGGGTGTGAGACCCGCGACGATGGCCACGAAACAAGATGGAGATCGGTTGAAGGCCAAGTCGACCCGGCGTGGTGCCGCACATCAGGCCAACATCATGGACCGCTACACCCTCCCGAAGGGATCTCCCAGTGGACCGCACAAGTCCTCTGAGTGCCCCCCGGATGCCCCGGATTTGCCCACAGATCTGACTCTGCAAGACATCATGGGCGCCATTGCTGAGATGAAGGCCTAGGTGGGCCAGCGGTTTGACACTTTAGCGCACAAAATCGACGCGGTCCTCGTTGATGTCAACCTGGTGAGAGCTGATCTCTCGAAGACTAACGACCGGGTCGAATCTTTGGCCCACACCGCGTCGGGCCTCACGACTGAGGTGGCGGCCCTTCAAACGGAGGTACACCGGCTTCGTCAGGCGAGTGCGCTCATGGATCGGCGCCTGGAGGATTCCGAGAGCCGGGCCCGGAGGAATAATATCCGCATCATCGGAGTACCTGAGGGACGGGAGGATTCGGCGGCGGATCTTTTTGTGGAGGACCTGATCACTACCCATCTCCAGCCTCGGGGACTGAGTAAGTTTTTTGCCGTGGAGAGGGCTCATAGAGTTCCCGGGGGAAGGCCGAAGGTCGGAGCCCCTCCGCGGCCTCTTATTGCCCGTATTTATAATTTTCGGGACAGGGATGCGATTCTGCAAGCCTCCAGACTGCAAGGGCCGATCAAGCTGGAGAACATGGAGGTGAACTTTTATCCTGACTTCACCCAAGAGGTCCAGAAGCAGAGACTGAGCTTCTTGGGCGTCAAGCGGCGGCTTCGGGACATGAACTTAAAATACGCCATGCTCTTCCCGGCCAGGCTGCGGGTGGAGGTGGATGGTCGCACTCACTTTTTTGACCGTCCTGAAACGGCCGGGGACTGGCTGGACACTTTGTCTGGGGGTCGGGATCGGGGTGGCGGGGTGGGGGCTGCAGGAGGAGAAGGCCCACTGGACCGGGACTGAGGTGCTGATACTGGGACTCACTCTGGACGAAGATGCTGCCGCTTTCGGCCAAGCTTAGGGTCTCTCGTTTTCTGTACTCGTTCCCCCTCCTTTGTAGGTGGTGCGGGGTCTCGAAGGGGTACTCTTTCCTCCTCTAGGGGGTTTACCTAGTTTCAACTATATAGGGGCGACAGGCACACTGCAAGTTGGGGGGGCTGTTTGGGCTCATGCAGGGGTGCAGGGAGGGGGGAGTTTTGTTGGGGCGGTTGGGTTGGGGTGGGGTGTTGTTCATTTGTACCACAAGGCAAAAGTATCGTTGTGTTATTCCCAAAGTGCTCTCGGGGGGACGAGTGATTGCTTTCGTTTATGATGGGGGGTAGGGGACTGAGTCTTTTGTCCTGGAATGTTAATGGACTGGGGGACAGGATAAAACGAGGTGTGGTCCTGCAGTTCCTGAAACGCATTTCACCTGACATAGTTTTTCTGCAGGAGACGCACCTCATTGGCAACTCCTTTCGTGCCATGAGCCGACGGGGCTACCGCCTCCTGGCCCATTCGGGCTTCACGTCTGGTTCAAGGGGTGTGGGCATCATGGTCAAGACCTCGCTCCCGTTGGAAGTTGATGAGGTGCTCCATGATGACAGGGGACGTTACACGGTTCTGGTGGGTAGAATGGAGGGCAGAGTGATTATTTTTGTTTCTGTCTATGTCCCGCCAGGGTTGCAGACGACCACCTTTGCGGATCTGGGGCGCCTCCTCCTCGGCCTTCCGGAGGGGATTCTGGTGGTTGGGGGGGATTTTAACGCTGTGGTTTCCGGAACTGAGGACCGTCACCCCCCTAGGGATCTTCCCCGTGCCCAAGCGTGGTTGTCTGGCCTCTTGGATACCTTGGGGCTGGTGGATTGTTGGCGTTTGAAACATCCTACGCAGAAACAGTACACTTTTCATTCCGGGGCCCATGGCAGTCTCTCAAGGCTAGACTATGTCCTGGTGCCGGCGGCGCATGCGGGGAGGATCGGGGAAGTGCGCCATTTGGCGCGGGGTATTTCAGACCACTCCCCGCTCTTATTGCACTTTGATATTCTCCCGAGGGGAGAGGGTAGGGTGGTCCCGATTAATCCCTGGTACCTGCGTGACCCCACCATTCGCGCAGAGTTGGTTAAGTCCCTTAAGCGATATTTTGATGATAATGTGGGGTCGGTGTCATCGGCGGTCTCGCTATGGGAGGCATTTAAGACGGTGATTCGGGGGGATGCCCTGTCCCTTATTTCCCATTCCCGGAGACGCGAGCGGGAGGAGGTGACCCGTGTTGAAACTGAAATAACTGAGTTGGAGGGCGACCTCGAATGTGGGGTGACGGATGACAAATTACATGTTCTCCGACTCAAGCAGGCGGCCTATAAGGCCCTCGTCACGGAGGCGGCCAGGGGCCTCAGTAGAGAGCAACAGGGGAGACTGTATGATGTGGGTGATAAGGCTGGGAAATTGATTGCGTGGCTGGATAAAAAGGAGAGAGCGAGTCGAGTTGTTCCGTCGATTGAGAAACTGGATGGTGTGTGTGTCACTGAACCGGAAGAAATTGTCGATTGCTTTGCAGAATATTTCCGTGGGGTGTATTCCCCGGTGTCCTCCCGCTCGGAAGAGGATTCCCATGCCCTGCTTAGGGATATCGTGCTGCCTTCCCTTTCGGAGGAGGACAGAGTGTTGTTGGACGCCGCCCCAACCTCTGAGGAAATTGCCCTCGCCATACGCTCGGTCGCTTCCGGCAAGGCCATGGGTCCTAATGGTCTTCCCATCGAATTGTACAAGCTGCGACCGGATACGCTGGCGCCGCATCTCCGTGCGATGTTCCTCGCGGCCCGTTCGGCGGGTTCCCTCCCGCTAGACCAGCGTCTGGCTACTATCGTGGTTATTCACAAGGAGGGGAGGCCGCGGGACCGGGTCACGTCCTACCGGCCTATTTCGCTGCTGAATGCGGAGCCCAAAATTCTCGCCAAGGTGTTGGCTAATCGGCTGGTTGGCGTGGTGTGCGATTTGATTCACCAGGATCAGTCCGGCTTTATCCCTCATCGCAACACTGCGCTTAACCTGCGGCGCTTACATGGGGTGCTCGCGCGTGTCCCGTTTATACGGGAACCGGCCATTTTGGCATCCCTGGACGCCACTATGGCGTTTGACACACTTGAGTGGCCATATATTTGGGCGACACTGGCGAAGTTTGGGTTTGGCCCGGGATTCATCGGTTGGGTGAAATTGTTGTACTCTGGACCGCTGGCGCAGGTGGTTGTGAACGGTAGAGTGTCGGCTCCGTTTGAGCTGGGCAGGGGCACGCGCCAGGGCTGCCCATTATCGCCGCTCCTCTTCGCGCTTGCCTTGGATCCCCTGGCGGAGTGGCTGCGGTGGCATCCTTCTATTCGTGGTCTTCGATGGACCCCCGAGTATGAGGACCGCGTATCTCTTTACGCTGATGATATTCTTCTGTACCTGGCTTCCCCACGTAAATCACTGATAGTACTGGTTGATGTATTGCACTCATTTGGCCTCAACTCCGGCCTGGTCATCAACTGGGCTAAATCGTGTGTGTATGTCCTCTCCGGGGAGGATCCCATCCTTCCGCGGGGTTGTCCTATCCAGATCGCCCCGCGGGGATTTAGGTACCTGGGTGTCTTCATTACCCTGGACGCGGAGGCCCGATATAAACAGAACTTGCTTCCCCCCCTCCAGCGCCTGAAGGAGGACGTCGCGCGTTGGAGGCGCTTGCCGCTCTCGCCGCTCGGCCGGGCGGCATTGTTTAAGATGATGTCGCTGCCACGTTTCCTGTACGCTTTGCAGAATACAATGGACGTTGTCCCGGCGCGCTACTTTCGTGCGGTGGAGAGTTTGCAGCGCCGACTGTTCTGGGAGGGTAGGCCGCGTATCGCCCTGGCGAAGCTGACGCTCCCGTGGTACGACAGGGGGGTTGCCCTCCCAGATATCAAGCGATATTACTGGGCCTCCCAGCTGGCTGCGATCAATCACGGCCTTTACGGGCCCGCCCTAAACCCGGCCTTTGAGATGGATAAAATGTTACTGCCGGGTGGTGACTATAATCGGGCGCTTTATTCTAGCTCGCATGACGCGCGGCTGACGGGCCCCACGAGGGTCATGGTACGGGTGTGGCACACGGCTAACGTGGCGATGGGGTGGAAGGATCGTTTGACCCGGGCGACGCCACTATACGCCTCTGAGCGGCTGGGCTCCCTGTGGATGCCTCTATCGACATATACTGGATTTGAACATTACGATATACAAACTATACGTCACCATGCTCAACTGAACATCTACTTGCCACTTCTTTTTCACCTTTATTGGGAACTGACACATGTCCTTACAATACAGAATTCCTGCAAAAGCCCATATGTATCAAATACTTGATGTATTATTGTTGTCTCTTCTAGCTCTATTAAGACCTAAAATGCTTATTTAATATGTCTGTCTTTTCCTAATTTTGTTTCCCCATTCCAAGATGGCGACCGCCTATTCTCGTCCTACTCACCACCCTGTTAACCCATCCTCTCCAAACACCTCGTCCCAATATGGCGCCTGCCGTAAACACATCGTCGTAAGCACATCGTCACTTCCGGGTTACCCGGAAGTTCTTACACACGACCACTTTATCTGTGCACACTTTTATCGGCTTCACATTACCCCACAACCTCGGAAACCCATCGAAACCTGGCATTAGCCGAGACCGGAGGTAAGAATTACTTCACTACCCCCTCCATGCCCCATTTGACCTAAGCCTACTTGGCCCGAATATCAAATCACTTTTGTTCTTCTCTGTTTCGTTTCTCCCCATCTAGAATCGTCGGGTTTACAAACCCTTTCGTTCACTAAGATATCCCATTACCTGACAACCCGGTAAGGGATTCCTGATCTCCTTGTGCACCTCACATGATTTTGCTAACTGAATCTCCTGGTGCACCTCACATGATTCTGCCTCTGAATCCGTCGAGTGCACCTGTATGTCTTACGAATCCATTACACACTTAAAATATATCGTAATTCCGCATAGGTTGGCATTCACGTCCCACTGCCCGACTTATCTTTGATCGAGCGCTTATGAGCACTTCCGAAACTTTAAATTAGCCTCACTTCACAACGATGTTGTATGCTCTAGACCACTTCTTCCATTGCTTCTTTAGAAATCACAATAATATTCATAACTGGTTATTGCATGTTACTGCATTCATCTAATCACTTGTATCTTAATTGATGACACGTCTGTCACGCGGCCCACAATTATCACCGCCTCATTGATTTTGACACCACGCACCTATACCCGCGTCTCTCGCATAACCACCCATATAAAATGTGACTAAAGTAAAAATTTCTTCTCCCTTCATTTCCTACCGGACCGGACCACCTTGACGCTGCAATCCCATCCATTCTGTAAATATATGCTCTCTTTCTACCACTGTATTTCAACATCTTGCGTCCGATTTAACACTTAATCGTATCGTTGGATCCTTGTGATCAACTGCACCTTGTTAAACCAATGTCTTCATAATCTGTTTCTTGCGTTCCGTGACCGCGTCATCACTTTACTATTTTTTGAACACCACACGAATTGTACCTTAACTATTGATTCTCCCGACTACCCTGCTTTCTGCATGACATGCCCTTCCCTCGCTCTCCCTTGTTAAATGATCACTTGATTTTTTAAAACTGAAAATTATTTTTCGTTATCATGATGTTGTCGTAAATATGTATGTTGCGAACGGGTACCTGTCTTGTTTTTGTTCTGAATACAAAGCTGTCCCGAAATTCGCAATTATGATGCCTTCACAAATATGTACACTGTCAATCACTAACTGTTCTGAATGTTTCTTACATACGCGCGCTACTCTGATTTGTGGCTCTTCGACAATTTATACCATGTTATTTTCTTCAATCATTTTTTGTCATTGTGCCTGAAACTGACTGGGCTTAAACTAATCGTGTTAATATCACAATTGTATGACATGTTTCTCTGTAAATGCCAACCTGCCCGCCTATAACTATTTAACTCTCTCCCTAATTTTCTATATGACTCTAATACCCTTGTCACATCCCCCTTCCTTTCCATACCACTTAACCACTCTTTGCACGTCTGCCCCAATTACTATCTTTGACCTCCACCTAATATCTATCCCCTATCGCCCTACACATATACTTTTCTGTTCAACCACACCTTAAATTCCGGGAACAACCTTTGCCAATTCTTCGCACTTTAACTCTGCTCCCTTTCCTCTTTCTTTTCCCTGGTCTCTTCCCTTAATTCTTCACTTACTCACCCTTCCCCCTCTATTCCCACCTACCACACCCTTATATATACTGTACACATGACCCACTTGACTCTGTGTTATGAACTCTTGCGGTAATTACTGCCCTTGTTCAGCCCTGAGGAAGTCCTAGGCCTGATGGCCAATTAGAGGGCGAAACACGTGTTGGCTGTGCCACCCCTGTTCTTTTCTTACAGACAAATAAAAGCACAAACTTCTCACCATTATCATTTGATATACTTGCTTCAATTGGATATTTTATCCTAACCAACCAAAAATTCATACTCTCGCCCGGACACACCGAACAAATCCTACTTCAAGTTAGGGGGATAGGGGCCTCTCCCCCTGTTTCTGGGCCGGAAACAGCACAAGAATGATACATGCTTATTATATGACTAGTAAGGGATGAGGACCTTTTTCCCCTCATCTAGATGCAACATAATTAATAATGAAACAGTTCTCCGGGCAAATGTTTGGATTCATCCTTAGCACATGAGTGAAACGCATTGTGGCCAGTCATACTCCATGGACACCCCACAATGGCACCCCCAAGTGACAAACCATTGCAAAAACTGTGTGCAAGCTAAACATTCTGGAAAGAGACAACTGTACGACCTATAACTTGGCAGCTAATCAGTCAGTTAATGCATAATCTCCCAGTCCTCAAGTTGTCTGTGCAGTTTTCAGTGAAAGATGCAAACGTTCCCAGAGCTGTCACAGATTCTATCCTATTCCCACATCCCTTAGGACACACATGGTTGTGATAAGTCCATAATCAATTTGGAAACACAATACGAAAGAGAAAGACCATTTGTAGCAGATCAGTCTGTTATGGAGTTCCTGAGTGATGGAAACGATGCTCGATCTTTATTGGGAATAGTTTGTGAGGCGTCTTGAAACAGGCAAATCATGCCCTTATTAAAATGCACTCTTCTAATCTTCTCGCTTCTCCAATGATTTTATCCATTAATTAGGATGAGCCGAGTTTCACCAAAATATCTCTAGGTAAACACCCCAGAACTTCCCTTGGGGCACCCACTAGGAACTGCAAAATGTTGTCCTTCATGTAGGATGGCCCTGAACAGATCTGCACAGTACATCTCAATTTGTGCACCTTATTCTGCCTCCTTCACATTACGGATCCTGATACTGTCCCTACATGACCTACCTTCCAATTGCACACATTTTTCTTTCAGTTCCTCCTTCATGAGAACGAATGCCCATTGAGATATCAGCACTTCCTGGCTCATGCCGGCTATATCATCCTCATTTGTTGAGACCCTCTCACAGATGGCCTGTAAGCCTTTGTTGAGATCCACTAAGGGTGCGGTCATCTCTGCTTTCAGAGCTTGCAGCTATGAGGTGAATGTATCCGTGATCTTTTGGTGAATTTCTAGTAGGCATGTTTTCAGGTCCTTATTGGTATTCAGGCTGTGGTTGTAACACTTTTTTTCTGGCTTTCCAGGTGTTGAATCCTGTTGCTCAGGTGTTTTCTCTGAGAAGAGCACATGTCTTTGTGTTCCCCTCAGCAGTCCTTCAAATCCTTTTGCTGGCATGTCCCTTTTCCCTTTGCCACCTATTTATGGCGCTACTCAGTAATGGGCACTTCTCAAGCTTTCATTATAGAAGGGCCTTGCCTCTTTGGACCATTAATGTCCCAACTATGTTGGGGGATCGTTGCTGAGCCGCTGATCATGGCAGCCGCAGAGTTGCAGAGCTCCTGGCGCGGCCCGCATTCTACTGCTCTGCTTTCACCAGAGGGACTTTGCCAACTTGGCCGGATTGCCTCCAGAGGTGAGTCCCAAGGCTCTAGGAGCCCCATGCCCAGTTTTGCTTTCCACTTCTGGGCGGTCCTGGGGAGGTGTGCCGCGCTGCTTGGCTTAGCAGCCTGTAGCGGCTCGACTGCCCGCTCTGTGAAAACCTCCAGGCAGGTGGCTTCCCAGAGCCATGGGGATGTCAGGGGATCCCGGCGGCTCCCAGGATGGGCTGTCTTGCACCAGGCAGGCCACACTCATCGATCACGCGACCCGTTGAGCCTCTTCTTGCCTTCAGAGACCCAGTGTCTTCTTTATCAGATCCCTTGGCTTGAATGGAGGGGGCCAGTGGCAGTGCCGGGGTGCGGCCCCATATGTTCTCCTCTGCCCTAGGTCTGCGGTGCTTTGTCGTTTTATAGAAGGTGGCCATCCTCCCCTCCACCACCTTGCCAGCCGCACTGGGGATACTTTGTGCTGTTCGTGCCCCCCGCTTTGGCCCTGGGGGTAAGGTAAGGCGGGGCCATTGAGGAACCATATGTATGATGGAAGTATCTGGTCTGCGCTGGGGCCTCTGGATCCAATTTGCTGACTGCATCGCCAGCTGGACCTTGCCGCTTCCTTCCCTACAACACTGGACTGTCATTCTCCTATGCTTTACTTTTGTCTTCCACCTGATGAGCCCCCTTCCTGACTGCTCATGCCCCCGGTTGCACTTTGTATCATCACCACTGGATGAGGAGGGTTTGTTACTGGGTCGCTGTTACACACAATTTGAACTTTGCAGTACTAAGTTTCACTAATCAATGTCCACTGCCTCGCATGGGCAGAACTCATGGCACACAGAGGAGGTCGCAGCAGCCTCTGGCTAGTACATGCTCTAAGAAGGTTATGACCACTATGGCCTCCTCAGAGCCTTCCCAAGAGAATGCTTCTTTGCCATCACCGGTGACAATGGAGACTCTTCTGGCAGCGATCATTGATTTCCGAGTGGCACTGGAGGGCTAGGTGGATGCTTTAACTATTAACTTGACTTCAGTTTATTGTGAGAATCAGATGAAATTGACGGAGAAAGTAGCAGCAGGACCTCTCACAATGCACTTTATATATGATGGACTGCCTGAAGGTGTTGGAGGATAAGATTGAGGATGCAGAGGAGAGGTCTCGCTGGAATAATATTTGCCCGTTGGGCTCCCGGAGGGTGATTACTACCCCCCCCCCCCGGGTTTATGGAAGACTGGCTGCGGCAGCTGGTGACCCCCGATTCCTTTTCCTCCTGTTTTGTGGTGGACAGAGCGCACAGGGTCACAGCCTCTCTACCACCACAAGGGGCAGCCCGAAGCGGTTCTGGCTCACCTACTCAACTTCAAAAGATTGAAATCTAATACTGGCTGAGGTCCAGAAGAAAGATCAATCGGAGCGGACAATGTAAAAGTTATGCTCTTTCCAGACTCCTCTTTTGTGCAAGTGAAAAAGAGGCTACATTCTCTGGAGTACAACTATGCATTACACTTTCCCGCAAAGCTGCAAATTACAGTTGACAAGCAATCAATTTTTTTTACAGATTTGGAATTAGTGTAGGACTGGCAGGAAGCCCAAGAGGTCTCTCTGCCACCCCCTTCACCAATTTCAGAATCTGAGAAACCCAGCATCACCAGTGCTATCTCTGTGATGGTCAGGAGGCTATGCCCCCGGGCCCAGACTGATGGGGCCCTCTGCCCCTCTCAGGCCCGGTGAGGGCAACAGTGTGTGATTGAAGCACTACCGTTGGTGCAGGACCTGTTCGTTTCCCCCACCTCTCTGTTTCAGGCTCCAGTACTTCCGCAATGATGCTTCTAAGGGGTGCTTGACTTGGAGGCACTGGATACCCCAGTGATTACAGCGCAAACAGCAGACTATTTACTCTAACCCCCCTGTTGTGGCTCTTTAGTGTTTTTATTTTTGCAACGTGGGCCTGGATCTCAGTGCTGTCAGCCCACTCCCAGTGATTCTTGTTACCCTTCTGCTTTGCAGTCACTGACTGCTGGGGCCTTGAGTGATCCTGCTTCCCATGTTTCTGGGCCTCCCAGTATCTCGTCCCATGACATTTCTTGATATGACTCCAAATTCTTCCTCTGCGCCTCTCATTGTTTATACTGCGGGCCCACTAATAGCTCGGCTGGGAGGGGTTGCCCTCTCCAATATGCCCCTTCTGCTTAGCATTAGTCGAGGTACATAACTTTGTGTGTTTCTTTGTTTGGCCTTGGACCCTGTGTTTTTTTGGGGGAAGATGGTTTTGTTGGGAGTATTGTTCCACCAATGTTCTACATGTTTAGGGCAATAGTTCTGTTCTTACAACACCAACAGCTTGACTGACTCCCCCTGCTGCAATTGGCTCCATGTTTATCATGGGGCTATTAGACTCCATCACCTATGCCACTCGCAAACCAGTATAAATTATTAATGTGGAATGTCAGGGGGATGAACTCCCCTCACAGAAGTCAGAAAATTAATTTCTCCTTGCTCAGATGGAGAGGACATATAGCCACTTTACAAGAAACCCATTTAACGACCCCTGAGGTATCCAAACTTTGCAACACTTGGTGGGACCAGGTTTATTGTACAAGCTTCTTGGCTTATGCCAGGGGAGTGGTACTCTGGATCAGGGCAGGGTGCCGTTTGAAGTCGAAGATTAAAATAGATGTGTATGGCCATTACGTCTTGGTGCGGGTTGACTTGATGGCTCCTCTTTGATACTTGGGGCAATTTACGCCCCACAGGTAGTTCAATCCAGTTTCTGGGTGACTTTATCTGACTACTTACTTGATTGGGCTGGAATCTCATGGGTTTTGGGATCAGATACTTCATTAGATCTCTCTGTATTTCCACTCCTGCAGTCCTTAGCCATCCCAGTATTGAAGGCCTTCCAGGTGTGGCTCAAAGGCTGGCCACCTCACACTACGAACACGCCTTTACGATGCCAGGTTCCAAGCGAAGGCCCTGGACTGGACCACCTCCTTCCTCTCCGGCAGAACACAGAGTGTCCGCCTACCCCCCTTCCGCTCCGAAGCCACCGAGATCATCTGCGGCGTACCCCAGGGCTCATCCCTCAGCCCAACGCTGTTCAACATCTACATGGCACCGCTCGCCCACGTCGCCCGACTGCACAACCTCAACATCATCTCCTACGCCGATGACACACAGCTGATCCTCTCCCTCACCAAGGACCCCCACATCGCCAAAACCAGCCTCCACGAAGGAATGAAGGCCGTCGCCGACTGGATGAAGAACAGCTGTCTGAAGCTGAACTCGGACAAGACGGAGGTCCTCATCCTCGGATCCACCCCCTCAGCCTGGGACTATTCCTGGTGGCCGACTGCACTAAGAACAGCCCCAACACCCACCGACCAATGCCCGCAACCTAGGGGTCATCCTCAACTCCACCCTCTCCATGACAAAGCAGGTTAATGCCGTCTCTTCCTCCTGCTTCAACACCCTCCGCAGAATCTACAAGTGGATCCCCACCGAAACAAGAAGGACGGTCACCCAGGCCCTCGTCAGCAGCAAAATGGACTACGGAAACGCCCTATACACAGGAGCCTCGGCCAAACTCCTGAAACGGCTCCAACGCATCCAGAACGCCTCCACATGCCTGATCCTCGACATCCCTCACCGCAGCCACATCACACCCCACCTGAGAGACCTGCACTGGCTCCCCATCAACAAGAGGATAACCTTCAAGCTCCTCACCCACGCACACAAAGCACTCCACAACACCGGACCAGCATACCTCAACGGCCGACTCAGCTTCTACACCCCCACCCGCCAGCTCCGCTCCGCAGACCGTGCCCTCGCCACTGTACCCCGCATCCGAAGAGTGACCGCCGGTGGCAGATCATTCTTCCACCTCGCCGCCAAGACATGGACCACCCTCCCCATCTGCCTACAGCAGACCCAAGACCTTCTGACCTTCAGAAGACTTCTCAAGACCTGGCTCTTCGAACATTAGCCGCATTCCCCACCCCCCCACCCCCACCCCCTCAGCGCCTTGAGACCCTCACAGGTATGTAGTGCGCTTTACAAATACTATGATTGATTGATTGACTAGATGATATTTCATGAGTGATGTTCCCATCCTGGAGGGACTATTCATATTATTCCCCAGTTCACAGAAACTTTTTCAGAATCAAAAGGTTTTTAAGCACCCCTGGCATCCATGAGTGGCATCCACCGCTTATCTTGTCAGGTCACTATCAGATCATAACGCTTTACTGGTTGAACTCACCTGGGATCGGCGTTTGGCACCGATTCCAACATACAACCAACCTTGATGGATGACAAGATGTTTTGCCATTCACTCTCTAATCAAATTGAAGCTTACTTCACATCAATATGGCACTGCCTCGTCCCCTTTGGCAGAGTGGAAAGCCTTTAAAGTGGTCATCCGGGGTTTCTGTATCAAGTTTCTGTAGAATGCCCCATCCCGAAAGAGCTACAGATATCATACTTATTCAACGTTCTCTGTCGCAAGCCATGGAAAAACTCTCTTGGTTTGACTACAACACTTATCATATCAGGGCCCACTTTTAGCGTATCTAGCTTGGCCGAGACTGCAATTCTCTACCCCACTGAGATTGTCTCTCCCTTCGAGTGATATTTTATCCTCGATGCGTTTCGTGTTTAATACGAGACTCTTTATACACCTCCTTTGGGTTCCCTCTCCATCAATGTAACTGCTTTCTTGACCGGCTCCCATTGCCTTGTCTGTCCCCAACAGCCAGGGAAGAACTTTACCTTCCACTCTTGCTTCAGGAGCTCAAAGAGGTATTACACGACCCACCTCGAGAAAAGTCCCTCGGCGCGGATGGCCTTCCTTCTGAATTCTATACTCTTTTTGCTTCCCAGCTAGCACCAAACCTACTCCAGCTCTATACCGCCTCCTTTGAGTGAGGATACTTCCCAGACTACTTGATTGAAGCCATTATCTCTACAATGCATAAGCCCCATAAGATCGCAACGGAATTGGCCTCTTACCGTCCATTGTCGATCCTCAATGTCTACTTTAAAATGCTAACTAAACTACTGGCTAATCGCCTGCTTCCACATCTTCCTGTTTTGATTCATCCCGATCAATCGGCTTCATTCCAGGTCACAGCACCTTCAGTGGTTGCACTGCTTTAAAGCAGTGGGGCCATGCTCGTCCGCCATAGCGGAGGAGCCGCCACTGAATACCTTGTATAATCTCTGCAGACTGTAGGATGTCATGGCGAATTCTACAGCTAGGTATCTGATGGAGGCATATGTTGCCCTAGATTTGGAAAAGGCTTTCAACTCTCTTAGATGGGATTATATTTTAGAAGTTTTGGGGAAAATTGGTGTAGGCCCTAATTGGTGTAAGTGGATCTGCCTCGTCAAGTCAGCCTCGACTGCCAGGGTTAAGACAGGAGATTGTATATCTTGATCCTTTCCCATAGGTAGAGGTAGGCGTCCGGGGAGTCCTCCTTCGCCATTGCGCTTTGCCACAGGCATGAAACCATTGGCTATCCAATTGAAATTACAGGACATCGACTAGAGTATTCCACTCCGAACCACTACCTATATAGCATCCCAATACGTCGAAAATATACTCCTTTATGTTTGAGATGTGCAATTAGATCTCACTGCTATAGTCTGAGAGTCAACTGGTCCTGCATTTTTCCCCTCAACGCAGGTTATGTTTTCCCAGCTCCTCTCCCCATAGATCCCCAACACCCATGTGAATTGATCCCCTACAAATATCTTGGTGTTAATGTATACCATTTACCAGGAGATCTACAAGATGGTAGTAATCTAGTCAGAGCTTTCAGATCTTTGAAGACATAAATTTCCTTTTGGTCAACGCTGCTGCTATCAGTCATGGGATGGATAGCACTGATTAAAATGATAGCTCTACCCCAGTCTTTTATATTTTTTCATTAACATCCCATTATCACTCCCCTGCTCCTTTTTTCCTGACTTGGACATGATATTGAATGAGTTCATGAGCCATACGGGTCTCAGACGAGTGGCATTGGCTATACCTAAAATTTTCAACCGATATTGGGGTCTAGGTCTCCCAGATTTTGAGCTGTACTACCTTGCGGCTCAACTTCAATGGCTAACTCAGTGGATATTGGACCACTCTCTCACGTCGATTGGCCTTGCCGAAGGGGAACGAGACTCGGGCTTTATACATACCTTAACCCTTTTCTTGAAGGCACCCATTCTGAGGCCCTCTCCAATTCTATCTGTGGCCTCATCTTGTCTCCGACGCCTCCACAAACAGAGATCTCTTTATGCCCCTGGTATCCCCCTGGCAGGAGCGGCAGCGTATAACAACGCTATACCCCTCACTCAGGAGAATGGGCTGACCAGGGACTTCTCACCTTTTCTGATTTATTCTCTAATGGTATACTATTATCAATTGATGTGCTCCAGGCAGATCACATTATTCCACCTGGACATTTTCTCATATAAGCTCAAAGTAAACAAGTACTGAGATCTGCATTCTTGATTCGAGACACTGAGCCCACTACCAACTCAGTTATTCAGACACTTGACACGTTAGGGGATGCCATACACCTGGTACACTGGTTTTACCAAGCTCACCTCCAACATTGGGATCAGACTAGAACTCCCCTACGGGAGAATTGGGAGTGAGACATAGACCGTCCTCTACATGTTTCAGACTGGCGCTGTGCCCTATCCTATCCCCATAAGTTCTCTCGTAATTCCCGCTTTAAATACATTTAATTCAATATTATGAATAGGGTTGATCTCACTCTTTGTTTTATTCTAGGATTTACCCAGATTCCGCATCAGTTTGTCCCTGCTGTTGTCTCTCGGATGCAGATCTTCCTCAGAATGTTCTGGTTGGGCGGACTGTTGACTGCTTACTGGCCATAGTCATTGCATTACTTTATCAAGTCACTGGACAACATCTGGACAACTCTTTGGAGATGACTAGGCCTATTTTCTCACCCACATTCAGACAGGGCTGCGACTAAATTAATTGGCCTCGCTCTACTGTTGGCAAAGCGCTACATTATAATGAAGTGGAAGAATCCCGTACCGCCCACCATACATCCTGGAGAGAAGCAACGGCCCCCTGGCTGTCCTCCGAGAGCATTCATTTCCATAGAGAGAGCGGGTTTGCGTAAATATCCTATTGCCCATGAACTGTGATTCCCTGAGTGAGAAATTTTCACATGCTACCACCCGTCCCCCTTGACCACTTAGTTTCCTGGTTCCGAATGTTGTGTATCTTTCATTAGTTATTTAGCATTTTATTACCACCAAGGGGCCAGGAAAGACTCCTCAGATCTGTGAGCTCTATGGTAGCAGTTTACACTGCAGCATAAAGCCTTCTGAGGTATTTGTGAGGGGTGCGTTACTCTCTTATTTATATGTGCCAGTTGGTCCCAACCAGGGACGGACTGACTACTGGGCGTTTTGGAATTCTGCCGAGCAGGGGGCTGATTTCACTGCGGTGGGGGCTGATTTTGTTCATGGAGACCTGCGTGTACTTCGAAATAATTAAAGCAAAACGAATTTCGTTCAGTACACGCAGGTCCCCATCAACGAAATCAGCCCCCAGCTCAGCAGCATTCCAAAACGCCCGGTAGTCAGTCGGGCCCTGGTCCCAACTAAACTTTAGTGCGGCCTCAGTATAATTCCCAAAGATCCGGTAGGTCGCAAGCTGGCGGAAGCCTCATTGCTCCCTGCCCCAGCTTCCTCATTTTGTTCCAGCTCCGAATGGGGATGCCGGTAGCGATGCTCAGCCTGGCGGAGTTCCTACATTATGCTAGGTAGCTGGTCATTCTTTGAGGTCTGAATGCCACCCCAGAGACCAAAGCAGGTAGCCGAACAGGCTGATTCGGTCGTAGTTCACCCCAAGTCACCATCTTGTGTCTGTGCTGGCCACGCCCTCCTGGGAAGGGAAACGTTTATGGCTCAGAGATCCAGTTTAGCTTGCCGTTCTCTGTTTTTCTTTAATACAGTAACATAGCAGGAGGAGATAAAACTTTCACTAGACTGAGTGTGATTGGGGTTTGACATCTTCAATGCTTGGAACGCATCGAATGCATGCAAACACTGGAAACCAGAGAAATGAGCAACAGAAGAGATTTAGCACAGTGTCAGTAAAAGGCACAAATACACCTAAATATACCTAAATAGTTAACCTAAACATTCTTGAATATACTCCTGCAGTAAAGTAATCAAGCATAACGATAGATCTAACTGCAGTGTCTGTAATTATGAAACTGTTTTAAGTCAGCATCCTTTCCAGTATTCATCAAGATGAGAATTCTTTTTATTTAATCAGGCAGAAGAAGTCTCATATCAAGTGAACTTGTTATGGCTTGCCATAAATGCTGTATCATTCTTTTGTGTAAATACCGGCTAAGCTATCTGGTAGACATGTTAGCTTGGAACTCTGAGGCCAGAACGTTTTTATCCAGTACCACACAAGTGGTAGGAACAGTCTGCTTGACCTTTCAACAGGCTGCAAATAAATCGGTAGATTAAGCGTGAAAAATACCCAATACCAAATTGGGTGTGCTTTCGTCTTTTTACATTTTCAGATTAGGACCTTCAATGAATCTGCTGTAACAAGTGTTTAAACTCTGTTGGGGTGGACAATTTAAACTGCCAGAATACTGAGCTTTAAATATCACTCTACAAAATAAAGTAGTGTGTCAACTACTGAAATATTGTGAAGGTAAGTATATACAGGGAAGTATTAATTAACTTTTCCTATGTCCATAAATATGTACCACACATGTGTTGCAACTGGGAAATTATAGTTCGGTCAGCGCTTCCACAGGAAATGCCTTTTTTGTTTTGCTAATAGCTTTAGCACTGTTTGACGAATCTTCACAAAACTTTCCAAACAGGTGCTCTTTTTAGGTTTCGCCTACGCAGCGCACATGCGCTGCATAGGCGGGCCTTTAGCCGTCGTTCAGCTCTTTTTCCAAGCACATACTCGTGTTTGTGGCGGCATACACCTTGCGGGAGTGCGCAGCGGCACGCCACAAGCACGAGTATATGCTTTGAAAAAGAGCTGACTGTGCGCGCACGCACGCACCACTCGCAGAAACATTTTCAGTCATTCGAGTAAACTTCTGTTTATATCATTCTTTTTCTTACTTTTAGCTTGCGTTCAGAAGTCGCGGGTGAATACGCAAAATGCAAAAGAAGCAAGTTCAATTTGCAGGGTTTCAAATGTATGCTTTGTAAATCGAGTGCTGCTATTTTCAGTTACTTCATAATTTTCTGAGCTATTCCATCAGGGCTGGACCGTGTGACAAATGCATGAAATCAGCAAGCTCAGCTATTTTATACAGACCACAAACTGTGTAGACATGGCACTGCTCTGCAGCAGGTGCGTTCATTCTCTAAGCTACTTTACGATGATTCAAAACTGTGTGAAGTTCACTCGAGTGCATTAATCGCCTGATTTTTCTTACGGATTCAACTTGTATTCTAGTCGAGGAACATTTAAGCCGCAGAGGGTAAAATACGGTAATTTTTGACGTTTTGCAGTCTTCTGCAGAAATTAAGATTGCTGGACTGTGTAGTCTTAACTGACTTGTGGGTGCGCCATGTTATAGTCAGGCGGAACGTCACTTCTTTTAATTCAAATCCGCTGGATTTCTAAGTTTTCCGCCTGAATCTAAAATGGCCGCCATACTCCACAGTTTAAGTCCACAGCACTGCTGTGTTTGACATGGAGAGAGGCACCAAGTTAGGGAAAAGGGTGAGTCGCTTAAGTTCGATTCTCCGTTACAGCGAGGAGCAAGAGGCGACATTTGTCGGTTTCTAGGAAAGCTGTGCCACATGAAAGGCAGCAATATATCCTCTTCCTGCTGACTGTAAGGGGTTGGCGCAAGGGCTCCAACGGCAGGCAAATGGTCACCATCCAGAAAGACTCAAATGTACACGTTCTAAACATGTCTTTGTGGATGTACTAATACTTAAGGGTCTCCGAAGTTAGTGGGAAAATCTAGGCACTTTATTGTTCATTGCCATCCTAAAATGGGTTATCTTCATTACCTGTAAAGGGGTCACAGTACAGTACTACTCCTCCCTTGTTGGGGGTTAATGGGTCGACAGGTTTTAGTACCACTGCGTGTGAATTATTATCAATTTCTTTGATATTTGTTTTTAAGGAGTGGTAGTGCACACTTGCTATGAAATAATGTTTGGTATGGATGTGCTGTTTATTCTGAGGAAATGCAATGCAGCGGCTGGAAGTGCTGTGTAAAACATACATTTGTTTTCTGCAGTTGTGTATGGAACTGGCTAATAGTGGTATTTCTTATTAGAGAGTTCACTCTTTGCTATAATGATTCTTGTACGCCTATCTATATGGGATTAATAACCCCTGTTGCTCGTCCTCCCCAATCCCAGAGAGCTCATATTTCAGTATGACATCTTCACTTTGAGATAAGAAGGTGAAAGCTCACTTGGTTAATGTACCTAAAGTTAGAATTTCGTTAAGTTAAAACTAGGAATGTTTATAACACTTTGGTGACATAAAAAACAAGCATTGGCATAGCCAATAGGTCTCGCCTTTGGGACGTTATAAGTGTTTAGTTATCCAGCACAATATCCTTGGTGCAACAACATCAAGTGTTGCATGGCTAAACACTTATAAGGTCCCAAAGGCGAGACCTATTGGCTATGCCAATGCTTGTTTGACTAGTTACCTCATGGTATTTATCAGAGTGATCTGTCAAACGGGAAAAAACAGGGGTCCCAAAACACAAAATCCCCATGCATTTTCCTCAGACTTTTTATTTTTTTTACAGCACTACCACAAAAACTGCATGGCCAGAGGATGGCTGGCCACGGCGTTTGGACGCAGGGCATGGCCACAGGCCAGGCATGGCAGGAGGGTGGCTTTATGTATGGTAATTAAATATTACGTTACAGTACAAAAAAAAAATAGAAATTCACTGAAAAAACAAAAGGTTAAAATAATGTCATAGGTGAAAAATTCAGTGACAATATAACGTTTCAAACAAAAAAAAACAATGAAATTCACCAGTTAGTTATCTTAAGTGACTATAAATCGTTTGCTAAGGTATCTATAACTCACACCCTCCCTGTGCACAGCTAATTACCCCACACATATAACATCACTCAGGACATGTTTTACAACATTATTGAGAACATTACTGCAAAATTTGAAATTACATTATGGATATCAAGACTCTGCATGGAGTGGGCACGAGTTATAGTTACCTTAGGGCACGGGATATAGTTACTAGTGATAAAAAGCTGTACATAGTGGTGGGTCAGGGCACCTGATAGGGGTTGGGAGCCAGAAAAGGGATGAGCACAGGCCCTGCATTCAACCCCATGCGCACGGTGGTCAACATCTTACCTTATGTTAAAAAAAAAACATAGAAATATACTGAAAAAAACAATGGTCAAAATGATGTTAAAGTTAGGAATTGTAATAATATGGTACTTTCCATTTTTGTTTAACTTGATAAGTAACTAAAGGTAACATTAAAGTTAGGTGTAAATGTCAGTTAAAAAATACCACTTTAAGCTAACAAAACCACTGAAATTCACCAGTTATAGTTATCTCAAGTAACTATGGCTTATGTGCTAAAGTAACTATAACCCACACCATTGCCAGGCACTATTAATTTCCTCCAATATTACATTACTCATTGCATGTTCTATGGCACCATTCATTACATCACTGCAACATCTGAAAGGACATCATTGAGGGGGGAAGGTTTACAGGCCAAATGATCAAACATATAATAATGCTGAAGCATCGATGTAAGAAATGTAGTTGTTAGTTGTGATGAATGTGAGTCCTGCACAAGTAATAGGTTCACAATACTCTCCTTTCGTGGGAACCAAGTACCCCATTGTACCACTTGTCTCTCTTGGGGTAGCGAAATAAGAGCAGTTCAAGGCCTACTCAGGGGAGCTCATATGGGCTGGAGATTCCCATTCGCTGCCACACAACAACAAACCTCAAATTATTGTCCAGTCAGTTCCTTTTCTTTGCAAAAGCTCCAGGTCAGGCTGCTTTGAAAATGAATCCAGCCTTGCTTGGGTTCATTGTTCCAATATGCCACTCAGACCTAGGTCAAGTTTTATAAAAATGCTCCTGGGGGCTGCTGCTCCTAATGCAACCCCAACAACATTGGCACATCAAGTAGGTGGTGCCCCAGCCCAACTTGGGGTGATTATACACCATGCTCAGTTCCTTTCTTTTAGTCTAGTTGTGTGCTTGTTCCCATCTGGAGCCCCAACAGATATGGCCACTAGTTGGAAGCGAGGGAAGCCCACTCTTGGCTGTCCCAGCTGGTACTGCAGACATGGTGGGGACACTGTGGTGCTCACCCATTTCCACCGAGGCACGGGAAGCAGGGGTGACACACCCCAATTCTGGGGGAGCGCAGCAGCACTCCCTTCCTTCTCTTTCACATCTGGGGTCCTGGGGGTGGGGTCCTGTGCCCCAGTCGCTGCTGCACCAGCCCCATGGGATATAGAGGCACCCACACCACAAAATAAGCACTGGAGGAGGGGCCCACTCACGTCTTCTCCCCAAATGAAATCATGTTTTAAAGTAAGGATCCTCGTTGTGCTGACCAGTTGGCCCTGGCCCACCCAAGGGGCATTCTGAAGGGATCTGCTGTGGAGCCCCACTCACTTGTTTCTTCATTTACAGGGTCAAAAGTTGACTCTTTAGAGGCACATATCTCTGGCCTCAATTGGCCAGTTTCGAAAACCTTTGGCTCAGTGTGCTTCTGGTGGCGAGCTTTAGCCATCAGGAGAAGTCTCAACAGGCCTACTTGTCTCTAAAAGGGCACACTTTGCTGGGAGCTTGGTTTTCAGGCCTTCTACACCAGCCTTCTCTTCTGCCTGGGTCCTGGTGCTCTCTCCTGCTGATATGGGAGGAGGGCATCTTGCACTGCCCCTCCACTACCACCAGCAGGACACCCTCCTGTCTGCACTACCAAGCCTCCTGGCTGTCTTGGGGTAGCAGTGGAGTCCAGCTTTTCCCAAACTGGTCCTCAAGTGGAATAATGGGGGCAATGCTACTCGCACTGGACACGCCCATCTAGGCCTGGTGGCCAGCTGCAGATAAAGTCCTAAGTCCGTCTTTGCAGGGCATTACGTGGCTTTTCTTTCCAGCTGTCCACTGCTCAGCTGTTATCACCTTACAGATCTATGGTCTTGTTCTCTGTCTCTCTCCCATGTGCATGGGTTTATAAGTGTGAGTTTAAAGTTATAGATCTCCTAGGATTCATTCAAACAGATAGATGCATGCCACTATTAGAGTGGGTAAGGGTTATACATAAAAAAGAGGCTCTCTCCTCTTCCCGCCTCTTTTAGGTCGTAATATCTCAGATAGTTACTGTTTCCCTTTCTCTCTCCAGCTTTCTAAATCTCAGTGAGGGGACACCCGCTTTGCGTATTTAAGCTGTCCTAGGATTCCCCATCCTCCCTCTACCCCTGTCCCAACACTCATGCACAGAATTCTGTGACAATCCATTATGGCACTGGCAAGTTTCCTCTGTGGAGAGCTCCTCAGGGGGTCTCAGCTCAACCCCTAGCTGACATCACTGCCAGATGCCTTCCCACCAAAACTTCAAAGAGGAGCCCCTCCTGTGTTGGTTCCGGATGTCTGGGTTTCCTCCTTTGTTCAGTGGGCCAGGGCTGACGCAGCCCTGGTGCAATGTGATAGCTAATGATCAAATTCAGATTTTCCTCCCCACTCCTTCCTTCCCAGATACTACGCCAATTACTGATAATTGCTTGTTTTGTGTGGGGAGACCTTTGTTCCCTCTGCTGTGGAGCAGAGTAATTAACTTAGCTCAGCAAAGGCATACAATCTGGTTAATAGCTGAGCCAGAGAAATATGACAATTGTTGACATCCCATAAGATGTATATGTATGCTATTGGAACCTGTAAAATCAAACTTGGTGTACCTTTTACCCCAGTTTGACATGTTGCTGGTCTGTGTAGGCCTAAATGGACCGAAACTGCAATCTAAAGCAGATTTCTTTGATATGTATAATCCAGTGAAAACACTACAGATTTTCCAGTAAACCCTACTGACCCATCTATTAATTTCCACTAATACTATAAGGCCTACCCCAGGTCAGTACCAATCCTCACAGAGTCCCTTCTGCACCAGGCTACCTTTGCATAATTATCTGGCTGCGCAGGACAGTAGCCTCATATGTGCAGCCCCCACACGTGTGTACACACATGTCCATGTGTAACCAGCCGAGTGTCCCTTACCCTAGCTGTGCTATCTTAAAAGGCAGACACTGGCAGTCAAATAGCTCAGTTAAATGATAGTGAAATTACTGTAAGTGGGACTAAGGTAGTGAGATGAACCCACATTAAAAATCCAAAAACAGGGTTATCAAAAGCAAAACGTCCTGGGTGAACAAATGGGTGGAACTGATTTGTAACAGTCTACAATATTTATTTGAAGCATTGCGGTTGCATTTTAGATTATTTAGTTGTCCATAGAACAGTTTAAAACAAAAGTAAATTGTTGGGATAAAATATTTCAATTAACTCAATGATGTATATGATTATTTCTGTAGAGCATAATGTTGTATCCCAGCTACAGAGTTTTATGTTGCAGTTTTTGAAGATTAACACATTCAACATCTTCAAGTTTTATTCCGTCGATCCCTGTGGCTAGAAGAAGTTGAAACGAGCCACTGAAAGCTGTTTGTGTGACTCACAGCTCCAGATGCACCCAGAAATTGAAAAAATGCTAGGTTCAATGTACCAATGAATTCCAATGCCTTCCTCGTGAATACTAATTAATTCCTGGTCAGCAACACTGGATGATTTAATGTGTCACTAGCGTCTTTAAGAACCACAGAAACAGATTAGAACAAGACAAATCAAAATAGAGGAAAGCACCAGTTATTGGGCACAAGTCTGTCTTTTCCACCAGTGATTTCAGAAACAAGTATACCCGTCACATAGACCATTATGCTCACCATTTAATTCCATGACAGGTGATCCCCAATGCTTGAGGACCAAGGATCCAACCTAAAGACGATTTACTGTTTTCAGTTTCAAATGTGTTGATTGAACAATTTAACAAGAACCTTCACCGACAAAGGAAAGACAAACTAGCTCTCTGGTTATAACCATATGGTTTATAACCATAGTCAGGTGACAGACCACCAGTTGCCTAACACAGAGCACACCTTTTTTCACTATACCTACATATACCAAAGCACAATGACCCAAAAGTGGAAGAAGAGGAATGTAGAGAGAATCATTTACAAAACAGCAATCTGACAATCTTGGGGGAAAGGTATCCCTGTATATACTCCGCACACTGTTCCTCCAGAGGATAATTTCCCTTGCTGTCTGGACCAGGACATATCACACACACTCTCCTCATGGCCCATGCCCTGCTTAACTCGCAGTTCATATTTTTATTACAGGTCACCCCTATCTACGTATTCATATAGGCCAAGAAAGTTATTTTGGCCTCTGGGTGAAAAAAGGGATATTTCCTGCTTCTTGTTTCCTTGAGTTTTATGGAGAAGTCCATCAAAGCCACAGTCCAGTGCACGCTCACTTCCTTTTTCACATCCAGCAGCACCCTCTTTCTGTTCAGGTCCCAGAAGAATCGGACTGTTTTCTTTGGTATCGCCCTCATAATAATTTGTCCATTGCTTTGCTGATGCCAGTACCACCAACACTAAGCCACCAGACACTCAATGCTTAATTTGTAAAACAGTAAGTGCTCAGAATCTCCTGGCTGGTGCTACTGAATGTCAGGGTGGGGAATACCAATACCGTAGATTTGTGACACCTCATGCCTCTGCCATCCACCACCAAACAGCGCTTGCCAATTTATCTAACTTTTGAAGATTCTTTTTTATCCGTGCTTTCTCGGTTTGTCACAGTTTTTTTTCTTTCTTTGGCTTGCTCGTATTTTAAGCTTTTTGTGAATTTAGTATCTGTTGCGCTGGATAAAAGCAGATTGAGGACAAATAAGTGCCCTAAAAATGATTCCCAGGGGTCTCCACCTTCAGTCACTGGCGCAAGATAAGCACTGCCCACACCAAATCCTTCCTCACGGTTTTCAGGGATAGCTTGAAGGCATCATCCCCTGTAGGCCACTAGCCCCTTCACAATTTGAGTAATCAGTTATTCCTTAAGAATTCCAGAAGAGATCTCCAGCACCCTAGGTGTGCATTCTGGTTTAAGTTATAAAGCAGCTCCGCTCTTCCATCCAAAATTACTCTGCTGTCAACCACAGGACCTAAAGGCACTTGCCTGTCCCACCATCGTTTTTGTCACTTTTATTCAGGCTTCCATCAAGCTCAGGTTTGTGATCTTTGCACAAACTGCTGTTTGTGCAGAAATTGGAATTCACCACCACACATAGGATCATGGCCTATGTATGCAGCCCAAAAGGATATCAAGTTATACGTGCACCTGTTCACTATTGGTAGAAGTTATAGACCTATTTAATAACATTGTCTCTTTATTTTCCTAGTTCATAGCATCTGTGCTCCTGTCAGTCCTCCTAGACCCATGTATGATGGCGGTTCTATGTGTTTCCTTATTACACAGTATCTTCTGCAACTCTGATGCAGGGTGATCCTAGTGACCCATATACAAATGGAATCGCTTCATTTTCCTTGGCCATAGCACCTCTGCTCCTGTGTGGATACCACAAAAAAGAGTCTCTTGTTTTTGCGTGGGAATCTCAGTACCTGGCTGCAACTCACATACCCACAAACAACACACAAATGTATCTTAATTTCCCTGGAACGTATATTTTCCACCTGTGGGAGAATCCCTTAGACCCATATAAGAAAGGTGTCTTTTGATGTCATTCCTTAACCGAAAACCAGACTACAAACCCACACCTACTCACTAAGCACAATTGATCGGGAGTTCTGCACAAAGATAAAATAATAAAAAATCAATGGCATGGTAAAGAAAGTTCAGTAAGTATATGCAAATACAGCTCATCTTTCTGCATCACACCATGCCTAAGCTCAATGACAAGTTTACCATGAGATGTTTGGATCACACTTAGGATCCTCAGGCAAGATCTCGAATTACCTCCCACATAGACCATACCATGAAACACACACTCTACCAATCTGCACAACAAACTGAGTAGCTTCTTAGTCAACCACCCATAATGCACTTTGAAGCTTTGTTAGATGTGGAATAGTGCTATGCAAATGCTACAATACAATGCAAAAGTGAAACAAACAAAAAGAATCAATGAAGGTCTGGCTTTAGGATTTGTTTGCAAAACATGGAAATGTTTTTGAAAAAGTGGCAAGTCAAGTGAATTGCAGATTGAAAAGCAATTAAAGTAAAAAAGGAATAAGGGAAGGGGGCGAACAGGAGGGGTAGGAGAGAGTAAAGATGGTCTGTTGTATTGGAAAACATGCAAAGAACCAAAGAAAAACACCACTCCCACCTACACCCTCACAAATTCGTTTTTTGCACTTTCATTGAAAAATATTGTTTATTTACAACAAGGTTGTCCCAAAACTGATAATTGGCTTAATAGGTGTTTAGTTTCAACCCTGGCAACAACAAAGTGACAAGAGACTCGGAAAGTCTAACGCTGTGGTAGCTAAATGTTAGTACAGAAACACACCTAACTATATTTGTAGCCTGAGAGCTCCCAGAACAGTTCCTGGGTAAAAGAAAACAAAGGTAAGATGTTCTTATAGGTGCTGTATTTACTATCTGAAGAGGTTTTCACTTGTTCTTACAGCATTCAATGGCTTTCTGTTCTCCATGAACGGACTTAACACCTTCTGTTCGTTTTTTCTAAGATTTTCTTATAGCCACCCCTACTAAGGTATTTGGTAGAACATCTTTCAGATCAACACACTATCTCCCTAAAAAACATGATCAACATGACCTAGAAGTGGATCCACAAGTTAAACATAACATGTACACTTCCTGGTGCTGGATAACTTCCTTCAGGTGATGGCACTGGAAGTAATATATCTACTGGAATGTAAATCTCAAAGTCTGACCTAAAGCAAGTGCCATGGTGCATGTCCAGTCTGTGCAATCAGAAAGGTCACACTGATTCGAAGAAGTCAGGATTCATTAGTGTTTTTCCTCGGTGTGAGGAAGGAAGCGGAGTTGGGCTTTGGCTCAATGTCCTTAAAGAAAACCGATATAATAGAAGTAAAGGCCCTGATTATGATAACGCCTCAGGATGAATGAATGAATGAATGCAGTTTTTATATAGCACATAGTTACCCTAGGGCATCCCAGCGCTTGTTCAGAGCAAACAACCAGAAAAAAACGGCTAAGAAGTCAGGAACGTCAAGCAGGAAAAAGAAAAGTTTTCAAAAGTTTCCGAAACCGACCCAAACTCGTTTCAGACCGCAAACCCATTGGAAGCGCGTTCCACAAGTAGGCAATATTAACCGAAAATCTACGTCCACCAGCCCGCGCCCTTTTCACTCTGGGAACTTGGAGCAGATGATTCTGGTTGGAACGAAGGTCTCTATTGGCCTTATAAGGCACGGCTAAATTCCTCAAAATGGGGGATCCCTTCCCCTGCAGAATTTTATGCGCTGAGCATAGAGCCTTAAATTTGACCCTTTCCCGCACCGGCAACCAGTGCAAGGCCTTCAATGCGGGTTTCGCTGACTGCATCCTAGGAGTGTTCATAAGCAGCCTTGCAGCAGCATTTTGAACCTGCTGGAGTTTGTTGAAAGTCGCTTTAGGGGCGCCTAGATAGATGATATTACTAAAGTCTAATCTGGATACAATAAGCCCCTGAATGAGCAGCTTCCTAGATGCCCATGGAAGCAGGGGGATGACTTTACGCGCAGAACGAAGAAGGCCAAAACAGACTCCCGACGTTTTCTTCGCCTGTGTCCTAAATGAGAGATCTTGCTCCAGCCAAATCCCTGAGCTCTTGATTTCCTTCCTGGGACTCGGAAGAGCTCCCATACAGCTAGGCCAGCTAGTCAGAGGAAGCGAAGGGGTTTTGTTCCCTAACAATATTAATTCAGTTTTTGAACCATTCAGCTTTAAAGCCGAGTCACACATCCAAGTATGGATTTCGGACATGCAGGAATGCAGAGAGTCTGGGTTGTCGTTAAGATGGGAGAGAGCAACCACCAGCTGCGTGTCGTCAGCATAGCTGATGATTTTAAAACCAAAAGGGGCCACCACATCCTCCAGGGGGGCCATATATACATTAAACAATGTAGGGCTAAGAGAAGAGCCCTGTGGCACACCACACTGGAGGGGGATAGACGCCGAGCGTTCACTACCTTCCCAGACTTGGTACGTCCGGTTACGAAGAAAAGATGTCAGCCACTTCAGAGCGACACCCGTAACCCCTATAGCTGACAGCCGTTGGATCAACACTTGATGGTTCACAGTGTCGAAGGCCGCACTAAGGTCCAGGAGGATCACTGCCACTGATCCTCCTGCATCCAGAATGCTCCTTGCTTCCTCAACGACTGCAAGAAGAGCGGTATCGGTGCCCTGGCCAGGTCGAAAACCAGTTTGGGAATCACGCAGCAGGCCATTGGTTTCCAAGAAGTGCGACAACTGACGATTTACTAATCTTTCAGCGATTTTACTGAGCCCAGGAAGCAGGGAAATGGGCCTGAAATTTGCCAAATCAGCTGGATCTAGATTTGGCTTTTTTAAAAGCGCCTTTACCACTGCCTTCTTCCAGCTGGGTGGCACCAGACCCTGGGCAAGGGAAGCATTGATAAGATGCGCAATCGGGGCCGCAATAGTAGTTGCTACCTGTTTGAGCAATCTCATCGGGACCGGATCCCTAGGCGATCTGCTCTTCATGGAGCCCATTTCCTTAAGGACTTCGTCCACTGAGACTACCCCGAAGGAGTCCAGATGGACAGGAGCTCCAAAAGCCTGGGTGCCAGTGGCTAATCTCTGGCAAGCCTGGGGGAGGGCGCTTAAGATATTTTCAATTTTCTTATGAAAATAGTTAGCCAACTCCTTGCATTTCTCACCCGGGCTATCATGAGTAACCAGGGGCTCGGGAACTGTGAGAAGTTCCTTTATCACTTTGAAGGTCTCTCTGGATGAGTTAGCAGCACTTTTTATTCTCTCATCAAAAAATTGGGCCTTAGCATGGCGGAGAGCAGATTTATACAGCCTGATTGCCAAGCGATACTCCTTTCGTCTGCCTTCCCTCCCTTCCTTTCTCCACACCCTCTCCCTCTTCAGGTCATTACGAGTAGCCCGATGTCTCTGGGCACAGTGATTCCGGGCCTGGATATACAGGGCATTGTTTCACCAGGTGCATATCGGCACCTTGTGAGACAGCTATACAGGGCTGCAGGCACAAGCACGGGCCATTGCCAGCCTGAACGCTGTTCCACCTGGACGGCTTCAACCCAGCCCTGACTGCCAGGTTCCCACCCCGATCTCCCACACGTT
Organism: Triturus cristatus; assembly: GCF_964204655.1. NCBI lineage: Eukaryota > Metazoa > Chordata > Amphibia > Caudata > Salamandridae > Triturus > Triturus cristatus. Next base: position 1,043,930,833 of record NC_140585.1, read on the forward strand.
CTCCTGCTGACACTTTCTGTGAATTATGCTATTATCTCAAAAGAAATCTCATCATAAACACAGAAATAGAGAGACTGTCATCCCCACTATCAGTGGAATTAGCTTGTAGAAAGCGAAATGCAAATGTATTCTTCCAACAGCAGTATTTTTACAATTTCACTTGATGACAGAATGGGTAGCACTGAAAGCAACTAAATTTAGTTGGCCCACTTCACAAAGCTATTTTTGTCCGTGAACCTACATTTACCACAGATAATAACTCCAGTTAAGCCAGCAAGGAGTTCACAAAAAGAATGTTTACAGGCTTAAATGGATTTGCTACAGCAGATTTCTCTACCTCAAGTGCGGAGTAATCTGCAGTAGAAAATCCCACACAAGGGGTGGGTAGTGGACATTATAGAGATGTGGCTTTTGAACACCCACAAATGTATGTTTGTAGGCATTCACAAACCTCAATACAAGCCCATTCCAGCCCTGAAAATTGTTGAAAATGTACTAACACCAAGAAATAAAGTGACTCCCATTCCACTCTTCTTTTAAACCCGGAATTCACTGCATCTTTCACTAATTTTTTTAATGAATATTTTGATCTAAATGATACTGAACACATGCCGTTTTCAACTATTTGGGATGCTTACAAGGCTTCGGCAAGAGATTTTATTATTCGCTTTGTTGCCAAGCAACGCAGAACTGCCCGTATGCACACCAAAAATCTTCTTCAAGACATTAAAAAGTTAGAGGACTCCTATTACACCTCATGCTCAAAAGACTGCTTAGCAGCCCTCATAAACGCCAAATTGCAATTTAACAAACAGTCAACTGATGATGCTTCACTTTATCTGTTAAAGTCCAGTGCAAAGTTCTATGGGGGTAAAAATAAGGCTGGCAAAATACTGGCTAACTATTTAAAGGTTAGACAGAACAAGCAGAACATAGAATCGATATACAACACTAATTTGGATTTAAAATTTAAGGATGCTGACATTCTATGCGAATTCTCCCTTTTTTATAAATCTTTATACACATCTGAAACACAACCTACCCAACATTCTTTATCTATTTTTTTCTCTAATTTACCAAAACCCCACCTCTCTTCTCTGGATTTATTTTCCTTGGAATCAGATATCACACAACAAGAACTATTATCTGCGCTTCAACTGCTTAAAAAAGATAAAGCACCGGGCCCGGATGGCTTTACCGTTGAATGTTACCTACATTTTTCCAAAATTCTTTTTCCCAAATTGCACTCTTTAATGAACTTTTTTAGTTCCTTAAATACATCCTCTGGGTCTTTCTCAGAGGCACACATTTGCCGTATCCCTAAGGAAGGCAAAGATTCTAGATTCTGCAAGAATTGCAGACCCATCTCCTTGGTTAACATTGACTATAAAATATTTTAAAAGCATTGGCTATTAGATTGGACTCCTAGCTACCAAACTTACTCGGAAAGGAACAGTCTGGTTTTGTCAAGGGACGCTTTTTCACAGATAATACCCGACTTCTTTTCAACATCCTGTCCAAATCATCACGTTTAAAGTATTCTCTAGCAGCAATTGCACTGGACGCGGAAAAAGCGTTCGATAGAGTTGAGTGGACTTATCTGTTTTATACTCTTAAATGGTTTGGATTTGGTCCTAAATTTATATCTCTGATTTCTCTTTTATACTCCAATCCTCGTGCTGCGGTATGTGCTAATGGTCTGATTTCTCCATTTTTTAATTTGGGCAGAGGTGTACGTCAAGGTTGCCCATTATCTCCCTTTTTGTTTAATCTAGCTTTGGAACCCTTCCTTTCCAAACTTCGCCAAAACCCAAATTTACATGGTTTCCAACTGACTGATTACCACATTAAACTAGCAGCTTATGCTGACAACATTTTGCTTTTTGTTTCCAATCCAAGTGAATCAATCCCTGCTTTTTTGGCTGAAGTCCAAACATATTCCCTTATCTCTGGATATAAGCTAAACAATGATAAATGCAACATCTTGCCCTTAACCAAGTATACTTTTAAACCGGACTTTAGTGCCTCTGACTTCACATGGAGCCCCAACCACATTAAGTATCTAGGACTATTTACAACACCCAGTATTTCAGATACAGTAGCATTATGTATGAATAAATGCATTCAGATTTGACCACTAGATGGCATCCTCTTTACTTATCTTGGTGGGGTCGCCTGGATACCATTAAGATGATGTTGTCACCCATAGTTCTCTATACTATATCTAATATGCCACTTCCATTTCCTGTTAAACTATTTAATAAAATCAATTCAATTCTTTCTTCCTTCTTATGGAACAACAAAAAACCCAGGATGTCTCTGCAGAGATTAATCTGCTCCAAGGATTAAGGGGGTGTTAACTTTCCAGATTTTCGGACTTATCAGAAGGCATTTCTTTTACGTCAGGCATCTTTTTGGCTACTTGAGTCTACGGCCGATTTCCCTTTGTGGACCTCAATTGAACGTCTCTTTTTATCCCCCTTTTCCTTTCAGGAGTATCTTTCCTTCACGTGTAAGCCGCAGGCTCTTTCTACCCCCATATTCAAATTGACTTCTAAACTTCTCCAGTCACCATCCTCCCCTGAACAGCACACTACATACTCCTTCCTTAACTCAACCATCTGGCATAATAAAAATGTGCTTATTCACAATAAACCCTTTTATTGGAAAACTTGGAGACAGAGAGGACTAATATGGATTCATCAATTATTCTCCCAATCAACTTTTTTATCTTTTTCCTCACTTAGTCAATTATTTAACTTACCCACTTCATTCACTACTAAATATAATTTATTAAAGGAAGCTGTGATGGCTACTTACACCCAATTATCTAGCGTTCCTTCTACTTCTAATAACCCTGACTATCTCTCACATGTACACACTATGTTAAAAACTACACCTAAAGCCTCCACCATTTATAGCTTCCTACGAGGTACTGTTCCCATCAGGCAGAAATCTAAAATAGAGATAGCGTGGGAACATGATTTCCAGATCTCCTGGCCAATTTCTCTATGGATTAAATTACGCAAATCATCCAGAGCTGCGAACACAACGCAAACATTGTTTTTTTGTATATAATAGACTTTTATTATCTAAGCAAAAGTGTTTCAACTGTGCCAGATGTTTGTTGGACATGCTCATCTTCGAATGCTGACTTGCTCCACATGTTGTTCTCCTGTGAATCTGTTTGCAATTTCTGGAAACATGTATGGACTCAAATCAATCTAATTTTTGGCACCAAGGTTCCCTTTTCCTTTACCAATGTCTTTTTGGGAAGCCTCTCACCTGTTTGGGAAAACATAATGTTTAATGTTAAAATTCTCGATTTATTGCTAGCTATTGCTTTTCAGCAAATTACTACAAATTGGAAAGACTCTACAAAAATTTCGTACAGAGCCTGGTGGTACGCTATTTGTCATAACCATAGGTTAGATACTGCTTTGATCTACCCTATTAACCTGGCAACGAAACGTTTGGATTTATGGTCCCCTGTTACAATATTTCTCGATGCAAGTGCTAAAAAGTTCTTTCTGCCACAACCATCACATCAGGAAGTTCTTAAACCTCCCTGATCCCCCAATCGTTCATTTTTTTTTCTTTCACAATTTATTAATGCTTGGATCCCATATGTATTATTTTTAATTTCATATATTTTAATTTCATATATTGTCATTTATAAGTCTGATTTGTTTACTTGCGAATATGTCTATTCTAGATATTTTGATATGAGGTTGTTACTATGTATTCTTTATTGACACCTTTATATTCAGCAATAACGTGTTATTGAACTTTAAAGTGACTCCCATTCCAGAGAGGTAGGAAGAGGAACGGATTACCACCATATTTGGTGGGGATGTAGGAGAAAGGCTATTTCCACTGGAAAAGAAATGATTTATTCAAAGAGGAATTTTTTTTAAAGTGCATTTGCACAGCTATCTCCATTCCCCAGTGCTTAAATATATGTTGTGTCGATATCCCCTTGGTGGGGTGGGAGGGGCTAGATGAGATAACAACATTCTCAGTACTAGGCCTGGAAACCTGCCACTCCCATTGCTTTCCGGTCAGTTCTTAGAGGTTTTATGAATTGACAAAAAATGTATAGTACGCTCAGATAGATATGTAAATCCCCGCAAGTACTTTTACATTTTTGGGTAAATCTGATTCAATAGTAACAAACAAAAAGGAAGATAATATTCAAGAACATGTCTTGGCTCCAAGAAGTATTTTTATAAATTGAAAGCAACAGTGGGAAAGAGTCTTTCCGTGGCAACTGAAAAAAATTATTTTGAAGAAAAGGAATAAGAGCAAGACATGACTTATGAAAATATAAGACTACGGGCAAAAGACTGAAACATACTGTTTAACAAATAATGGACACTAATGGAACAATGCAGAGTATATGTCTTAAAAATCCATGCCATCAAAAAGGGGACTGGATTTTTAGGTCTAGCTTAGAGACAGCTTTAGTTTTTTTGCCAGACTCATGTTTTTTTAACAAGTATTGGCAAAGTGAAGGTTTAGCGTTGGCTCCCAACTTTTGGCTTTACCAATGTTTGTGAATGTTTTTGGTAAAACGTACAAAACTAATATTTTTGTGTGTAAGTGCACATTGTGCAAGAGCAGAATTCTGTCAATCCCATTGAGGGATGCCTGTTGTTGAAATAAAAGCCTAATGGTACCTCAACCTTGGGGTCCACTGATCTTTTTTCAATATAGCTTTGTATTAAATGTTTGATGGATTATACAGGCATACATGTCTATCTTTGTTTATCTTATTTATAGAATTTCAGAAAAAAAACACATGAAATACTTTTGTAGGTGGCAGCCTCTTATTTAACAAAATTATATGTAACATTCCAAACTGATGGCAATAATTATCAAGCTAGCCACTACACGAATATTCGTCAGATACTACTTAGTAACCGTAGAACTGATTAACAGAAACATAATTGGCAAATAAAAAGGTAATGCCCAGCCCATTGCTATGGGCAATCTCTTGACAAACAAATCTCTTCGCCCTCATGTATCGATGATGTATCTCAGTGTCAACAATTGTACATCTTTACTCTGCATATCACAGAAAGGCGTCAGCTCCTTCCCCATCTACTAATCATTTTGGTGATTTATTACCGTATAGAAATATCCTGTTGCTCAGTTTAAAGTGTCGGTATGTCTATCAACTCATTCGCAATTGTTTGTCTACAGACACAAATACATTCCTCAATTCTCAAGGCGAATTTCTGTGGTTTTTAGAGTTATGTTGTTACTGAACATTTCAATTAACTACAACGTTACTTTAATCTTAGTTATTTTCAGTGACTTTCTAGGGTTCTTTTAACATAAAGTAATTTTTAATTGCCATACGTAAATCCAACACCCTCCTGTGCACAGCCTTTGGCCATGCGTGGCACGGGGGTGGCTGCAGGGCCTGGCCTGTGGCCAGACCTTGTAGCCAACACCCTGCATTCAGCCAACCCCAAGCTGCGCACGGCAACAAGGCCCTGTGGCCAACCCCCCTAAGGCAACCAACCCCACACTGCATAAGGCCTTCTGTTGTGCATGGCGGGGGGGGGTCGGCCACAGGCCAACCCCATGTTGCACATGGCCTTCGGTCATGCACGGTGAAGGACTGGCCATAGGGCCTAGCCCGGTGGTCCACATCCATCTTGGCCTTTTTCTTTTTTTTTTTAAAGGGTAGAAGGCTGCGTGCCCCCCCTCCCCGAGCGTATTGTGGCCCTGGGGAAACCCAACCCCAAAGGGCAAATATAGTTTAAAGGTGAGGGGTACCAGGTGGCCCCCCTTCCAGAGCTCCTTGTCAACATGTGAGATGTTCTTCTATATTGCAACATACACCAGACAGAACCTTTACAGCTCATGGTGTGGTGATTTATTGTGTGCTGCACTTTTATACATTTATCACGTTCTCATATTTTTAACAACATGCCGTTAATTAATCCCAGAGTTACAAAGAGTTCCTGATGACATCCCACAAGATATTGTGAAACTGGATCTCTCGAACAACGTAATCAAACAGCTACAGCCGAAAGAGTTTGAAGAGTTTCACAGCCTGAAGATATTGAACCTGAGCAACAATGGACTGGACGCCATAGATCCAGGTAGGAACTTCTATCACTTGTTATGTGGAGATTGTGTATGTCAAAGAAAAATTCGTACTACAATACCACATAGAACTATAACAAGACACTCGGAAAGAGAAACAACCGGAAGCTGACATCCTCAATATGAAACAAGCGTGTTCTGGATAGCAATCCGAAAGCATAGGAGGAAATGACACCAGAGGTTGGTCAAAATGGTCAAGCTTTGAGGGATCTCTTTGTGCCAGTTCTGATTGTTCAGCTCCTCCTCCAACATGAACTACTGTTTCCAGCACTGTTGTTCATTCAGTAAAAACAGTAGTGAGTAGTGCATTGCACTGAGTGTAAAGCTTAAAACAAGATGTGCTCATACATGCCCCCAAAGACTGTGAAACATGAACCCTAGTCATACATATTACCTTGACAATGTGGAAAAGTGGTGCACGTGAGAGAGCAATGGTTTTAGGATCTATGAAAGATGCCAAGAAAATTGAAATTGGAGTTACAGTGCAACTTCTTATTATTTTTATATGCAGACCCAACCTTCCCGGGCACTGTGTATCTTAATTGGGCAAAATCACGACTCTTTAGAGGATTGCTAGTATGTCAGTCATCTGAGTGCATGGGCCCAAATGAATCAACCTGCGTGCTTGCCCCAATCCCCTACACTGCTCAAGGCAGGAGTTGATGACTCCCGAGCTGGTGGCACATGCGGCTACTGGGAAGCAGATGTCTGTAGAGGCCAGGCAGATAGCGGTCATCATCATTCCTGAATATTGAACTCCCCATTGCTTTCCTCACCCAGTGAGTGTAGGGGCTGATGGTGCATCCTCCTGCACCATTTGCACAATGGTTATTAGTTAAGCACAAGTTTAACTTTTACTTTCTCATTAGTGGAGACGGACACACAAAAGGAAGAAATAGGGGCAGTCCAAATGTGCGGTGCATATTGTTTCTGATGAAAACAGATTTCTCAGTTGTATGCATATTTATTAGTTGTTCGCAGAATTAGAAGGTTTAGCAGACATTCATTAGATTTCTTTCTAATAAAGACTTTTTATTAGTTTTTTTAATGACCAAGTAACACATGCCACAATTTTAGGCATGAAAGTGCCTCAGTAATCGGGTAGAGGACATTTTGGACATTACCTCCGTATTTTCGACATCCGCCCGAGTTTACACACCGATAGAAATTAATTAGACACATCCACTAGAAAGGAGGAATGACTAATGGTCAAAGATGGAATCCGTGACATGGACTAGGAACATTAAAGGACTGGCTGAGCTACCCATCTGTTTTAATATCAGGTTACGGGCTGGGCTGGGCTGGGCTGAGCATTGGGCACTTGCAGAGTAAGTCTTTTAAGTAAAGTAACCCAGCCCAAGCCACTCAGTGATTTCTTTACTTTATTGTTGAATGTAGCAAGCTTGTATGTGATGCTGGTTGTGCCAACATGCAAGGAGGGCCCAAAGAAATGTGCATGAGAGCGCAGGTACCCTGGCATCACGCCACTGAAAGATGCTGAGTGGATGTGTGATGGGGAGATGCATGAGTGAGCAATCATGACTCACTAATTTGAGCTGATGAGAGGTGTGCATATTTTAAATAATAACCTTACATTCAACTACACTTTAATTTCCCTTCCTCCCCTTTTAGTGGAACATTTTTTTCCAACTCACAACATGCATTCCAACAGTGTTCATACAGTGACACCAAATACACGTTTTAACTTGGTCATCAATTTTATTTCTCTAACCAAAATAAATTCCCTCACTAAGACCTGTAAATTGTTGGAGATGCAGTCCTTTCAAAGGCACACTGTAAATAAAACTATGCCGCACACCCTTTCCTTCCTTATGACTGCTGACCCATGCTCTAAATGAACAGTATCTTGTGCTTTTTTGTGCTTCGCGGCATTAGCAGGTTCAACTCATTTTTGCACAGCTTTGGTCGAGGCTCTTGACCTTCCTCCAAACCAATGTTTTCAAGATCATACTGTTCAGATAGAATTGCTCAAGATTTTGTTGCAAGGTTTAAGTTTTATGTATCTGAGAGTCGGCAAACCCGCCATGAATATGCTATAAGCATGCTTCAGCATTTATTAACGCGAAACAGGAGAAAGCAAATTTAGCTGGGGTAAACAGAAACTCAAAATAGAACTTCAACCCTCTGAATAGACATTCACAGGATGGATATAATCAAAATAGTCTCAGGGAGAGCGACAGAAAAGGGAAAGCAGAGTGACAAAAGAGAAACAGTACAAGACAAAAACGTAGTCTAGACAACCCAACCCCTCTTCCAGAGGAGTCTCCCCCCTCCTTCACACCCCTCCCCGGCTTCCACCTCGAGAAATAATTCAATTCCCTCATTCCCTGGACCACCAGTCCACAGCCATCTCCACCATATCATTAACATACATGGCAACTTTTAAATACATTTTACAGTTTGAGGAGGGGGCTGGGCCCTGTGCCAAGAGTTACCTAAGAGGCACTCTCCCCTCCACCAATCCTTCCAATCCCTCCCACTCTCACCCCAAAAAAATACAAAGGGTCACTGAGGCTGTCACCGATGTCCTGGGGTGTTTTCACACCCCATAATGGACATCAACTGCTTACAGCTTCCAAAGACAAGATGGAAAGTGACATTGTGCAGTGGTTTCCAGCTTCCCTGCCATGGTGTGATTTCATTTCCACACTAGGAGACCGCGTGAAGGGAGCGGAAAACGTGTGACACACTGTGAATCCGTGTGAGTTGGCAGATCTGCATCAAGGATCAGTCAACCGGGTGCAGAGCTCAGCTTATTCAGAAGTGCTTTTGCTGAGACAACCTAGGAAAAGAGAAGTATCTTCCCTTGGTCTTCATCGCTCAGTCACACGGAGTACTTGCCTCGACTCTCCCCATTTCCCAACTTTCTTTCACATAGCTGCTCTCAGGTTTCATTTTGCAAATCTACTGCTTTAAGCATCACCATTACCTTAGGCCCGGGGTTCATGATGGACTCACTCGAACTTTGAGAGCAGAAAAGCTTTCAACACTGTACATTGATTGAAACTTTTCTTCCAGCAGCTCAATCAAGACTCTTTGTGTCCGGTTGTATGATAGAAGCACAAATGGTTTACCACGCATGCCTCTACCACGCAGCCCAACCACGAATGCTTCTTAACCACGCCTTCCTTTACCACGCATTTCTTTACCGCAAAATGTCATGGTATAGGTATAAATGGTAAAGGGTATGTGCGGCTAAGGTCCCCACTACCCTGCCTCCCACTGACCACCCCACCCCTGCCCCCTGTCTCTTAAACTTCCCCAACCCCTTCCCCTGCCCTAAAACTTACCCTGACCCCCAACACTTAAAACTACCCCAACTACCCATTCTCCTCCCACTGCCCTAAGGCTTAAAACCCTACAATAACCCGACCCTTCTGCCCCGGTCGTCCCTTAAACTACCCCAAACCCTTCAACTGCCCTAAAACCTACCCCGACCCCCACCCTAAAAATTAGCCCAACTATCCATTCCCCTCCCACAGCCCTAAGGCCTAAAACCCTGCACCCTAACTTACACTACCCCGACCCCCTGCGCTGCCCCTTAAACTACCCCAACCCCTTCCACTGCCCTAAAACCTACCCCTCTCAGCCCTAACGACTACCACAACTACCCATTCCCCTCCCACTGCCCTAAGACCTAAAACTGTACACTACCCCGCCCCCATGCTGTCCCTTAAACTACCCCAACCCCTTCCACTGCCCTAAAACACACCCTGAACCCCCGCTCTAAAAACAAACCCAACTACCCTTTCCCCTCCCACTGTCCTAGGGCCTAAACCCTACACCCTAACTTACAGTACCCGACCCCCAGCTCCCTCTGCACTGTTCCTTAAACTACCCCAACCTCTTCCACTGCCCTTAAACCTGGCCCAATCCCTCCCAGCCATTTAAAAAAAAGAGCCCCATTAACCTCACCGCGGTACCTTCCTGCTTTCTCTTCCCGCAGCTCGACCGCGCACTGCCTTAACCACACATATGCATGGTTAAGGCATGCGTGAGATCGCTTGCGGAGTCGGAACACTCATGGTTCAGACCGCGGCGATCCAACTTTTTCCCCCGGTGTCCACCTCTGCAGGTACTTGAGGAACCTGAACAATGGAGCCCATTCTCAGATTGTCTAATGTCCTTACCTTTTCCTCTGAGGTGGGCAAGGCCCACCACCACACTTTATTCAAATTCTCAGATTCTCTCACACTGACCTCCATTTTTTACATCCGTCCTTCAATAATTTGCTTCTTTTTCTCGTTCATCTCCACTTTCTGCTCCTCTGCCAAGACCCTGAAAGACTCCCCTTCCAATTTTGATTCCTTATCTTTTAGTTCTGTCTTTATGCAGCTAGTTTCCTCTTTGAAATTATTATGCAGCACACAGATAGATTTCAGCAAGATATTATCACCTTTTGTCATGTCAGTGCCTTTTAGCGGATGGGACGACTAATCCCTTTTGGTTTAAAAAAAGTCTTCCTAACCCTTCCTTCTGCCGATATATTTGCTCACCTCCTGCCTCCACAGGGAGTAGATCAGCAATCTCCGGTGACACAAATGTGGCTCAACAGTACATTTCCTGGGTTAGACAATGACAACCTTTTTGCCCCAGGGGGCTGTTTTTGGGAGCAATTCGCAGTTATCAAGGAGAGAGAGAGGACTAGGTAGCTAGTCCGTATTCCCAGGTATTATATGTTAATCAGAAAGGACTAGCCTATTTGTGAAAAATACAGGACTCAGGACTGTATGACAAGGGGGAAACCATTAGGTTTCTTCATGAAGCCCTCACCCACCAACCTAGTTGGTGGCATGCTTCATCATCGGGCCCACCCAGTGACACCGAGTGTGTTCCGGGTGTGCTACTACGCCTGAATACAGCGGAGCTGGTATGTTGCTGAGTGTGCGTGACGTGAAAGCGAAACTTTAAAAGGCTATACAGTGATCCCAGCACCCTAGGGGATAATTAATATTTAATATCTGGGCCTCTGTTAGCATTAAAAACAAGGCAAGTGGATGTGTGTGGAGTATATATTAGGACTTCCTACATCCAGGTGTGGTCTACATGTTTCAGCCAGGCCTTTGTAGTGAAACTGGCTTTCCTCAGGACCAATAAATAAGTGATGGTGCAATCTATACTTAAGTGAGTATTTGATTGAAAAAATGTGAAGTACTCGCTAAGTTGCTATATATGTGGGAGGGGGATTCCCTCTCCAAGCATTACTGGACATACAACACGTATGACAGACAAACATACAGAAAAGAGTCTTTAGCATGGTTGCTTGGATCACAAATAAACGTATTTGCCGGTATTAAGGTGCAGTGTGAACGATAAAAATGCGGCAAAACGTGTAACCGTACTGGTGGTGCGGTTATAGTGAAATTAGCGAGATATGTGTTGGTATATGTGGTGGGCTAGGAGACGAAAGCACACACACAGGTAAAAAGTGGATACACTAAGAAGGTATCCTCACGCTAGCGTTTTGCTGCGAATACCCCAGGGGAGTAATCCGGCAGAGGTGTTGACCCTGAAAAGAGAGGAGGGGGCCGTGGGCTGTTATGGACCTGCAAAAGGAAAGGTGGCTTACCCGGACTGAGGATGGTTGCATAGTACTCACGGCTCTAGCGGCCAAGACCTGCTGGGGACCTGTAGTTCCGTCACAGACCTCCGAAGGAAGTGATCGTGGTTGCCGCCGTTGTTTAAGTATGCTGTTAGTCATTGACTTCAGCTGGATCAGTGTAGCGTCCCTGTACTGGAGACATAGAAGAGAGACTGCGCGTGCTGCAAGCTGGGAGCGCAGTCATGGTACCCGCTGAATCAACCAGACACAGCGCCTGTGCAAGGGTGTAGCGTGCAGCTGCTCTGCTTAGGCGCATGCGCATTGGAGATTAGCGTGTTGTCATAGAGATGGTGCGGGGCCTCAGGGATGAACACGTTGTCAAGGCCTTGTGTTGGCGTATTGGAGCGCCTATAGTACAGACTCGTGCCACCCAGAAGGGTCAAGTGCAATTAAAATTAAAAATAAAATTAAATGAAAATAAAAGTGAACACTATAGATGGCCAGTGTTACCTTAAGGAGTCATAAGGGTAACACAGAGCGGGGGGATATATCAAAGAAGGGGGAGAGCTTACAGTCAGTGCTGTTCAAAAGGGGGTCCCACGGATCCATGAAGCAAAAAAGGGGCTCTCAGGCAGTACTGTTCAAAAGGGGTGAGTTTTTACAATTTCAAGGAATACCATGGAATGGAGTCATTCAGGCCTTGGTGCTGTGTGGATAAACGGTAAATCAATCGTTGTTCCTTTGTCAGGAGGATCTTTTCATTATCACGTTGGTTGGAATCTAATTGTTCTATGACCGTCCATGTCATATCATTGGGGGTGTGGTGATTTTGCAAGAAGTGTTCAGTGAGTTTGCTGATGTAATTCCCCAGTGCACTTGAATGGGTTGAGTAAAGGGCCCAAGTGGTATATGAAGCACCAGCCAAACTGGAAGAGCTGGTTCACTCTTTTGGCTTGCTGTGGACTAAAGTGTCTTTCCTCTGGACTCAGTATGCACTACCAAGGCCCCAGGTACACCTCTAGCACGCAAACGCTACACCAAGGCTTTTTGTCACCAGTGCCTCATGAATGACGCCCCTACTCACACTCAGGGAATCAACTCATGTGGGAGCTCCCAGTTATCAGAACTCATTCAAGATGCACTTGAGTAGACCCCTTACTCGTTAAGATTCCTTCTAAATATTTAGCATGGAGGGGCGTGTCCAAGATGGCACCTAAGCGGTAATAGAATTGCATAGCCCCGTCTCCTGCCTCGCAATTCTGTGCGAAAGCTGAATATCCTGCTCACTGAAAAGCCCTCCCACAGTTTCAGGAGACCAATGGGACCACGAGGGGTATCATACCTGATCACGGCGGCCCCCGTACTAAGTTCGGAGCTTTGATACATCACGACCCGGCTCGCCTACACTCAACATGGTGGCCACAAGGAGATAACGGCAAGCGGGCCGGATTTCTGATGTCCGGTGTCGCTCCCTAACTGACATTGCGGGTGTGGATGCCGAGGGGTTTCCTAGACTGACGCCTGCCGCCAACTGACGAGGAGGTGAGCGGGGCATTCGATTGGGGAAGATGGCGGCGAAGGGCCTGCTGGACCCACTGCCACTGTCTGCAGCCGTGGAGTGAGACAGGCCTCGATTCCCGCTGGGGATTTGATCCCTAGAAAAGGTGAAGAGGCCAGTCATCAGCACTGTGCAGGTTCCAGGCACGGACTACTGGTGAGAGGACTGCAACAGCGCAGGCCCAAGCTGCTTTTTATCTCTACAGCGGCACGCCTGCCCGATCAGTGGCGCCCGTGGTGTGGGACCAGGCACCAACACCCAAAGCCCAAAGGTGAGCTGTGGTCCCTCTGGCATCCATCCTTTCCTACGTACAGCGCTGTTTGGTGGCGGGCTCCACCCCAAGTGATTATTTCTACCACCTCTACTGCACGCAATCATAGAGCAGCCCTCTCAGACTGGAGAATTTTTTAGGTGCTTCTAGGCACAAAAGACATCCCTCACAGAGCGTGCTTGCCTGCTTGGGACTGTGCAGTACTGTTGGAGCCCAACTGGGCTGTGTGCGTGCCACTCTTGGATGGTTGCCTGACTAAGAAGATCAGTGGGGCCTGGTAGTACGGGGCTTTCTCCCACGCGGCTGGTTGGACAATGAGTCCCAGGCATTGTTTGCCTCGAGTGTGCCATCTGCAACATTTTCCAATTGAAATGGACCCAGTTTGATCACTATTAATTGTAAAGTGGATGTTGCATACGCCTGCCGGGCCAGACCACCCGTTTACTACAGCATTGAACTGATGCCCTCTCAGTATCGGTGACACCATGGCAGGCCACCGAAATCCCAAGAAAGATGCCTCTATTAAGGACCTCTTGACCAAATCGGCGAGCAAAAATATCAGATCCAACCAGAGAAGTCATCCCCATAACATTACCTGAAGCAGACGACACTGGTTCAGGGGCAGTGGGTGGAGACAAACCGATCACCTGTGCATTCTTGAAGACTCTCTTTGGTAACCTCCGGGCAGATATTGTGACTCTCAAGCGGGACATGACAGCAGACATCAAGGATATCACAAGAGTAGTAAGTGAGTTGGGCAAAAGACTTGATGGCATGGAACAAACTAATGACTCGCATGGAAAGGAGCTGGAGGCTCATCGGTGTGAACTGCTGGAACTGCGGGACCAGAAAGGGGAGCTACCGTACCAAGCGGAAGACCTTTAAAACAGGTCCCGGAGGACAAATGTACCAGTTAAAGGGGTTCCACTCCAGGCTGCAGCAGAAGGCTTGGAAGAATACTTCCACAGGCTCTTTCATCACTTCGCACCAGACCTTGGCCAGCAAGATATTGTACTGGATAGAACACACAGAGCAGGTCATCCGGCTTAATCTCCTGGTATACCTGAAGCTATATTAACATGTCTGCATTATTACAAACAGAAAGAGACTATCATGTCTGCTGTACAAGATCGCAATGCCATTGACTTTGAGGGCAACAAGATATGGCTGTCTCAGGACCTTTCACTTACTATCTTATGTTGTGGTTTACTGAGGCCTTTCACAGAGTTTCTGCTGGGAAGGGAATCTACTATAGATGGGGGCACCTGTTCCGTCTCACCTTTGTGTGAAACGATGAGATTCATAGTGTGTGCACCTTAGAAGAAGATAAAGCCCTACTGAACATGGATAAACCACGAGCCTGAAACATCTCGCTCCAACGGCACAGTCCCTCGCCCACTTCAACAAACTCAAGACACTCCACACGAGCGAAGATAAAAAAAATTGTCCAAGCCTTCAGATGTTAAAAGTCATCAGGAGAGAGTGGCCCTTATCTGTCAACTCAAACACCAGGAAAATGCATGTGACCTGGATACTTACTGATTGCCACCTTCCCACGCCATAGCAACCATGTATCCCCACCTCCACCCCCACTGCTGGCAACTATAAGATTGAACGCTTTCCTGTATTAGTTTGCGGATTACCTGGGATCCAGCTCCAGCAAGCTGATCTATTTTGCGCTAGCGGTGGGGATCCCTGCTGTGGAGATTGATGTATGGCTGACCGTGGCAGCTGCGACATGGACCCCAGTTGAATTTTTGGTTGCGATCTCTAAGTGAGACTGCATTTTTCTTGTTGTTTATTACTATTTCTTACACTTTTACTATTACTATTCCTACTCTCCCTATCTATCTCAGGGTACCTACGGGTTAGATTCTCGATTACTTTGCCATGCCTGGGCCCCTTAGCTGCACCTTTTTTATAAAATGATTGATGATTCGAATTATTAGCGACAATGTTCGAGGTCTCAAAGCACTGGCAAAACGCTTGCTGCTCCTTTCTATGTTGAGGCAATCCAGGTGTGACATCTGTCTACTCCAAGAGATGCACCTTCTTAAGACAGATTGGATACGTTTGCGATCCAGATGGTTTGATCGCCAATATTTCTCTTCATGCATGGGGGAAAGGGTGGGGTGTCAATTCTCTTGGCCTCCCACCTCCCTGGCAGAGTTGTTCAAATCCAAGCCGAATTCCCTCGATGGCTTCTAGCCCTCAGCATTACCATACAGACATGCACGTTCACATTAGCTACCTCATATGCCCTGAATGATCATCAGGAGGCCTCTATCCTTGATGCACTGGGTCAGGTGATGAATGCTGCTGATACCGATGTTCTCATTGGGGGGGATTTCAGCATAACTCTCAACGGTAATCCAGACCGGTCCATTCAACAAGTGGAACATACAGGCACATTTTCTCCCCAAGGCCTAGACCAACTGGCTACACATGGGCTTACAGACGCCTTGAGCATTTATCATCCATTAGAGAGGGCCTACATTTTATTTTCAGCCGCATATCAGACTTATGCCAGGATTGACCTCTTCTTCACAACACCATACCTTTCGGCATCCACCAGTGCAGTCGATATCGGTACAATTGCTCTCTGATCACGCCCTGCTTACTAACTTTCACTCCAAAACATCGTACTTGGCACCTCAATCATAAACCCCTAACATCTGAGGGCCACATTACAGAGATACATGGAATCATTTGCGATTTCCTGGACACTAATGATAAACTGAACACCCTATAGCACTCCTCTGGGATATACTGAAGGCAGTGCTACACCGCGGATTGATTGCGTTGGCAGCCCGCCGAAATCGGGACAAAAGGGAAAAGAAAACTTCGCTAGAGGGGCAGGTGAAGTAATTGGAAGAGGCACAAACAATAAAGCTCACATAGAATTTGCCTCCATCTCACAGTTGGCCGCAATCAGCTGACAGCTTTAGACATGGACAGGGCAGAATACGCCCTCCTACGCACTAAACAGAAGTACTTTGTAGGGGGTAATAAAGCGGGGCGCATCTTGGCACACCGACTACAGGCCCAAGCGGTTAGGCCTCAGGTTATCAAAGTTGAGGAGCTACAGAGCGAAAGCTTACTTCAAGATGAGCAAATTGCACAGTGCTTTGAACATTTTTATACCGCTCTTTATTCTGCCGACGACTTAGCAGTAGAGGATGCCGCCTTATATTTAACGCAAGCCATTAGGGAGCATTTATACCCTCATGACGCTTCTCAACTAGATCAGGACATTAA
Source organism: Triturus cristatus (assembly GCF_964204655.1). Classification (NCBI taxonomy): domain Eukaryota; kingdom Metazoa; phylum Chordata; class Amphibia; order Caudata; family Salamandridae; genus Triturus; species Triturus cristatus. The sequence goes on from NC_140585.1 coordinate 1,043,947,603, forward strand.
ACTGGAAGAGGTGATGGCAGCAATTTCTCATTTGCAATCAGGCAAAGCACTGGGGCAAGACGGTTATAATTCTGACTTTTATAAGCTGTTTACTACCTCCCTTGCTCCAACACTTACTTGATTATACAACTCGTTCAGTACCATGGGCTCTATAACAGACACCATGAATTTAGCTACCATAACGGTACTGCCTAAACTATGCAAGGTTCCTGCTCATTGCTCATGATACCAGCTAATTTCTCTATTAAATGTTGACCCCAAGATTTTTACCACCATATTAGCGAACAGATTGGCACCATATATGAAAGGTCTTGTAGACCCAGATCAAGGTGGGGTTTATCACCAAATTTAATTGTAGCGATATTTTGGACAAAACTCAATGCTCCAGGGTCCCTGCACTTATACTGTCAGTAGATGCTGAGAAGGCATTTGACCGGATACATTAGCCCCAGCGGCGTAGTGTGGGTTGCCAGCACCCGGGGCAAGGCAGGTATTGTACCACCTAACCCGTGGACCGTTAGCACTTCCTGGATTTTTCTTTCTTTTAACATTTTGCACTCCCTAAGAATTTTGCACCCGGGGCAACCGCCCCTGTGGCCTCCCCATGCCAGCCACTGATCGGCCCTGCTTATTCACAGTACTGCAGAAGGAGGGCATTGGTGGGCAGTTTAGACATCTGGGTTGGATGTAGCTACACAGGTCCCCGGGCAGCAGTTCGAGCAAACAGTTTGACTTCATCCTCCTTTGACATTACTCGAGGCACCCGGCAGGGTTGCCCCCAGCAGTGTTACATTTTGTCCTGTATATGGAGCCCCTAGCAGAATGTATCTGTAGCAATCCCAGCATAAAAGAAACGACCATGGGAGGGAGGGATCATAAACTGGCTCTCTACCCCGACGATGTCATGATAGCCCTGACACATCCACATCATTGCCCCCTTTAATGGAGGAACCAGAAGCCTTTGGAAAAGTCTCTGGATTCAAAGTAGATTTTCAGAAGTCGCAGATTTTCAATTTAACGGTCCCAAAGGCCAACCAGACAATCCTCAAGCGCCTATTCCCCTTCTCTTGGGCTAAACATGGGGTAACATACCGAGGGCTTCACATTTATTCTACGCTGACTCAAGTTACAGAGAACAGTTATGACCCTGATGCCTAAGATCTTATATGTTATGCAGACGTTGCTCTGCAACCCCCTCCACTCACCCTGAACAAACTACAGCACCATATAGAAGACTTTATCTGGTCAGGCAAGAAAGCATTTATAGCCAAAAAGCAGGCCCATCTATCCCCAGTGGAAGGCAGTTTGGGGATTCCACATCTAACACATTATTACCAGGCTTCTCAGCTTTGATACATAGTGGAATGGACCAGACACAGCTTGGAGAAGCATTGGTGCTTTATCTATCAAGCGGTTGCTTGCATCCACGTTTGGAAGGTTGTCTTGTTGCCCAAACATCATAGACCACCCAGGGTTTACATTTCCCCGGTTCTTAGAGCGCATTGGGGACCTGGGACAGGGTGCAGATACCGAAAAAAAATTGCACTTGCATATCACCTCAAACGCCATTCATTGGCAACCAGACTTTCCCCCAGCATGTCAGGAATTCAGCTACATAGAATGGCAACAGGCCAACTGCAAGCAAATAGGTGTTTTTTTTTTTATTACACAGGGCCATTGGATGTTCCTCAACTACAGCATCACTATGGTATCCCATCTGCTGCCCACCTGAAGGCTTCTCAGGCCACAGCTAAATCTGCAGCACAGTTGCGCTGGGAAAAAGAGTGTGAACGTTCCTTTATGCCCAAGGAATGGTTAGACATTCACAAGCGTGCTGACTCCTCTCCACGTAGTGCGTCAGGTAAAGAAACACTTCTCAAAATAGTCCACCAGTCAACTACTGGTACTATACCTCTGCATGAACAACCCAATAGAAGAGTAATGGGGATGCACTGTGTTGGAGAGGCTGTGGACAGGAGGGAACATTAACACATCTTCTTTGGCAGGCCCGAAGATTCAACACTACTGGACTGAAGAGCTGGATAGCATTGACCAGATGTATGACACTCAACTCCCCAGATTCCCAAGCTACATATTACTAGGCCTCCCGAATGCACTGACATAACCATTGAAATCAACAAGGGTACGAGCCATCACTCTCACCTTTTGCTCTGACAAGCAAGTTTTATTATCCAATTGGGGTAGTGCCAAAATACCCACTCACTTAGACTGGCTCTCCAAAATCTGGGATCTCGTTGGCAGGGAAAAGCTAACGGCATCCACAGCGCAGCCTATTTACACAACCTGCACCTCACACCAATTACTCAAACAGTTGGTTGACTTTCTTGGGCATTTACATCACACTTTTTAATTCTACACTTTGAAGACCATCATTGCACATAGATACGTTACCTACTCTCCCTTCCTCTAACACCACTCTTCTCCTTACCTATCTCTTTCTAACTCCTTCTCCTTCTAAATACAGTTCCTCACTGGCCGGAGGATGTAAGTGAGAGAGTTTTTGTACTGTCTACATCATTAGTAAAACCAATAAAAAAGATTAAACCTAAATGTTTAGCATAAGCTTACACGACCAACGTTACACCCACAATTCACTACTTACTAATGGGACTCTTAACCTGGCTAGCATCATTCCCTGACTGATTAATTTATTAAAATATACTTGAGCCAATGTATAGATTGCAAAACTCTAATAATTGCTACTGTTTAACAGGATACAGTAAAAATAAAGAAGAACATGAATAAAAAGCACGCTACTGTGCCCTGATACAACCCTGGTCTCAACAGTGAAAAGAGTTTTCTGGGAAAACCAGAAAGGAAATCTATGACTCACAAGTGACCTCACACATAACAGCTATTGCAGGCTGCAGACCCAGGGAATTTCCCCCGCAGCAGCTGTTGGCAGCTCAGACTTGGAGGCACCTCCTGTGCAGTGCTATGGTCTATAATCTTCTACTTGTGGAAAATATCAAAGCGCCTCATCGAAGTGGTGTGGAGTGCAAGTCTCATCTGCAGCCCTATCCCGACTTCAGTTTTTTCAGGAGGACGCTGCTTAAATCTGATACCCTCTCATATCCAACCAGCTCTACCCACAGTCTGTTTCTGCCAATGAATCACAACAGAACTGTGAACAGTCGCTCTAGTCAAGTTGCACACGTTATTACACCCCATAAAAATGTACACTCTCATCAGAGCGGGTGCTTGAGTTCTGCCCCAACTCTTAACCCACTACAGGGTTAATGGATTTTAAATCATGAGTTTCTTTAATTAGGCCCCACTGGATAAAAAATGGATTTCCCCACCAGGAATGTAATTCGGTATTTTGTATGGGGCAATCAAGAGGCCAACTCTCATCTCCCAATGGAAAACCAAACATGGACAGTCATTTGATTCTGAGTGCTTTGATTCCTTGGTACGTCACAAGACATGGAACATACCCTTCATTAATCAGCGTTGATGAAAGTGATGATGCTAAACCCAAGAACCTTACCTCTACACCCCATTTCCCACATATTATGCAGGATGTGCTACATTCATGAGGTTATTCTGAGTCTTCTATCCCTTTACGGGTGGAAACGGGTAGGGGCAGATTGTGGCAAACAAAACAGCTCACTTGTTAGTCCCTGGGTTCCATTGAACACATCCTTGTTAATGGTAGAATATGTTAGTTCTGTCCTACCAAAGGATCCTGTAGACATCGCAGAGCTGACAATACTAGACACCAGAGATGCCACCAGTGAGGAGAGAGGATTGCTGCAATCATACTGCCATTAACTAATAAAATCTCCCATACCAGTTCCATGAGATCACGGGATGCAGGCACAAGTCTGTGCTCCTAAATCTGAGCGGTGACTTGCTTGCAGTTGTTTTTGTTTGGGGAGCCCTGTTTTAAGAAAACTTAACAAAATCATACAATTCTTGGGAGCTTAAGTCGGGGTGACTTATATAGTTTCCCTTCAGAGGGAACTGAACTCTTCAGTTATGGAGTACACGTTGTGATGAACCTATTTACCTTTAGGTGCACTTAGAGCCTAGATTCTCATCGAGTGATTTCACCTTCAGAAAACTTCTACGCCTGTTTTAACCTCGAATATCAACATTTTTTACGGATAAACATCGGCCATGCATAGGTTTGCATGCTGCACTGAATGTCACCAGTTGTAAAAGAGCAACAGGATTTACAGTACTGTTTGAGTTAATGGCAGCGAGAATATTGAAAGTGCTTTTTCGTTTTCATCCTCAAATAATTTAATTCCTGGAAAGCTCCAACATGCAGAGAGCCAGGTGGCGTGTGTATTTTGTATTATTTCCTCTGCAATTCACCCTTTACTCCTGGTTTACTCAGTTGAGCCAAACTAGGATAACATTCGGCGGGCAATATGCTAAACTAGCATCGGGCTAAAAACACCACAACACCACAGTGGTTGCTTACTGTCTCTAAAGGTGCAAAGCATTTCACCAGCATGGATGTTATAACATTTCCTTTACATCTACAGCAAGCCATGCTGCAGGTGGTGAAGGTAAGCTGCAGGTATTTTTGAGCCAGCCTTCAAACGAGCCTGCTGCAAACTTCATGATCGAAGCTTCATTCATCAGTTCTCTAAATTACTGATGAATGAATGAGTTACTCACGAATGATGAACTATGCCACAGAGGCATAGAGGGACTTTTGTCAATGTGTCCATCATTATGATCTCCCTTAGTACTGAACTTGCAATACCTTGTTTGGCCACTTTGGTCCTACCGGCATGGTTAATCACGATGTGATCTTCGTGTATGCGAATATAAGGCAATTTAAGTACGCCGTTAGAAAGATAAACAGAAAGTACACAATGAATTAATTAACACCCAACATATCAGAGCCTATAAGCAATATACAAAGCATCCAAACTTTAAGCTGCTTAAATCTGCTTAAGTCTTTCTATGTAGGCTTCTACTTAAAGCTCTGTTGCGCTTTGAGAAGTGCCGACTTAGCCTCCTGATCAGAGTGAAAGAACTGTGAGCGGCCATCTCTGACGACCTTCAATCGAGCAGGCTCTTGCAGGTAAACCAAAGAGCCGAGAGCTTTCCAACGATCAATAAGCTGTTGCATCCTCCATCGGTTATCCATTGTGCTTTTACATAAGTCAGATCTTACAGTGATGGAGAACGATTCAACTGTCACAGGAGTAGTAGGCCAAGCTTTGATGGCAATAGCTTGACGCAGTAGAACATTTCCTACAAAAATCAGAATAGGTCTAGGTTGACAAGAATTAGACTGATTTGTTTGATTAAAGAAGATTGGCAGCCTATGAGCTCACTGAATTTGGGAATCCCTCTTCATGTTTGCAATGATATTGCAGATAGTGTGTGGTCGTTTTAAAGTTCCAACATGGGTGCCATGTTTAGAAGGAACGTGTTGGCCATCTTGGAGTGGTAAAACAATTATTTGTTCTGCATTCCAAGATGGTGGCTCAGTAAGCATCACATTAAGTGGCCCTCTTGGAATGGTATTGCAGTTAGTGTATCATTGTTGTAGTGCCTAATGAGAACCAACGTAGAGGTCATCTTGCAGAGGTAATACAATGATACACTATTTCAAGATACCCATGCAGTTTAGAAGCAGTGGCCACACAAGATGCAGTACACTGCAGATGAAATGAGTGGCTGGAGAGTTACCCTATTGCCTGTCTGGGGAGCTGCAGGATGCTTGAAAAATAAATAAATAAATAAATAAGGTACAGGTGAGGGATAGAAAAGAAGGAGGACTTATAAAAGGAAAACATCAAAAACTAAAGAACTAGCCCACCAGCAATGACCATGAAGTGCACTCACTTTTAGGATGGTGTGCAAATGTGATCAGGCAAAATGCCATCACTATAGAGTTAATGGCTTAAGTGGGCTGACCCTCTGACCCATGCTTTATGCTGCAAAGGGAGGGAGCAGAATGTGAATGACACTTGAAAGACCAATGGCAGAAGAGGGCTGATCCAAAGCCTCACCATACATGTGCGTATGTACAGGTATGTATGTTTTTGAAAGATATTTTTATTACAAGAACCTGGTAGACAATTAAAACAGTCAACAGCTCCTCTGAAAGTACAGCAAGGATTATCACAGTTCAAATCTTCAAGTCAAAATTGATAACCAACTCCAAGCCCCCTGCCTACTAAGGTAACCTCTGAGATTTCAAGTGAATGATTACATTTCTCTTTTTAGAGTGCATTAGCAATCCACCCTTAAAGGCCCATTGGCTTTAACAGATGCTTGTAAAAATAAATAAGCCAGGCCTGCTGCTTTTGTCCTAACTTTTTGTAATGAAAAATCAGATCTATGATATTTCACATACCTTTTTCAATGAAGCCCATAACCATTATCATTGTCACCATAACTAATTCAGGCCTACTGTATTGAGCATAAGATTTCCCACAAAGCAACTATCAGGCATAATAAACAAAATATCATACTTCCTCTCGTAAAAGGGGAAAATCATGCAGCCCCATGTTTTGTTCGAGGAGTAACCAATAAAAAATCCCTTGCGTAGTACAGCAATCTGTGAGATTCCGAGTAACAGAACACCTCCCTACATTCATTAACACAATGCAAAAACAAAGGCCTATCAGCTTTAACAAATGCTTTGCACAATACATAACTCAGAGCTACTGCCTTTGTCATAACATTTCATAATACAGAGATCAAATCTGTCATTGACATCATTTTTCCCAGTAAACTAATTAGGCCTGAAGTCCTTATACTGGCTTGTTAATATAAACAACTCAGGCCTGCAGTAGGGAGCATTTGAGCAAACGTTCTTCCAAACTCAACCACCAGGCACAGTCATAAAATAACAAACATACACAAAATTACAGTTGTAAAAACATTTTAAAAACCATCTTAGGAGCACCTAAAAACGATTTTCACAGTGCATATCTCCGACCACCAGGGGGGTATGAGACGGGCTAACTAACACCAAAACCCTTGGCGATTAAAGTAATCCATGAGATTCCATGTAACAAAACACCTATCTATAGCCTTTAACACAGTGTAATAGCAATCCACTCTATGCCTATTGACATTAACAAATGCTTTTCACAATAAAAGGTTGACCTACGACCTTTGCCAATAGATCTCAACTATGCAAGAGCTACTGGCTTTGCCAATGTGTTCTAGCTATGTTGTACACCAGCGTGGGTGCTGTTCAGCACAGTTAAAAGCTAGTGACGTAGAGGAAAGTGGCGTGGAGTGCCGTAGAGTGGAATGGCAAAGAGTGGAGTAGAGTGTCAGAGTGGATTGGCATATATTGTTGTGTATTGGAGTGGCATAGAGTGGAGCCACATAGTGCAGCATACAGTGGAGTAGAGAGGACTGGTGTAGAGTACATTGGTGAAGTGAAAGTGGAGTAGAGTGCAGTGGCATAGAATTCAATGGTGTACAATTAAGCATCGTAGAATGCAATGTTGTAGATTAGAGTGTTGCTGTGTAGAGTGCAGTGTTGCAGAGAAGAGTGTCACAGAGTGTAGTGGTGTAGAGTGACGTAGAGTGCAGAGGCATAGAGTGGTGTGGTGTAGAGTGGTGCGTAGTAGAATGCAGGCGTGTAGAGTGCAGTAGTGTAGAGTGGCGTAGAGTAGAGTGGTGTAGAGTAGAGTGCAATGGCATACTGAGTAACAGTGGAGTGGCGTAGGGTACAGTCGTGGTGATGAGTGCATTGGGTTAGAGTGTTGCAGGGTATAGCGGCGTAGAGTGAAGCGGCATATAATTCACTGGCGTACAATGAAGAGTCATAGAATGCAGTGGCTTAGATTAGAATGGTGCATAGTAGAGTGTAGTGGTTTAGGGTAGAGTGGCATAGAGTGCAGTGGTGCAGAGTAGAGTGGCATAGAGGGCAGCAGTGTAGAATATAGTGGCGTAGAGGGCAGTGGTGCAGAGTAGAGTGGTATAGAATGGCATAGAGTGCAGAGGCATAGAGTGCTGTGGTGTGTTGTAGAGTGCAGTGCTGCAGAGTGCAATGGCGTAAAGTGCAGCAGAGTAGGGTGGCGTGGAGTTCAGTGGCGGAGAGTACAGTGTTGCAGAGTAGAGTATCGTAGAGTGCACAGTGGTGCAGAGTAGAGTGCTGTGACGTAGAGTGCAGTGGCATAGAGTAGAGTGGTGCAGAGTAGCGTAGAGTGCAGTGGCGTAGAGTGCATAGGCATAGAGTAGACTGTTTCAGAGTAGAATGAGGTAGCATAGAGTTTGGTGGTATGGAGGGGAGTGGTGCAGGGTTGAGTGCAGAGTCATAGAGTGGCATAGAGTAATGGCGTAACAAGGTGAAGAGTGCAGTTGTGAAGAGTAGATTAGAGTGGCGTACAGTTAATTGGATGGAGTGCAGGGGCAATATGTGGTGTGGTACAAAGTAGAGTGCATTGGTGTAGAGTGTATTGGCATAGAATGTGGTGGTATAGAGTGAAGTGTTGCAGAGTGGCTTAGAGTGGAGTTGTGCATGGATGAGTGGAGTGGCCTAGATTGGAGTGATGAAGAGTGCAGGGGTGTAGAGTAGAGTAGAGAGCCATAGAGTGAAGTGGTGTAGAGTGGGGTAGTCTAGATTAGAGTGCAGTGGCACAGAGTACAGTGGCATGGTGTAAAGTGGGGTGGTGCAGAGTTGAGTGTAGTGCCGTGGAGTAGAGTAGAGTGGAATATGCATGGTGTTGTAGCACACTTCCATTAGAGAAAACACATCTTCATTTGAAATCACCATTGCAGACGCAGTTTCACATATAAAAGTATATAGCGCACAAATGATAATGTGTGGAAATGTCATGACCTAGTGTATTGATTTGTTTTGATCGTTTTAAACACATTTTTTGAGGTCTGCCTTTGAATGCACAGCAAATGAGACAAGATAAGAACAAGATTTAATGGCCTGTTTACAGCAATCGGCCAATGGTGGACAAATACAGTAAATAGGGTTTGGGCAAGGAACGGGACGAACTCAAGCTGGACAATCTAAAACAAATAGAGCCAGCAAACAGAAAGCAAGCACTTGTGAATTACAAACCATAACGTCAATCGTAAACAACGGCCAGAATGCATTCCAGGGAAGCTTTCTGAATTTCCCCAAGATGTTGTTTGCAAACCAGACAGCTGCGCTGTCTAGTACACTTCGACCCAAAAATGAGACCTCTCTAACAATTTTTTTAGCAGTTTTCTGACGGATATTTACTCAGCTAACATAAATCTTCCTAAGCCCCTAATTTGTAATGTTTTTAATAAACACTAATTGGGATTGCCTTTATCGATGTCTTGCAACCATTGATTACAATTGCCCTAACTACAGCTCTGACAGAAACCACATCAGCTTTTACGCAGGTCATTAAGTAAATCGTTTTGACAGGTGAAGGTAGTATTTGCAGCTAAACCCAGTTTTAAGTTAATACACCTTAGGGGGACAAGAGATCTTAATATTAAGAGGTTCAAATGGTCCCAAAAAAACATCCAATTACAATTAATGCTCACCTACTAAACAACCGAACCACAGAGCAAAATGAGTTTCCCTTTAAACCCTGTAAGTTCCCTCCATAATTAACTCCCTGCAAAATACTGCAAATATTTTTAAGCCTCCAATTATAGCTAGGGTTTACTGCCTTACAGAAACTAGATGCCAATACCAATTTAAATTAGAAAAGCCAGATATGGGTAATCCTCAACTGACTGAAATGTTATGGATATGGGTAAATGTTATGAATAAGGGTATTCCTCAACTGACTGAAAAACATTATTAGCTTGAGCTCTGTTCTGGAAAAGTTTATTATTTGCTATTTTGTCATATTCATAGATAAGATATTTTCCCAAAATATGTTTGAAGTTTAACTAAGAGTTGCTTAAACTGGTAGGTGTTGAGGCTTATAAAATCAGGCTATCGGCATAGGTTCAGCTGCTGATGTTTACATAAACATGCCTTCAAAATAAAGTAGTTTTACTGTAACAGAAAAAAAAGTACAAGTAGAGGAACTCAGGTCTGTTTAGTTCTAGTTTACTTTGACCACAATTGAGAGCAGAAAAAATGGAAAGTGAACGAAGAACAAGGGAATACTCTTTCTGGTGGATACTGGGTCTAGTGTTCAGGGGCAGGGGATACTTTTGCTGCTGCTTCAGAATCACCGAAATAACAGTTTAGCTACCTACTGAGAAGTACAACTTTTCGTTGGATACTCTGTTTAACCACAGATTCTTCACCGTTAGGATATTCCCCAGGTTGTATACTTGATCCAGTAACTTTTTATATGTCTCCCATGCGGCGCTAGGTGTCACAGAGCAAATCTGCGTAGGCTTTGAGAGCAAAGGTGGAGCTGTAAATAAGCGCCACTCCTGCGCACTGTCAGTTTCAGCCAATGCCAGTTTGAGGTCGAACATCAGTGTACCTATCAGATTCTCCTTCGGTGTTGGTGGCATCTACACTGGCATCAAGGAAGAAAGGACCAGTGTGAGTCTCGGAGGCATGCCAGAAGGAGCTGGAAGAGTGACAAAGATACACAGTATGGCCGTTTTAAATGCCTCGACCCACTGCAATGTTGCCGATAGTCCAGAGAACACGGGCGCACATCAAGATCAGCTGCGTAATTGGCTATTCAATTGGAAATCAGGAGTGAGATCAATTGGGTCAGTTTGGCACCCGGGAAATATTCTAATAGGGAGGAATCTACGGTTAGAAGTACCCATCAGAAAAGTATGTACTTCTGAATATGATGCTTCGATGTTACAATATGAGGGTGTATCTTGTAAAATTGTTAGCAAAATGCCAGAATTGTGTCTTTAAGCAAAACTGCATGTAGCAATTTTGGTACATAAGCGGTTGCGAGGTACAGGTTTGCAACAAGTTTTAAACCTTCAGACTGGACAAAAGTGTTTTCTATGGGGAGCAGCCTTTCCCAAAAAGACTGTCCAAGAACACTCGTATTAAAGGTAGTCTTTGGGAGCTCACCTGTTGGCCCACTGTATGATTTACAGCCCCTCCTTTCCCTACCATGATGCTTTAAATCATTAGTAGTTCTGTCCTAGTATGCAGATCACAAGCTGACCTCTTATTGTGCTGAGGCAACACATTATATAGTTTCAGTAGGGCTGGGGCAACTGCATAACCAGCTGCAGCTCCAACTGCAATAGGCATCTTGATCTTGATCTTGAACAGGTAACAACAGTTGTCAACTACAAAATTGAGATTCTCTTATAAGAAACACATTTTAAGATGTGAAACCAAGAACACCACAGTTTTAAAGCAGACATTTCAGTAAAGCATTCCCCCCTTAAATGTTATGTAGCAAGCTCAGTGGGAAGTAGTAATATGTCATGAGTCTGGTGGGGCAGCCATAAAAGGAGATCTTATCTACACTACTGCATTTGCCTTCCATACTCTAGAAGAAGCGAAGTGACATCTGTGGCCCCTTCCTCCCAATCAAAATTTCCACTCTTACCTCACACCAGAATTGGTCAAATGTCAAACTGCATTGTGCAAGAGTCAAAACTAACAGTTCCACATCTAGATTTGGACATACGATGATCAATTAAACTTTACATAGCTTACTTAAGAATGATATTTTTCATTTCCCTCTCTAGGGCAATGAAAGCACAATGTAGCTATTGCTTTTTTGATATGTAATGAATTGAAAGTAAATACGCTTGTGATTCTCACTGTGTGACGTATTTGCATGCCAGCATCATTTCTACTGTAATAGATCTCCTTTAAGAGGTCTGAGTTAGAGCCTAGAAGAGAGACTGATAGGACGGTCCATAAGGAATAGCTAGTTTTCTTTCATCCTAGGACCAGAAAGGAATAGGCTGTGGTACTGTTTGAGATGTGGAAGGTCTTGGGTTCAGGTTTGTTTAGAAGAGAACTCTGGCATTCCTGATTTTCACATAGCCAGTTCATCCACAGCCCAAACTGTATTGCTCTTGAGGCAGCTCTTAGTAGGGTACTAGCTTGAAAGATTGAGAAAACACAGCCTTCGTTTGGAATGCCAGGTCCAGTGTCTTCCACTGAACCATGGGTAAAAGGACCTCTCAAGTAAGAAAATTCGGTCAAATGTATTGATGTTCTGGTTGTCAAAAGCATTTGCAATCTGCAACCCTACGTTTTGCAACCCAAAAATTTATTTTGCAACCCGACCTATGTATATACGTATAAGGAATTGGACTGGGTCACAGTATGACCAACATATTTATTGTGACTCACTCAGATTGCTCACAATCACAGCAATGGTCAGACCACTAGTTATGTGACTGCTTTCTACTTACCTTAAAGGAAAGCTTCATTCTTTTATTTTTTTGCAAAAACTATTTTTATTAAATTTAATATCTGTACCGGACAAAGTATATGCTGTAAAAAGAAAGAGCTCATATTGATCAGCCAAAGCGAAGTCACCACACAAGTAGTTTCCGAGCAACATCTGATAAAGAATTGACATGGCAAAAGAACAGGAACAGGACACAAACTTGAAAGAATAGAGAGCACCCTGGATTAACAACACCCCTAACCCTAGCAACGGACTTCACAGACCAGAATGTTAAGGTATTTATGTATCATAAATTGCTTGTACACTTCTGAGACAACCCACTAACCCCTGCATAATAATGGAGTAGACTCTACTTCAGTTAGTCAAACATCCTCAAGGATCCCAATCTAAGCAGACCGGTTGTCTCCCTGCTCTTCCCTTGAATGTACTGCAAACTCAGCAGCCACACAGCAACACAGCCAGACAGTTGGCCCTGTCCTTTTTGACATGTGTAGATATCCTCTATGCCAGTCATGTTTTCCAGATTCTTCTGTGCCACGGCTGCCACGTTGAGCTGAACAGCACTTTTCCCTGTCTTGCAATAGTCACTTTAGCAACAAATAACAATTGAAAGACCAGGTTCCATACAAAGGGTTACTTCTTCCCATCCTGGGGGACACTGCCCCAAGATGGTAGTGACTGCATTGGCCTGTAATGTGAACCCAGTAATGGATTTTGAGGAGGCTAACACCTCTTTCCAACAGGCAGCTTTATTCGGGGAAGCACAACAAATGTGGATGTGTAGGTGGGTCTCCCTGCAACACAGCCCTGCCATGCCATGATCCATCTCATGATCCATGGAAAATTGTCTGTGGCTTATTGAGTCAAACACCACCCAGCACAATGTTCATGGAGGATTCTCTATGTTGAACAGGAGGACTATATTATATTTACGTATGTATGCACATTATATTATATTCAAATGACATCATAGGTGATATTGATGACATAACACTGTTATCTGTCCTACATCCACTGCATTCTGTCAAATCAAAAATAGAGGAAATAGTATAATTACCAAGATTTGGTGTTCTCTTTTTCGCGACATTTGAATGCCACACACTAATGCAGTTTCCCTTGCACCATAGTGCACAGGTGTGTGCATTTTCTAATGGCATATGGGTTTGTACTGAAAGGGCCCCCTTCTGGTACAATAACAATGGTTTAACATTTAGCTTGATGACTTACTTCAGTCATCAAGCTGAACACAAGTAATTAAGCCTCTAGACCTGTTCATAGATTCAAACCTTCCGTCTTTTGGGAAACACCCACAGTCTGTAGCTAAATGGTCACTTGATTGCCACTTTTCAGAGATACAACTCTCCATAAACCTACTCTCCTACACCTATCTATATAACTTGTGCCAGTACTCTACCACTAATAGCAAGGCTTGTTGCACTTTTTCCTGCATGTCAGGAAGGTACAGTGTAGTGCCACCTTGAGTACATACAGACAACTGCGATCTAACAGGACAGGTTATGCTTGGTAAAGGGTTGATCCATCTGTACAGGTGTGCCTTTTGCCTTGACTCGTGTCATGGCAGGTCTACTACCAGTGTTCACTCTTCGCTGTATCCTGTAATAGGAGTAGAATTAGAATGCCTTTGTGCAGCGTCCTCCTGGTCTTAGCTGATAATCTCAGTAGTGTACGTTAAAGTTGCACCCATCAGTGACATTTCGGCTTCATTGAATAAAAGCGCCTGACAGAACTGCTAGGCGTAGACTGTGATTTTCAGTCCATTTGAGACCTAGTTTCATACTTTAGTTCTCATGTTTTTTAGATCACTTGCAGGGTGTTCTATGTACTTTTCACAGGTGCTAAACTGCTGTTATTTATTTTCTGAGAGGTACTACTTGTACTGCGAAGTCATGAGCAGTAGATAACAAAGCTGGTAAGTTTTTGATTAACTTTCTAAATGTGATTGTCCTCGCTTTGGCAGGCTTAGCTGCAGTCTACTTTTCAGGCACTTTGTGAAAGGAGTTTCCTATGAGTTCCATGTGGATTGAGCTCAATTTATTTCCCAGGGTATAACAGATGAGAGTAAACTTGTCTCCAGCTGTCAAATTCACATTTTCAGTGCTTTCAGGCCTAGTTTCAGAGTTAATTTCACATGTATTCAGGAGTCACCAATAGAGTATTCCACATACTTTTCCCTGAGTTAAACTGCTGTTTCTGCTAATGTCATGTGCAGTAGATAAAGGCGGTAAGTGAGTTTTCACCCACATTGAGGTGATTCTCACCCCCCTGGCAAGCCTAGCCGCAGCCTACTTTTCGGACCCTTTGTGAAAGGAGTTTCTAAAGGGTTCCATGTTGGGCTCTTTCTCACAGTGTAAAAGAGAAAAGTGAACATGCCATCAGATGTGAAATTTTAGCATTGCCTCACTGCCTTAAGGCCTGTGTGGGTGGACACTGGTTATGAGTTTTCAAACAGAGGTGTTAGGAAGCAAGGGCGAGTTACCTCCATTTGTCTTTGCGTTTTGCTAGGCTACTTTCTTCAGTCATAATTCATGCAGACAGCAAGTTAAGCCTCTAAAGATTTTTACAATTTCAAGCTGTATCATCATTTCATCTGCACTTTTTAGAGAGACGACTGTCCTTAAACCTAACCTGCTGCAGCTATATTCAAAGTACAAGTACTCCACTACTAAAAGCCATACTTGTTGCACTTTCCTACCATGTGAGGATGACGTTTTGCAGTACTACATTCCCCATATACTGTGACCTCATAAGGTGGGTTATACTTGGAAAATGGTTTGAGTAGCTGTACAAGAGCCTTTTGGTTTGTTTGTGATGAGTTTTCTTGTCTTATCACATTTCTAGACACTTGAGGCATTTTGTTACTTACTCCCTATAGTAGCTTCATGTTATTTTTCTACTTAAATAATCAATATGTGGCTAAAGAAACCTTTATATTTAATACAAATGCACTAATCAAACTGCAGTAAATCTTTCATATCCACTTAACAGTAAACCCTCCCCCTCTACTGTATTCTAATTTCCTAGACAACCAAGTAAGCGCATGCCAAGTGCTTGCTCCAGGTTAAAGGTTCACCAAGCATACTCTGCTCCACAGCAGGTTCTAAGTACTACGGTCTTTGGACACCATCTTGCTCTGGTAATGACTTTAAACCAATAACAGCAAACTCCATAGTACGCAGTCCCTGTTTTTCAATCACAATTAATAAAATAAATGGCAGTTACTTGCTACCTTGTTCCTCACTAAGAGCAACCAATGAGGAAGCTAGGAAATCTACTGAATGTTTGTCTCCTCAAATAACATACTCTTCCAGCACACTTGTATTTCTGCTGCAGACACCTTCTGTGCTTTACACTAAGATACAACCATCATGGTTTGCATCTGGATTATGGAGTAATGCTGTGGGTTTGTAACTATGTGAAAAAATGTAGCATTGACAAACATCAAGGCTTTCCCAAAAAGGACACTACTTGATGTGCAACGTAGGAATGCACTGGTATCAGCTACTACCTATGGTTGAAAGCATTTAGAATTGTTATAGCATGATGGTGCACTGGGGATGAAAAGATTTGGGCACAATCATTCAAATGAAGGAAACCTTGGGAGAGCTGATGAATCACTTTCTCTTACCTGCCTTTGTCTATTCCAACATATGTAAAAGGGAAAAATGGTAGCGGCATAACCAATTGTGTCCAAAAATTGAGAATTCTTAGTAATTTCTACTACAATCAATCAATCAATCATAGGCATTTGTATAGCGCACTGCTCACCCGGAGGGTCTCAAGGCGCTGGGGGGGGGAACGCAACTGCTCGAACAGCCAGGTCTTGAGTTGCTTCCTGAAGGCGAGATGATCTTGCGTTGTCCGGAGGTGGATGGGGAGGGAGTTCCATGTCTTGGCTGCCAGGTAGGAGAAGGATCTTCCTCCGGCGGTGGCTCTGTGGATGCGGGGGACGGTGGCGAGAGCGAGGCTGGCGGAGCGGAGCTGGCGGGTGGGCTTGTGGAAGGTCAGGCGGCTGTTGAGGAACTTGGGGCCCAGGTCGTGGAGGGCCTTGTGTGCGTGGGTGAGGAGTCGGAACGTGATTCTTTTGTTGACGGGGAGACAGTGCAGGTCTCTCAGGTGTCCGGAGATGTGGCTGTGTCGGGGGATGTCCAGGATGAGTCGTGCTGAGGCGTTCTGGATCCGTTGGAGTTTCTTCTGGAGTTTGGCGGTGGTGCCGGCGTAGAGGGCGTTCCCGTAGTCCAGCCGACTGGTGACGAGGGCCTGGGTGACCGTCTTGCTGGTCTCGGTAGGGATCCACCGGAAGATCTTTCGAAGCATGCGCAGGGTGTTGAAGCATGAAGACGAGACGGCGTTGACTTGTCTGGTCATCGAGAGGGAGGAGTCCAGGATGAAGCCTAGGTTGCGTGCGTGGTCCGTTGGCTTGGGGGTGGCTCCCAGGGTGGGGGGCCACCAGGAGTCGTCCCAGGCGGAGGGTGATGATCCCAGGATGAGGACCTCCGTCTTGTCTGAGTTCAGTTTCAGGCGGCTGTTCTTCATCCATTCGGCGACGTCTTTCATCCCTTCGTGTAGGCTGGCTCTGGCGGCGTCCGGGTCGCTGGTGAGGGAGAGGATCAGCTGGGTGTCGTCGGCGTAGGTGATGATCTTGAGGTTGTGTTGACGTGCGATGGTTGCGAGGGGGCTCATGTAGACGTTGAAGAGGGTGGGGCTGAGCGATGACCCTTGTGGAACGCCGCAGATGACTTCGGTGGCCGCTGACCGGAACGGGGGGAGGCGGACTCTCTGGGTTCTTCCGGCGAGGAATGAGGAGATCCACTCCAGGGCCTTCTCCTGGATGCCGGTGTTGTTCAGGCGCTGTACCAGGGTGCGGTGGCAGACAGTGTCGAACGCTGCGGAGAGGTCCAGGAGGATGAGGGCCGCAGTTTCCCCGTTGTCCATTAGGGATCTGATGTCGTCTGTGGCTGCGATGAGGGCGGTCTCTGTGCTGTGGTTGGCTCGGAAGCCGGATTGCGAGTGGTCGAGGGATCCGTTGGTCTCGAGGAAGGCGGCTAGCTGTCTGTTGACGATCTTCTCGATGACTTTGGCAGGAAACGGGAGGAGCGAGATGGGGCGGTAGTTCTTGAGGTCGGAGGGGTCTGCAGTTGGTTTCTTCAGCAGGGCACTGATCTCGGCGTGTTTCCAGCACTCCGGGAAGGTGGCGGTGTTGAAGGAGGCGTTGATGATGTCGCTGAGGTGGGGTGCGATGATGTGGTCGGCCGTGTTGAAAATGTGGTGTGGGCAGGGGTCCGTAGGGGATCCGGAGTGGATGGTGTTCATTGTGCGTGTTGTGTCTTCGGTGCTGACTGGGGTCCAGGTGCGGAGGGTGTCGGTGGGGGGCATCGGTTCGGTGGTGGGGTTCGTGGTTGGTGGGTCGAAGCTGTTGTGAATGTTGGCGATCTTGTCGTGGAAGAAGGCTGCGATGTGGTGTTTGCGGGTGGCGTGTTTGAGGGCCGTCATGTTGTCTGTGGTCTGGTTGGTGCGCCAGGTGTTCTCCAGGGAGCGGCAGTTCTTCTTGGAGGTGATGAGCTCGTCGGTGAACCAGGAGGCTTTCTTGCTGCCGCGTCTGCTGGGGGGGTTCTTCTTCAGTGGTGCGAGGGCGTCTGCGCAGTTGGTGATCCACTGTGTGAGGTTGTTGGCGGCTTCGTTAGGGTCCGTTGAGCTGGTGGGGGGGTTCTGGATGAGGAAGGTGGTGAGCTGGTCGCCGGTGATCTTGTTCCAGCTCCTGCGGGGGGCTTGTTGAGGGTGGTGGTGGGTCGTCGTTTTACTGAAGCTGAAGTGGACGCAACTGTGGTCAGTCCACTGGAGATTGGTGGAGTGGCTGAAGGTGACGTATTTGCTGGATGAGAAGACTGGGTCAAGCGTGTGGCCGGCGTAGTGGGTGGGGGTGGTTACCAGTTGCTTGAGTCCGAGGTTGGCCAGGTTGTCCAGCAGAGCAGTGGTGTTGCGGTCCTTGTTGTCCTCCAGGTGGAAGTTGAGGTCCCCCAGGAGGATGTAGTCGGTGGAATTGATGGCGCCAGGAGGCTCCGTCTGGAGTGACAGTTGCGCTATATAAGCTCACCTTTCATTCATTCATTCATGGCGTGCGGGCTGACGAAGTCTGTGATGTCTTCGCTGAACTGTGTGCGTGGTCCCGGTGGTCTGTAGACGAGGGTGCCTCTGACCGTGGTCTTGGGGTCGGTGTGTATCTGGAAGTGGAGGTGTTCGGCGGAGGTGAAGGTGTCATCGGAGTTGGTCGTGATGCTGATGGTGTTCTTGTGGATGATGGCGATGCCTCCTCCTGTCTGGTTGACGCGGTCCTTCCTGGTGATTTTGTAGCCTTCCGGGACGGCGATGGCGACGTCGGGCGCTGAGGAGGCGTTCATCCAGGTTTCCATCAGGAAGGCGATGTCTGGTGCTGTCGAGTCGAGGAGGTTCCAGAGTTCGACGGCATGCCTGTGAACGGAGCGGGTGTTGAGCAGGATGCACATCAGGTGTTTGTTGCTGGGGCTCGGTTTAGCAGGTGCGGTGTTGGGTCGGAGGCCGGTGAAGCGGCAGGTCAGGCAGGTGAAGGGTCCGTGGGTGCGTCTCGGGGTGGCTCGGTAGCAGGCGGCGTTTCGGCCGGCGTTGAGTGCGTGGAGGGTTTTGGCGTCGTAGATGTGCAGGGTGTGCTGGCGAGGGCGAGGACCAGGGGGTCTGGCGCTGGGCCATACATGTCGACATGCCTTGTAGCACCAGACGAGATGGAGTTCATTTCACTGCAGAATGGAACAGGATCTTCCTAAACAACTTAAAGAAATGCATCTAGTTCTAGCTCTAAGTGAGCACAGCGCACTATTAACGTAAAAAGCTCTTGTCCGAGCCACCCCTTTCTCACTATTAAACACTGTTTTCTTCTCTTTTTGTTGTTGTTATAGGTACTGGTAAATACCAATTTTGCCCCATATTTTCTGGGGTAGCTCCTTCCCGGTATCATGGGAGTACTGTAGTGCCAAACATTACATCAGCCCAATTCCCCAACCTCCCCGCGCCCCTTCCCTGGCATGAACGACCAAGTGCCTGGAAGCGGACAAACCCTGCTGCGCACAATCTTCAGACAGGCTCTGCAGCCATCTCCTGTGAGCTTGACATTGCAAAGCAGGGATTTGTACAACCCACCGCAGGATGGCCAATCCTTGTTGCTCAAGGCCTGTGATCGAGCGGAGCTTGGACCAGGGCATGCGCCATTCACCCACAGGATACCAAGCCCTGACTGCTCATAGCATTTTTTATTATTATTTTCAGCACTGCTGTATCACATGGGAGTGCCTGCTGAGACCAACAGTACTGATGACTTATTAATTTTAATTACTGGGCTGTGCCTGGGGGGTGAGCATGTGCCCCTTTGTGGCATTTTTTCTTGAAATTCAGGACTCCTGGGCCGTCTCTTGGTTATGTAATGGTGGCTGTAATGTTTTGCTCAATGGAGGGGCCACCCATTAAGAAAATGGTGGATAGGAGAAAATCTCCCTCCACCAATCACAAGTGGCCATTTTGGGATTTTGTTTTGGTACTGCAGAACTCTTGTTGCACCAACCTTCCAGAAATAGCTAACTTTTTCTGAGCTTTAACCCCTTCACGCCCAAGCAGAGCCCCTCTTTTTTCCCCCATTTCTTTGTTGGTTTTACAACATAAAAAAATAACAACAAACCATTCAGGACCCAGACCAGCACACGAAACATGCACCGTGGAGTTACAGTAGCCCATTTGACTCCCAACTTTAGCCAAATATTCAGCAATACAGTTAGGATACAGATCACCATCTCACAAACAGATGCCACTATATATGCAGTTGAAACGTGTTATGAGGTATGTTAAAAGCAGGGGGGGCAGCTACTCCAGAACCGCCAGCTTATTATGTCCCTCCCGACTATGGAGGAGTTGTTGTAACGTGTTTGGGTACAGAAAATATTTCGCCACCCTGAGTACCTAGCCATGCATTTTTCATTGGAGCGCTCTAATCCAGCGCGAGAGAGCCAAAGAGATTGTGAGCGATTCTAGGCTGTTAAAGGCAGTGTAGCATACTACAATGCCCCTAGCAGGATTCATTTCAGATCATACCATCTCATTACCAGCAGCCCCTGCAGTGAGCCATAGGAAAGTACATAGCAGGGTATGTACAGAGAGACGCCTAAGGGGGTTGCATGTCGTTCTTTGCCTCCAGATTTCGAATGTTGAGGTACCAAGTCATTACCCCAGTTCTGGTCCCACCACATCTACAGGTCTCTGCAAAGACAGCATATTCTGCCTTCGCACACTTTAACAAAATGCAGATCCAACACTACACATGAGGGGCTGCTGGGGATTTCCAAGACATTGCAATCTGTTTCTTGAACAGTATAAATGCCAAGTCGATCAACCAAAGTCCCTCTTTAAACACTAATTTATTAAAAGCAGCTGAACAGATCCACACCAAATCACTAAGAGCATCCTTTTTAGGTCTCGCCTGCGAATGCAGCGCATGCACAGCTTCGCCTCGTCGAGATCTATTGTCATTGCTTCTGTGTCCGGGTCCTGTGGAAGTGGGGTTGGTGTCTGCCCTGTCGGCATTAGGCCCCGCCCACCCGGACTGGAGATTTTGCTCGCTCATGAACGCTCGCGCACGGTGTCTCTTCCAGTGTACACAGGCCACACCTCTTGGAAAGGACTCCTATTCTTTTTTGGCCACACCCTTTTCGAGAACCCCCTGTTTTCATGCCACTTAAAGCACTGCCAGCGAGCGCACCTGACAGTGTGATAAAACGCACTGTGCCCGGCAGTAAAAAAAAATCCATAAAACCATGCAGTCTGGAGGGTGAAAATATCAAATATCGGAGGTTCTGACCTTCCTTAAAGACATTTTCCGAACGTGTGCTGAATTATGCAAACCGGTTGCATCGCAAACCCGGAAGTGTGCCCTGGTGGCCGCCATGTTGATTAGGAACACAAACCCTGCCGCAATCTATATTGCTGCAGTTAACGTGCTACGGGCGGGATATGGTTTATTTGCCTAAGAGCAAGCATGGCGCGCAACCTGCAGCCGGGGAGGCGCTCGGCTTTTCAATGACCTTCGTTTGAAAGGTATAAGCCACCCCCATTTATTGCCTGTGGCACTCCCAGTTCATAAGAAGTTTTTTTTAAATAACGTTTATTGTATGTAACAAGTTTAGAACTATACAGTTGAAGTCCTGCTCCAACCCTCCTCCACACACTAAACGCAGTGCACAAGTCTGTGTAATTATACAATAGGGGTTTATACGGCGTAGAATCTCCAGGAAGGAGTTTCCTGTCTTTGTACAGACTGAGACTGGAATGTGCGGACGAAAAAGTCCTTTATTGCTGATTAAATAGTCGGGTTATAGGGACTTCCGGTATTTGTGATATGCAGCTCTGTCCGAAGAGTGATAGGGAAGGCATTCGCTGCAGAGGCCCGCAGTCAGAGGAGCTCCCAGCCCAGCTGCGACGGTAGTATACCCAGCCACATGCAGAGGATCACAAGACGAGTTCTATCCTGGAGAGTAGTTTACAACCTTGGATCCAAGAATCAATTGCCCGGAATGTAAACCTGTTCTGCCACCTTGTAAGGGCATGAATAAGATCACTTAAGCCGCCTCAGAATTGTAGGTTGATACCGATAAGGGGCAGTTCACTTTAAAAAAAATATATATATAGCGCGAACTCGACCCGAAGTTATTGGAGCGCTTTACTTGAGCACCAGTTACGTTACACACAGATACCTTCATTAGGTCTCGCCTGCGAATGCAGCGCATGCGCTAACATTTTAGATGACCAGCCTCGGCTCCACAGAAATTATGTTGTCAAGTGTGCAGACAAAGCAACGGCAAGCTTTTTTCGCTCTGCTGCCAGACACATTGGGATGTAGGAGTTCAAGTTCTGACAGTATCCAGAATTTTTCCGCTTGAGCAGAACTACTCATTCTTATGATTGCACAGGTCGGCAATTTCTCTAACGCATTTTAAAAAGAGTTTGGTAGTAAACATGCAGAGTCACAGGCAGTGCTTCAATTCCATTGTTTATTTTTTGCCGTTAAGGACCAGGGATCAAGTTTAATAATAATAATAAAAACAAGCATTTGCAATGCAATAGGCCTTGCATTTATGTGAGTTTGAGCTATTGACATTGTAAATGACAAGGCCTTTTATTTTTGTTTCCGTTTTTAAAACATAAATGAAAGGCATTGTTATTTACAATGCCAATAGCTTAAACTCGCGTAAATGCAAGACCTATTGCATTGCAAATGCTTGTTGAGTAAAGTTCTAACTTTTTGCCAAATTTTGTTAAATTCTGTTAAGCTGTTTTATGTATTGGACATCAAAGTTTCCTATGGGAATTAACATGGGAAATCTCACCCTCGCCCCTCTTTTTCTTGGCTCCTGGTTGCGATTCAACGCACAACTTACCAGGAAGGAGCAAAGGTGGATGAACTATTTTTGGAAAGTTTTTTGCAGATTCTTCAAACGGCACCAAAGGTATTAATAACAATTCTCTTCCTGAGGAAACTCTGACCTCTCTAGGTGTACTGAATTATATGTAGACATCCATACTTTTTTAAGATAGATCTCTGCTCAAAAGACAGGGTCTTGCAGTATTTATCTGCCCAGCTTTGCGCATTTCTACCTGTGCAGGGGTAACCATCCTTTGATCTTTGCATTCACCTTGGTGTGGTCAGAAACAGTGATCCTACCAGGCTCTGCTTCCCTAATCCCCTGCACAATATGACTGGAAAATAGGATCATGTTTATTCTGGAGTATGTGTGGTGCACGTCTGAATAAAAGGAGACTTCCTTCTCCTCCTGGTTATTTGCTCTCCATATGGTTACCAGGGCCAACTCCTTAACCAGGTCCTTCATGTCGCCCTTAGAATCCCCTGATGAACCCCTCATCATGGTAGATATATCACCTGTCCAATCCATCACCAGGTTAAATTCTCTGGCTTGTAATAGAGTTGATCGACCTCGAGAATAAGATGCCACCGTGCTAGTTATACTGTGCTGTTCATATTCTGGCATCCTGTTAGACTCCTGTTCCGACCCCTAGACTCTTCCCTGTTCAACATTACAACAGATGGCTCTCAGCAGAGTGTTTTTTAAGCTGCCAGTGGCATCTGGTATTGGACGGTGGTGGATGGGTGGGAGGTTAGGAAACAAAAAAAAGAAAATGCATCTGCTGGTCACCTTGGCAGCCCACACCTCTCCTCCCAAGAACAGGAAGCACCCAGGCTTCCAGACTTCCCTGACCAATCACATAGCTGCTGATAGCAGCGTTGTGATTGGTCCGAGCACCGTGGTTCAGCGCTCAGAGAGTGAAAGGGAGCCTGGGCATGTTCTCCACCCAGGCTGTAATGCAGACTAGATGGAGAAAATGCAAAGTGCGCATGACTTTGGCCAGCCCGAGAAGGCCAGCCATACAGCCATACAGTCTTGTGCACTTAAGTTGCAGCAGACCCACTCCTCCTCCTTGACGTCACGGGACCCCTGCCCCGCCCACCCTAACCTGGCAGCAACTGGAATATCAAAAATAAAATGATAATAACTTACATTACTATAATTTTATTTTTTCCAATGCACTGCTTTAAAGCAGTGGGGCGACGCTCCTCCACCTTAGCGGAGGAGCCACCACTGGAGGCAGCTCCGTAGTTTCTGTTAAACACAAATTTTTACAGTTTTGTAATTCTAGACTACTTTCTCCATTCCTGCATGCATGTTTCTGGGGCAAGCAACTCCAACTTAATGCATACTGGACGAGTCACTCAGTCTGAGAAATCTAGCTTGGCACCATGTTACCGTTGTAGACTCATTCTGCTTACACCACAAAAGAGCCCGCTAGTTTAGTCTTGGGACTTTTCACAATTACAGACTTGTAGTGTCTGTGTTACAGCTGTGTGTAATCTATCCAATTTCTGGCTATGCTGCAGGCGAAGAAAGACTGGCAATTGATTTCATAATTGGCAGTGCTCATATTCTGATGAAGGTTCCCATAAACTGCAAAAGACAGCCAAAGGGCATCATGACACAACTATGCAGCAATGTGATCATTTTTATAAAATCATACAGTCCTAAGTGTTCTAATGATTAATGATAGAAGTCACTAGGGCTAGTACTTTAGATCTAACCGCTTATTACCTCTCATTAAAGTGCATTTACTCTAATAGAGTTGATGTAATCAAAACTATTTTTAGTCTATGGATTAGATCACTAGCTTCTAATTTATACCCCATTGTTTGACTGTTTGTGATGACACTGGGGCTGTACTTTATTCTTCATTAAATGTTCACATGTGCTGGTATCCGCGGAACCAATGTTGGGAAGTATAAAGTAAAAGGAGTCCGCATCCTGCCTTTTTCCCAAATCATCCTTAAAACTCCAACTAGTTTATGTCGTGCTGGGACACTCAAATAAACAAAGTTTTTTGAAGAAACTCCATGTAAATACGTTAAGAGGAAAAAACAACGAAATTCTTTGCAATGTCTTCACTGATGGCGTTAACGTAGTGAGATTTTCACCGACTGATTGTACTATAATCTTAGTATACAAATCTTAACATAAAATCACATTTCAAGGCACTGTAAGCACTTGCAGTGTCGCCTAGCTCAAAGTGATATGTTTAACTGACTTAAATGCTTATTTTCAACAACTACCACCACTAACCTTTTTCATGCTTTTTGACCAGCTGCCTTTTCAGGTCTTGTCAATCTGCACGAGTTGGATCTATCAAACAACAACCTGTACAACTTTCAATATGGAGTGCTGGAAGACCTGTACTTCTTGAGACAGTTGTGGCTGCGCGACAATCCCTGGAAGTGTGACTACCACATCCATTACTTGTTCTACTGGCTGAAGCACCACTACACCGTGAACTTCAATGGGCTGGAGTGCAGAACGCCAGAGGAATACAGAGGCTGGTATGTTGGAAAATATGTTCAAAGCTATTATGAGGAGTGCCCAAAGGACAGACTGCAGGCCTATTCTGACCGGGACTTGGATGAAGAGGAGATGGAGTGGCACAAAGAACATACAAAGCATATCCCGACGACTCAAAAACAAGGAGTCATACTAACTCTGTTAAATTGAATCATTGGTTAGTACCTGGTTGAGCCACCTATTTAAGTCATAAAGAAAACTGTTTACATGTTCTTGATGTTCTGTCCAACATTGAGCGCTATTTGACAACTAACAGTACCATGAACCGAACAATGAAAAGTCAATGTGTTACTGTTAACTTCAAGACTATTCCATTCAGATTACAATCAGAAGCATACAGCGAGAGAATGCAGTGGACAGATACTGTATGTGACGCACTTTTACATCAAAAGTTATTTGATCTTGTAGTAATTTCCATTATAACATTGCCATATGACCGCCAGATGTAAACTCAGGCACGTTGAAGGTTAAACGTACACCTTTTCTTGAAAGACTTTTGCCTGTGATTAATGTGATGTAGCAGTTGAAGTTTCCTTATTCTCTTGTTAACTTCTAGGGACCAGTTGTGACTTTAGCTTCTCCACAGATGAGACATCACAAATTGGAACAAAAGACATAAAAGTAATTGTCGACCACAACATCAATGTTATGGTGTAGCAAGGGTACCATTGGTCCTAGAGAAACCAATAAAAATGGGCCCTCGTTTACCTGGTTTGGTAGCGAAAAATACCTATAATTGAAGGTGCAGTGGACCCTTTTGACACCTAACCCCCGGTGCGCTGCACCTGCTTCACTATTGACTGCTACTCCCCTACATGAAAGTGAAATTCAAATTTGGCAAGGGAGCTGTGTTTATTACAAGCGAAAGATACACAGATGATTAGCTTGCAACAAGCAGTAATTTGTCCTATAGTGGTGGTCAATATAGTACCATGAGGGCTAGTTCTATGTCACAGTTTCAGCCTTACCACTGATTGTGTAACTGATTTCCAACTTTATTCACTGAGTGTAAGTTTATTTTATGGTAATATCTTGAAAATCTGGCATGGGTCTGGACCTCCCGATCCTATGTTAAAGATCCCTGTTGCACAGGACCCTGCATTTCATTAGTCATTAGGTAATAATGGTGCACCGCCTCTGCAGAGTTCCAGAAACACTTAAAAAGCATACCAGCTGTGCACCACATAGGATTTCACTGTACAATGTCCTAGAGATTGTGAGAACTTGCAAACCTTTTGCTTTAACTATTTCAGTGATACTTCCACAGCCGTACCCATTCTTAAATTACCAGTGCTTAATTTGTAAAACAAAAAAATAAATAAGTGCCAAGGCCCTCGTCAGGGCCACTGCAGCTTGCACCACCCATTGTCTCTGCAAGAACTGCCAATAACAGTACCAACACAACTTCTAATCATCACATTCCTACAAGTATGACAGTTCAGACTTTTCCAGGACCACAAAGCTTTAAGAATGGCTTTGGCGGCAGGTATTAGTTGTTTTTAATGTATATTAAATTAATAAAGAACTGTTGATATGCTTATCGCTAAATTAGACAAACAGCACCACCATGTGGCAGACTGTCATAATGCCGGTGTTGATAATTAAGTGCTGATGCTGAGCGCCGGAAACCACCGGCTCAAATTAAGCCCTGTGAATTACACATAAACATGTAAAAACACTCAGCAACTAAGCAGGTTTATGCTAACCATGAGTAAAATCCAACCACTGTAGAGATGTGAGCCCTAAAAGAACAAGATAGGAGACCGACTGTTTACCTGGCCCGCTTGTACATCTGCATAGCATGAGAGATCCAGCTGAAAAGACAGGATTTTCCAGAATATGCTAGGCAGTTTTATGCAAGAGAGATATACTCTCATACTGGGATTCTTTTCAAAACTATTAAACATCCACATTGGCCTTTGGTTAGGTCACAGAATCCCTGTTCCAAAAACATACATATGTACCGTATTTGAAAGTAAAGCTTTTTTATTCCAATCATGGGAATTTTTAACACTATGGGGATATTAAGATCCAACCTGGTACATTTATGTGCATGGCAAATACAGGAAATTTACTGGTTCCTTACAAATTGACTGGATCCTTACATTATATCTTAGAAGGGGTAGAGTATGAGTACTGCTGTGTGCAGGATTCTGTCACAGCCCAAAAACAAAGTTAGAAATAAAGAGAGGATAAATGTTGTCATCCTGCATCACACACTCCCTTGCCCCATTTGCCCTGGAAATGCTTAAGACTTGTTACAAGCATTTGCCTCATGCTTTATCCAAGAATCTGGTTTGCATCTTTCCACAAACTCTTCCTAGTGAACAGTGTAATTTCCTTTGCCATGCTACCCATAATACAACAGTGGTTTCATATGGGTAATCTTAAACTTAAAATGTCATGTTCTAGACACCGAATCTTTTGGGCAAAATCATTTCATGAGAATGACCAAACTATAGATTCTCAAGATTATCTTGTAATGGCAGTTATAATCTTCTGAGTCTAATCTTCTGACCAGGAGCGTTACTAAAGAATTACCCAAATGTACTCTGATAAAAATCTGAAAATTGTCTAACTGCAAACCTCCCTCAGCATACTAGTATGTTAATATGAAAATAGAATTAAGTTATGTGTACAGTTACAGAAGGACTAGGTGGGCCCATGTATGAATAAATGTGCAACCCTATTCATACACTGATGCCAAATGCATGTATGCCTTCTGCCTATTAGTAGCAGGTTACGCTTGACCTCGTTTTGGGTTGTGGTAAAATTATCAGGAATGTCCTTGGAAAGATCCACTATAGCCCTCATTCCAGGTGACCCACGAATACTGATGTTGTATTCCAGCACCTGCAATTATAGAGACCATAGGGATCAGTAACTCCAGGTACAGAATTATCTTAGTATTCAGAGTTGCATACTAACTGCTCCCTGGAAAAGGAGGTCTTACCAATGAAATCAGTGTTTGCACAGAAAATTTCTAATATAATTTCTCATATTTGGCCTCTTCGTCAACTGGACATTTTGCCAGGTTTTTGCTAGTGAAATATCTGGGAAGAGGAGTTTTTCAGGAGTGCAGTTTTACTGCTTATCATGCACTGGATAATTTGAGCCTGTAGTTTACCGGTGTTCTGCACACGCACTAATTGCCAGCACCCGCACTTATGACATTCTGCCACATGGTAGCGCTGTTTGTCTAATTTGTAGACCAGTACAACAACAGTTGTTTATTAATTCTATATACATTATCAGTGGCAAATACCTGCTGCCAAAGCTATTATTATAGATTTAGGGGCCTGGAATAGTCAGAATTGACACACTTGTGTGAATGTGATGGTTAGTAGTTTGGTTGTTACTGTAATTGGCAGAACTGACAGTGGCAAATGGCAGTGCAAGCATAAGGGGCCTCCTGGCGGGGGCCCTGGCACTTATTTCATTTTTACAAATCAAGCACTGTGATTATGTACTCTTCATGCGGTCGGCACCTCCGGTTATCAGCCCAGTTGTTATTAAGGAGAGCCTAGCTCTTGAGTTCTCCCCTTTCACCATTCCTTTTCTGGTTAGTCCAAGCAGCACCTCACTGAACATGCAGGGGCTGGGTTCCGCAGCCTATGCACTACATGTGAAAGGGTCATCCATACAACCACATACTGCCCTGCCACTGCACCTTCCTCTTATTGTTTAACTAGTGACAAATCTACCCAGTGTTTTCAACACTTCTGACCCATTGTCCTCAAAATGGTTTCCTGCCAGACTCTTTGCAGGATTCAGAAGTAATTCATAAAGGGGCCACAAGAGCATCACAAAGAGGAATTTCAGGAATACTTCAACCCTAGTAAAACTTCAATTGGAAGATTTATATCATCCACAGAGCACAACGCCAATATCCTGACTGGAGAATTTTATTGCAATTTATTAGCAATAAAGAGCACAGTTGTATATCATCTGACTAGAAAGAGCCTAAAAAATAAAATGCCCACAATGCACCACTGCTTATTTTACATCAGTTTTGAAATGGTACATTTTACATGCCTGCCATTAGGGCCAGCGAATAACGTGGTTTAGCTCTGGGTCATCAGTCTCGCAGTTCCAAGATGTCATGTTATGCTTCAAATTAAGGATATGTACACTCATGCATGGTTGCAACATTTCAATATAAAAGTGAAAACAAGATGAAGTCAAAATGAGTGTTAAAGTTGGATTTGGAAACCTAAGCTCCACAACACAAGGTGTTGAAACTCGAGTGTAATCTAATATCAGCAGGACTGACTCGGTCAACTGTATGAGGTAGCCTGACTCAGTCAACTGTATGAGGTAGCCCTGTTTTTCATCGCAAATGCCTTCAAACCATAGAGTAAATCTTCTTTAGTGGAGTAAGTGCTTAATTTGAGGAGGAGGTTGCAGGTGGAGCTGTCTACCAATGGTTTTTGGGGACCAGTACTATTTTTCCTCTTTAGACTTTGTTCCAGGGCAAAAGAGGAAAAAACGGACGAGGAGGAAAGAAGGAGGAAGAGAATGATGGAAAAAACATGACAAAGGGAGAAAGTGGCAGTGGTGGCTCCTCCGCTAAGGCAGAGAAAACTTGCCACACTGCTTTTTAGCAGTGAAATAAAGGAAAAATAAAATGATAATAACTCAACGTTATTGTTCCTGCTGCGGCAGCTTTGCGGGGCAAAAGCAGTGTGGCTGCTTTGCTCTCAAAGCAGGGGGAGGAGTGATGGGCACACTCTGTATGTGCGCAGGAATGTTTGGCCTGCCTTCTGAGACTGGCCAAACATTCATGCATACTTTCCAAGCTCTCCAACCAGGCTGTATTCCAGCCTGGGTGGAGAACATGCCCAGGATCCCACTGGCTGTCTGAGCACCGAACCAAGGCCCTCAGACCAATCACAATGCTGCTATGCAGCGTTGTGATTGGCTATGGGGAGCCTGGGTGTGCTTCCTGTGATGGCTGGAGCGAGGGACTACGAAGGAGAGACGCAGCAAGGAAGTGGTGAGAAGGTTTTTTTTTTTTTTTTTTTTTTTTTTACACCTGCTTCCCCTCGTCCCACACCCCCGTCCTGCCACTCCTGATCATTGCTGTCCACCACTGGAAAGGTGAAAACCCGCAAGAGTGAGATAAAGTGACAGGTGTTGGATTAAAGAGTCATGAGGTGGATTCAAGACAAAACAGCTTTGGTGTTTGGCACACGAACATTCAGTTGCGCCAACCGAAGGCTTCTGAGCCAAGGGTTGGACTCGGTGAAGTGCATAGCATTGCTATTGAACAGCTTCTTTTCAGAGAAAAGATTTCCATGTTTTGTGTTTTATCTGCAGTGTCTCCTGTTTTATACAACATCTAAATGAAACCATCTGGCATTTGCTTTGTTCTTTGATGTTTGTGCTACCATGAGTAAATTATCCCATGTCCGGCTCTATCTGTATCCGGTGCTCAGTAATTTACAAGTTAACCGCGAGACAGGGTCACTCTTCCTCACTTTTAAGTCAACATTTCTTTCTCATTTTCTCTATGTATATATGTTTTTTTAATAAATCATGCTCCGCAGTGTCCGTTTTTTCTCCTGGAAATCTAATATATTTTCAGTTTGAAGAATGTCCTATGTATTAAGGAAAGTGAATTAGATGTTTCCAAATGCTTTCAGAAGACCTATCACTGTATTATTTAGAATAGATATTTCAATGCCTGCAATACTGACCACTTTCTCTGTAGTCTTTCCAAAATTCCTACCTGCTTTATCTCTGTATGCAAAAAGAACAATTGATGGTAGAACACAGAACAATGTCATACATTCACTCCAGTGCAGAGATTTGGGCCTAAATCCATCGTTTTTTTGCTCCCCATGCCATTCCAGTTTGAACCCAGCCATATGCAAATCAGTCTTGCCCCTGCGCCCAATGGGAACAGTCCAGCCGAACTGCCAGGCCAGGTCCTCCCAGGACTGGAAACAGGCATCCTAGGACCGGTATCGGGGTTTCACCCCTAATCAGCCAGGATAGCTTCACTCCAGTGGCATGGAGAGCACAGGACCCACGTCTGGCCATACCCATCCCACTCGGGGTGACAAATGCAAAAAGAACAATTGATGGACAGAATGCAGAACAATGTCATACATTCATCCTAGTGCAGACATCTCAGCCTAAATCCATAGTTTTTTTGTTCCCCATGCCATTTCAGTTTGAACCCAGCCATATGCAAATCAGTCTTGCCCCTGCGCCCAATGGGAACAGTCCAGCCTGAATTGCCAGGCCAGGTCCTCCCTGGACAGGAAACAAGCATCCTAGGAACGGTTTAGGGGGTTCACCCCTCATCATCCAGGATAGCTTGACTCCAGTGGCATGGAGAGCACGGAACCCACGTCTGGGCATACCCGCCCCACTCGGGGTGACAAATGCAAAAAGGACAATTGATGGAAAGAATACAGAACAGTGTCATACATTCACCCCAGTGCAGAGATCTGGGCCTAAATCCATCGTTTTTTTTGCACCACATGCCATTCCAGTTTGAACCCAGCCATATGCAAATCAGTCTTGAGCCTGCGCCCCGAAACCGATCCTAGGATGCTTGTTTCCGGTACAGGGAGGACCTGGCTTGGCAGTTCAGGCTGGACTGTTCCCATGAGACCCATGAGGCACAGGGTCAAGACTGATTTGCAAATGACCAGGTCTAAACTGGGGTGGCATGGTGAGCAAAAAGAATGATGGATTTAACCCAGATCTCTTGAATGGGGGTGAAGCTTTTAATTCGTTCTGCATTCCGTCCATCACCTGTGTGTCTTTTGCTTTCTCGTCCTAAGTACGTACCCAGACGGGGTTTCCGGGCTCACTGTGAAACTGGATTCAAGCTATCCTGGCTGGTGAGGGGTGCTTGTTTCCGGTCCAGGAAGGACCTGGCTTGACAGGTCAGGCTGGACTGTCCCCATGAGGCACAGGGTCAAGAATGATTTGTATATGACCAGGTCTAAATTGCGGTGGCATGGTGAGCAAAAAAAGAATGATGGATTTAATCCAGATCTCTTGACTGGGGGGTGAAGGTTTTGATTTGTTCTGCATTCCGTCCATCAACTGTGTGCCTTTTGCTTATCTCTGGATGGGCAGGAGCAAGCGTGAAGGTAATATTTACAAGAGTGGACATCACCGATATATGCGGTCTACAAACTATGCAGGGAGACAAGTGAACTTGGAAGAGGAGTTCTGGTGCCAAAAAGAATGCGCAAAGAAACTGGGTATGTCACTCACAATGGGGTAGCACAGTGGCACAACGCTGCCTCAAGAACCTTCTACAACTCTTGCACGAGAGCGGCGCCCCTGCGCCAGCCCCAGGAAGACTGGACGTCACCACCACCTTTATTATACAGGTGAAAGCTGGCGCCTTCCATTTAGTTCATCTGAAAACAAAGACTCCAAATCTATGGCGTACAAAAAATGACCGTAAAAGAATATCTACCAACAATAATTCCAACATCTTGGAAATTCCCAAATCTAGCCAAACTCACTTCCACAAGAACAGGAGGCCAGTGCATAGTGGTGGGATAGTTGCATGTTGGTATTTTTGTAGGTGGATATTTTTTTCACCGCATTTATGTTTCCAGTCTACATTTGAGTCTGGCTTTGTAATCCATATTTTCAAATGCTGGGTTTACTTGCAGACAGCGCCAGTGTGTGCCAGAGGCCGGCTGCCTGGCTCTGCTGAGAGCTTTAGAGGATGGTTCGCACGGCTGCAGGTCGCCTCCGGTCACTGTCTTGGGAGACACAGGGCCATCTAGCACAGCGCCTCTCTGGTGAACCACTACTGGGAAAAGGCTGAG
Organism: Triturus cristatus; assembly: GCF_964204655.1. Classification (NCBI taxonomy): domain Eukaryota; kingdom Metazoa; phylum Chordata; class Amphibia; order Caudata; family Salamandridae; genus Triturus; species Triturus cristatus. Next base: position 1,043,980,663 of record NC_140585.1, read on the forward strand.
GGTGAAGCCAAAAGGGACCAGCGAGATGGTCACTATGATGGGGCTGCCTGTATGGATAATGAACCCAGCACTGCAGCCTGGAGACACAGGTGCTGCTTTAAAACTTGGGTTGAATATTCTGATCTTCGTGCAAGCGCTTGCGTATTTAGTACAGTCCAGCCCTGGCAGGTAAGTGACTGCTCTGAGGACCTGTCCTTGTAGAGCTTCCGGAAGGAGAGAGGGCATTGTGTACCAATCCAGTTACGTGACAAGATAACTTCAGCCGTGGGTCATGCTATATTACTGGCTGACTTAGCCCCAGCCCAAACGACCAGCCTGAGGACCCCGACTAGGTGGGGATTCAAAGAGGAATCTTTTTCATTTTAAACACTATTTTCTGTAGAGTACCTTTCAACTGTTTCATAAAAAGATTATTATTTTTTATATCAATAGCTCGGGGTTCCATGTTTACAATTATAATACACTTTTGTTTACATTTGTAACCTAATGGTCTACACTCAATGCATTGTATCCTCATTACTTTTGTGACACATAATACATTTAACTGTCCATTTTTTTTGTGTCATAAATTTTTAAAGTATTAGAAATAAACATTACTATAAATAAACACAACTATAGTGGTGATCCAGTAGAAGACCAGAAATACTACTACATGAAAATACAGAACTGTAATATGAGCATGTAAGGACAATAAAAAAAAAGAGGGCATCCTTGCAAAACTGCTGGCGATCCGATTAGTAAAAGTGATAGACAGCCTAGTACATACTGACCAATCAGGCTTCATGCCACATCGCAACTAAGCCTTAAACCTGTGCAGAATACACGGAGTATTGGGAAGAGCAGCTACTATCCAAGAACCAGCAGAACTGGTCTCGCTAGACGCCACCATGGCATCTGTGATGTTCTCCACCTTGTCCTCCGCATTGGAGATACGCTGCTCCGCCTCCGTTATCCGCGCGCCATGTTTATCCAGTTTAGCCGCCATATTGTCCATGCGCAGATTTAAGTTATCGATTTTGCTATCTATTGTTTGAAGACTCTGTTGCATAGCCATCATCATGCGTTCCAATTTGTTGCTGCTGCCAGAATCCAGGTCAGTCTCGGCATCTGATGCAACCTGCATCTGCGACTGTTTCAGTCTTTTGGATTCAAAGGAGAGTTTGGTCTGCTGCTGCTTTTCTGGTTTGCCCATCTTCAAACACGTGGGCCGCCGCCAGCAACAGCACACACCGCTATTCCTGGGCATCAGTAGAGAGGGGGCTTCAACGGTGATCACGCTCTCACCGCAAAAACTGTGGGGTCAAATATTCGATTGTCGTCTGGCCTGACACAGCGTGTGCACCCCACAGCAGAGCAGCACTGTCCCACCCACTTCACAGCTTCACAACCTGCCCAGGTGTACCCTGTGCACCAGCAGCCACTCCCCACTGCGTCCAGCGGGCAGGTTTCGGTGCCTCTCGCTAAGCGTTCACTGTCCGTGCGCGTCCTGACTGTCAAAGCGCTCCACTCAAGTGCACTGTACGTATATGGCCCATACAAAACTAATGTCTCTTGTCTCCTGCATTCAGCACTTGCATCAGCCTCAATTCCCAAAGATGTCGGTGCCACCAGCAGTGCCTACAGCCACTTGGTCACTGTCTTTCTACTGTCAGTTGCCCTATTCTCCTAGTGCTGGAAGGATGCATGCCAGTCTCACCATCGCATAGGCCTGCCAGCGTGACGGCGCAATTTCAAAATGGCGGTTGCAGGCACTTCACCAGACTTGCAAATAGTGGCCCGCAGCCATCTAGACTAATGTTAATCAGGTAGTGCTCAGGTCTTTTCCTTTTATCCGATGGCGGCGGAATGCCTCCAAAAGCAGCCTCGCTGTTTATCACCGAAGCACTCTGCAGGTATCTCACATTAGCGGCGGCCCGCAACACCCTTCCGCCTCCGATGCGTCTCCTCACCCGGGCGGCAGGGACGGGTAGTCGGTCAAGGGCACACAGCACGCACGCCTCAATGGAATTTCAGAATCAGTGCGTGCACGGGGATGGGATCTCCACACCGTTACAGCGCCAGACTGCCCACGTATAACACACCGGAATCTCCGTCAGGTGCTCCCGGTTGTCCAGGCCTCGCGGCAGCTGGTCACCGGCACCGCCGCAGCCCTCACTGCCGCTTTATTGCAGTGCGTCCCCTGCATCGTTATGGCAGCTCGTCTGGGTCTACTTTTCCCAACTCCCGGCGCAGGTGTCTAAATGCTGTTCCAGTACCTCCAGCCGCCTCACGGGTATTCAGTGTTCTGCGATGGCCGCCATGTTGCCGCCGGGTCACTCAGCCATGCTATTTCAGTGATATTCTGCTGCAATTGCACCAACACTCACAGATTCAAGTGCAGTCAGCATGGAGGACAGTGAATTGTCATCTCTCATGCTTGGATGGCTGGAAATAATGCAGGATCTTAAACGGATATTGGCCCCGACCAGCAGAGCTGCACTAACATGCGGCCATCTTGCTTCGGACTCGCTAGTGCCCCCGTGATTACTATATTCAGAACCAATGGCGCAAGGTGTGGTGAACAATCGCAAATCAAAGGTATTTCAACTAAGCCGTGGTACACGACAGGGGTGTCCCTTGTCCCCGCTCCTGTTTGCTCTGGAGCCCCTGGCGGCGTGGATCCGCAGGGACCCAGTTATTCACGGTATGCGTTGGTCTCCGGACTGGGAAGATAAGATATCCCTATATGCAGATGAAATTCTGTTATATCTCACTTCCCCGAGAGCCTCTATAATATGCACATTGGATATTCTAGCAGTGTTTGGCAGATATTCCGGGTTCACCATAAACTGGGCTAAGTCCATAGTTTATGTCCCACGAGGAGAACCGCCTGTCCTCCCGAGGAACTGCCCAATCCCGATAACGACAGATGGCTTTTAATAGCTTGGCATTTTTATTTAATTGAGCCCCACACTCTGCTTCGCCCGGAACCTCCTGCCACCAATACAGAGATTGAAACAAGACATAGGGAACTAGAAGTCTCTGCCCCTCTTGTTGCTGGGTAAAGCTGCTCTCTTTAAAATGATGGCACTGCCCGCTTCCTCTACGCCCTCCAGAACTCCTTGGATCCGGCTCCCAAATCATACTTTCAGGAAATAGAGAGCCTCCAGAGGGATCTATTGTGGGACGGAAAAACCCCGAATCGCCCTAACCAAACTCACCCTAAACTGGTATGTTGGTGGCATTAGCCTCCCAGATATTAAAAAATACTATTGGGCGACCCAACTAGCGGCCATAAACTAGGGGACCTATGGTCGCCTTGACGACCCAGGATATGCCATGGACAGATGGCTCCTCCCAGGGGGAAACTACAGTAGAGCGCTCTACTCTAGACCCCGTAAATACGCCCTAACAGGACCTACCGCACACTCGGTCCATATATGGCATGTCGTGAACAAACATCTGGGTTGGGACCGCAGACTCACCCTGGCAACACCCCTGAGGAACTCCGAAAAGCTGGGGAACCTGTGGAAAACCAGGGTCTTTGATAAATGGGACCTTATAGGAATCTCCCAGATTAAGGATCTCTTGGTTAAAGATGAAATCCTCCCGTTTGCCTCCCTCCAACAGCAGTATTGCCTGGCAGACACTGAACGCTATAGATACCTTCAAATCCAACACGCCCTCTAGACCCATCTCGCTAGGAAGTCCTCCCTTCCCGATGCCTCTCCCTTGGAGGATAGAATACTTGACGGCCGCCTGCCTGAAAAAGCCATCTCCTTGATCTATAAAAAACTAATTAATAATATGGAGGACCCACTCCAGTCTCTCAAGGAAGACTGGGAAGAGGCAGTCTCCTACCGAGGGAGGTGGCGATCCAAGCCAGATTGCAACTAGTACAACTCAAGATTCTCCACAGGATATACATAACTGGTCCAGGCTTGGTCCGTATGGGTAGGGCTCACAGTGGGGAGTGCAGACGTAGATGTGGGAAAGACTGCACTTTCATCCATATTATATGGGAGTGTGAACAAATACAAACCTACTGGCATGTCATACACTGCACACTCCGCAAGGTGCTCACCATAGACTTGCACCCGGAGGCACGCAGGTGGCTCCTGAACATTTGGGAACCAACAGATCTCACCTCCTACACTAAGCAATGGGTAATACTGGCAGTAATGAGCACAAAGAGGAACATCGCACAACACTGGGGAGCCCTCCAACCACCCAAAATAGAAATATGGAAGGAAGATCTAGACTGGTGCATGTTCAGGGAGAAGTCAGTCTATATAGCCAGAGGGTGTCCCAAGAAATGGAACAGGGTCTGGGGGCCTTGGAACTCGTACAGGGGAGACATCTGCACCCCACCGGCACTCTTGAATGAAGATGAGAATCTTACACCCCCTAATTTTTACATATTGCGCACTGTGACTTGAATCTCTGTAATCCAGTACTAAAATACTTGGAATGTACGCTGTCTCCTAAACACGTTTCAATAGGGTATGGCATGTTGATAATATTTAATATAAAGAAATATAAAAATAAAAAAAGAGGACATAAAAGAAAAGGAGAAGGAACTATAGAATGGATGTCCCTGGAAAAAGCAGGGCTAATAGAGTATCATAATGATATACAAATAGCAATTAAATTATACAAAATCTCAAATATTTTCTTAATTCTGAATACAGCCTACAGAAATTAACATCTTCAAGGAGGTTTATCAACTTTGCCATTTTCAATTGTTCAACAATCATAACAAATATTTTGTTAAATATTCTGCCCAAAGTAACTACAGTTTGCAATTTTTTATGAACATCTCGGTTGGAACAACTAATAGTGTTAATTTTAGGCACATACCATAGGCCATTCTACCCTGCCTTACATGAAGAGTTAGTACAATCATTCCAATTCAGTGAGATTTGTAGTTACGCAATTACAATAAATATTTCTAATAATTTACATTTCATTGGGACAAAATTAAAACCATCAGCCATATTTCCAAGAATAATATTTTGCACCGATAGGAGAGCATTCATTTGGAACATAATATTAATCATTTCCCTGACAAGTTTTCAAAATTGCTAAACTAAATGACATTCAAATACACCATATGTTTTTTTTTTTTTTTTTTTTAAACCTTTATTTATATCAGGCGGGAACACAGCTATTCAGCCGACATCCCGGAGGTTCGGCAGCCAATTAGGTACAACAGATGGAAGTGTCCACAGCTCTGGTACAGGAAAAAACAAAGGTTCCTTTTTTTAGAACAACCTAAAATAAATAACACAAGCAAGGCATTATACACAATAAACTCGTGCCAGTTCCCGATGGGGGCGCGGCCCCATTCCCAAAGACAGAACAAGGCCACCGGTCGGGTGGATGAGGGAAAAGCAGAGGCGCTAACAATCTAGCATATTATCCTCAGAAAAATCCCAAGTTGGAAGTGAAGCTAGGGGGAAAGTTGCTCCTCTAACGGTTCAGTGGCCGGGGGCAGACATATATCACCCCTATACTGGTTCCATCGCCCCCATATCTTATGCCATTTCTTAGGCCGCCCCCGGGCACTATACACCGTCTTCTCCCTAAACATGCTCCAGTCCATATTTTCCATCCATGCTTCCATGGCGGGAGGTCTCTGAGAACCCCACAGTCGCGCAATATCACGCTTCGCCACCATATTTCCTAGGGTCACCCATTGAGTCTGCGCCGCATCATAGTCAGTAGGACCCCAGACATTCAAAAGACAGCGCCGTGCCTCTGGCAACAGTGCAATGCCTGTGACCTCCTGCATCACAACATGAATTCGCTTCCAGAACTCCGCGATCACACCACATTCCCATATGATATGTAGGAAGGTGCCCACCATCCCACAGCCCCTCTTACATAAGCCATCCTCGGAGAAACCCATATGAATCAGTCGGGGCCCCGTGACATAGACTCTATGAAGTATCTTAAGCTGTACCAGCCTTAGCCGTGCCGGGATCGCGGCCTCCTTAGGAGAGGAGATGGCATACTGCCAGTCCTCATCATCCAGTTCAAGGCCGTCCCTAGTCCACTGATCCCGCACCCCGAGGAGGAGGTCAGTCCGGACATTAACAAGCTTCTTGTAGATTAAGGAGATTGTACTCTCCGGCATATGGCCATCTAGGATCCGATCCTCCAAGGGAGAGGACTCAGGCACAGTCTCCCCCTCGACGAGGACGGACCGCAGAGCGTGGCGCACCTGTGCATACCGGAAATATTCCGTACCCTCCAGATCATACTCCGTCCGTAGCTCGTCAAACGATTTCACTCGTCCCTTAACCAGCAGGTCCCCCACTCCACCATATGTTTAAAAGTACTAAGATACCAGGAACATGATCAACAAGAAGAAAGATTATTGTATTAAATCTATTAATGAAACTGGAGTAAAAAAAAAGCCTGAATGTAAAGAAAATATAGAGTTTTGGAGCTAATGGCAGCAGAGGAGGTTAACAAAATATTTGCCAAATATTTACATTTTACTGTTGTAATAGCCATGTTTGCTTATGTTACAAGTTCTTTATCTCTATAATGTATTACGGTGTGCTTCTTTATTCCTGCATACCCCAGCAGTGAACTTGGACAGAGTTATTACCTATGAGTCCCCTTGGGCCAACTTCTTTTAAAATAATTTGTATTGATTTTTAAAAGCAGTAAATATATACAAGTTATTACTGTCCTTTGTACGGAGTGGGTATTGTGTGCATAATATAATAGACATATTTATCCGCAACTATGTATCAGTCCGTATCCGATTTCCATGTATCTATCGCAGTGGAGTCCACTGCCTCCCACCGACATGCAGTATTGCGTCTCGCCACTATCAAGCCTAAGTCACACTGAAGTTTCATGTATTGGAAGGAACATCATCACTCCAGATGCCAGACAATATAAGTCTTATCTACTCTGTCATGTACATTTTCATGGGCTGTGACAGATGACATCTGACCCCCACTCCAAAAGAGTTGTGGATAAGGACACAATGACAGGGTATGAAGAAGGTTCCCACTTGTCCACACCCTCTGAGGCAGAAGTCGGAATCAATCTTCATGAATTTGACCATCTGATTTCTTGGATAGTCGATTCGCTGCAGTATTTTGTTTTGAACCAACCTGAACCCCGCTCTGAGGGTTCCCATTCTTTGATTTTGAAGCACTTCCCCTGAATATCAATCCTCCAACTCCCCCAAATCCATGATCGATTTTTCAATATGCTTTCTTAATGCTCAAGGCGAGTTATTGATTATAGTTTAATATCTATAAGATATTGCCTTTTTATACAGTGTCTCTGCCAAGACCCTATTTTCTAGCATGGAACTACCCTTGATTTGGATGTCTCAAAGGACATGAAGCCCAGAACATGGTTAAGCTGTAAGCAGCAGAATATCTCAGTGTCTGTTTAAAAATGATTGTTTTACAAAGATAAAATCTGAGTCTATTCCCAGATGTAATGAGGTCCCATCTTTTGAATCCCTCCAATTGCATAAGCCCTCTAAGAGTGTTGTTTCCCACCAGGGAGAGGATGCATTTTATCAAAGTTTTAGTTAGTCCAACCCAGGCATGCATTCGTGGCCTTCAATGCCTTCACCACTGACAGTCCCTTCTTTTTATGTCTCACCTACGCAGCACGCATGCGCTGCATAGGAGGACCTTTAGCCGTCGTTCTGCTCTTTTTCAAAGTACATACTCGTACTTGTGGCGGCATCCACCTTGTGGGAGCGAGCAGCAGCACCCATGCAAATTGGCTGTTGCTCGCTCCCGCAGATGCCGCCACAAGCACTAGTTTGCTTCAAAACAGTGTGCTTTAACCTGTGCTTCTCTCCCCGTTTCCTCTCTTTGCCTCAATTTCTTCCTTTTTTGTTATGTTCAACAGTGTTCTTCCCTTTCACTTTCACAATCCCTAGCGTCCTCAAATTTGCACACTCATTGGCAAGTTAAGATCTCTCTCTGCCCTCGGAAGGAACGCGTAGACTTTCAGTTTGTGCTTGCGCCGTCCCTTTTCGAGTTCGAGCACCGCGCGCAATTGTTAATTAGCACGTTCATGCCAGGAGCGGCGTGTGACCAGCGCTTGTTCTCTTTTACTGCTTTTACCCCCTTGTATTCCCGCAAGAGCCTCTCCCTCCTACCTGCTTCAAAATCAGCCTCAGCCGGAGCGTCCTCCAGCACACTCGCCGCAATCTTTGCCTCCTTCCAAATTCCTCTCCCGGGGCAGATCGTGCTTGTGATGCCCCTGCCGCATCGGAAGGGAACCCGTGCAACTGCTCGCCACCCCTTTTCGAGTTCGAGCGCAGCACGGGACCAGCAGAACTCCGGGGAGTCCCGAATCGGTTTTCCCGCGGCCACTTCCTCTGCCGCCGACTCCTCCAGCTCCAAAGCCACCGTGATGGTGAACACAGACCCTCTGGCAATCCTCTACCAACCGTAAGTAATTCCGACTAGTTTCAGGTTATCTTCTGATCTTCCATATGCCCACCCACTTTTTTCTTTCTCTTAGCAACATCCTCCTTCTTTTATCACTTTATCATTAACATTATCATTAACCAATGACTAGGCACTAACATTGCATAGTACAGAGAAACGTTTATTACACTCAATAATCGGATCATCCAGGGCCTGAGTCTGTTGCTCAACTCTACTCATAGTTCCAGGGTATAATGTATCGATTTCCTGCTGGCCCTTATGCCTGGCACAGCTCCTGTCTCTCCCAGTCGCCATAGGTCTCGCCTTTGGGATCTTATAAATGTTTAGCCATGCAACACTTGATGTTGTTGCACCAAGGATATTGTGCTGGATAACTAAACACATATAAGGTCCCAAAGGCGAGACCTATTGGCTATGCCAATGAGTGTTTTATTTGTAATATCTTTTTATTGTGTTTCCTAACAACTGTAACACCTTAAGGCAGTTACAATACAGCTTGTAAACCTTTCCATCTCTGATGGATCCCACAACTCTGCAGCCACCACCTTCACAATGCAAAGCTCTGCTTCAATTCCAGATCGCTTTCTATAAACTTCTGTTTGAAATTCCCCCACCAATCTTCACAGTAATGCCTACAGAACCCCCATGGTGCCCCTTAGGCCTACTCTCTGTCTGAAGAAAAAAACTATGACAAGTGTCCTAGACACTGGGTGTACTACTGACAATCACTGGAGTAGTGTAAACCATTTAAATGAAATTAGTGAACAAATTTCAACAACATGTAACCATAAACTAAATACAGAAGCATCAGTAATAATGCAAAATGTCCATCGTGCAATCTTCACTGAAGCACTGAATGTTGCTCAGTCGTTTTTATTGTGCAAACAAAGGTTCATCCAGGGAAAAGCAGTTCTGCATGAATTGAAAGATGATTTAACAATTCCCACAATGGTAAAACCAATCCCAATGCATTCCGGGCTTTTACAGTTGGGCTTCGTCAGGGAATCTACAAACAAAAGTTGTTGCAATAAGTCAAACATAATATTCACGTATCATAAATTCTGAAACGACCAGTCAGCACCGTGAGTAGGTGTTCCATTTTTCATTTGCTTTCTCACAGAGTACACGCTTGTTTGACAGTCGATCTCGGTAAGTTCAGCGCTCGCGTTCCCCTGTCTCTTCGACAGTGAGGATCCTTTACATGCATTTTTTACATTGTTTCTCCTCATGTTTGTTTCTTAACAGATCTCATGCTCTGGTAGATCTGTTCACCTGGTAGCAGGACTAGAGGTTATTTTACAGTGCCGTTCGGAGGTATCAGTCACAGTTCATTGCCTCGTTTACTTTGTTGCTGTATGGGTGTCTTCACTTTTCATGCATGGCTTGCTCACATACACATCTCAGATGCTCACTCCTTTGGCACTTTCGTGGTTTTGTTGTAACCCTCACATAAGACTATGGCTTAGTGATCCTACATATATTTGCTTTCCTTGTGGAGATGGGGTTTTGGTTTCATTTACGGCCGGTTTAATTTCTTTTGTGTTTTATTTCTGTTTTTTCTGTTAGCTGACATTGTTATAGTTGTGCCCACATAGGTACTTGTACACTGTGATGTTTGTTATCTACTTTTTAATGTCCTACTCACGGTGTTAACTGGTCGTTTCAGAATTTATGATACGTGCCTATTAAGTCTGACTTATTGCAACAACTTTTGTTTGTAGATTCCCCTGACGAAGGGCAACTGTAAAAGCCCGGAATGCATTGGGATTTGTTTTACCATTGTGGCAATTGTTAAATCATCTTTCAATTCATGCATAACTGCTTTTCCCTGGATGAACTTTTATTTGCACAATAAAAACAATTGAGCAACATTCAGTGCTTCAGTGAAGATTGCACGATGGACATTTTGCATTATTACTGATGCTTCTGTATTTAGTTTACGGTTACATGTTGTTGAGATTTGTTCATTAATTTCATTTAAATGGTTTACACTACTCCAGTGATTGTCAGTCAGTAGTGCACTCGGTGTCTAGGACACTCGTATTAGTTTTTTTCTTCATTCTGAATAGAGGGCCATGCAGAGCCTCCCCACGGGGTGCACACTTTAGAAAATTATTTTGTTTCTTTAGTTCAAACTTTGCTATATTTGTGTCTACTCAGAGTTCAATCCAGCTGTCTTTTTGTTTTTCTCCTCTCTGTCTGAGACATCTTCAGACCCTTTCCATGTGGCTAGTATCTTCTCAAACTTATGCGAGGAACCCCTGGTGCAGTAAACCATCTTCTCTGCCCTCATGCACCAGTCCATATTCAATGATCATTTGGCCCCTATGGGAACTTTTGCTCTTCAATCCCTTCTTATTAGCCATGGCCAGCAAATAACCCCATGGTCTCATTGCATGTCAGTCCTCAATGAGAGAGGGTTTGTCCAGAAGTGAAAAGATCCACTTGAGTACGACTTCCAGCAGAGATGTCCAATAATATTTATGAATATCGGACGGGGTAATATCATCATATATCCCTCGACTTGGTGTCTCAATAGCAATGATTCAAGCGACACCATCCTGAAGAAAAAGCGTAATTTATCATCTATGGACTTAAAAAATATAATCCGGGACTCAATAGGGTATTCGTTGGAGAGGGGAGATGAATCTGGAAAGTATTATCATCCAACAAAGGGTCATAGAGTCTGGGAAAGAGAGCGGTCACTTACTCCAGTAATATATATCCTCTAGAAATCTATTTAATGTCATTTATAAATTAAGATCGAACACTTATGTTTTTTGTCATGGGTATTTAAAGCCCTATAGGTCTAGTCTCTGGGCATCCTGAAATCTGAGACCAGACAGTCAATGGAGAGAGTACAGATATGTTCCAATTAATTCTGAATTCAGCTGCAGAGTGATATTCGGTCATCCCATGCATCCGCTCATTTCCGGCCTCAACAAGGGCGTCTTTGCTGACCAGCAAGCCAAAGGCTCCAGCAGCAGACCAAAAACGTAGGAGACAGGGGCCACCCCTGCCTCATGCCTCTTGCTCATCTTAAGGGATCTGATAGATTTCTGGTTACCTTAACCCCGTCCATTGGTTCCTTATACATTAACTTAAGCCACAACCAATACAGTGGCCCAACAGCCATCTTGCACAAGACTTCAAACCTATAGGACCATTCGACTGAGTCAAAGGCTTTGGCCAAGTCAAGAGAATCGACCAGCACTTGCTCCACAGCCCTCTCCGAATATACCATGCAACCATATAAGCGTATAAGATTCAGTCTCCTATTTCTTCTAGGTATCAACCCAACTAGTTAGGGAGGATGTACCAGGTAGGTTGGATTTTGGCATGTATACTCTAAATTCAGGATTGAGTGTTGGAGCAGTGTCAGCAGTCCAGACCATCAAGCAGACTGGAATCTTACATGACAGGCTCTAACATTGAATAGGCAGGTATTGCCCTGAGCTTTGTACCAGATCTTAGAGGGACAACTGCGGCTCAATGTGCTCTTCCAAACGAAAAGTACTTAGAGATTTCCTTTGGTTAAAGGGTATTAATGATAAAAGTTCCCACAAACATGTCGAGCCAGACAGAGACATGAAGAGACTTCGGGTAGCACAGTTTTATTTAGCGAATTATGTTTCTCTGTCCATTTTAGCATGTCTTTATTGTATCTCATGGGAATGTGCAAGGATGGAGGGAACCAGGATCTCTCAATTTCAGGAAGCAATCAGGAAGCAGGGGGCATCTACACCCCTGGTTCACCTGATAGCAGCTTCTTCAGGATGGAGGTGGTTGGTAGAGCGAGAGAGGAGCCACACCTAGTGCCAAATCACAGTGCATCCTAGATAGTCCTGTCTCTTTGGGACTAGCCCGCCTCCTAAGGAGTAGCACCACATCTTTCTTCCTTAGCTACGGTCATCCCAGACCACACATGAGCTCCCTGCGTTGTGCATTTCCAACAGTATCCAACTGATGCTACTCCATGTCCCCATTTAGAAACAGTGTTCTACCGCTGGGTCGGCAGAGGTGCTCGCAGCTCACACTGCATGCTTCACTCAGGGCACTTACCGCGGTAGTCACATGGCACTCGCTGTAGCAGAGAAGGGACATGATTGTCTCCATTGGTCAAAGGCGCACTCTTTCAGAATGCAGACAGCCAGAATTCAATCTCAGTTAGCAAGGATAAACCTCCTCAATTAGGCATCGACTTTGATTATTTCATGTCACAGAAAGCAGCTCTTTTACAAGATATTGTTATCCTCAGCTTTGAGTTCAAAAGGCAGGTCATACCCTCTAAACCCTCCACCTATTCCCTTTTTTGACCAACTTTGATTGCAAACAGCTATATTTGTGTGTTGTGGAGTCCTGGCTAGAGCACATTAAAGGTCTAGTTTCTCCATTACTTCATTATTGGAAGCAAAGTTTTAACAATAAAATGAAAAGTGAAAGAAAACAGGAACGGGGACTAAAGACATGAGGTATTCAAGTTATTATGGTATGATAGCGCAGTATATCTAATGACGGTATGCTTAGCCATGGTACATTCGAAGGATCGAAATCCCCTTTACGTTTAGCCTAACAAAAGGGCCGAGAACCAAACTGCCTCCATCTTGGATTGCGGCTCTTTCGCTTAAGAGTCACGTGACCCTCTTACACACCATCTGCCTTCCCTTTTCACGGTAATTATTAGGAGACAGACAGAGTTGCTGAGAAGCAAGGTCACATCTGCTGAAAGGGAGTATCAAGCGAATTCCTCCAGACCTGGGACGAGAAGGGAGTCACCCTCCCGACCTTCTCTGTAAAGATAGTAACCCTTTGTATGTGTAACCGAAACTAGAAATAGGCATGAGCTCATTAGGGGCGCCAGGACTAACTGGTACTTTTCCACATATAAGGTTTTGTATGCTGTGCTGATAATGTATAAAAGTGTGTTACTGTCAAGGAGCCAGCAGTCTTCCTCGGCGCACCTGATGGGTGAGGATCGACGAGGCTCCTCTATATAGAGATCTATGGTGATTAATAAACGTTTGAACCTTCCACGTTGCCAACTGCTCCTTATTTAATGGATATTGCGGGCCAATGGTAAGTGTGGCCCTTGGAATAATTATTTTTTGACACAACAGTTGGCGACCACGAAGGGACCCCGTGACAGGGTCAAACCCCCCCCGTATTCGGGTGGTGGGATTGGGGGCGTCCTGACCGGTCGACGGGAGAAGGAGCCTGAAGAATTCTCCCACCCTGCGCGACTTTTCGGTACGTCCCCTGCTGCTAGTGACCCTTCACCGGGGTCCTACGGGCTTAACCCAGGGAATGGAATAAGTTGGTCAGGAGGAGTTGGCAGCGGAGAACGAACATTCGTATCTGGGTGCACCCGGTGAGTATAGATTGATTTGATTTGACTTGACGCACGCGTTGTAAACGGTGCATTATGTTTTGTTGAAGCACGCGTCGAGGACGGTGTGCTATTTGATTGATTTGAAAGCCTTCGTTGAGAACGATGCATTTGTCTTGACTTGAGCACTGGTTGCATTTGTTTGAAGCTCGCGCTGGACAGCGGTTCATTGATTCGAAGACACGCACCGGAGAGTGGTGTCTTGCTTGATTAGGTTTGCATTACAGTGGCTTGACTCGAAGTACGTACAGATGATACTGGTTTGATTAGAAATAGCGCGCCGGAGTAATATAGGCGGATTGCACGTGGAAGGACCTGTGACCTGGACTGGGTAGCCACAGGCCATACTCCCGACGAGGCAAGTCCTTGTTGGAGGAGGGGTTGGTCTTAGTGGTGAGCCAGGAGGGTAACCGGAATCCCTGTGTGCAGTTTGAAGCCTGGACCCTGAACCAGAGTCGACGGGCTTGGTTCTCTGATATTGATTGTATGTTGTGTCTGATTGTTGTTTTATATGTACATGTCTAAAAACTAACCAAAATGTCTTGTTTCAGTAAATTGAATTGTTTTGGTTGCTGCTGCCGCACAAGTGACTCTAGATTAGCTGAGAGCCAACCCGCCCCACCGGAGGGCAGTCCGAGCCATTTTATGTATGTCAAACATGGAATCTCTCCTTTACTGTTTTGCACTCTATGGCATAAGTATACTAAGGGTAACGAAGAATTAAGGTGGCCTAAGACTGGTTCGTTATATGAAAAGAAAATTGCGTTCCTACAAGAACAATTGTTTTCTAGGCGAAGTAGGCAAGCCATGTTCGATGCTCTAATTGCATGGCAGAAGGAGGCCAAACAACGGCGAATGAAAGAAGAGAAAGTGGCTAGAGCTAAGGCAGGACAGAATGTTACTCAGAAGGCTATGGCCTATGACCGAGAAAGAGTAGAGCAAGGATTGGATTGCATGAATCGCGATTTTAGACTAAAAATTGATAAAAGTTATGTGACCCGCCCAAATGCGGACGATGAAATAGAAGATCTGTTGGATACCAGGCCACCGCCCCCTTATGTGCCCCAGAAACTATACCCCGAGGTGTCAAGGGCCACAGCCCCGACACCCGATACGTCCCTGGGAGCCTCTGCTCCGGCTCCCCCGGCCAATACTGCCTCTCCCTCCCTGCCTAACCTCTCCCAGTTGTCGGCATCTGTGTCCGACGTTATAGCCCTGTTACCTAATTTATTTTCGACAGCTGCTGCCGGGACCCCTCAGCTGCCGACGGGGTCAATGTCTTCCCCTTCTGTTCTACCCTCCTCCTCCGCGAGCACAACACCAGTAGCAGCTGTAACCACTCCGGTACATCCGGCCAGTCTAACAGAGGGAAGGAGATTGTTCACTCGTTCTGCTTTGGGAACAGAAGAAAGGGCAGCTATTGCCACACAAGCATCCCAGTGGATGCGACATTCTATTTATACTCTTGCTGATATCTGGAGTACCATGAGAGACTACGAGCCGGTAATGCAACAGCATGCCCTGGAGCATATGGCCAACCGTCTCATCTCTATATGGGAACAGGTACACCAGGAGGGGAGAGCTCCGGCCATATTGTATGATATTCTTGATCAGACTCACAGATCCAGATTGACACCTGAAGACGTGTATGGGAAGGTACAGACTTTGGTTTCTTATAGAACTCGTCTGGAGTCCGCCCTTCCCGCCGGATCATCCCAATTCCCTATGCGAGAGGTACACCCTATCTTCCATCCGGAAGTTGCCG
This sequence comes from Triturus cristatus, assembly GCF_964204655.1. Lineage (NCBI taxonomy): Eukaryota > Metazoa > Chordata > Amphibia > Caudata > Salamandridae > Triturus > Triturus cristatus. Next base: position 1,043,996,237 of record NC_140585.1, read on the forward strand.
CGGTGGTGGATGGTAACGGTGTCGTTACCCGTCCGGGAATAGACGCCCGGTTCCAGGAACAATGGGTTTATACCCCTTGGAAGCGGAGTGAGGTATTATCCTTGAAAAGCCAGTTGCCCGACCCTAGAAAGAACCCCACTGCCTATTATAAGGAACTGACCGAAGCCGCCTCGTCAGCAGTGATGACGTTGGCAGATATCGAATTATTCTTCGCCCTACTAGTACCGGTGGATATTTGGCGCCAAGTACATGACCAGGACCATGTCACGGAATTTGGGGGGACATGGGACCAACTGAGAAACTGGGATAGAGATCGCAAACCAGGGAATAAGCCCCGAGCTGAGATATTGGCTCTACCCGAGAGAATAATAACATATATGCATTCATTGATCCCGCCCAGAAAGGTAGATTGGGACAAGTTGACGGCCTGTAAACAAAAGAAGGATGAAAGGGTATCTGATTTCTTCACAAGGTTTGAGGGAGTATTCATTGATTTCAGCGGGCAGGACCTGGCTACGGAGGGAGGTGTACGTTTATTTGTTAATAGATTTGTGACAAATTTGCTACCCGAGGTATCGGCTCGGCTACAGGCAGCCGAGAGTACCTGGACGACCACCACGCCTTCCACGATATTAAGCATGGCTGAGTATTATGAGCATCGGGAAAATGAGAGCAAGGATAAGACAGAAAGAAAGTCGAAGGATTTGAAGACACGAGTATTGTTACAGCAAGTGGAGAGGGGTAGAGGAAGAGGGAGAGGGTTGCAGAATTTCGTTCCGAGAGGGGCGGGGCCCGTGCACTCGACTGGACGAACGGATCTTGGCATAAATCAATGTGCTTTCTGCAAGGAGGAGGGGCATTGGAGAGCTCAATGCCCGTTATTGCATGAGCAGAACGCGGCTTCTAGGGGACGTGGAAGGGGTAGAGTAAGTGGACATCGAGGTGGATACACGAGGCAAGAACAGGCGGTCAGAGGTGAGAACGGTCAAAATTATTTCGATCAGAGTCAGGGTAAACAATACTACCATGACGGACGTGTGACGGATGAGGATATTGGGTACACTCAAGCATAGGATAGCCAAGGGCAGAGTAAGGGGCATGTGTCAATTCCGATAGATCAGGCTGGACCTTATGTCCATGCACAATTGCTGGAGGCATCAGGTAAGTTTTTGGTTGACACAGGGGCTATGAACAGTTCTGTTTCACGTGCCTTGGTCCCGGGGGCTGCTCTGTCTGGCCAGACTAATGTGTCCGTGGGGTTCTCTGGAACTCCGGTGGTAAGCCCCATTTCGAAACCACTTTCCCTTACTGTAGGACCAGTAACGATTGAATCGCCTTTTCTCCTCACCTCTCAGTGTGGGGAAAATCTCCTGGGTATGGATATACTAAAAAGATTGCATGCACGCATCTTTTGCTCCCCCGATGGAGTTTACCTAACTATTAGGAATCCCTCTGTCCCCTCCATCTAATGTTTTGCTAAAACCGACTCCTTACCCCCTGAGCTCGCGACACTCCCGAAAGATCTTTGGGCCCTGGGGGACACTGATGTGGGGTACTTACCAATTCCACCGGTGTCCATCACTTTAAAACAGAATGCTCAACTGCCAAGGATTCTGCAATACAAAATATCCCCCGAAGGTGAACGTGCCTTACTGGCCATTATTTCCGACCTAATTAAAACAGGGGTGGTGGAAGAAACAGTGTCCAATACCTGCAACAGTCCGATTCTCCCGATTCTTAAACGAGCCCCTGTACCCCAGTCCCCTGATTATGCTAATACCTATCGATTTGTGATTGACCTACGAGAAATCAATAAAATTGTGGTACCCCAGTATCCTGTGGTGCCGGACATCAATTCTATTTTAACAATGATTCCTCCCACTGCCACATTTTTCTCGGTGATTGATTTAAAGAATGCGTTGTTTAGTATTCCCATTCATCCGGATAGTAGACATTTGTTCGGTTTCTCATTAGGAGGCCGCAGTTTCAGATTCTGTCGCGCTCCCCAGGGGTACACTGAAAGTCCTAGTATTTATAGCCAAGCCCTGAAGAGGGTATTGGACTCTTTGCAATTGCCCCCAGGTAATGTCCTGTTGCAGTATGTTGATGACCTTCTTGTGGCTTCTGATACAGAACAGGGTTGACCCTGTTTTCACCTCACATAACGATCAAAAGATGTGTTTATTTGAACCCTGCCACGTTGTTACCCCTCCCTTCGGAGGGCGGTGGACAAGACATGCATGATTGTATCTTTCGAACTGAAGAAGAAACCAAGGGTCGGATAGACCTAACTGACACCCCACTCTCTGATGCCCAAGGCGAATTATATGTAGATGGGTCATGTTTCAGATTACCGGATGGTAAGACAGCTGCGGCCTATGCGATCACTACTCTACAAACGGTAGTCGAGGCAGCGAAGATACCATACCGGTCAGCCCAGGCAGCCGAATTGGTTGCATTATTCAGGGCTTGCGAGCTAGGAAAAGGCATCAAGCTGAACGTCTACACCGACAGCCAGTATGCGTTCGGTGTAGCGCACAGCTTCGGGAGGTTGTGGGCAGAAAGAGGATTCTTGACATCTCACGGTGAGAGAATAAAGAATGGGCCACTAGTTGAACGGTTATTAGCCGCGTTAACATTGCCCAAGACCCTGGCTATAGTCAAATGCAGTGCACACAAAACTATAACTGATGATGTGGGGAGGGGAAATGCCTTTGCAGACCAGATAGCAAAAGAAACAGCCCGGTCTGACACCACTTCCATGCTTGTAGTGACAAAAATGATAGAAGCAGAGGTTTTTAATAACACCATAAATAGTGTGAAAGAGCTACAGAAAGAGGCGACCTCGGAAGAACTGATATACTGGCAAGAGCAAGTGGGGAGGCTTGATGAGAATGGGTGTTGGACCGACCTGTCAGAAAGGTGTAGATGGTTGCTACCGAACGCCTTTGTAAATGCAGTGGTAACCATGGCACACGGACCTTCGCATGTAGGAGTTCAGGCCATCTGTGCCATATTGGATTCTGTCTGGTATAATGTCAATATCCCCAAGACAGCTAGGAACTTGGTCCAACATTGTATAATTTGTCTCCAGCATAATCCTGGGGTTAGTATCCCCGTCCTAGCCGGTAGTTTTGCACCACCCACCTTGCCTTTCGAAGTACTCCAAATGGATTACATACAGCTAGAACGAGTTAACAATCTGAAATATGTGCTGGTGGTGATTTGTACCTTTAGCAAATGGGTAGAAGCGTATCCCACGAAGGAGAACACTGCATTGGCAACGGCGAAAGCCCTGGTAAAAGAGTTCTTTCCTCGATATGGGTTGCCAAGGGTGATTTGGAGTGACAATGGGACCCATTTTAATGCTAACTTAGTTAAGTATGTATGCAAGGGCCTGTCCATCCGGCAGAAGTTTCATGCCGCTCGACATCCCCAGTCAGTGGGTCTAGTTGAAAAATATAACGGAATCTTAAAACTGCGATTGGCTAAGCTCCAGGATACGACGGGATTAAAATGGCCCGATCTCCTCCCCCTGGCCCTGTTGTCCGTAAGAACTACTCCCCATTCCCGGAGTGGTATCTCCCCTTACGAAGTCATCTTTGGCAGACCCGCCAACGTATGGGGAGTACCCCGGCCCAAGTCTTTCAGGGACATTGAATATCCTATGTTGACTGATTACTTGTATGCTCTGACTAAAGATCTTCGTTCCATTCATCAACAGATATCTGCCACACTGCAGCCCCTGCCGGAGGGTCCTGGACACGGCGTAGAACCAGGACAGTGGGTCCTGGTCCGAAACTACCAACGGAAATCGAGTTTGGATCCGCGCTGGTCCCGGCCTTATCAAGTGCTCCTGGCCACGCGAACAGCGGTGAAAGTCGAAGGGAAGCAGCACTGGATCCATATCTCCCATCTTAAGCGAGTTCCTCTCCCATTGCCAAGGGAGAAACTGGACCAGGAGGAAGGTCAGCCGACTCAGGGTGAGCCCAGTGCAGAAGAGTCACTTTCCCCGGACACCCGCAGAGAGGTTGACGGGCGAGGGGAGAGTGCTGAGGGCATTGAAACCCCTTTTTGTCGCCACCCAATCGTCCAAAGTGAAGAATCTGGTTGGGAGCCCAGCTCCTCATCTGACCCCACTGTGCCCACCTTGTTCACGAATCCTGAAACCCCTGGTCGGGATCGATATCACCTGCGGCCCCGAAAATAAACGAGTCCCAGGTCTAGCCCCGGCAAGTGCAGCTGGAGGCCGCTGCAGAGACCTGAGGATTGTCGGAACACTGGACTGAACTCGTTGAGAGCATGGAACTTTAAGTAAAGCTCTGTTCAGAACGAAGATAGAGACATTGATGAGACGAACAGGGGCCCAGGTGGAGATCTCTTTTCAGCACGAGTTGCGTCAAGTGTGACTCCAACGCGAGAAGTTTTTGCTTTTTTCCTTTTTTTTGTTTTCCTCAACAATAGGAGTCTGCCTGTGAGGCTCTGAACGGACACAGGAAAGAAGCACCCTCCGGCAGGTCGGACTGCTTGTAGACCCCCCTTGTTGCCCGAGATTATATTGGACTTTTAGTGAGGAAAATGTACCCTTTTGCTCGTTTTGTCCCTGAAGACGGGCGTCCCCTAGCACCCCGTGCTGTTCCCCCGCATTTGCCAATGTTCTCTTCATGGAGCTTGCGTGTAAAAGTTGTTTTCATTTTTATACTGATGGTATCATTTGTACTATGCTTAGGTTTGTTCATATATTTGGAACTTCGTCATCCTGTGCACACCCTGATAATGTCTACTCCTGCTCCTAAAGAACATCATTTCCAGACTTTCGCTCCTCATAAAGAAAGACATCGACAGACATATGTCCATAATGCCTTTATCGAAATGCTGCACCAGACTCATAGTTCTACAAATGTTACTGATTGTTGGGTCTGTGGGCTTCTCCCGTCAGTAATGCATAAGCAAGACTTGTTTATATCAGTGCCTTTTTCTTACCTAGGTAGTTGTGAAGCCTGGTTTAAAATGTTGTCCATGTTGTACGAACACTATGCTATAGATGAACGTCGATTCTCAGAGAAGGATTATGCCTTGATTTTAGCATACATAGAGACACACCAAGGTTTCACCCCTAATGCTGAGGGAACGGATGGTACCCTTGACCCCACCGCCTGTATGAACGTGTATACTGATCATGAAAATGATACCTGGTTGAGGGATGAAATACTGGATTTCATGACTTTTAACTTTACTGAATATTTCAAATACTTCCAAGAGCGAAATGTCTCAAATGAAAAAATCATTCCGGTCCCGGTGTTGAATACATCCTCCTCTTTCTGTGTGCAGGGGATGGGGCATTTGTTCGTAGGATATAGCAGATGTAATTACACTTATAAACTACAGACATACAGTAGCCCCCCTACACTCACCCCTCCCAATGTTTATTTTGTATGTGGTAAAAACGCCTATACCTGGTTGCCCAGAGGGTGGATGGGTAGGTGTTACTTGTCTTTCCTTTACCCCCCGGTGTACATAGCTCCTTCTGACTATCATAAGTCTCATACTTTAAATCGACGAAGCCTAACAGCTGTAGGCGCCAGTAATGATGCCACTGACCAAACCGACACTCCAGCGCAACATTTTGTTGATATTATAAAAGGAGCGTTGCCCATATGGGGACCCATCCTAAATAGTAAGGAGGTTAGGAGGTTATCCAGAGTGGTGGAGGGGGTGATTAACACTACGGCAGGGATATTGACTAATATCACAGTGGAGCTCCAGGCGACCCGGCTCGTGACCCTTCAAAATCGTCTTGTTTTAGACGTTATCCTAGCTGATCGAGGTGGAGCTTGTAGGGTCATCGGCAGTTCCTGTTGTGTATATATACCTGACTCCGCCCCTTCCGTTCATCTAGCTATCCAGAAACTGCATCGACTAGCCTCTGAAATTCACACCGACACTGGTACTTGGTCATTGTCCGGGTGGTTCTGGGGTTTGGTGACCGCCTGGGGATGGAAGTTATTTATGATTCTCCTGGGGGCGGTAGGATTCCTTTTTACCTGTTGCATTTGCCTGCAATGCGGGCCGGCCTGTTGTGCATATTGTGCTACTCAGGTTCGCCGATCCATTCCTAAGCCCACGTCCAACCAAACCAGAATCGATGCTCAACGGACCAAGAAAGAGACGCATGATTTAATGCAGATTGATGAGGGTATTTTCGAAGACTGACTTCGTTATTAGCTATGCTGCGCTAAAGGGCCGTTCTGAGGTATTCAAGTTATTATGGTATGATAGCGCAGTATATCTAATGACGGTATGCTTAGCCATGGTACATTCGAAGGATCGAAATCCCCTTTACGTTTAGCCTGACAAAAGGGCCGAGAACCAAACTGCCTCCATCTTGGATTGCGGCTCTTTCGCTTAAGAGTCACGTGGCCCTCTTACACACCATCTGCCTTCCCTTTTCACAGTAATTATTAGGAGACAGACAGAGTTGCTGAGAAGCAAGGTCACATCTGCTGAAAGGGAGTATCAAGCGAATTCCTCCAGACCTGGGACGAGAAGGGAGTCATCCTCCCGACCTTCTCTGTAAAGATAGTAACCCTTTGTATGTGTAACCGAAACTAGAAATAGGCATGAGCTCATTAGGGGCGCCAGGACTAACTGGTACTTTTCCACATATAAGGTTTTGTATGCTGTGCTGATAATGTATAAAAGTGTGTTACTGTCAAGGAGCCAGCAGTCTTCCTCGGCGCACCTGATGGGTGAGGATCGACGAGGCTCCTCTATATAGAGATCTATGGTGATTAATAAACGTTTGAACCTTCCACGTTGCCAACTGCTCCTTATTTAATGGATATTGCGGGCCAATGGTAAGTGTGGCCCTTGGAATAATTATTTTTTGACACAACAGACAGATGTTAGTAAAAGCTTCTGAAATAATAAAAATCTCCTGTTCTTTATTTGGAGGAATCTATGGATTGTAGTCAAAGAGAACACCAAGCAAAAGCAGGATAGGCAATAAGCAAACATGCGGTAAAAACTGCGTTAATTGAAACGGGACAGCAAATACTACTAAGATAGACACACTGCGGCAGATTGGTGGTATACAGAGAACGGTCTCCGGATTTCAGAGCAACTGAAATCCATAACCTTCTGAGCAAGATGTTTCTATTGTGGCACACAGCACCAGCTCTTAGAAATTAGCAGACCTCTGTACCTGAACCATAAAGTTCAAACAAGGAAACAATGGTCAAGATATCAGCCAGTGCCAGTTCAGCAGTAACAGAACAGTGAGAGCCTCTTGAAAACGGCAACCAGTGAACTATTAGCAAATAGGGCACAAGAAAGACCCATAGATGAGCGATTACAGAGGTTGCCTATTGGAAAAACCGCAGTTAAATCTGAACAGAAGACTTGGGGCCTGATTATGAGTTTGGCGGACACAAACGTGACGGATATCCTGTCCGCCGTATTACAATTCTGTTATATGCTATCCACGTTTGTGACAGAGTATCCCATCCGCCAAACTCGTAATCAGGCCCCTAATGACAACACAAGTTATGATACGATAGTAACACAGGCCTTCATATCAAAACCTAAAAACAAACAAAGTAGAGACTACAGATTACATTAAAATGAACTGAAGTAACAGAAAAACAGGTCTGGTGATTTGCAGCAGATACAGTACTGCAGAGTGGGGATACACTGGACTTACGTGCACAAAGATAAAGCAAAGAAGGGAATATTTAGGAGATTGTAATGCCATTGAAACTATTAACTGTACTGAAGACTCTGCGGACTGGAATATTAAGGCCTCTGTGCACTAGAATACAAGAGACACAATACAAACTGGACTAAGGACTCTGTGGACTGCAATATAAAGAGCATTATGAATCAGAATACTAATGGCATTATAGAATGCAGTACTAAGAACACTATGTAATGCAATACTAAAGACAACAGAATTTGTGTTATTTACCAAGAATAACAAGCAAAAAATAGTACAAACCTGGCTCAATGGCGCAAACCTTGATGACTCTGAACCCCAATTGTCACCAAATGCAAGGTCACCCTGCACATCAAACTCACCCTCAAGGAACACATTGCCAAAAAACACAAAGATAACTTGTTACAAGCTCTCTATGCTTGTACTCTCGAACCTGGATGTTGGTACAGCCCTGCCCCATGGTCTCCTAATCACCATACTTGCACCCCCCCTCCGAGGGAATCCTATATACCAAAGCACGTCTCATCCAAGCCCTGAATAAATATGATTGTAATACCGTTCCCCCTTGCTGGTCCACACCATCTTCAATACCAGCTGCATCATTTACAAAAACATCATGACCAGCACCCCTATATATCTTGCGGACAAGCTCACCAGTTCTGGTGGTTCTCAGCACATATGCACTCAGGCCACCATCAGACTGGAGACTATGAGCCATTAGGCAGCAGGCCATTTCCACCTATGCACCAGGACCTGCAACAACATCCCTGTACCCATAACGACCACCCCAACAGTGTTCAAATTTAGGAAACAGTTGAAGACACATCTCCTTAAAGAACGTTACATTACAATTCAGCAACAATCTATTAAAAGCTACCACTCATTTCACTCATTGACTGTATATGCTGGCCTTTGACCCGGTACAGCATTTCGCTGTCTTTTATGCTAGATTAGCGCTATACAAATACAACATTTATACATAGAAAAAGCTGAAGTATTAAGAACCTTTTAGAGTGGAGCACTAAAGTAACACAGTGGTGGGCAGATGTAAATGCCAAAAGGGGAGAAATCTAGAAAAAGGAAAAGCATTAAATATAAAAATCTCTAGCTGATAGTTTCCGGAAGGGACTGAGTGCAATGGAAGAAAATGTGGCATAGAGCAGCATTAGGGGCACTCAAGAGAAGTATATGAATAGGCTGCAGAAAGAGCCCAGGAGACAAGGAACTATGGCAGGAGCATGCACGGAAGGGAGCTGCTGTCATGAGCATACCACTTAGGGGCATTACAGATCATTGGTCAGTTCCCAATGTCTTCTAAAAGTGTTACCTTTTGCCTGGAGATTGATCAAGGAAATGGAAAAACAGCAGTCTCAGCTGAAGATTCTCCCTCTGTTCAGGTTTTAGTCCCCAGTGGTTGGAACTCACCGTACAGCTTGCAAAAGTCATCAATGATCCCACAAGCAATATGTTCCATTGTATGCACATAAAAAGGTCTTGGGGATCCCACACCCCTATTTTGCTTTTACATAAGCTTGTTTGTTCTGTCTACTTGACGCAGTAAACACAAGGAGATGATGGACAGAGTGCTGAAACTTTTCAGACACTCACCTCCCAGTCACAGATCTGGGTTAAATCCATCACCATTCTTTAGCTCACTTCGCCACCCCAGTTCAGACACAGCTATATGCAAATCAGTCTTGACCCTGTGCCTCATGGGAACAGCCCAGCCCGAACTGCCAAGCCATGTCTTCCCTGGACCGGAAACAAGCATCCTGGGACCACTTTCGGGCTAACAGCCCTCATCAGCCAGGCTAGGTTCAATCCAGTGGCAAAGTGAGCAAGGAACCCAAGTCTGGGCATACCATGCCAACTTAGGGCGAACAAAGCAAACAAAAGGAGATGATGGACAGAACGCTGAAACGTTTCAGACACCCATCCCCAGTCACAGATTTGTGTTAAATCCATCATCGTTCTTTAGCTCACTTCGCCACCCCAGTTCACAGAGCTATATGCAAATCAGTCTTGACCCTGTGCCTCATGGGAACAGTCCAGCCAGAACTGCCAAGCCATGTCTTCCCTGGACCGGAAACAAGCATCCTGGGACCGGTTTCGGGCTAACTGCCCTCATCAGCCAGGCTATCTTCAATCCAATAGCAAAGTGAGCAAGGGACCTATGTCTGGAGTAGCGAAGTGAGCTAAAGAACGATGTTGGATTCAACCAAGATCTGTGACTGGGGGTGAGTGTCTGAAAGGTTTCAGCACTCAGTCCATCATCTCCTTGTGTTTACTTGACACAGTACCCTATAAAGACAAGTAACCAAGGTGTGTATTAATCTTGGCCTTGATGTCTACTGTGCACTTCGTCTAGTCTTACCTGCAGCACCAAGTTACTTCATTTGGCGATGCTGTTCTTGGGATGCAGAGTGGCTGATGGCATTCCTTCACAGACCAGGGTCAGTCTCAGCATCACAGTTTTGTTTGTGCTACTTCGTAGAAGGCTCTTAAAAACCATAAACTCAACCATGCTCCCAAGATCTTCATGTGCCAAATGTTTGCAACTGGCAGCAGCAGCTCAACAAACAATGTCACACTGAGAGCCACAGTTACAAAGCACACTGCAATCTAGATTTATGCCAATAAGGATGTGTTACTTTGAATATACCTGTCCCATCTTTGGCCTTTGGAGGCCTGCTGAAGGGCATACGGTCTTCCAGAGGTGAGGCTATGGGGTTCACCATCAAAACCCTCTCAATTGTAGGAGGCTTTTAGAAAGAAGAGCAGCAGAGCACTGCAAGTGTAACATGGTTCAAAAACCTACTGGATGCAAAAACAAGGTTGCATAAATATCTTCCAACGGGAAAAGACTGAGTTGGTGGTTTCACCTGGAGTACCACAGGAGACAACAATCTTCCTCCTCTGTGAGTCTGGAAAAGGGAAAAAAAGCTGGCCCCAGAGACCACTGGGCATTGTAGTTCTCAGAATGTTATGAAGAACTTTCAGTGCTTTCAAAATCAATGGCAAGTACACTGCGCATGCAGTACCATGCATAGACCTTTCAGAAGAGACTGCCAAAACATATAGCGACAAAAGAACAGTTAAAGAATGACTGTAGTGATAAATTCCAAGTCCACGTTAACCAACAGTTGTCACCTTCTGGTGATCAGCTGGCAGAGATGTTACACTCTCCCGTCCATACAGTAAAATGTCCATCTTCGTCTGAAAATAGACAAGCAATGGAATTCGTTTCTTTTGGTCTCCTACAATGATCTCACACAGTTTTATGAAAACAATGAAACTAACTAAACAGTCGAATCTTTCTATGCAAAAAGCCATTTGTTTCTGCTCCTAGTCCCATAGGTAATTATTATAAATGCTTCACTGACACAGAGCACGTTCCCTTAAAGTCTTCTTTTCTTTTGACTTCGTAGCATATTGTGTTGGCACCACTGGGAAACTTTGCAATGGCGTATATTCCCTTGGCCACTTGTCCTAACACCTAGAGAAGAACCCTGAAGGGACTGGAAAGGGCTTCTGCGTGCTGGGTGCAGGGCGTGTATCTTGGAATATTGGAGATCCAGCAGCTCCAGCACAGCCCACCATGGGATATTGCCAGGCACATACGCATGTAGATGATGTACACCACCCAGAACCCGTTCCTGCTGCAAGGAAAAGGAGGCGGACAGGAAAGCGAGGCATTCACAAATAATCAATGAGAATCTATCCATAAGAAATCCATAGTCTCACTCTATTTCAGCATCCTCCGAGCTTCTAGCGGTGGGCAAACCAATACCAAGACCATACTGTACCTGATTTCACCAACCATACTATTAAAAAGCACGTCAGTATAAAATCAGGAAAATGCCTAGGAAACGAGTCTCAAAACGATACTTACAGTAAAAATCAATTAGCTGTGTATCAATAACAAGAGGGCAGGATGTCCTAGTCTCAGTATGCTATCTATATTCGGATCAGAATCTAGTATTCTTGGCAAAAATCCTTAAACATGCATATTGTGATACGGTGTGAGGGTGGTCTTCAGCCCTAGATGGATCATTTCCTAACATTCGTTTGTGAGCATCTATTAGCCCTGGTGGCAATGCAGTTACATTGCGCTATTATCTGGAAGAGTAGACAAGGGCTTGTTGACGCGACGGCTGGTTTATGCAAGAGCAACATAAACAAGCATCATGCCCAGCTGGCAGGATCTGTACCAAACTCTCAGCTGTCTTCGATACATGATCTCGAGCTGTGGGTTCTAGTCATCCATAAATGAAGTCTCTCACAACGCTACAGTGTATGAGTGAATTAAAATAGATACGCGCCATGTTTAGCTGAATGAGCGCTTTGTGTATTTCAGCTTTACACTGTATACACTGCCAGAAGCCCGCGTGTTCATTTACAGAATACACATAAACGAAATATTTGCAGGAAATTAAAAATAGCAAAAGAAGACAGACTTTTGGCACGAGGTCTAGTCCCTGATGCCAGCGTTATTTTGAGATTATAATCAGGCATGGGTCCCAAGATAGGCATCATGCTTCAGCTATTTCAGTCCTCTTTTCGGGTTTAAGAGATGCCCAAATAAAACAAGTAATTGCCAACTGACTAAGAGGAACATTTTGAACAGAAAAACATTTTCCCAGTGTAGAGTCTCTTAAATACATCGTCGGTGGTCTGCACCGAATGTAGCGTCTAAACATTTTAATCTATTTTTTATGTATTTTACAGATTCCATGTTTTTAGCACACTGTTTTCAATCTCTTTAATAAATACCATTATTTCTCTATAATTGTCTTCTGTTGAGTGCAAGTATCCAAAACCTTTCTTTCTTCTATCAGTAAACCTCAATACTCAACTACTGCTGTCCACGATGTATTTAATCTAACCTGCCCTCCCACAATGTTGTCACAATTATGGTGTCGTCTCATCAATCTTCCCACCAAAATGTAACCTTCATGGTATATTATACTACATTCTTACCTTCATTCTCAGAATTTCTTTTGCAATGTTATGTGTTTACATGGTCACCAACTTTCACTGTTGTTCCCCTAGCAGCGACGTGTGTTGTGCCTCTGACTGCAGTGACATCATTCATGTGTGTAGCCACCAGTATCACGATTTTTAAATTCTATGGTTTCACTGGGCTAAACAGCCCCTAACAAAAGATCCTATCTGTATATGTACAGCCTTGAGGAAGCCCCGGGCGATCCAACCCTAGAGGGCAAAGCACATTTTGGCTGACACAGATCTATCATTACCACTTTCAATGATGTTCCACAAAAATACTAATACCTCTACTGTACTTGTTTCTTTTATATTCTTTTGCATGCCAACCCAAAATACATAAATGTGTGCCTTTATGGTAGAGAACATGGTGAAATAAAGAAAAAGTGCAATTTCAAAATGATTAGATTTTTTTTAAATTAAAGTTTTTACAAAAACTTACATCTGGTGTTTCCTGCAGGTACATTGCATTACTCTTTCAGTAAAATCGAGTTACAGTCATAGGTCTCTCTTACTAGCATCAACAGTAACATGAGATCAGAGCGACATTAGCATCATGTTGTATGGCTGATTCGGGCGATGTAAAGCGTACATACAACTTAAAGTGCCGCCCTCTACGTGGTCATCTATCCTTCATTAGGCGACCTCCCATTTATTTACTAGCAGTGGGCGTGCGTGCTTATTTTATTATCAGGTCGCGCCTTATGTGGGCACCAGTACCATCCCGCTCCTCCCCAACTCCGCCACCTCCCACATGGACCTCAGTCCAGATCCGCCTGCAATCCAGATAGGTTCTTAGCGGGCCCCAGATATCTTTCGGTCTGAATCTGGCTGGCAGCAGGCGCCAGGGCTCCTCTAGTTGCTCCTGGCAGTACATTGCATCTCTCAGCCAGGTGTTTTTCTGCAGAGCATTCCCTTGCACCCACTGCATAGCCACAATCGGTTTAGCCAGAAGCAGCATTACCACAGTGAGCTTACGCACCTCTGTGGGTACGTCCCTATAGTAGCCTAACAGCACTACCAGCGGGGTTCGCTGCAGTTTAGTGCCAGTCACTTTATTGATGCAGTGACCCACCTGTTCCCAGAAGTTTGTCACAGCTCCGTATCACCAAGCTAGGTGCAGAAAGCCTGCATCATCCACTCCACAGCATGCACACCATGTCTCCCCCTGGAGTCCACCTTCAGTAGAGTGGCCGGGGTGGTATTTATTTTATGCAGCTATTTAAAGTGTATCGAGCGCAGTCAGTAGTCAGGCAACAGTGCTCCTGTCGGCGTACAACAATAGCGCCAGTGCACATCTGCTAATTTAATGTCAAGGTCAGCCTGCAACTCAACTCTGGCCCTAGCATGGACAAGAGATGCTTTATCAGGCATAGTTGTATACAGTCCAATAATCGGTCTCTTGAGGGAGGGGGATGTCAGTATTTCGGTCAGAGCATGCAGCGACTGGTAGGTGTGACGTATCTCTTTGCATGTGTCTTTTATCCAGGATTGTAGCAGTCCGGAGGTCTACGGCTAGCCACCTCTTGCATCTGATGGAGTGCTACAAAGATGTTCTCAGAGAAGAGGTTGGCCACCATAGTCAGATGCAAGGGCCACATGAAATGATTTTTATTGAATGTTTTTATAATGTGTTTTTAACTGAATGGTCTCTAAACGCTATGCTCTGACTGATAAAGTGATTAATAAAGTAAATAGTGGGCAAAAATAATTACGTTGTGTGATAATAAATAACAATTAATTTTACAACTGTTGGTTCAGTGCTAATTAATCTAGACTTCTGCATTAGAAATATACTACGACACAGAAGGGAATTTTGTTTTTCACTAGTGGCAAGTCAGTGCAATCATACAGAAGACCCTGGCCCTCACATGGTATGTAAACCTACAATATTTTATTCAGGTGAGAGCTTAATGGCCTTACGCCCGCCGATGCGCCAGAAATGTAATCTGCTTAAGTGTGAACATTTAATAAAACCGGACTACCCCGAATGTTTAGGTTGTGACACTAAATTCCCTAAAATTTTAGACTTGCCACTCAACTCCCTGAGAGAACCAACGACTCAATACCAAATGTATAGTGACCTACAGTTAGCCCTTATTAATGCTAGGTCCTTGGCCAGACATAAATATGAAATAGCTGACTTCATTACAGACTACAAACTTGACGTACTATTTGTAACAGAAACATGAGGTGATGTCACATCAGATTCTGATTTTAACATTGCGGCTCTGCTTGGTTCCAAAGTTCACAGAAATGATAGACAATTAAAAAGAGGCGGTGGACTGGCATTGATCCATAGGGCTGAACTAAGCTCTTTTTGATCAATAATTACCACGCCTGATTGTGAAGCCCTTCTTTTCAAAATTACTCCCTCGGACACTTTTAAAGGCCTCTTGATCTATCGTCCTCTAGGCCCTAGATCTATATTTTTGGTTAACTTCCATTCACTGTAAGAGCTCAGTCTCCACTCTAATTTCTTCACAATTTTAGGGGATATGGACTTTCACCTAGAAACATTTGAAGATAGATACACGGAGGAGCTAATCGATATGACATCGGAGTTTGGCCGGAGACAGCTGGTTCATGATGCCACGCATAGTGCAGGACACACCTTAGACGGCATGTTTACCAATAACCTGGCCATCTCCAGCATACCTACCCTTCCGTTAATCTGGTCTGATCACCATGCCATTCTTTTTAGATACAAGTCCCTACGAATCAACAGCTCTAATACGGTAAATTCAAAGATCACTGGCAGAGCATGGCACAAAATTGACTCCACAATTTTGGTCAACGAGTTAGCACGAAGCCAACTGGACTTGGAGAAGAATGCAGAAACCTCAGCCATAAATTATACCACTTGGCTTGAGACTAACTTCGCAAAACTAGCACCAATCACGTGGATTAATCAAAACAGAAACGCACCATCTGCCCCATGGTTCTCTGAAGCCCTGAGAATGGACAAACAGGCTTGCAGAAGGCAAGAAAGGATTTGGGGCAAAAATTATGAGCCATCAGAAAGAAAAAAAAATCAATATAAATCCATGCTTTTAGATTTTTTTTTAAAAGCTGATTTTGGAGAAAAGTCTCTACTATCCAGCACAGATAGAAAAAGCCGGCAGTTCCAGTAAAGAATTATTTCAAACTGTGAAAAATTTGACCACTATTACGAAAGATGATTCCGTTAATCATAATCAAGAATTCTGCGATGCTCTGGCTCTCTCTTTTAGAACAAAGGTAGATCAAATCTATGATCAGTTCGCCCACTCCACGACAAATGCTAATACCACTGAGCAAGAAAATAGTATGAAAGTCTCTCTTCTTAACTTCTCTCTTACTTCTCCTACGCAAATCATCAAACTGATCTCTACGGCCAAATCAGGTTCTCCGGAAGATCCTTGCCCTCCTAGGATCCTACAAAACATTTGCCATTTCATTGGACCGTATCTATCCAAGATGTTTAACCAGATGATATCGCAAGGATCCTTTCCCACTGTGTGGAAGCAGGCCTGTATCTTGCCTCTTCTAAAAAAAAACAATTTAGATGCAGCTGACACGGCCAATTACCGGCCCATTGCGAGAATCCCACTTCCACCCAAAATAATCGTGAAAACCATAAATGTGGAACTTTCCACTTTTATTGCTGCTAATCAGATTCTAGATCACAGCCAATTTGGTTTCAGAGCTAATCATAGCACAGAGTCGGCTCTGATTAAGACTACAGAAGAAATTCGTTCTTCACCAGACGGCGGTGGATCGGCACCTTGGTGCTGCTCGACCTATCCGTCGCATTCGATACGGTAGATCATACCCTGTTGGTTCATCGACTAAAATCTATAGGGAAAGGAGGGAAAGCCCTCTCCCTGTTAACATCGTTTTATATCAGAGAGGACTCAAACAGTTCATCTTGGGAAGTTTAAGTCGGCACCCTTCACCCTCCCATGTGGTGTCCCACAGGACTCTTCGCTGAGACCCACACTCTTTAATATGTATGTTTCGGAATTGGCACCACTGATAAGAAGATTTAACCTGATTCCTACCTCCTATGCCGACGACACCCAGTTGCTGATCTCGACAGTGGATAAGGATACCAATCACTCTTTAAAACTCAATGATTGTATGCTCACCCTGAGTCACTGGATGAGCACTCATTGCTTGAAACTAAACTCAAGCAAAACTGAGGTGATCATGTTTGGAAACCTTTTCCCACCTTGGTCCCCAGCTTGGTGGCCAGATACTCTTGGCCCTCCCCCTACCCCTGTGGATAAAGGCAAGAACCTTGGGTTTATCATAGATGAGAAACTTAGCTTTAAAGCTCAAGTTTCCAAGGTTGTGTCTTCCTTGTTCTTCACGATCAAGACTATAAGAAAAATTCTCCCATTCATTCCAAAATCCTCTAGAAAGCTGGTTGTAACCTCTTTAGTCTTGTCTAAACTTGATCACTGTAACAGATCAATGTGCAATCTACTCTCCCCAGAAAGTTACAGGCAGTACAAAACGCTGCCACAAGACTGATTCTAGATATACCTAAATATCAGTCTGTTAGACCAGCAATTCAAGACCTTCACTGGCTGCCAGTCGGTCAGCGGATAAAGTTTAAGGCACTCTGCATCGCCCACAAGGCACTGCACAAAGAAGGGCCAAAATTTCTAGGGGACCTTTTTAGAATGTACTCCCCTAATAGACCTCTGCGTTTGGCCAATGCCAATATGATGCCGGTGGTCAGAATCAAAAAGATGAACTGGGAGGGGGGAGTTTCAGTTATAATACCATCAAGGAATGGAACTCCCTTCCTTTATATCTCAGAAAAATTCCCTCCCTTCTTGAGTTCAGAAAACACCTGAAGACCTGGCTCTTTTAGAAGCAGTAGTCCATAGCACAGTATGTAGCACTGGAAGCGCCAAGACACCTGAGGGTATACGTGCGCTGTATATATTTAATTCACATAACAGAAGTTCAACATTGGGATCTATGCAATAGGTATCGCATTAGCATAGAGACCGGCCAGTGTGGCTTGTTTTCTCTTGCCAACTTTAATTTCAACAGCTGGGCTTCTTGGGGTAGAAGAAACAACAGCATTCAATGGGCATGGGTGTGAGTTGTCAGTCTCAACAGCCATGTGCGGTGGATGCAGCCCAGAATGGAAACAGTAATGTGCAAACTGAGCTTACGCACAAAAGTAATAGACAAAGTCAGGCGCGCACATACCCCCTGTTCAAATCGTAGAGTTATTACCGCCCATGAAACCCAGAGTTGCCTCCCTGCCTAAGTCAATCCTATAAATAAAGATCTAATTCAGCCAAAGAAGGCCTTTATCAACAGCATGGGAATATTAAGAGAAAGATAAAGAAACCTGGTCAGTATGACCATTTTAGCAATAGCAATCCTGCCCACCTACGAAAAATGCAGTTTCATCCACCTTGGCACCCTGTACTCTAACTATGCAATAGCTCTGCCATAGTTTTCACTCCTAGTACCTCCAGGTCTCTCCTAATCGAAATACCCAGGTACTTACTTACGCAGAGTCCACCTTACTTACGTAGAGTCCACCTTACTTACGCAGAGTCCACCTTACTTACGCAGAGTCCGCCCACTGTAAGGAGTGGTCTGATTCAAAATGCTGTATTTACATGTTAGGGGAAGATAACGGGCTTGGACCAATTCACAGTGATGCCCAAAAGGCTTCCAAATCTGATTACTTTGTGACAGGGCCGGTCGGAAGACAAATAGCCCATTGGCTTCCGGGGAAAAGAAATGCTCCGTAGTAGAGATTGATGACTCGCTTTATGCACGTCCTCAGAAAGGAATCGTTTAATGTAATATAGATTCAATTACTGTTTTAAAAAGCAGCGGGGTTCTTGGCATTCTGTTGAGTATTTAATTTATGTGATGATGAGCCATTCATTCAACCCCTAACGAGTTAGGATGCATTTATTCCCGCGCTGCCTCCTGCTTCCTCTCAAACGCCTCTCTGGAGTTTAAAAAGCTTGGGAAACAGTAGGTTCATTAAACCATAACAATGCTCAAGTCAAAACCATAAGCAACGATGACCATGGCTGTTCAATCTAGGCCCATAAGAGACCCTGCCACTACCATTTTTTTCTGACGGGGGATGTATCTACTAGAACGATGTCCTGGGCCAATCCATCGCCACATTCCGGTTCCTAATTGAAGAGAGCATGTTCTTGTTTTTATAAGCTGCAAAAGGCCTTGGTAAATCCATGAGCTGGAACAGGCTGGGCAGCTCCGCTCATCTCAGGGTTAATTGTGGAGGCTCTTGTAGAAGGAGTTGCCTCTAAAGATGGAGACCATAATCCATGTGCCGAGGGTGCTTCCTGATACTGCCTTTTATAGCAGGTTGGGTAACTCCAATGGTGTTTCAATAACTCATAAGTTTGGAAGGGACAGGATAGCTATGTTGGACTGAGAACGAACCTTCCCATTTATAGAACGCCCCAGATCTTAATTTTAACCTTGGCATGTGCATTGACTCAGTGGCCTTGCCTATTATAATACAGGCTTACACTCAATGCTGCAGACTTTGCATGGGCTTGCAAAAGCATTCCCATCTGGGTGACTTGAAACATGGATGTTCCTAACAGTGCATAGTAAAGGGACTATTTGTTATCAGGTCAGGATCTAATGTAATCATTGACTGTAACTGCATTAGGAACATGGAAATGAATGGAAAGGTGAAATATGGGCCACTTGGGTGAATGAAAGCCATAGTGGCAGGGGGCTGCCCGGGTGAATGAGAGCCATTGTGGCTTAATGATGTCTAGAAAGTCTCAACAGGGCGGGGGACGGTACGGGAATGTTGCCTAACGTCCTGGTGGTTCCAATGGAGCTATAGTGGAGAGCTGGGGGAATGCTGCATGTGGGTGAGGCAAAACAAGTCCTCTTGTTAGCCGTAGTGGCTGTATGGATCCCCTGAAATCAGTATGATAGGGAACCTGAAGGGGTAGTGAGCTGCACCCCGAAGTGTCACTGTAAATTGTCGATAACATTTGCGGGGGTTACCCCTGTCGAACTACCCTTATCTACGCCGGGCTCGCTTGTTTCACTTGCTCACTAGCATTCATAGGTTAATTCTTCTTGCGCCTCACTACTTTTGAAATGTTACCAGCCGCCACTGCTTTGCGTATTAACTGTTAAAGATTACCCACGGGATTTCTGACATAGAGGGTTATATCATCAGCATAAATTTATGTCACTAGCGTCTGTGTTGTGTAGTTGAGACCACAATGGGCATGGTGCTTTTGTAATCTGACTGCCAAGGGTACTCGCAAACAATATAGCCTGGTAGGTGCCACAGCAAATCACGAAAGCTTGCGATACCCCCCCATAGATATTGTATACAAGCTAGAGCATAGAGGAGTGAAATCTACTGGAGAAAAGCAGGGCTGAGGCCAATTCGAGACAGGAGTGGGGACAGATATGTCCAGTTCAATGAATCGAAAGCTTTAGAGGCATCCAGGAGAACAGCCACTGCCACTAATCTCTGGGTTCAGGGAGTATAACACAGCAGAGAGTGTTTGCAAATGAAGTGTCTGTAGAGCTACCTGAAAAAACTTTGATTGATCCAGGCTCACTACGTTGGGGAGAAGGGGCAGGGTTTTATTGTCGACTTTATCCTAGATAATGTACAGCATAAGTCTCACTGGGTAGGTATTTTATCTCGTTTTTAAGATTATTTCGAGGGTGACAGGATCCCCGCACTCATGGCTTACTCATACACGGCACAAAGGCACGGCGCCAGAACAGGGGCATATTCCTTAGGGAATTAAACAGTCAATCCGTCCAGTTTGGGAGCTTTACCACACGGCATGCCCTGAATAATCTGCATAATTTAATCCACTGTAAAGGGGACATCTAGATATTGGCAATGTGCCTCATTAAGCTATCAGAGTTGTATCGAGTCAAGAAACCCTGCTAGTTCTCTGGGATCAGTCTCTGGAGGTCAGGCACATTGGGAGGTGTAATACAGTCTTGGTGATGTCTCTAGTTGTAGAGCAGGTTTTGCCAGGATCATCAAGCATATGAGTTATGTTTGAGTGTGATCGGGTATTGAGGAGCAAGTGTGCAAGGGTCTTACAAGCACAATGCCCCTCCCTATACCTTCTAGTGCTAGTCTTCCTACGTAAAAAGTGGATCTCTCTGGCAGCGACTTAGTTATAATCAGCATAAGTTTCTCTGAACGGTTCTAGCACATTCCACTCACAGGTGGTGAAGTACTGAATCTCCAGCGAATGGAGTTCCACCTAAACCCTGGTGAGGTGCACCCTCAGGTCTCGTAGCACCCCCAGATGTTTAAACATACATGCCCCTTGGATTGAGACTTTGAATGGCTCCCAGAGCGTGCAAGCAGAGTCAACTGACTGAGTGTCGAGTTCCAAACAGTCAAGTAGACTATAATTTCAGCTGTAAATATCAGTTCTCGCAGCACATTAGGCAGTAGTCGGCAGGTGCGCATGTCAATAGCACCAACAATAGAGCGGGGTCACGGTCGGAGAGCGTCCTGGGCAGCTGTTTCATCTGTCTGTCTGGCCGCCACATCTCTGCACACCAGCCAGTAACTGATTCGCGACCAGGCGTTACAGGAGGTAGTGACACAAGTTTGGTCTCGGTCCTCTGGATGTCCAAATCGCCAAACGGCAATCAATCCATAATGCGCTATAAGCGTTGCCAATTGGTGGACTACATGAGGATGTGGGCTTCTGGCAGAGGGAGGATTTGTCAGTCCTCGAGTCCAGGACCCATTAATGTCGCCCCCCCCCCCCACACACACACAATCATAGTACAGTCCAGTCCTAGAATTTTGTGCCATACTTCGTGGAGAACGTCTGGGCAGGCAGTATTAGGGCCATAAACATTAGCAATGATGATCTTCTTCCCCTGTAGTATACCTAGCAATGTGGCATATCTGCCTTCTTTATCACAGAAAGCCTGTAAAGTTCACCACGGTACTCCTTTTACTACCACAGCAAGAAACAAAAAACATAAAAGGAGTAAGGTCAAGAGAAGGAAAAACAACAGGAAAGAACAAAAAGAACGAGGAAAATAATGAGAGTTAAAGCAATAAAGAAAAATATTAAGTAAGAAACAAGAAAAAGTGAGAAAGAATAATAAAGAAAGTTTAAAGAGAAACCAGCAAAAGTACGAAGTAAGGAAAAGAAGAGAAAAAAGTAAAAAGACAGAAAATACTTGAAGGCATGACAAAAAGGACGGACAGAAAGAAGCAAAAATAAATCATGAAATAAAAGACGTAAAAAGGAATGCACAGGTATGAAATGAGATGATATATTTATAACTCTGGTCCAGACAATATTTAGCGCTCACACTCATTGAGCAAAAAACACCTCTAAAATAACCAATGCATAACCGTTCAGAGGAGTAATTTCCAAATGCAGAAATCATACACACACCATAGGTTTCTGTTTAAAAAAATTAAAGGCAACTAACCATCTGCTCGTTTAAGGCTTAGATGTAATACAACTTTCATGAACTAGACAGCATATGGCAGACTGGACAATAATCACTATCAATGTAACACGAAATGTTAAAACCAGATGTTGAAAATGAAAACGAAATGCCAAACATCTTAAAAAATAGATTCGGAAAGATTTATAAATCTACAAGGTAATCAAAAAGGCATTTCCTGGAGAAGGAAATCCTGCAGTTCCGCATGGGAGAGGAGAACTGAATCACTTACTCCGACTGCATCCACGCTAAATTGTGTCTTCCCATACTATTCTAAACCTTGAAACAGGCACACATCGCAGGCATCTTATCAACTGTGCTATGTATACTGCAGTTAGTTAGTGCTTATTCAAGAAGTATTGCTCTTTAGTGGAATAACAACCCTTGGTCCGTGGGCACCCCCACTCCAACAACCCCTGGCATACAGGAGCAAGGTGAAAGGCCAGCCAGTCGCGTGCAGCTTGATGTAACGGGTGCAAGTGCCACGTGTCTGCAGAGCATTCTCGAGCAACACAGTAGGTTCACGGGTGACCATCCCCCAGTCCTTCAATTCCAATGGATTAAATCGGCCACAAAAAATAAACAAGCATTGGTAAAAACCAATAGGTTTGGGGTTGCCAGTCTGCCTTTTGGCTTTGTCAATGGTTGTTTGTTTTTGCAAAACAATTACTGTTGGGGAAAATACTGGTCCTTCATCAATCGGAAAAAACAAAAACATTGGCTAAAAGTAAAAATATTTTTAGGCTTCAAAAGCATGGACTACCATAGTAGTATCTGGCACTTACGGGAACTATTTTACATGTAGATGTGCTCATTGTAAAAGGGAAGAATACCGCCGCCCACAGTGAAGTGAACCAATGGCTGAAATGGGATGACTCAATTCCCCAGGCAGTAGGCGGAAGAAAAATGTGAATGACACAATGGCTGACGAATTTAAATGTTTAACTGAAAAGATCTTATACTTAAGTCTATTATACACATAAGGTAAGTAAAATCGAAAGGTCTTAAATAATTCCAGGCCTGAAAAAATAGCAAAGAGCTAACCCTGAATGAGCCGAGCCGAATTAGCAGGAGGGGTGGTAATAAATTAGCCTATGCAAATGCAAAACTTACTATTAGGATCTAATTTTTCATTAGTGTACTTTACTTTTAACGTAAAATATGCACTGGCAAAGAGTACATATACAAACAGATGGCTGGATGAATAGCTGAGTTTATGGCCGGATGAACGGTTGAGTGCATGGATACATGCACGACAACGGGTAAAAACACAGGCAGCTACAATCATAGTGATGGCAGGAGGTAATTCTCCACTCCTACCAATGCTGCTCACTCACCCAAGCAGTCGCCTATAGATTGATCTGTCCTTGTGCTCCATACGCACGATTTATCCATCACCCACATTCACTCATTCACATAATCCCCGCACTCAGATTATGTACCCATTGATACAACCCCAACACACACAAACTCACTCATCAATTACAAAGCACTTTCAGCCATAAAAAGCCTGACCTATTGGCTTTGCCGAATTGCTTTTGTTCATGATGTCCATGCGAGAAGCTCTAACTGTGCCAGTTATACAGAAGAGCCAGAAAACAGCAACAATAAACAAGCCTTTACTGACCAGATAGAGGCCAATGCCCATAAGGCATGCTCACTGTGTATCAAAAGCAATATCTCTACTGTCCATTGATCTCTGCCGGCTCAGCGGTGTGTGGTCAATGTTGAACAAAACCAACCTCTCCAGTAAACCAGCACTAATTGGAGCATGCGCACTGTTGCATGGTTATTGTGAATTAAATTACATCTTTGCTGTAAGTAGTCTCTCTAGTCATCGCATGTACACTGAAAATGCATTTCTAACAGTGATTACCTTTTCTTTTCATTGCTAAATAGACTATAGAGCATATGCAATAGAACCATGACTGCATGCTCCGAGGACAAATAGAACTGTCCAGTGCATGCTCAGAGAAGAGCACAAGCATTAGACATGAGCAGACCTTGAACATTTGCAGATAATTTCAATCTGTGTTGTGGGCATGCTCGTTCTTGAGGCACCCTTTTGTGATCAGTGCCTTTCCCTCGTTAATTATCAGCCACTGCTGGCATGAATCACTCACAAGGAAATAACTCAATTAGTGGACTCGCAACACGCCACTACATCTTCACTGACACTGTTATGTGCCTTAACTTTGCCACGTTATAGAAAGAAGTGCATACACGAATAGAGCATATGCAATAGGAACAGCTATTACCACATTCTCAGTTGAAGGATACTAAAAATCAGCCTATGCTCCAAACATGCAACCCAAGCCACAGCTTTGATCAGCTCAATATAGTATGCATATGTTAAAGAAAAAGCAACAAAGGGTCTGCCAGACAGCAAAACCTGTCTCTAGCCAGACTTCTACAAAAAGGCTTTGCCTTGATGACATAAACACGTATCACTTTCATCATTTAAATTGATTTGTTTACCGACGATTTACACGATCTCCACCTAGTAGTATTTCCCTAGTCTTAGAACCCCCAGCACGATGGCATTATTAGTATGGAACGTAGGGACTTAGAGTTTGGCAAAAGGGGTAAAATCCTCATAAATATTCAAGATGTCCAGTGCGCCTCATTAAATGTGAATTATAGCTTATGGCACTTGTAATAGAGTAGATGGTAAATCTGCCATGTTTGGATGGATTAATGGATATGTCAAACATTAAATAAGGCTCTTGGACATCAGAGTTCCACAAACACTAGACAGTAGCTCCACAACAGCCCAGTGAACGAAACACGCATGGTGGCCCATGGCAACACTTGTGCCTATGGGCTGCCAGCCAGAGTTGGTGGTGTCCAAGTCATAACTAATTGTTAACTTGGCCGCACCACAACCGTCCTGAATTGCCTGCGAGAGGACGGGTCGAATGTCTTCCAGACCATCGGGGAGGATCTGTGCCACTGTGTCCCAAAGGGCATGGGTATAGCAGCCTAGTAGACACGAAGCATTAATTGATCGGATGCGAACCTCACTGAGGAGTATAACTGCTTCCCGAACATATCCACTCTTTTGGATTCCATATCAGGGGGAGTGTCCGGAAAATGGGAAACAGCGTTTACATCACATGCGTTACAACGCATGCAATTACAACGCGGTCATTACAACGACTGCGTTGTTACAACGCAATCCATTACATTGCAAGTTGTTTCTACAACTTGCTGTAGGGAGCGTGCTAAACTAAGGAATAGTATAATTTACTATTCCAACACCTTCCCTACTGTTGCACACGCTGGAGTTGGAATAGTAAATGATACTATTCCTAAGTCCAGCGCGCCCCCTACAGCAAGTCGTAGAAATTACTTGCAATGTAATTGTTTGCGTTGTAACAACTCGGTCGTTGTAACGACCGTGTTGTAATCACATGCGTAGTAGCGCATGCGATGTAACATCGCATATTCTCGGAAAATTGTTGGGGTTAGTTCGGCCAGTGGAAGCTTGCACCACAAGATTCTCCGGAGAGAGTTGCTGGGACAAAAAGACTGGGCTGCCCGAAGCAAGACGGTGGAACCTGGCAATCTGACGGTTCACCGGAGAACCGGAACAAGGTTTATCCCAAGACCCTAAAAGTGTACCTGTCAAGGTCTCATTGAAGAGGATCAGAAGCAATGTGGACAGGCTGCAAAACCTCTGTCATTTTATTTGTTTCCATCACCATGGTGGGGAGGTGGAGGTCAAGCATTTTTGCCACCACATGCATTACCATGGTATAGGAGGTCTATTCGTCCATGGATGGTCCTGTAAGAAAGAAGAGGGCTGTTTCTGGGGAGGTATCCAGCCCACTAGCATCTCGTAAGTTCTCATATCAATTATCGTCAATATAGGTGTGAACGAATTCCTCACGCTCGTCATCATTTTATCTGAATCAGTTCAAAAGGAAGTGGAGAGATGTTGTCTTCGTTGAGGTAAGGCCAACTCTAAGACCTTGGTCATATTTGGCTGCTACATCAGTCTAAATTGGAGCGGCATCGTAAAGGATGATTGGAGAAACCAATTCAGGCAGTTGCCATCGGCGTGCCCGGGTATGGGATCGAGCCTTAGAGTGTCCCTGACGCTGAGTCTTTTTGTGCTTGGAGACGTAAAGATTCGCCTCGCGTTCCCCAATGGCCTTTGGGTTCAGTCTTTGCAGGTCTTGGAGTTGTGGCTCAACCGCAGACACTACAGGCACACCTGTTTGCGACAGTCCATGCAGGGTTAAACCCTGTAATTTTAGGAGACATCCATTCCACAATGAGAAATTTTGATTTGAAAATCGTAGATAAAAGTGTATCTGAGAGACACAGGAAGCTCCAGATCAACGTACAGTGGTGCGGAAAAAAGGAACTGACTTCAGGGCGTGGAAGTGACACCTATAAAGGCCCCAAATTTTATTTCTGGATAGGAACAGCGTCAGTGCGGAGCCACATGCTGCCACCGTTCGACGCGCAGCAGTACTATGGTAAAGTTTCCAGATACAGTCTGACGCCTGGAGAATATTAAGAAGGTGAGGAATCTGCAGCTCTAAGTCTCTATAAGAAATAAATATTTTGTGTGTTATTTAGGGTTTCCATTGGTGTTGTGGGACTTATGGATTGTGGAGCTAACCAAAACTGTTTTTGAAGGTTTGGTTTTGTAACCACAACTCAATTGTGTTTTTTAAATGAATGCTAAGGGGTTCTAACAAATCGGAACCAAAAATTCACTTCAGTGTAATTTTCACTGAAATATTTTTTTATTTATAATATGCGATATCCAATGACTTTGAATGCATTCCATCCCTCTCTGCACACAGCCGTTAGCTAGACCCTATGTTAAAGTGCAATAACACATCCTAACCATAACCTCACTTCAGCTGTAGTTTTCTGTGAATTATTGGAACTTTTTGATGATAACCTACATCCAACATCTGCAAATTCATTCCATTTAATGCTGTGCACAAACATAGGCCTTCAGCCGGCCCTGCACTCAACCAAGAGTAGGTGCCTAACTCTGCCGCACACAGCCTTCTCCCTTGCATAGCAGACGGTCACAGCCTTCAGTGGTCCAGAGTGGCGGTAACTGCCTATGGCCAAGGCCTTACACCAACCCAATGTGTGCAGCCTTTCTTGGCTCGTCTGCGATTTGGGGATTCTGATAGTTACCCCTTGGCTCAACCATGAACAAGGATGAACTGTGACACTGTTTGAAGAGCAATGACAAGAGTCTGGTGTACATTGTAGAAGAATATATAAAGAGTTTAAGAACCTAAATGTCAATGGGTTTCATGGAGGTACTGGAATCTACCACTAATAACTAGAACTTCCCCAATAAACAGAGTAACTGCGAAACACTTTGACTATTTTCCTATCGGGAACTCCATTATTTAGGAGACTACACCTGTCTTGGGTGTGAGCAAACTAACATTACAAAACCTGTTTTAGCCTTATAGAGTGGTCAGCCATTAAACAAGAGACAGCAGAACTATCTCTGACAAACCAAAGAGATGAAGACACACATTTTTATAGACCATTCCACCGCTATGCAGTAAGTTCACTTTTGTTCCCAGAATCCGGCTACCTCTTCAGGATCTACCTAACTCTTTAATCATTCCTTGACTATCTTTACCTTGACACTGTACGACACTTCTCTGCCTTTTGTCTATATTTGCACTATACTAATATCACATCAATACATCAAGCTAGTAATAAAGATTTATTTTAAAGAAGAAATCCTGTCCAGAGGCCACTCATACAATGGAAATTCAGATGAACAGACAATATAAATCCCACTCAGGCACAAGTAAAAAAACAGAGAGAACAAAAGCAGGTACTGGGGTAGGATGGGGGATAAGAACAGGGCTTGGCTGCCCCACCGAGAACCAAAAGCAGGCAGGATATCTTTTTTTACCTGCCACAAATTACACCAAGTAGGTTCAGACTCAATCTCTGCAATTGTGTTTGCAGTGAGGTTCTCCTAAAGCAAATTGTGGAAAGAATGGGACAATGTGATGCACTGTTACTTTGGGGTTTGCCAGAGCACCCAGGACCAATATTTCCTTGCAACAGCTCCCGAATCTAGCTTCGGGCTGCACAAGCACTTCTTGGTTCCTGTATCTACCACTGTAAAGGATAATTCCTGGCTCATGTTTCCACATTTGAAGATTTCTAAAGTTTGAGGATGTGAAGGAGACATCAGTGAATGTTTTTTGTCTAAATCCTATTATTCATGGGGGGCAATCCTAGTGATGCATGCTTCAAAGAAAAGACATCAATTATATATGTTATTAAGATCCTGGTTCACTTACCGTAAAAGAATAATAATATATGTCTTTGAACATTCTTGTAGACATGGTTATATAAATGGAGTAGGACAATGGATCTGTCAATGTTTGAGGGAAATTTGTACAAGCAGTATCTTGCTACTCTTGGTTATATAGAAGTAATCACAACCACCAACAGATTGAGACCAGCTCACTCTCTTTAAAATAATTTCCAAAGACAGACCAAAATGGAAACCATCTCAGTGGATGTGTGCCTGCTCCAAGTAATAAATATAATTTGCCTTCACACTTTTGTGTTCATTTTGCTTATTAGAAATATTTGGTACAGCTCATTCATTTCTCCAGTGCTTTGTGCTTGACATGTGCAAATGACACTCTTTGAAAGGTAAAAATGGCATTTCTGCTAATCTCTACAGGATCCATGGCCTCATGTCTTCAAGGGCAGACCTGTTTTACAGCAGCTCAGCTTTCCACATAGGTGCTTGGCAGACAAAAACTGAGAATAGGCTACCAATATGTCTGTGAATCTGTCTGAAAATTGTTAATGTGCATCCTAAATATTGCACTAAATATACCCAAAAGGTTAGACTCTGAAGGCAGTAAGGCAAAATAAAAAAAAGCCTGATTCAAATAATCTAAAGCAATTGGCAGTCTAATTAACTCAAAGCTGTACTGTTCAGTGAAAATTGTAATTACATCAGCAAATTTAAAGGATGCTAAGTGCCCATAGACAAGGGATGCCTAGACATGTCTAAGTATCATACAATACAACATTTAAAACCCTTATATTTAAGAATGGATAGACAGCATTCTCTCACTAACAGAACAACCTCTACTTCTTGAGAAATATGTATTAATACACTATGTTGTTATAAGATACAGAAAATGAATACATGAGTATCATAAAGAAACTGTAGAAGGCTTGTGCATAAAGATATTATGCTTAATATATTGTATTTTAGAGAGCATAACAAATCTATGGATTTTAACCTCAATGTTTCTAATTTAGAAAATACATTCTTATGTTTTCATTATTAGTAATGTATATATTAAAAAACAATGGAATAATGGCAAAAAACTCTGCCACATTAAATGCAGAAAATTATCTTGTGAATAATACTGAATACATGTTTTCAAATACTTTCCATACTATTTTAACAACCAGTATTAAATAAAGAGGAATCCATAAAAAGGAGAAGAATATCATTGAAAAGAAGTCATTTGATAAGTAGGGAACTTACTGATGCTTTTGAAGCTTGACCAACGTAAAACAGAACAGCCTCGGAGATTCAAACGAATTACGTAGGGACGGCATTTTTGCAATAAATTTACTACGATTTTATCACTGATCTTGTGCCTTGCAGCTGTAAAATCAATCTAAAAATATAAACATAATAAAATAAATTTCTCAGACAATTTCAAGTATATATTTCACAACTATGCATTCACACAATTAAATATGGCAACCTCATTTATAATCCAGTGTTAAACTGTCAACAATTAACCATGACCATCAACAAACCTGTATAATAAAGTGATAGTGTACTCTGAAGCAGCTAAATAATACAAGCTTCATCCATGGAATGTTGCCAAAACAGTTCTGTAATCTAAACATTTCATCTCACATACATGCTGTATCATAACCAGAAAAGGATTGGGCTGTTAGGGGATTAGATCCCCAAACTCCTTATTGTTGGTATTTAAGCCTCTTACTTATATTTTCCCTTTGTGAAGTGGGAGCTAAAGGAAGGAGATTGATCAAGAGAACTGTAAACCACCACTGGCTGAATATAGTGGTGAACAGTAAAAAACATTGTGCTCCTTGGGTGTCTTATATTTGGTATTGAGAGACATAGTTATAATGGGCTCTTAAAGAGGTTTAATTTAAAATATTGTAATATTAAACACAAGGATTATCGAATCGAGATTTTGTGTGTAAGCGTGGATACCTTCCTGAATTGGATAGCAGGCTTTATAGGGATTTGCTTAGGGAACATGATTTGCTCATTATCAGTGTTGAAGGTGGCGTTGTAATGTTCTCCTGAAAGGGTGTTCCATTTTTTAATGGTTTTGCAAACCACTTATAACATAATCCAATGGGGCAAGAATTACATTTCTGAAGCTCTGGAGGAGGTATAGTTTTACCTTATAGTTTTGTCCAGCTATTACAATGTATATGGTCACATTCTAGGTGTGATGTAAGAGGCTCCTTTATACAGTCAATCCAAATGATAAAGTTACTTACCTTCGCTAACAATCTTTCTGGTGAATACTCTTATCTACCTGGAGATTCCTCACCTGTTGTAATCCCCCAAGCGCCAGACTGGGCAAGGAAGATGGTCAAAAATACATTAATAAATCATCAAACTATAAAATAAGCGAGAAACTCGATGAATATATCTCCAATCAGAAACAAATTTGATTTTGATCATGGCTACCTCGACTAGGCCTTAGTTTTCACCACAACCCTCCCCTCCCATTTAACTGTACAACAATGCCCTCTCCCCTCAGTCCTATACATCTCTCTCATTCTGTATCCTGTCGCTACCTCTCCCTCCTTCCTCTTCTTTTCCTTCCTTATATTATAGTTTTATTTTTTAGGAGTCAAGAATACTTAGTCATGGGGTGGGTTGGGAACTAGAGGGACTAACCGTGCTCGGTAATGACACTCATGCTGGAAATAACTACACTGCTTTTGCACCTGAAATTATTGTACTGGGTGAGCATGATTGAGACGGGCTTTCTCATGATTAATGTTGAACAGCCTCAATATGCAAACATTTCTGTGCTGCTAAGGATTTGTTTAATAAAAAGTATGTATTTTTTTTTTAAACTATGTTACTTAGAGGTATTAAATAAATCCTACTATAGAAATTGCCTTTATTGAAAATGCTTGCAGGCTTGAGATCCTTGAATAAAACTAAGTCTAACATTCCTATAACTTTCCAGTTGTGGCAACACTACTAACTTTAATTTAAAAAAAAAAGAATACTTAGTGATGGGGATTCATTTATTTTCTACATTATATTTCAACATCGTGTAACCATGCTCCACTTCTTCATATGTGTACACTGGTATTTTATCATCTGCCCATTATCGGTATTCTATGAATGTCTGATTCGAAAACTCAATCAAATGTATTTAAAATTAAAAAATATGTCATCAGATTCCCAGAAATAGTCCCAAAAAATGTTGATCATGTCCATCAGAACCAAGACTCCCACCTTTAGCCAGTGGCTTTCCCCCAAAACATATCCCTCCACCCAAAAGATAAAGAGCATCAGTCTGTGTGCTGCATCTCTGTTATTTGCCTGCATCACTTTTTGGTGTTTGACCAGGGAAAAATACTTTCTTGTTTGTATACTCTAAATTGTATGTCATATGGGATTTTGTAATTTAGCAAACACACAACTAGCGACAACGTGCCCAGGGAAGTCACTCCAATATCTTGCTCCACACTGCCCAGAAGTTGCTCTGGATTTGTCATACACCTAAAGTCCCTGTGATCCTCACAGGCGACACCATTAAAAAGGTGAGAACAAAATGTAAAAAATTGTTTAGAGTGCATACATTTTTGGCTTTTGATCTCTAAATGAGACTCCTTAGCAATCTAAATATAAACTTGCTCAATTCAATAGTCCTTTTGGCATATTCTTCACTAAAAAGTGGAAATGCACTTAAAAATCCAAAAGGGAAAAGAAAGCTTCTGGCTCAAGTAAGTAGTGGTAAGTGTATGAAGGACTTACAACATTAAGTCTAGAACAGGACCACATGAAGCAGAGACACTGCGTTTTTAGAAGTGGGGACTAAGGGCAACAGGCTCAGACATAGTTCACATGGAGTTGAACTTTTGAGTGCTACAGGCCAACACCTTTTGGGTTAACATCTGAACCAATCTCAATAAAGCAGTATTTAATAAGGGAGATTGTAGAAAGAGTATGTGACCCATCCTAGAGATAGATTTCATACTTAATAAAGATGGTCTGGCACATACAGCTTTACTGTCTGTATTTTTGTATGCATTTCTGTACGTATGTATGTGGTATTTGAACAGCAGAAACCTAACCAAAAAGCAGCGGATTGCCATGCAGGGTCAAAGTCAAGCATGCAGTCAATAAGTGATAGGAGAAGTAGCTGTATGGTGGCGACAGAAGTGTACTTTTACTGTATTGTGATGTAGCATGCTTTAAAGGGGCGAGTCTTCCATTATTTCATAAATTGGAGAAGCGTTATGGCTGTCCTCATCGACATGGGGATGTTGTTCTAGATCCTGACTGCATAGACTATGAAAATTTATGTATTCTTGTTGTGAAAACACAATAATTTGATAAAGAAACTACATGAGTCTGAAGACAGTTTACACCAGAACAGCTAAAAATTATTTCATAGGATGTTTTATAGATGGACTAAAGGGTTGTCTCACATTTATTTTTTACAGCTCCCACTAGCAGTTCAGCTGTAGTAATGATGGAAAGAACCCTGCTTAAAGCTGCAGATTCTAATGTTCATTAGATTGTTGGAAAAGTTGATTTATGTGTTTGGTATCTGCAAGAGAATCACCAAGATTCCACTTTGGAAAGGAGTGGTATAGCATCCAAAGGAAGGTTTCAAGATTTAAGTTTAATATGCACCGGTCAATAGGCCTTGAGCGGATCGCTGGCAGAATATCGGGGTAAACATATTCTGCCAGAAATATTGTGTCAATAATATAGTTTATCACAAGATCACGATCCTATACTTATAGTGGTAAGTAAGAAAATATAGTAAAAAATATAGTTGACACTAATACCGACCAAAAATAGACAACAATATAAACTTTTTAATAGTAAATGTTAAATATCTTAATATATCATTTTAATATAATGTAAATTAAATATATACCACTGATATTATTACTATATTTAAATATATACTTATATAAACACACATATATGTTGTTATGCATACAAAAAAAATATATATACACACACATATATATATATTCACTGAAAAAACCATAGGTTTCACACATGTTATAGTTAGCTGTACATTTCACTCGTAAAAAACCAATGAAATTCCCCCGTTATAGTTAGTGCAGGCAACTATAACTCACGCGACCGCAATCCTCTGCTGATGCTAATACTGTATTTAGACACTTATTTGCCCATGTCTTCTTCCATTAAATTTTAGCTATACATATATTACAAATATTTTTTTTTCATAAAGACACATATGTCATCAGCAGAAGATTGCGGTCGCGTGAGTTATAGTTGCCTGCACTAACTATAACGGGGGAATTTCATTGGTTTTTTACGAGTGAAATGTACAGCTAACTATAACATGTGTGAAACCTATGGTTTTTTCAGTGAATTTGCAAGGTTTTTTAAATGCTAATTCCTAACTATAACGTGTGTGAAACCTATGGTTTTTTCAGTGAATTTGTACGGTTTTTTAAATGCTAAGTTACTTTACGCCATTCGTGGCGTGCGCGCCCAGTTAACGCAGTTCGTTCCGTGCGCGCACGGTGAGCACGCGGTGCGGTTCGCGCACTGCGCGCCCACTTTACGCAGTTAGTGCCGT
The DNA here is from genome assembly GCF_964204655.1 of Triturus cristatus. Lineage (NCBI taxonomy): Eukaryota > Metazoa > Chordata > Amphibia > Caudata > Salamandridae > Triturus > Triturus cristatus. The sequence goes on from NC_140585.1 coordinate 1,044,030,284, forward strand.
GCACGCACGGTGGTCGCGCGGTGCGCTGCGCGCTCCGCGTGCCCACGTTATGCGGGATGGGCCATGTACGCACGATGCGCTTCGCGCACCGTGCGCACATTTGTTAATTTCATACCGCTTACATGCCATGCACAAATGGTGCCCTTCGGGCACCATTTGCACACGGGGTGGGGAGAATGTGGATAATTTTTTTATTTTTTTATTTTTACCGTACGCGTACGGTAAGCGTAATCGGCGATTTTCCGAAAAAAAAAAAATATTTTTTTTTGGACTTGGGGGTTGTTTGGGGACCCCTATATCAATGCTGGGTGGTTAGGATCTCAAGAAACTGCCTCTTTAGACATTTTTGGGCTTTGTTTTTGCTGCCCAACTCAGAGAGCGAGAGAGAAAATGGCGGCCGCCGCTTCCTGGTTTCGACCGATTCGAATGTTTACTAAGATCTAAGAGCCAATCAAAATCGCGCACGCCACCGTACGCGTACGGTAAGCTTACGGTAAGCGCACCGTAAGCGCACCGTAAGCTGCCACAGATATATATATTGATTTAAAGGCTATTTTCTCAGAATCTACTGAACAGATTTACACCAAACCTACAAAAGGCACTTCCTTGACCTGAGGACTACCTCTCTGCCAAATTTCAAGTAATTCTGTTCAGCCGTTCGGGCTGTAGCTGTGTCTAAAGGTCCTATGGAAAAATGCATGGGAAAAACGCGTTTTGGGACCCCCCTTTTATCTCAGCCCCCGCTTGACGAATCCCCCCGAGACTTTCAGGGTAGGAGCAGAGCGTAGCGCCCCACCTATTTTGAAAAATTCGCGAGGATTCGTCGACCGGCGCCAAAGTTATTCAAAATAGAATGTTGCGGATTTCCTATGGAAACGTGGTCCTAACTATAACTACCTACTGGCGACCGCCAGTAGGTAATATATATAAATATATATATACACACACACACACACACCTTTTTTAGATTGTAAATGCATCACTATGAAAACATAGGTCTATACATATTTACTTAAAATAAAAAGGTTACAGGGTCGTTATAGTTAGGTTCAGATTTTACACACACACAAAACCATAGAAATGAAGCAGTTATAATTACAGTTATCTCAAGTAACTATAGCTCATGCCCTAAGGTAAATGTGAATCATGCCCTGGCTGTACGCGACGTGGTGTTGTTTGAATGCGGGGGTTGGCCCTGCACCCAACCCCCGTGTGCGACAGTTGGATTAATGTATCGTAAGTGTGAAAAATTGGGAGCCAACTATAACGTATCTTTAAATTTAGTTTTTTGGGTGAATTTCTACGGTTTAAAAAAAAATCTTTTTCCTAACTATAACGTCCCTGTAACCTCTTTTTTTTCAGGGAATTTGTAAGGTTTATTGAACATAAAGTAATTTTTAATTACCATATGTTAATCTAGCTGCTGCCACACACGGTAGGGTTGGCCACAAGGCTGTCCAACGGTCAGGCCATGCAGCCAACCCCACGCCGAGCACCCCAATCCCCCAAAGGCAGCCAACCTGTGGGCCCCTCCCCAGATCCCTTTTGGCCCCAGGGACTCTGTCCGCTAGGGCCCTGTGCATTTGTTAGAGGGAGGGGGCACAGGTCCCCCTGCCTGGGCCAATTTCATACCCGGGGAACCCATTCCCTGGGGCTTGGCACGTTTTGTGTGGGAGGGGCCACGTGTCCCTCTCCCTGGGAGGATTTTGTACCGAGGGAGCCCATCCCCTGGTGCCCGGCATATGTTTTTTCAAGGCGAGGGGTACGTGGCCCCCTCCTCAGGCTATTTTTGGCCCCGTGGGTCGAATACCCTAGATTCCACCATTATATTTATGGGGAGGGGTCATGCAGTCTCCATTCCAGGGCCGATTTCGGCCCCAGGGACCACATCCTCTGGGGTCCAGCATTACGAAAATGTGGGAGGGGGCACGCAGCCCACCTTCTCGGCTGATTTTGGTCCCGGGGACCCCAACCCCAGGGGTATGGTCAAAGTTAATGAGGGGAGGGGAGCAGGTACCTCCACTTCATGGGCCAAAATCGGCTCCGGGATGTCGTCCCCTGGGGCCAAACAACTAAGGGTGGGTGCCCTAGTGCCCACCCAGGGCATCCACCATATCCTCGTTGGGGCCGTGGCGGGAGCCGGTAGGTGCACGTTATTAGGGAATCAGAGTTGCACCCACAGAATCAGAGTCAATAAACCTGAATGTGGGGAAGAGCGGTGGATAGCCTGGGCCTGACTATTCGGTTCTGGAGGACACAGCCATGGTCACTGATGAGCAGGGTAGCCCAGATAAAAATGGTGTTCCTGCCACAATGCCTCTATATAGTCTTAATATATGGTGCAACACACAGTACATTGGTTGGATCCCAATAAAAACTTGGAGAAGCAACTGCTGGGGGGCTCCTGCGATACAGATTCACTGCCCACATTACTGATGGGGGGAGTAGGAGTACCTTTAGAGGCATCACATGTGGTGAGACTGACGTGCAGACTATGGAAAAAGGCAGTAAATAAGGTGATAAAGAGAGCACCTTATGCACCAGACATGCCTATTTGGGTACTCCAGCCGTTTGTGAAGATTGCTGCCACCGTGGCAGATGAGCAATGGAAGAGGGGAGGTTGCAACACACTGGGGGACCGGCACATAGACGGATGAAACATCATGAGACAGGAGGCGACGGAGACCTGTACGCTGGGCCAGGGACAATACCTCCAATATGCTGAACTCTCTGCCATGGCACGAGAACTGTGGTCGTGCTTTCCGGAAGAGCCATCTCCGTCACAGACCCTGGGAGCAAATCCTGGCATTAGCAGGGGGAAGAAGGCTGATATCGCACCTTTATAAGGCTTTGCAGAATGATCGTACCATGCCACTGTTAAAAATACAGATAAAATGGGTAGGGGCATTAGCTGAACCAATTTCGGAGGTGGAATGGGAAAAGGTAGCAGGTAAGCCAGGACAGTTTCCTTCAATGCACGGTTCAAGCTGATACAGTACAATTACAAATCACCAAGTATACCTTACTCCCAGACATTCCATGTTGTATATCCCACTTGAGAAGTGAGCTGTTCACGTTGCGGTGAGAGGGAGGCAGATTTCACAGTTAGTAGTTTATACATGTAGATCCCTGGGTCCATACTGGCAGGAGATAGTGGACAGGCTTAATGGGGCTACGGGGTGGGACCTTCAGCTTGACATCAAATTGGTATTGTTGAGGCTGCTCCCGAAACCGAAGGGATGGAAAGTGAGCATGACATTTCTGCCTTTGAGGCTGGATTTGGCTAAACGGTTTGCCATCATCAGTAGGTTTGCGCAGGACCCTCCCAGAGTGGGAGAATGGCTCAGAGACATATAGGAGTGGGTGGTGGTGGAGAAGGTACACATAAAGCAGGCCAGTTGCCTCAACAAGGTTGGGGACGATTTATGAGCATGTGTGACAATGTTGGACGCACTGAGGGACCCCCTTCCCTGACTCCCAGCCACTGTGAAGATGTACTCACTGAACTGGTGACGGGAAAAATTGAATGTTTGAATTAACAGGGGGAGAGGGATGTGCTTGACTCGTGCTGGCTTAGACTACTTTGGACCATGGACACTCTCTGAGGGGTGCATTACGAACACATGCACTGGGTGACCGGGGCTGACCTCAGTGAAGATAGGTGCTATTATTGGAATGCTACAGTACAAGTATGAAGGCAAAAATGGAGAGCAGTTGGAGGGAGGTGGGAGTTGGGGAATTTTTTGGCTAATCAGTCACACAATGTATGTAGTAAGCATGGAATTGAGATGGTATTGTATGCTATGTTAAAATGCAATAAAAACGACATAAAAAAACTAAAATAAAAGTAAAACAAATAAGTATTTCATAATTAATAATTAATTGTTAATTATCTTCCTACCCAATACCTCTACAAACCTAACAGTCCACAAGTAACATACAACAAACATAAATGTATTAAATAATTTATAATTATTAACTAATTAACTTCCCACCATATCTCCCTATAAACCCAACAACCCGATACAACTCTATAAATTACTATAAACAAATAAATGTAAAAATTCTAAATCATTTAAATTACAGTCTATACTTTAAAAAAATACCCTTTATATAAACAATAATAACACATAACATTAATATAACTAAAACACATTCAAATAATTTAGAAAATGATATTTTAGCCACTATATTATCAAAAGTGATATTAACAATAGAGATATTATTTAAAACAATATTATTTACCTCCAAAAATTATATTCTTATCACAATATTTGTGTATCACAATATTTATTTTTGAATGTTTCTGCCTCCCGATATTTTTAAATCGATATTTTATCCAAGCATCCCTTTGGTGGATAAAGAAGTGCACCAAAAAAATTAAAACAGTTAAACATTTGAAACAAATGTTTTTAAACAACCATGGATTGTGATTGGGGGTTGTGCCTGTGTGGGTGCCGTGCGTGTTGCTTCCGGGTGGACGAAGTCATAAGGAGCCTGGTACTGCCTACTGGCACGCCGGGGTGCTCTTCGTGAGGGATGTCTGGTGCCAGTGTGGCGCCTGGGAATGGTTTTGAGGCGGGGAGTCTGCAGCTAGATACAGTCTCTACCAGATAAGACGTTTCCGAAGGTAAGTAACCGGTTCATCAGGAAATCTTCTGTCCAAAAGATCTAAGGCTTGTTCCCTCCTCCATGATTCTGAACAGAGCAACATCTTCAGCTTGAAAGAAAGTTGCTTCCTCACCTCATTTGTCAGCCATGTGAAGAACAGTTTAAGCACCTTGTTTACAAACCACAAACAGTTGTATTTTGGGCCAATGGAATCGTCAGTGTTCCCCAGATGACCGCCACCCCACTGGTGTATGTCCTTCTGAGTTGGCTATTTCGAGGGAGTTAATTATTCTCTAAGTCATTCTGTCCTGCACAAGTTCTAACAACGCTGGAAATAGGGGAACAATGATTGGAGTATCCCAGGAAAGACCAAAACTAGAAACCATCCTTGAGTTCTCCCGAAATGGGGGCCACTCAAAAAATTAAATGTGCCTTCTGCCTCCATTCCTGCACCGTTACTCGGGCTATTGTTGCAAAGGGAGTGAAGGCATAATTAACAGTCATCTCCAGTTCCTGTAAGAAGCATCGACTGCCGTCCCTTCCAGGTTCATCCTCTGACTTAAAAACATGGGCAGCTGTAAGCTAAAGCAAATTAGTTCATTGAGCAGAATACCCAGTGGTCCATCAGCCTCTGAACCGCCTAGACATTCAATTTTTAATGGCATCCTATGTGACCAGGTAAGAAAAGCCATATTTCTTGGCCAGTTCTGCCATCCAGGATGCTGATAAACCTTATTGCTGACATATTGTTCATATTCAGTAGCACACAACTGACCACCCAGTCCTGCATCAAGGACCTGATCGTGAACAAGCTCAGCATGAGTTCCAAGCAATTTGCGTGAAGATACATGAAATCCATGGAACAGGGCCACTACACATCAGGAATAAAATCACCAAACACATACAACAAAGGAACCTCTGCTCCAGATTGGCAACCCGCCTCAAAACTCCAGGATCCAAGAAACAAAACTATGGGTGTTACATCTTTCTCTGTTCAAGCAGCCAAACTATGGTAATCCTTACCCACAAACATAAGATTCACGAATAACTATCTTATCTTCAGAAGACTACTCAAGATTAGGCTCTTTCCTACATAAACATCATATCAAAACACACGCATATGCTTGTGTATGTAAACATGTATAATTTGATTATCTGTATGTATTTAGATATGTGCATATCTTTGTACAAATGTACATACTATTTATGGTTTAAAAATGTATAGATATTGTTAGAGGTCTGCCAAACAAATATATGTATTACGTACTGTTAAAAAAAAAGGATATATACATATGTATACATATGTATATATATATATAAAATGTTATGCTTAACATGTGTAAAGGTCACCGCATAGTGTACATATAAGTTATTTATTAATATGCCGATGGGTCTCTGTATTATATTATTTTTTATCTAGTCACAATGTGTACATTTGGTCATAACAATTATATCTATAAGTGCTTTGCTATTGAAATATGCAAGAAAAAAACTAAAAAATAAATAAATATAAATGAACAAATACATTTATTTTAAATATAGCATTAAGAAACAAGTTAATAAAAATACATAAATTAGCTTTATGTACAGCATAACTAGAAAGTCTGAATTTCTAAATATTTATCCATGCATGTAAATATTGGACTTTATATAATACAATTTCATATCTCATTATTATTTTATATACACAGGTATACCCTTTTATGTAGTTATGTATCTATATACTTATTACTTTACTGCATCTGTAGAAAAAAAAAGTAATCAACTCTCTCCAATTCACTACTTTGTATCGTCTTGTGTCCTCTTCCAATAGATCCTCTTCCTCCATTCTCTGACTCATCCCAAACCTCATTTTACTACTATGATCTCCCAAATAACCCTTTCTAGACTCTTCCCTCCTCTATCCCACTTTTGACTCATCCCAAACCTCATTTTACTACTATGATCTCCCAAATAACCCTTTCTAGACTCGTGTGCCTTGAGCTTTTGGCGAATCAGTGCTAGGAGACAGCGCATGAGCTAACGGTTGGAAGCGAGGCGGAGCACTGTGCCGAGCGAGCGAGCAAGGAGACGGACGGACGGCAAGGAGACGGACGGCAAGGAGACGGTCCTGGGGGATATCAGCTTTCAGTTCCGAGGAGCCGAGGCAAGGCACCGTGGAGCCGGGCTACCGCTGAGTGCAGGATTCGGTCGTGGACGCAGAGGCAGCTTCAACATCAGAAGGGGGTGAGGCAGTGGAGGAGCGACTGCGTTGAAGGCCAAGGTAAAAGGTGGAGAGCGCGGTCGCCATTAGTGCCGACTGCGAAGTGCTGGGCCCAAGTGCGCTGCAGAGGCAGCCCAACTAGGTTGGGTGCAGCCTGCAGCGCCCAGTGTGCCCTGCTCTCCTGCTTCTGTGTTGCTTTACCTTTACCTGTACCTTGCCTCATCCTGCCTTGCCTTGCTTGCTTTACCTCCGTTCTCTGTACAGCACTCAGCCGCACTCAGACGCTGTAGCCTCTGTACCTCTTCTCCCCGCTCCCAGGGGAGGGCCTGCAAGGGCGCAAGGACACAAGGATCCAATAACTCTTGAGGAACGTTGAGGCTCCAACACTGCCAGTACTATTGTCCCTAACGCCTCAGCCACTGCTGCCAGGACTACACAGCGGTAACAGCAACAGTATCCGATAGTTCTACCCCCTCGACTCAGGGCCCAGCTAGGAGACACGCCAGACAGCCAGAACCAGGATCAGGGCTAAGGCCTAAACCTGGGGGCCAATCTGGGTTCAAGCGACAACCTGCGATTGACCTAGTCAGGGGTTTGTAGAGTGGAAAGTATCCAAGTATCAAACATCGAACATCAAAACATCAAAACACAAGTAGCAAAGTATCAAATAAAACAAAAACAAAAATGACAAAGGAGGAAAGAGATCCGGCAAAGTCAGGCAACCCATACTTGAACCCAAAATCAAGTCAAAGTCAAAAAAAAGGAAGCTCAAACCCACAGTGACGTTGCAATTAACTATACCCCGAGACAAACACCTTAAAGCCTACACTGCCTACAAAGAGGAACCCAACAAGGTCATCTCAAGCACAACTGCAACGACAACCACAACCGAAACCGCAAGTGAGAGTGTAACTACAAAAACAATGGCAAATGTTCTCACATCACCTGGGCGGAGGCGGACTCCCCTAAGCCCATCCGTGGAGAGGCAACCGATGTGCAAAGCTCACGAGCTGGTGTCAACCGACACTCCGATTCCAGTTGACTTTAGCGATAGCACACAGTAACTGCCCTCCCCACTGCCCCCTCAGTTGTCACTGGCACCACGGATATCGCAGTTATCACCACAGTTACCATCGCCTCTTACATCGTCAAAGGACTTGACCGCCCTCATAACCATTGAAGGGACGTCTGTGAGGAAAGGAATGTCCACCTACCAGCCAAAGATATATACAAAATGTTCTTTTCTGAAGGACCCTGGAACAGCTATTTATTCCAAGACTGGGAACATAAAAGGGCTGCAAACACCATTCTTATCAAGTAAAATTGACTGCAGTCCTCTCCACAGCAATCGAGTTGAGACATCACTGTTTGAAAGGGCCAATTGCCAACTTCCTCCTGGGGAAACAACCGCAACGTCAAGTTCAACCGGCATTAGAGGAGTGGGTGACTATCAATTTGGCAGGCAGAGGAGCAAACAGTCAAAGCGGGGTCAAACCAGGCTCGCCCTATTCTGAAAACAACATTAGCGAATAACAGCTTGTTGAGCCTGCCGAGATTGGTAAATCCTCCGAGCTGGTGAAACACACTCATTCAGCCAGACGAGTCGAGACAAATCCAAATCAAACTAGTATGCCTCCATTGAAGGTTTAGACCTACCAGTTAAAATTAAGGTTCAGGATAACCACGAAGAAAAAGCATAAGATTCATTTATTCAACTAAATAATAGTTCTCCTATCCAAATGAAATCAATTCAAACAACCCAAGTAGACCCATCAGTCGCAACTAAGGTACAAGACAGAGGAATGGAAAAACACAAGATTTATTCTCTCAATTAAACAATAGTTCTCCTTTTCGAATGAAACCAATTCAAACATCGCAAGCAGACACCTGGGAGCAATTAGCAATACATACCAGCTCAATAGCAAATACAAGTCAAGTCAAGTCAAAAAACTTTATTTCGGACATAATGTCCTAGAAAGTGCATACACATAAGTAAAAACAATAAAGATATACATACAGTTTCAACTTTAGAAAATCATCGAATCGTTGAGTCATAAAATTTGGACAGAGGTAACACGATTTTTGTTAGAGAGTTCATGGACAATAAATATATAAATTAGACTAAAAAGCATTTTTCAATAAAAATAGGAAAAAAAAGGAATCCTAAGTTTAAAACTAATGCATGAATGATGAATAAAAGAAATACAATTACAGCATAGAATTGCACAATCAAGTTGCATTTTGGGATCTCAGATAAGCCCTTCTGGTGCACCATGCCGAAAATAAAAAACCGGCAACCGAATAAACTATTGGGATACCAGTATCAGATTTCAGTATCCTGAATGCTTCAGAACAAGACCTGGTGCCAAGATTCCTGCAAATTTGAGCCAACCAGCGACTCCTTGCCTTCTGGAATCCAGCACAACAAAAAAAAACGTGCAGCTCTGTTTCCTCGGGGTAATCACACATAGGACAATGGATCGGATTTTGTTTACTCCATTTAGATGTAAAACAACGTAATGGGAGTACCCCGTGTCTAAATTGTAAGAAGAGCTTCCTGGCTGCAGGTGGAGTAATGAGATCAATTGCCGGTTAAAAGCAAAAAAATGCTTTGATTTCTAAAAAGGCACTAGTACATTTCCCGATCCTAGAGGAATTATTAAATTGAGCTAATCTGTGATCACTATAACGAGCCTTCATTTGACCCTATGATATTGATAAACAAGCAGACTCAGGATGGAGCCAACAATCTCCAAGACCCAGGCTAGTTAGGAGAAGTCTTATATGGTTGAACCATGGAATTTTCAAAGAACCACAAGACCTTAGTACCTCTGTGATCTCCTCCCTATAAGGTATAAGCTCGGGAGTTGTCCACAGGCGTCGCTAATACATAATAGGTTTAAGTCCTGCAACTTCATCTATTGGCATTATGCCTGTGTCTAGGCGTAACGGGACCAAAGGGGTACTACGGGGCAATCTAAATAATTGTCTTAGATATTGGTTCTCCACCTGTAATAGTTTTGGCGTGTTTAGGTGGCCCCATAATTCTTCACCATACAATGCTCCACCCCTTGCCTGGGCCCTATAGATTTCCACAGCTGGGCTAACATTTCTTTTGCTGGAATTGTTAAAAACCTTCATAATCCCTCCTGAGGTTTGTGCTAGTTTTAATGTAGATTTTATAAGATGTGCCCCCCAATCCATAGACTCAGTAATTGTAAGTCCCAGATACACAAAAGATGACACCCTTTCGAGCGGTTTACCATTTAGGCATAGATTGGGACGTGTGCTTTTTGGGCAATTAAATGCCATAAATTTTGTTTTCTGAAGATTTATTTCTAAGCCACGATCCCTACAAAACTCTTCGAATTTATCCAAAACCTTTTGTATCCCCATGGCTGATTTAGCAACCAAAAGGGTGTCGTCGGCAAACATCATAGCCGAAATTCTGCGAGTGGCTAACTTGGGGGCATCTAAATCTTTTGCTGCTGACAGGGTATCAATTAGGCCGTTAATGTAGAGACTAAACAGGGTGGGTGCGAGAACGCAACCCTGTCTTACTCCACGATTTATTGGAATAGGAGCAGTAAGATTACCATCCTTTCCATACCTAATTTGGGCGTAATTGCATTCGTGTAAACGTTTAAAAAGATGTATTAAATAAATAGGAACCCCCATCCTTCCTAAAACAGACCATAGTTTCTCTCTCGGGACAAAGTCAAATGCTGATCTAAGATCAACAAATATTAAATAAAGACTACCCCCCTGTAAACAGACAGTTTTCCAGTATAATAATTGCAGTCTTAAGACTTGGTCCAGAGTTGATAATTTTTCTCTGAAACCAGCCTGTAGTTTAGACAAAATATCCCTCTCCTCCATCCATGACTGTAGTCTGAGGAGGAGAACTCTCGCAAAAAAAATTTGGGGGATGTCTATCAGACTTATAGGTCTGTAATTGGTCGGAAGAAGTGGGGAACCCTTTTTAAAAATCGGAATTATTTCCGCACCTAACCAACTTTTAGAAATCTTCATGCCTTGCATAATTGCATTAAAAAGCATCCAAAGATAAGGAGCCCAAATAGCGGGTTCACTTTTAAATAAATCACCAGGTATCTTATCCAACCCTGGGGCTTTGCCCGGTGCGATACTAGCTAGTGCAATGTTTATTTCCTTTATAGAGATGGTTAATGTCAGATCATCTTCAAATAAAGGATCTAAATCTTCGCTGATCACTGTACCAGAAATTAATGGGTCACAGGCAAGGATAGGGGCAACTTCAGGTTCCTTAGCATACAGAGTTTCGAAGTGGGTGCGCCAGGTCTGTTCATCTAAATTTGGTTCGACCGCACTGCGTAAAGTAGTTGTACCTGAATTAGCTATTCCCCAAAAAGTCCTCATGTCTTTATCACCCAGTGCAATTTTCATGGTAGCCCAGTTTTCAGCTTCCCAGCTTTGTTTTGTTTTATTTATAACAGATTTATATTGAGCTCTTACCATCCTTATTGTAGAACGGTCTCGATTTTTAATAGCTGTTACCAGTTCCTTTTTTACCTTACGGCACAAGCTATTATACCAAGGATGGGTGGGCTGTTTATCTTTTTTCCGTTTTTTAATTGGGAAAAAGAAATCATAGGTAATTTTACCCAATTCATCAAAATTTGATTGGGCCAGCTGAAGGTCTAGGCTCTCACCGGCCAAGTTGGACAGATTGGATGCATCTATAAAAACCGGAAGCAAGGCATCATATAAAGTGGGCATTTTCATTTCTGATTCAATAAAATTAGACCATTTCACTCTCTTCCTACAATAAGAGACCACCAGCCTAGGGTCAGGGGGGTTACTCGTATCCGACAGACTCCCTACATTCAACGCTTTAAGTTCCACCATAAGGGCGGAATGATCGCTATCAATACGAGGAATTATCTTAAAATCCACCATCATGGCCCAAAAATTTGAATTAATTAAAATATAATCTAATATGGACCCCTTGTTCTTACTAAAGAATGTATGGCTATTCGAAGTCGCAGATGATGCTCTCCCATTACAGGCACGAAGACTGTACCTCATGGTGAGACAACTCATCTGGATCGCCAAAGGGGACCACATTTTAACTTTGGGGCATCCTGACTCTGGGATTTTTAAAAACTGGTCCTCATCAAACAAACCATCCAGTGGTAAACCTTCCAAATAGCAAATACGCCCCCAGTGCGTCACACTGTCAATGACTCATGATATAACCTTTAGAGCTACGCAGGAATGGGAAGAATTAGTAGCCTCCTACAACCTGAAACCAGTTCACTCTCATTTGCCAATAGAAGTAAACAACCTCCCAAGACTGGGGAAAAGCAATAATACTGGAAGTTTAATCCTGGAATCGATATGGATAACAATCTTAAATACCTTGCAAGAATCTGCTGCAGCCTTACAATTTCAATCTTATAAAATGGACTTGCTGATTACTGTTCTGCAGACAATGGCTGGTTCCATCTCAGGAATTGACTGGAAGATATCAGAACTTAACGGCCTCATAAAGAGAGGTCAGGAAACGGCTTATGTGGTCCAAGCAACACCATCATCATGCTCCTGTGTACAGATCGTAGACAAGCTACTAACTTTACCATCTGTGATAGGGTACTTAATATCAGATCTAAAAACAACTGTTCTACAGACCCCTGCATTGAATACTGAACTACCTGGATCATCAATAATGCCTTTGGATCAATCAAAAGTAGAACGGGCAGTAAACAGCAACTACTACCATCATCAGAGCCCTACTACCATCATCAGAGAGCAAGGAAGCTGAATCCACGGATCACTTACCAGCAGCTTGTGTAACTACAGTTGATTGCATAGCAACCAATGCCCAGACCTCTTGTAAAGCTCGTAGGAAGAAAAAAACGGAAGGGAAGAAACAGGCTCCTAATTGATGGAAGATCCTGTAAAGAACTGCAAGCACATTTATCCCCAACAGCAAACGCCCTCGGTCCAAAAGTCGCAGACGTAAAACAACTTCCGCTTTCGCATCCGCCTGAAGATCCTGAGAGTCTCTCCTCGACATCCATTGTCATCTAGCCAACGGCTTTGGCCGCACCTTTCAGAGACACATCTCAGAAACCTTGTGAGAAGTTGGCCTGGCATATGCTGTTCCTAGTTATAGGGCCACCTTGCACCAGTCCAATTCGACTCTTATTGATGATAGGTTTAAGACAACTTTTAAAGAAAGCTATCCTAGTGGTAGCTGTGGAGAGCAGCCTTCAGGCTAAGTCTTGAAGGAGTGTTAAGCTTATTGTTTTACCATAATAACCTCTTGAATATCCAAATGAAAGAGTAGCCCACACAGGTATATATATAAAATATATGTATTTATTCTAGACAGAATCCCACAGTCACTTTATGTGGCTAGTGGCAAAGTTACACTTCAAACAAGCATTTATAAACACAATAAATAGCACAGAAATCAATGGGCCCCAGGGGGGGACCAAACCATATACTAAAATAGTGGTATAAGAACCACGACAATTCTACAGGCAATGCCTAGGGCATTCAGGATCGCTTGCCCCTTCAGAATCCACCCACAGTTAAGAGGAAGGGGACCCACGGGAGGCGTGTGCAGTGCGAGAAGTTGCTATCGGGATCGCAATGTTAGCCTATGGAGAATGTCGCGGTTGAATAATTAAGGTTTAAGGACACTTCTAACAACAGTACAAAGTTAAGGCTTGAGACTTAAGGCTTTGGAGAGCCCACCACCACGGGAGTACCGAAGTAACACTGTTACCTGCCCCAGAGAAGCCGGGTGCATAGGTCAATTCTGGTGTCGGGTCGCGGGCTGATTTTCTATGGAAAAGTAGTCCAAACTGCTGCTAGCTGAAAGCGTCGTTGAAGTCGTGAAGATTAAAGTTGAAGAGAAGATAAAGGTGAACCTGAAAGCAGAGGGGACAGAGTCTGGGTCACTGCACAGTGACCAGGGAGCTCACAGGAAGGAGCTCGTGGATGTCGGGTGCTTCAGGTGTGGAAGGTACAGCTGGGCTCTGCAGTCACGGGCTCCGGGAGGCTTCAAGGAAGGCCAGCTTCTGGAGGGCGACTGTCCCACGTCGGCTGAGGGTCGCTGCGGTGTTAGTGTCCCGATTGGATCCACTAAGCATTGGCAACCGCAACCCACGCCAGATGAACAAAGCAGCTGCTGGTGCAGACCCACGAGGTCTGAGGGTGCTCTCCTTTGCAGGGAGCGTAGAGCAGGCCTGGAGCAACCAGGGGAACTCTTGGAAAGATAGGTTTTCCTCCGTCAGGGCCCACAAGTCGAGAGACAAGGGACCGCGGAGGGCAGCAAAATGGAGTGCGTAAAAGGGCTCCCACGGGCCACCGGAGTGGACTAGGGGGCTGAGCTTTGGCACGGATGCTGCTTGAAGGTTGGCTCAGAAATGGGCCAAAGCACAACTTCCCCACTGGTCGGGGTCGTGTGCTATGCAAGAGGTGGCCGGGGTCTCAGGGTATGCAGGGATCTCGGCACCCACGTGGTCCACGGTGCTCAGACTTGCTGGGCACGCTCACAGGACTCTGGGATGCACTGGAGACCCACCTCAAGGTTGATGGAAGGCGTCGAAGTTCGTGAGAGCAGCGAAGTTCCAACCGGGTATCTTGCAGTCTTTTAGGTGCCTGCCAAGCAGGGGGATAACTCCTTTATCCCAAGGGAGATTTCTTCAGTCAGCTGGGCAGCAGCTCGTCGAAGGTCAGTTCTGTGAAGTCCTGTACGAATCTAAGGCTCTAGGGCAAAGTTATTCCCATATATCCCCAAGATTAGGGGATGGTCCAAAATAGAGCCTACCAATCAGAGTAGAGGCGGGAAAGGGTGGCTACACCCACTCCCCTTTGTGTGTTTCCCGCCTGGGCGAGGGGCAGGATGCCCCTGAACCGGTTCCAGGCGGTGTATGCAGAATTGGGGCTCTGCAGCTGCCTACGTGCAACTCTGAAAGGACATTTGGTGCACCCACCCTGTTCCAATCCACATATCCTGTCTGGGGAGGTGCTGGCACCTCCCTGCCACAGGAGCCCTATTGTCCAGATGGCGAGGCTGGGGTTTTCCCCAGCAACAGCCAGCCAGAGTCGTGTAGGTGGCGGACAGTAGCCATTTTGTGGTACATGTGCACTTTTAAATTGGTGTCAAAATTCTACCGCTTTTCCCATATCACCCTCCTAGCAAGGGGGAATCGTGCCCCCATGCCCATGGCTGGACTGGGGGTAT
This sequence comes from Triturus cristatus, assembly GCF_964204655.1. Lineage (NCBI taxonomy): Eukaryota > Metazoa > Chordata > Amphibia > Caudata > Salamandridae > Triturus > Triturus cristatus. Next base: position 1,044,045,337 of record NC_140585.1, read on the forward strand.
GATTCCTTCATGTTTGACACCAAACACAATATGGTTCTGTGTAGCCATTCCCAAGTTACAACGATGACGCAATAACTTATAATGCGGTTAAGAGTATATGGTATGGCTACACTACAAACAACCCAGTAACGATTTTACGAAGGTTGCAGAGAGGTCCTACTCACGTAGGGGTCCCCCCTCACACATACCTCAGCACCCAGCCCTGTAGGATTACCAGGGCCTGCCATAGGGGTGACCTATGAGAGTATATGTGTTGTAATGGCATGGGACATAGGGTACCTACATCCCTGTAAGGGGTGCTAGCACCACCTTACCCAGGCTACAGTAGTGGCCTGGTGGTGTCAGTTTGGGTGGCTGTCCCAGGGTGGCACAATAAGTGCTGCAGCCCTGGTAGGCCTACTGGGGGACCCATGCCCTGGGTACCTAGGGTACCATCTACAACGGACTGGTAGGGCATGCCCAGCATCCAATTATGTTTGTACCTAGAGTACTCACAACAGTTTTAGGGAGAAAGCAGATAGGCTGGGGTCCTGGATAGCAGGATCCCAGCCAGACTAGTCAAAAAACCACTTAAATACCAGGCAAAAAGTTGGGGGCAACCATTAGTCAGATTACACTCTCCTACATAACCCCCCCCCAAACGAAAGGAGATAAGGCTAACCTTGTCCAGATAAGCCTTTATTTCCTGAGTGGCCATATAAGGAAGAACCTGTACTAACATGGTTGCTCCCTGTGTCATGGTCCACTTGGGAAATCCTACCCCAAGGGGTTCTAGAGTTTCTCCAAAGTCTAGGGAAATTACCTGTATTGGTTTTTGGGTCAGAGGTGGGCTGGTGGGGTGTCTGAGTCTGGAAGTGAGACCCTACTTGGGTTGGTCTCAACCTCCTCAGATCACTGGCCACTATGGAAGCCTTTCTGCCCATGACTGTGTCATATCTGGCCCTAAGGGTCAACCTCTGGCTGCCTACAGCTGGGGGTTGGATCCCTTTTGCTGGAATAGTGGAGGGCACTGGAAGGTTTGGGGCAGCTAGGCCCCAGGTTTCCCTGTGCTCAACAACATCCGTTTGAGGGGTGCCTATACCTAGGGGTAAGGGGGATCCCTCAGTTTGTAGAGGAATATTCACCTGGCTGAAACTACTCTGCTGGGTGTCCCTAATCTGTTGATGAGGGGATTCCTCTGGGCAGGGGCCCAATAAGGGTCCACTGACCTCCCTGACCTCTGCAGCCCTGGGCTGACGGAGGCAGGGTAGAGAGGGGCAGGATACCTGCTCCAGACTGGGTACCACCTTGGAAGGGTCCCCTGCCATCAGAGAGGTGGGCAGGCCAAGCCTGTCCACTTCTGGGGCAGTTACTTCACAAGGGGCAGGATCAGTTCCCTGAGAAACTGGACCTTTACCTGTATTCTGGTGGGGGGAAGACTGCTCCTCCTCCCCTATGCTCTCTGTTTGGGTAGAGTGATCCATAGTTTCAGGCTTCACTCTTTCTATTTTCTCCTGGGGTGGAGGTGAGGCCCTCAGGGTCTCATCCACTCTCTCAGGGATTCCTACCATTTTCAAATGGGCCTTGTGGTCAACCTCAGCCCAGGCTGAGATTTCTAGATCATTCCCCAGTAGACAATCTACAGGCAAGTTTGGGGACACTGCCACTCTCTTGGGGCCAGTGACCCCTCCCCAGCTGAGATTTATCACTGCCATGGGATGATCTGTCCTGATTCCATCTATGTTGGTCACCAGGTAGCTAAACCCAGGTAAAAGCTGATCTAGGGGCACTAGCCTCTTGGTCACCATGGTGACACTGGCCCCTGTGTCCTTATAGGCCACAGCCTTCTGACCATTGATTATTGGTTCTTGTCTGTACCTGCCCAAAATACTGGGGCTCATGGTAAAGATGGCAAACCCCATGCCACCATCACAGACCATAGTTGCTTGAGTAGGGGACCTGGATAGGTCAGAGTCCCCCTGAGTTCCCCAAGAAATCCCAACTAAATTTTTGGGTGCACTCCCACCGCCTGGGGGATTACTACTAGTAGTAACAGGAGGTGTTGGAGCTGGTTTTGGAGGAACATTTTCTTTATTGCCATTCTTAGGACAGCTGGAGTCAGTTTTCCAGTGGCCAGGTTGCTTACACACATGGCAATATGGTTTCTTGTTATTAGAGGAAGTATTTTGGGACCCACCCCCAGCACTGGGTTTTTGGGGCCCTTCAGAGGACTTTTCTTGTTTATCATCCCCACCTTTCTCTTTGGGCTTAGTGGAATCCTTCTTCTGGTCACCAACTTGGTTTTTAGGCCTAATCCTGGTTCTGACCCATTTGTCTGCCTTCTTTCCCAATTCTTGGGGAGAGGTCAGATCAGAGTCCACCAGGTGCTGGTGTAAAAGTTGATTTTGACAATTATTAAGAATCTGCTCCCTCATAATGAGATTATACAATCCTTGATAATCATTAACTTTACTGCCATTTAACCAACCTTCCAGTGCCTTGGTTGCACAATCCACAAAGTCTACCCAATCTTGATTCTGTGCTTTCTGGGTGTCTCTGAACTTAAGTCTGTATTGATCAGTGGTTAAGCCAAACCCATCTATTAAAGCAGCTTTCAAGATATAATAATCATCAGCATCCTCTTCTCTTACAGAGAGGAGCTTGTCTCTACCTTTATCTGAAAAGGAGAGCCACAGGATTGCTGCCCACTGCTCTACTGGGACCCTTTGTACTCTACAGGCCCTCTCAAGAGCAGATATCCATTTGTGGATATCATCCCCATTCTGATAGGGGGGCACAATCTTGTGGAGGTTCCTATTGTCAGGGACTTTCTTTCTAACTCTAGGGGTTTCATCACTGCCACCAGGGATCTCTAGACCCCACTTCTTTGAAGCTTTCTGAAGCTCCAGGGCTTCCCTGTCCAATGCTAACTGTTCTCTTTTAAGCTGAAGCTTAGCCTGCTCAAATTTGATCAGTCTGCATTTCCTCTCATGGGAGGATTCTCTTCTCTGAGAAGAGGCAGAGGACCCTTTGGATCTCTGAGAAGGGTTGGATCCCACTGAGGGGGATCTGTGCCTCCTTGGACCCACCACTCTCCCACTAGGGATGGAGGGAGTGCCTCTTGGGCCATCACCTCCATGTTGTGAGTGGTTTGTTTCTTCCAGGTCAGGACTTTCATCCTCTTCCTGGTCTTCATCAGAGTCCACTCTGGGAGTGTCCTCTTCTGATGGATGCCCACCCACTCTGTCTGTCCCTCTGGACCCTATGGATTCCATAAAGTCTGCTATGAGCAGGATTTCCCTGAGACGTTGGGTGTTGGCACCTTTGTTTGTCTTCAGTTTTCTAAGGGTGCACATCTCCCTGAGCTCTGCAAAGGAGAAATGATCATACTTATCAACTGGGACCCTTTGGGGTCCTTCTGGAGCCTTAGTGGCACCTGCTCCTGAAGACATGTTTAGTGTAGTGATAGTGGTGTATCTACCTACACTAAGTGTGGCCTACTGAACCCTCTCTTGAGTTGTAGTCAAGGTGTGCTAAACCCTCTACACACAACTCTAAGTTCAGTAGAACTTATTGTATTCTAGCTTGAATTTATATGTACCTTTGGTACCTTGTGGCTTTCACTTTAGAAATTCAATTTGTTATCTGGTAAAACAATGGCAAGCTTGAATCCCACCGCTGCACACCAATGTGAGAAGTTGGCCTGGCATATGCTGTTCCTAGTTATAGGGCCACCTTGCACCAGTCCAATTCGACTCTTATTGATGATAGGTTTAAGACAACCTTTAAAGAAAGCTATCCTAGTGGTAGCTGTGGAGAGCAGCCTTCAGGCTAAGTCTTGAAGGAGTGTTAAGCTTATTGTTTTACCATAATAACCTCTTGAATATCCAAATGAAAGAGTAGCCCACACAGGTATATATATAAAATATATGTATTTATTCTAGACAGAATCCCACAGTCACTTTATGTGGCTAGTGGCAAAGTTACACTTCAAACAAGCATTTATAAACACAATAAATAGCACAGAAATCAATGGGCCCCAGGGGGGGACCAAACCATATACTAAAATAGTGGTATAAGAACCACGACAATTCTACAGGCAATGCCTAGGGCATTCAGGATCGCTTGCCCCTTCAGAATCCACCCACAGTTAAGAGGAAGGGGACCCACGGGAGGCGTGTGCAGTGCGAGAAGTTGTTATCGGGATCGCAATGTTAGCCTATGGAGAATGTCGCGGTTGAATAATTAGGGTTTAAGGACACTTCTAACAACAGTACAAAGTTAAGGCTTGAGACTTAAGGCTTTGGAGAGCCCACCACCACGGGAGTACCGAAGTACCACTGTTACCTGCCCCAGGGAAGCCGGGTGCATAGGTCGATTCTGGTGTCGGGTCGCGGGCTGATTTTCTATGGAAAAGTAGTCCAAACTGCTGCTAGCTGAAAGCGTCGTTGAAGTCGTGAAGATTAAAGTTGAAGAGAAGATAAAGGTGAACCTGAAAGCAGAGGGGACAGAGTCTGGGTCACAGCACAGTGACCAGGGAGCTCACAGGAAGGAGCTCGTGGATGTCGGGTGCTTCAGGTGTGGAAGGTACAGCTGGGCTCTGCAGTCACGGGCTCCGGGAGGCTTCAAGGAAGGCCAGCTTCTGGAGGACGACTGTCCCACGTGGGCTGAGGGTCGCTGCGGTGTTAGTGTCCCGATTGGATCCACTAAGCATTGGCAACCGCAACCCACGCCAGATGAACAAAGCAGCTGCTGGTGCAGACCCACGAGGTCTGAGGGTGCTCTCCTTTGCAGGGAGCGTAGAGCAGGCCTGGAGCAACCAGGGGAACTCTTGGAAAGATAGGTTTTCCTCCGTCAGGGCCCACAAGTCGAGAGACAAGGGACCGCGGAGGGCAGCAAAATGGAGTGCGTAAAAGGGCTCCCACGGGCCACCGGAGTGGACTAGGGGGCTGAGCTTTGGCACGGATGCTGCTTGAAGGTTGGCTCAGAAATGGGCCAAAGCACAACTTCCCCACTGGTCGGGGTCGTGTGCTATGCAAGAGGTGGCCGGGGTCTCGGGGTATGCCGGGATCTCGGCACCCACGTGGTCCACGGTGCTCAGACTTGCTGGGCACGCTCACAGGACTCTTGGATGCACTGGAGACCCACCTCAAGGTTGATGGAAGGCGTCGAAGTTCGTGAGAGCAGCGAAGTTCCAACTGGGTATCTTGCAGTCTTTTAGGTGCCTGCCAAGCAGGGGGATAACTCCTTTATCCCAAGGGAGATTTCTTCAGTCAGCTGGGCAGCAGCTCGTCGAAGGTCAGTTCTGTGAAGTCCTGTACGAATCTAAGGCTCTAGGGCAAAGTTATTCCCATATATCCCCAAGATTAGGGGATGGTCCAAAATAGAGCCTACCAATCAGAGTAGAGGCGGGAAAGGGTGGCTACACCCACTCCCCTTTGTGTGTTTCCCGCCTGGGCGAGGGGCAGGATGCCCCTGAACCGGTTCCAGGCGGTGTATGCAGAATTGGGGCTCTGCAGCTGCCTACGTGCAACTCTGAAAGGACATTTGGTGCACCCACCCTGTTCCAATCCACATATCCTGTCTGGGGAGGTGCTGGCACCTCCCTGCCACAGGAGCCCTATTGTCCAGATGGCGAGGCTGGGGTTTTCCCCAGCAACAGCCAGCCAGAGTCGTGTAGGTGGCGGACAGTAGCCATTTTGTGGTACATGTGCACTTTTAAATTGGTGTCTAAATTCTACCGCTTTTCCCATATCACCCTCCTAGCAAGGGGGAATCGTGCCCCCATGCCCATGGCTGGACTGGGGGTATGATTCCTTCATGTTTGACACCAAACACGATATGGTTCTGTGTAGCCATTCCCAAGTTACAACGATGACGCAATAACTTATAATGCGGTTAAGAGTATATGGTATGGCTACACTACAAACAACCCAGTAACGATTTTACGAAGGTTGCAGAGAGGTCCTCCTCACGTAGGGGTCCCCCCTCACACATACCTCAGCACCCAGCCCTGTAGGATTACCAGGGCCTGCCATAGGGGTGACCTATGAGAGTATATGTGTTGTAATGGCATGGGACATAGGGTACCTACATCCCTGTAAGGGGTGCTAGCACCACCTTACCCAGGCTACAGTAGTGGCCTGGTGGTGTCAGTTTGGGTGGCTGTCCCAGGGTGGCACAATAAGTGCTGCAGCCCTGGTAGGCCTACTGGGGGACCCATGCCCTGGGTACCTAGGGTACCATCTACAACGGACTGGTAGGGCATGCCCAGCATCCAATTATGTTTGTACCTAGAGTACTCACAACAGTTTTAGGGAGAAAGCAGATAGGCTGGGGTCCTGGATAGCAGGATCCCAGCCAGACTAGTCAAAAAAACCACTTAAATACCAGGCAAAAAGTTGGGGGCAACCATTAGTCAGATTCCACTCTCCTACAAACCTCCACTCAGTGATAGCAAGTGGGGACTCCCTCAAGCAAAAATAACTCAAACTTGACATAATTCTGATCCAACAACGACCATTAAAACCGAATAAACTCAAATTACAGAGATCTGCAACAACACTTTGGATCAGTAACGCGGAGTTACCACAGCAGTCAACAGGAGGAACAACAAACACCACAAGGGACCTAGCGAGAGAAAGGCAGCGCAGCATGCAACAAACCTGCCCCACAAGTGGCAGCCCAAGGCGCTCGCCCCAGTCCGGTCACTCCAGAAGTGAGGGATCTCGAACAAAGCAAACTGTAGTGCAACACGGGGATACCACGACCATCATTCTTTTTACTCCAGAATATACGTCTCGAGGTAGAGACTACAGACTGAACAGAGGAAATATATTACAGCTTTTACATTCAATCACAAGCCTAGAAAACCTCGGCTCCTCTGACCTTCTCCAAACAGAGTTTCAGCAAACCAACAATCCACAATGTTCGGAAACAACTGAAGCAACCTGGAACTCCAGAGAGGTAGCCACAAATATCCTGGAAGAAGAGACTACGTTTAAGCAATGGGTGATAAAACTGGAAATTGAAAAGCAACCTTCCTATCCAACACCTTTCTTACCCTCCACAAGGATACCCTAACGGAAAAGCACCAACTCAGTATTAAAGGGAGCCAGGAGTACTTCCCCAAGAGCGCACCCCCAAGACACAAAGACATTTTTTCTCAGCACAAGATATAAGGGACTCAAGTCCATGTCTTGCCGGTCACCTCACAAAATTTGAGGCAAATTCAGCGTACTATTACGATAGATCACACAAATTGACAAAGAGAAAGTAACTCTGATTTTGCCTTGGACAAGCCCAGACAAATCAACATATGTACCTGGAATATCAACAGTTTAGCTAGCAAAAGTGAGGACCCGGAGTATTTGCAATATTTCAAATCATTTGATTTGTTACTGCTCCAAGAAACCTGGGAGGAAAAGGCCTTTGAACTCCAAGGATACACAGCTTGTTGTATCCCAGCAAAAAAGTGCTCCGATTTTGGTCACCGATCGGGGGGCCTAATGATCATGGTCTCCATAGTAACAATAGGTGAGATCACAACAATAGAATCTTAAATAGCACCCCCAAGTGCCATGCAGGCGGTAAAGATAACACTTGGGCTAAACAGTGTACGCCAAGAAGTTGTAGTAATCAACGCTTACATCCATCCTAAACGGAAACTGAATTACCTCTGACACCATGAATCACAATTTCAACTTTTCTCAGCAAGCCTGTTTATTGACTGCGAGTTATATTTGATTTATAACGATTTGAATTACTTTGAGACAAGGAGAACACTTCCTCAGTGTGACAAACACATGTCCTATACATTTAACATTAAACAAACTTTGCTGTTTTCACAATAACATAGTAACAACAAACATGAAGAAAATTCTGCAAATAGATAATACTTCAAACAGACAATGAAAATATTGCACTACAGTACTCAGACATCCTATTTTTAGACATGGGGGCATTCTAACTCATTGTTGCCTCCACATTAAGTGATTGTTATGGTCCTATACAGGGTCGGAGAAAAAAAATTTTTTCCGAAGTTGTCGTGGAGAGCGTTGACTGGGTATGTTGTTTTTGCTCTTCTGGGGACGTTATTGTGTAATTTTTATCCCAAATAATTCTCGTTCTCTATTAGCCGACGCGTTTCGACCTTTCGTGTAATGGACCTTTATTGTGTTCATAAGGTCTTTATCAGGGCTCATATATAGTTCCAAATGGACATCTTTTTCCTGGAAAAGTAATGGTATATCTAATCATAAAGAATGCACACTTACTTTACATTGCCTCTTTAGTTTAGCCTGACTCCGCTGTGCCAAGCTTCCAGAGGGTGAGCACAGGTAAACCTTTAGTGTGTACTACACTTACCCTGACTAGAGTGTGGGTCCCTACTTGGACAGGGTGCAAACCTCTGCCAGCTAGAGACCCTATTTCTAGCACATGTTTTCACCTCCTTTCCTTGTGATTCGTTTTGGGTAGCAAAGTGCCTTTTTGTGAGTTGGATAAACATTTCTGACTCGCAATGTGCCTTATGTACAATGCAACCTGCAGTTTTGCAGCTGCAAAGCTTGTAATTTTGCAAAAAAACACGTACATCAGGCTGTTAATTCTTTGCATGGCTAGACTGTTGTTATGAGGTGGGAAGTGGGAAGTGACAGAATCAATATGTGTTTGCTTACGGTTAACCACAGAACTGAAACTTAAGAGGAGTGGCAACAGACAAGATTAATTTTATTTATTGGTTTCATAGTTTGTCCAGGAGCACAAACAGCAGAGCAAGAGGGAGGCGAGTGGAGCAGGCCACAATAACTGTTTCCACAGTTGATTAATGGGGCATGTGAATAATTAAAAGAAACATTCTATTAAGCCGAGAGGAGGGGAGCTTGACAGACTCAGTTAGTTGGAAACAAGAATATGTAATAATCATTGAATGGATCAGAAAGGGGCACATCTTGATGTGAGAGGATGCCACAACCTGCCACTACACTACAGAAGAGCAGACTCGGGCGTGGCTTCGCTGTGCAGCGAAATGGCCGCACACTAGCGTGGCTCCGCCGGCCGAGATAAACAAATCCGGCATTAATCCTACATAGCTTCTTGGGACCGGGACCCCACCAAACGGAACCACAGCTGGAATTGTTTAGCTGCGCGAAGGAATGTAAACTGGCGCTGGAGGGGCTGCCGTGAGGAGCGGATCGGACCTACTCTGCTTTCCACGGACTGATACGGGCCCCAAAGGTGGCGAGTGCTGCCAGAAGCGCGCTGTGCTCTGCCCTGCTATCGCTTCCTGGGAGCGAGGCGGGAGGTGCACGCGGCTGTCCGGGGAGGCGCGGACTGCCGGGCACCATCGGAGATTGGCACCGGAGCCTGGCCTGAGTTTAATGGCGGCTTGGCAGATGGACCGCAGGTGTGTTGAAGCTGCGGGCTCCGGTAAGTGGAAAATATACCTCGATGGACTTTGCGCTACGTGGTGTCTTGTGATCGTAGCCCCAATCAAATTGATTAACGCAACTGCGTAGGCCCCATGCCACGCGATACTCGGGCAAGCAGTGGAGGTTGCTGAGTGTGCCCCCTGTGGCTGACGCCTCTTGCGCTGTAGGGGCACCGCACGTACCCCTTGGCAGATGGGGCCAGGTTCTGTAGTGGCGGCATAATTGTTGTACCTGCCTCTGAGCTACTTAGAAGAGGGACCCAGAGACATTTCTCGCCTGCAGCTGCAGGGGGGGAGCTAAAGGTGTGGTGCAAGGTGGAGGAGCTGATTGGAGGCGGAGCCCCCTGTGCACCAGTAACAATGTCTGTGTATGGAACAACTCCTTGCTATACAGACTCCCATATAGCGTGACTGCCAGTGGTCCTTGGCTGTGGAGGTGCGGTGGTGGCGACTGGTGGCCTGGCGAGAGACCTGCTTGCTGGTGCCAGCCCTGGGCGCTGCCGGGCAGGGGTGCCTGCGGCCTGACGTTCATACTCCATGGGCGGATCTGGCGAGAGTGGTGGAGTCGGCGCTCGCGGGGGTCCCTTGGATGACGGCGGGGCCCCGTGGGCTCCTGCGGTGGGGCATCTCTCATACGTCTGCGGTGTGGCGCGGGTCTGACTTGCCGCTCCCTCGCCGCTTCTGCGGTCTGTAACGATGGGTAAGCCGGACACGCGCCAACCCAGGATAACTTTTGACAAAAAGACCGCTAAAACAGCTGATGCGGACACTGGTCACCAGGAAGCTGCCGGGGATGGGGCGGCGGCCCACCCACCTGCAGAGGATATCCGGGAGATGTTTCGGGATCTGAAGTCGAGTCTTCAAGTTCTGGACTCGAAAATGGATTTGCTAGCGGAGAGAATGGACAGGATAACGCAGCGTATGGATAAACAGAAAGGACGAGTCAATGTTCTGGAGACAAGAGTGACCGAGACGGAGGAGGGTCACATGGAGTTAGACAAGAGGATGTGGGAAATGGATGGTATACTGTGATAAGCCAAAAGAATGAGGATTTAGAAGCTCGTTCGCGGAGGAACAATATCAGAATCATGGGGGTTGCAGAATCCACAGATATCCAGAACATGGAGAAATACATAGAGACAATGATGTCCGATCTGTTTGGCTCTGATCTGTCCGCGATGTTCTTGATCGAGCGGGCGCACCGGACGCTAGGGCCTAGGCCCCGCCCGGGGGCGCCGGCAAGACCAGTATTGGCGAGAGTCTTAAACTATAGGGACCGGACACGATACTAAGGCTGGCAAGAGAGAAAGAAGATATTCAATACAAAGGAAATAACATCGCACTGTATCCGGACTTCAAACTGCAGGTTCAAGCAGCAAGACGTGAATTCCTACCCGCAAAGAAAATCTTCCAACAAATTTGCAACAAATATGCCTTGATCTACCCTGCCAAGCTGCGTGTTCAGGGAAATGGGCAGCCCACATTCTTCACGGACGCTAAAGCTGCTCTATCCTACGCGAAACAGTTGGCGTACAAACAGAGTTCATCGACAGGCGAAGCTCTCACTGGGGCGCAACTGAGCGATAATGACTGACGGCCCATGACCGGCGCCCTGGACATTCAGCTAAGAAACCTAGCTGGGCTTTTACACTCCAATTGCTAACGTATCATATGAGATTGTTATTGTTGTATAGTTAGAGATATGTTGCCATGTCTTACTGCACTACGAGTATAATACTTCAATGGTAGGTGGGGTTCACTGACTCAGGGTAGCGAGCTGTTATCTCGGCTACCCTGCCAAGAGTGCAGGGGTGTAATGCCGGCGGACCCACGTACTCCCCTGGGATGAATCCCTCATGTTCACGACTGTGGACAGTCTGTTTACGGTTAGTTGGGGAGGGGAGGAATATATTACAACCTAATTGGGGGGTTGGTGTGGGAGGGGGAGTGGGGGAGGTACTGTTTTGTTGTCTAACTCTGTCAGAATCTGCACTTCTTTACACAAGCTCACCGGCTGACACAACCCACGGTAGGGAGATGATCGCTATAGTACATCACATCTCGATGTTGCGTTCCCTGTATACATTGCATTTTGGCAGTGCTCCCGCTACCTGTATCTCTTTACTAGCTGCTCTGCTGTAATGACAGTCCTTACATGTATTTCATGGAATGTTAGAGGCCTAAACGATCGCAGGAAGACCAGACTGATCCACTCTTACCTTGCCAGGCATGGGGTTGACATTTGCCTGCTTCAAGAAACACATTTAACCACTGCAGCGGCGGGATTGCTTAGAAATAACAGGTGGGGTGAGGTGACAAAAAAAAAAACCAGAAGAGCAGACTCAAATCATATCTCTCCAACACCACAGTTTCTGGAGGACTCTACAAAAATAACGACAGGTTTGCCTGAGGTAGGTCTGTAATATGGCTCTAGGTGGAATGCCCCTTCCCCTTCCAAAACAATATCTAGCTTTATCATCACGTAGTCAGATCACTCATTTCTGATTGAATATAAAAGTGTCCACCTTGGCCCTAAAAAGGCTGCCTTGTTCTAAAGGATGAGGGTGAGATTTTCTCTCTATTAGAAGACTATCACAAAAGATGCGTGTCCTCTCACAAGCTTTTGGGTAAAGGTTTGGTTAGAATAAAATATCAGCAAACATAGCCTTTAGAATTCTTAATTGATGTTTACAAAGGACTAGCTGCTGAGGGTTTAGTCAGGAAAGCAGAAGTTGAGATGTTTCTATGAAATACTAACGAACATTATATTGTTAGGAATACAGAACACACTGTTTGTTGAAAAGGAAATCAACTTGACAATTATGTCATAGAATGCGTATGGCAAAGTGTTATGAAGAGTACAACAAAAGTATTATTAGAAGGGTCACTGGAATTATACGGCAGTGGAGCACCAAATTATCTGGGAGGGTTATGCGGCAAGAAAAGGCAAATTATGTGGCATAATGGGGCACTGTTTTTGATAGTTTTTCTTCATGATTTTGTAATTTTTACACATGGTAATACTGTCTGGGCAAGGATCGTATGCCAATCCTCCAGGAAACCCATTCAGACAAGAGGATGGCATGAAAGTTCGAAAGAGGGTGGATTGATTAGAGAATCCCAATTCCCATTATTAGAATAAAGGAGTAAGCATCTTAATAAATAAAATAATTATGAACTACAATTAATCTAATCAAGAAAGATCAAGAAAGTAGATGTGTTACTCTGGGAGAGGCATATTTACCAAATACGAATGCCAGGCCAGAAACCATGACATTTGATAGGTTATAGCAAAGGCCTAGACCAGAAATATTTGTAAAGATGATTCTGGTGTAACTGGTGTTTGCTATCTTGTTAGCCCAATCATACATGATTATACATTTTCCACAAATGTGCATGATGCCTTCACCAGGGATGATTATTTCTTGAATGGTAGAGGCAAGGCTGAAGGTGAGAGACACAGGAGTTGCTAATAAAGGCAGGATTTTCTTGAGCAATCATTCCCCACAACAGGGGTAACATTTACACTAATTTCACATATACCTATGTTAAGTTATCTGGAACTTAATTCCATAGTTAAAAAGATGGAACCTATGATTTCAGCGTGATTCAAAGAAATCACCGAATCAATGTATGGCGTGACTAGTAATGCTGGAAGCAACCTCGGGGAGTGCAAAGCAAAGACAGCATACAAGTTACTATTTTGTGACAGCAGAAACGAGAGGTTAGTGAGACAACGATGCGCAAGCAATTCGAACCTCCAATCTGACCTAATTCTGTGATTGCCATACGCGCTCAAAGGCAAATTCAGCTAGCAACAAGAATTTGCAATGCAATAGGACTCACATTTACGCGAGACCGATTGCATTACGGGCGGGTGACAAGGCATGGCCTGCGGAAGAGGGAGGCACAGGAAGAAAATAGTGCTCACAGTATAAATAAAACATAATGTGCAACACTTGAAGTAAAGGGGCCAGTGGCCATGGAAGGATACAAATGACGACATGCTTGTCATAAAGGAGGGACTAACAAGGCTAAAACCAATCAGAAGGCAGCATTTAGGAACTAAGCCAATGAAAAAGATGGGCGGAGAGTGGGCGGAGAGTGGGCGAAGATTCCTCTCATACTGAATACTGCATGCCTCGCAAAGCGAGCAGCGCATGCGCGTTGCCGTTATAGGCTCGACCTAAAAATTAGCCGATGAAAGCTACTCCTCGTACAAGGGTTAATGGTCATCTGTGAGACAGAGTAAAACCATTGTTGAAACATCAGTTTCATATATTACCCCGTTTCCTAGCTCCCAAGAAATACAACACAAAATAATGATATGCTGTAGGTAGGTACTTCGACGCACTGCAAAAAAGACATGCCCTCCTTTCATGAGCAATTTTATGCTTCGGGCTGAATGCTCTTTTTCTGTACATCTCTGTGGTAGTTGCTGGGTCTCTGAGAGCATAGCTTTGCAGGAAGAGGTGCCCACCGTCCACGTCATCTACCTGGAAGGAAGCTGTGCTCATTCACTGGGAGAAACTTAGAGGAAACTAACTGCACACCTGCAACGCAGGTGTACAGAATAGGTGGATACATACTCAGCACAGGAGTTTCCGAGCAGCAGCTGGATTCACTCCTTTGCATATGTGGGGGAGGGCCGAGATGCAGGGAAGGACCAGCCAAGGGACCGGGTGCATAAACCTTTGATATGGAGAAAGCTAGTCGGTGCCCCAAGGCCATACTTGTAACTTTGACTGAGTTTCCTTGCACTACTAGCGCTGTTACTTTAGGTGACTGAAAGCGCACATAGTGTCCGGGCGTCATGATGTCTGGCACATCATGATCAAAATTGTAAGGCTCGCCTTCCTTTCCTCTTTGACATATTTGGAGGGCCTGTGGCCATGTAGCTGATGATAAAGGTCAAATAAAATCAAAAGCAATGGAGTTCATTACATGATTAAGTCCACTTAGATGCCTGAACTGAGCGGGGGATGGGGCATTCTGATAGTGTGACTGAATCCCAATGTCAATTAAATGTGTAATGGGGCTCAAGCAGAAAATTAAAACGAAATCTTATCTGTTTAATCATGTAAACGAGCTATTACATTGCATTGCTCATGATGCTTTGTAATGTGTTTTAGCCCCAATCAAATTCTAAATGTTACATAATGTGAGTGTAGACAAAGGTTAATTAGTAAATTCACAAAGAAAATCAACTAGTGTTTAGTAATGCAAAGGTAATAACTCCGCTCAGATGTGGCAGGTTATCAGTCAAAGATGTCAGCCACTGCTGCCCCCTCCTATAATTCCTGCCCACTCCTGCTTAGCCTGAACGTTTAATAGCTTTTATTTATTTATGTATTTATTTATTTTTTCAGGATTTTATAGAGCGCGAACAAGATCCTTGCGGATATCTGTGCATGCTGAGATGTGAATCATGCTATTTATGTTTAGAAAGTCCTGGTAGTAATAAAGTGTCACTCCAAGTGTCACACATAGGGATGAAATCTCACACCTATCCCCACTGATAACATGGAAATGTCACACATAAGCAGTCTGAAAACTTGGCAGCCATGGGGATCTGTTTCAGATCCTCGCAAACAAAGGGCTCTTACATCAAAAGGGATGATTACCATGACTGAGGATTGAGGGAGACAAGGGGCAGGGAGCAGATCACGAGTTGAAAACAAAGGATAACAGGGAGTGCTTTAAATTTCTGAAAGGAGAGGAGGAGGAGGTTAATTATGTGGTGTTGATAAAGATAATTTCAGAGGGCAGAGATTTTGGCACAACATATTTAGCCATTTGGGGACCTAAAGGTGGGCATCGATCAGATTGGTGTATGAGAAAGGAGAGGCTTTGCAGTCTTGTATGGGATTATACCACACCGGTATTAAGAGGTTCATGAAATGCTTCGTGAGATAAAAGTAGACCATTCCAGTAACTCTTGCTATGCTTAAATGGACGAAATTCAACAACTTACACTGCTCCACAGGGAACTCGTTTGGGTTATCATCTTCCATGATCGACAAACTTGAGCGCACCTTGCAAGATCAATTAAGTCCACAAAACTAAAAATCTAGAATAAAAAGACAATACAGAAAAGAGAAGAGACATTATTCAGCAAAGAGTACCACGAATGCAAAATAAATTACATGTTTAGGTGCTTTTATTTCACAAAATGACGTTAACAAATACGCCTATTTTACGGGGATTTTTGAAATAAGGAAAACATGACATGGGTCCCTGTGAAATACCAAAATATTTCACGTGCCATTGTGATCTGTGTTGCATCATCAGAAAGGCATACCCAAACCGCTCTGCACAGCTTCACCATTGTCCATTGTTTAAGCAACACTTGATTTATGAAAGGTAAAAAATCGGAATATTCTAATTTGAGACGGTGCCCATTGATAGATGAACATTGCAGAGAACAGCTTCTCCAAGCTCTCCTTTCGACAGACGAGATGTTTATTTTCGACAGACAAGATGTTTATGTTTTTTAACAAACGAATTTATAGTATAGTCCTGTATTGGCATTTTGTCGATCTGGTGACATTTAAAAACAACTAAACCTTCGCCGTTAAAGTGGCATTGGGGATACAAAACAAATGCTAAGGAACACTGATATTGGCCAGGTATGGTGAGCTGCACAAACCACATCATACCCACAAGGGGTATCCGAAATTCTCATACTTTTCTTTCCAGTAATTAGGCACACTTTTTGGGGAAATTACGTAAAATTAAACATAAATATGTGAAGGACAAATCTGTCATTTGACACTGTATATTAGCATGAAATGTGCCCTTGGGTCCATTTTTTTTTATATAATTCTTTTTATTGAGGACAAGAGAAATCACTTTACAGGAATTATTCAGTTGGTAGAGCACAGTGATTAACCACATATTCAATGGACACTACAATAGTCTCATTACACAGCGTCCTGTTGTGCTAGCCTCTCCTCTCCTATCCCTAACTACTACTTCACTAACTAAGGGGGGGAGGAGCTGGGGCAGGGCGTCATGCATATGTTCCCTCTATATTAGTTCCTTGAGTCAATTTTTGACATAAGGATGCATTCTGCTGTTAAAAAACATAACAACAAAAACACAAGTGGCGGGAGACACAGCCACTCGCATTCTTCCAATTCATGTTATCCCCACACGCTTGCAGTTTACTGCAAATGGCGTGGAATTTCACGATGTGGTGTAACGGCATATTTTGGGGAATTTTATGTAACAACCGTAATGCAAAATTCCTGAAATTATGCTGTAGTAATTTAAATGTTGCCTGGGCCTTCATAACCTCATATATGATGTTACAGAAGACCTCACTGATAAAATTGTCGATGACATCACCGGCGACATGTAACACAACCTTACCGGTACCTTTATCAATGATGTCACTATGAGTGCATAATCATTTGTGTATGCGTTCTTATTTACTTGTGCTATGTTGCGCTTCTACACTGTTACTTCTTCTTATAAAATATCACCACCCTTTCAGCCAAGCACTGGGAACGCCCCCAATGTTGACATAACTTGGGTATTGATTCCATTGAC
Source organism: Triturus cristatus (assembly GCF_964204655.1). Taxonomy (NCBI): domain Eukaryota; kingdom Metazoa; phylum Chordata; class Amphibia; order Caudata; family Salamandridae; genus Triturus; species Triturus cristatus. The sequence goes on from NC_140585.1 coordinate 1,044,062,300, forward strand.
CAATCAAGCTGAAGCCTGCCTTGGTCACCCTATTCCAGACCCCGAGCCACAAACACCTCTATTGTAGGTTTATCAATGCTCTCAAATAAGATCAAACACATCCAGGGGAAATTTTGCAGGGTGTGGTGAAGGCTGATGTGCGCAGATCTCAGGAATGATACTTCATAGCGTGGCAATGCTAGGATTTTTGCCACCCCACTTGTATGAGCCCCCCACCTTATACACTTTGCTTCAATTTTTGCTGCACACACCCCTTAAAACTCTCTTATCGATTTCTAAGTACACTACTGTTATATTGTTCAATTACAGAGTGACATCAGGACATTAGAATCCAATTCCACAAACTACAACGTTCCACATTTTATGAAAAGATATAAAGCTGTATAGCTGCTGCCTGTGTTGCATCTGTTGTGTGCACACCAAGTGGACATTTCCTTTGATGACACGCTATTGTGCCTGTTCTGTGCCCGAGGGAGAGCTTGCTCTGATGCTTGTGGCTGTGCTGGTTCTGTGATAGACGCTTAAGCTGCTGCTGCCCAATGTTATCCTGAAGAAGGGTCCAGTTTTACCATATAATGCCTCAGCTATTGTGCTCCACATCTAAAGCATGAGAGTTCTGAATGCCCCTGTTAGTCAATAGGTAAGGGAGTGCTAAATTGTCCATACTGCCTTAGACAGTCACTGAAACAGTAGGCCTCATACCCATCTAAAAAGATTAGAGATATCTCCCCTGTGATCTGTACATGGGGAGGAAGCTTGTGCTTCATGTTGTCCCTTTCGTTGTGAGTGGGAAGTTCCTGCAAAGTGAGAAAGAGAGTGAGAGAGAGAGTGTGTGTGTGTGTGTGTGCGCGCTCGTGTGTGTGTGGTGCCTAGCTCTGGTGAATGTTCCCCTTGTGTGGCAAGTGATTGGAACTTGAACTACTGCTGCCAACAGAGAGTTGCACATTCACTTTTCCCTCTGAAAGAGAGGTTCTCACTTTTCCCCAACCATACTTATGTGGGTTTAAATGAAGCTTGTACTGCCACTATCTGGACCTGGCTTCTCTAACGAATAGCTTGTGAGCTAATGGTACCTCTCCAGATACCAGTAAAAAGCTCTCCTGTATGCAGCCCAGTGAACTAATTTAGATGTTTTTGCTTGGTTGAATTAACATATGTATACCAAAATTTAAAAGTGTTTATTTGAAACGAAAATGCGTGTATTTTCAGAATTTTTAATCTATTCTTTGGAGAAAATTGTTTTATTTCCAAAATATATTTAAGACTGATATTTGAGGGATAAAAATCATACAGTGTTGTTGAGACTATTACTAATCGTATTACTTTGATGCTAGGGGCCATGCAGCTATGACAGCTGTGCATTACCCATGTAGAGGCATTCCACATTGACAAAGCATTTTTCACATTACATCTGTAAACCGTGCCTGATGCACGGAGGTGATCACTGCTAGTGATCTTGTATATGGTGGCCACTAATGTAAACTTGTCTGAAGGGTTATTACTACATCCCTAACAATACTAGTAGCCCAGGAGGATTTTCAGTGAACATAAGTTGCTCTTAGTGCATAAAAGGTTGGACACCCCTGGTATGGACTAAGATGTGTCCTTAAGTGCCTGATGGAAGCTGGTGCTGCAATCGGTGATGCAGTCCTTGCTTACATTTCATTTACATGTTGTCGAAAGACCTCTTAGGGATCTTACAAAAAACATACAGTGTGCTTCGGGCAAACTTACTGCTTACAATTGGATGGCTTTCCTCTTGCTTTCATTTGCTTGCTTCTTTTGCAGTGTCTTCTCTTCCTCTTTTTGTATCTGTCCCTCTCATGAAGCACAACAACTTTCACATCTATTTGAATGGATGACTTGTATCTTCCACTACTTACATTCAGGGGACCTTTTTTTTCATTTCAGCACTCCATCTAGGTGCATGTGTTCTCTTGCTCTCTCCCTCATGCGCTGCTTACCCTCTCATAATCCATGTCTTTTACATATTTCTCTTGCTCCTAGTTCATCCGTTGCTTTCTCCACCCCACCACGTCCCACGCAATTGTTATTAAACCTCGCATGCCCAGTACCATCATTGCTTCCCACATGTTCACTGCTCATCCATTGCTTCACCCACACCTCCCCACTTGGAAATCATTTATGTAAACCTTTTCCCACTCAACTCAGTTGTTGCTCACCAAACTGCTCCCACTCCCACTTACAATGGGCTGGAATGCTACCCTGAGCAATTGCAAGTGGTTAGACTTATTGCGAGCATCCTCCCATCACCTTTTGCATGTTCCATGTAACGCCCTAAGTGGCCATGGGTATGCCCTTGCGACTGGAACCAAACTGTACCTGACTGACGAGTCAGATCAGGGCCAATAAGGCCTTTTTGTGTTCCGGTTCAGGGAGGACCTGCTCTGGCAGTTCGGGCTGGACTATTCCAATTGGAGCAGGGTTAATACTGATTTGCATATGGCTGGGTCCCACTAGAGGTGGCATGGTGGGCACAAGAATGATGGCCTGGAATGCTACTTCGAGATATCGCCAGTGGTTAAACTTATTGCAGGCATTCCTCCCTTCACCATTTGTATAAAGCACTCCCTATCAGCGTTTACATCTGTATTTATCTAGTTAATTATTTATTTTGGAGGATTCAGCAGCTGCAATTTACTGCTGGGGAGCGCCTTATATATTAGGCCTATGAGTTAGTACATATTTGCAGGCACGCTAGCACCTTTTATGTAGTTTGCATGCTTTCAGATTATAATTTTTTATAAGCAGTATGATGACGGGCCATGTCTGTAAATTTTCAGAGAAGATTCAGTGCTACAATTTCAGTGTCTCACTTTCTGGCCATGATGGCTTAGTCTAGTTAGAACACAGATGCCAAGGAACGTACAAAACTAAGCCAGCCAATGCAGCTGGCTGTATCCCATCTCAAAGCACCACTAATCTGATGGGCATTTCGAAGGAGAAGAATTCTAGATTCCCACAAAAGCATGCAGGGCGTAAAATGATGAAATGGTGCTCATGTTTTGACTTTTTTAACATGAGGTAAGTCCATATAAATTTAGAAAAAATGTCACTTTTTTTTATTTTGTAGAATAGACTGAGGGCCTGATTTAGAGTTTGGCAGACGCGCACTCAGTCACAAACATGACTAATATCCTATTTACCTTATTGCAAGTGCATTAGGATATAATGCTCCTATTATTAGGCGACTAGGATAACTTTCATATCTACCCGTCCAAAACACTCTAAATTGGAGTCCTAAATTTGTATTAAACTAGCAGTGTAAAACATTTAATGCGTTAAAATGAAACCTGTAACCATATATACCCATTATAGACCATGGAAACGCAGTAGGACTGAAATGAGAAGTCATCCACATCTGGATATGTCAAACACAGGCAAAAATCTTCAAATGAGTTGGCGCCCTATTCCTCTTAAATTATACTTTTATGTTTGTGAATTGTAAGCAAGGTAAAGGAGACACTTCCTATTTGTTAGAAACATGTCTCATACGGAACTCTTCTCTAAAGGCGTTCTTTGAGCCTCGCTAGTGCTGTAGTGAACTCGACACGCCTAATACTCTATAATGGCCGACCCTTTCCCAGGCACCCAGCAATGCTTTTCCAGGATAGTGTTGTCAACCGAGATCTCCCTCCCTTTAGAAAGCAGACGTAGGAGGTGGTGTAGAGTTCTCTGTTTTGCCTAGGACACGTGCCCGCTGCAGCTTCTGTCCCATGAGGTACTTCCATAGCTCTCTGCTGCTGTGTCCACGGCACTGGATACTGGTACTTTCAAAATAAAGAAGTTAAAATGTATTTCTCAACAGTTATTTCTCATTGAAGAATAAGAAGATCTAGCTGCAACGCCCGTTGGATAGTTTATATTCTCTTCTGCTGTTTGTGTCCATTGCCCAAGTTCAAACTTACGCTTTCCGATGGAAGTGTCACCCTTATGTTGGTTGCAAACAGTAAAAACCGGACCATTCTTTTTGGATTACAAGATTCTTTGTATTTTACCGACAAACTGTCATATCTATCTACTGGCGACTATTATAAGGGCCTCACATCTTGGAATCAATCCATACGGTTGCTATATTACATGAAAAAAAGGCAAGTTCTAGAGGAAACTGCCTCCTAATGAGGGGCGGTCTAATAACGGATGTACATCTCTGTGGAATCTGACAGCATCTTAGAATCCCAGTAACAGAGCTCAGAAGCCAAATTCTCCCGGTGAAGCAATGTTGATAATCTGTGCAAAATGACTTAGTGGGTTAATACCCTTTGCTGATAGGACCTTTTTAGACCTTTAGTTTAGAGGCCTGTCACAACTATGTATTGCTTTCTTGTCCACTCTCTCTCCTAAGGCCCATCCTTCCATTTCCCATCCCCTCTGTCTCCTTTCTCTTCGATGTTGTGTCTTTCTTGTCTCTCTCTTCCCAAACTACCTTCCCTTTTCTCACCCTACCTAGGTTCTTCTCTCCTTTCTTAGCCTACATCCTTGTGTACATGTCCCCCCTTATCGTTGCATCTCCCATCCATTGCATCTTGTCTTCTGAACCCTCATTGTCCCCTCCTTCCATTTCTTGTCAAGGGTTTCTTTATGACTTCTCTGCCTTCCCTGTCTCCAATGTCTTCCTTGTCTCCTCTTTTCCTGCCTGCCACCTCATTTTCTTACATCTGGGTTTTGACACCACATGTGTGAAGCCTGCTACTGGGTCACATGGTCAGGACAGGTCTTGTAAGAAACCTCGTCATTTACATACTCATGTTTCTTAAGTTGCCTTCTCTTTTACACACAATGACTTTTGACATATCTTTGCGTGCATGACAATGAAGGATAAAATTCTCTGAATCGGCATTGCTGACATTTCTACTTCGTAGTCACACTATCACGACACCTTGAACATTTAGTACAAGGGAAAAAGTTCACAGTGCACCTGTCATCATTATAATTGTCCGGTAGGTGATGACGCTATCCAACTAGATTAAACAATTGTGGGCTGACAGGGGTGGCGACTAGGCCAAATAGGTGCTGTTTATTATATATACACAGAACCACTTCCTTGTTTAGGTAGAGGAGCAGCTGATTCCTGCTAACCAACACGAGGGATGTCCAGCACTGCACCAAGATGGACGGCCTGATGACACTAGGTAATGGGGAGTTAGACCACCCGGCAGGGATATGGCAGATCTGTTCTGAGATTGCACACACATTTGTTACCCTTTAAGGTTAGGGGTGCAGATGTGCACCGTAGGCTAGCAGGGATATAAGCCAACATATCCCGAGGGAGTGCACGGAATCAGTATGGCACAATCCTGAAGTTTATATGTCCAACAAACTCACAGTTTTACCAGGGAGGTACAAGCCGTACGACAATGAACAATACACATAGAGCGGGCTTGGGTTCTCCGGTTTCAACCATTGACTTTTTTTTAATTATTTGATCAACCTGTTTCACCCATTGCATTGAGACCTTGTCAATTACGTCTTGCCTCAGTCTGGTGGAGTATTTATCTCTCACCTAATGCTGTTTGGGTGTATCCTTCTGCCCACGCTCAAGCACTTTTATTAACCTGCTTGTGTGACTACTTTGCAACTCTTCTCCACTCTGTCTGCTCTTGTGACTCCCTCCTGAGTGTCACTCTCTAATATGCAATCGCTGACTATGTTAGCACATTAACCTACACCTATCGGCATTGTCATTGCTTGTCTTCCTTGCTTTCCATTTCCCATCATTGTCTTCTCTCTAGAGCACGCCTCCACTCTATTTTCTTGTTTGCCATTTCCCATCATTGTCTTCTCTCTAGAGCACGCCTCCCCTATATTTGCTTGCTTTCCATTTTCCATCATTGTCTTCTCTCTAGAGCACGCCTCCACTCTATTTGCTTGCTTTCTATTTTCCATCATTGTCTTCTCTCTAGAGCACGCCTCCACTCTATTTGTTTGTTTTCCATTTCCCATCATTGTCTTCTCTCTAGAGCATGCCTCCACTCTATTTGCTTGTCTTCCATTTCTCATCATTGTCTTCTCTCTAGAGCACACCTTCACTCTATATTCTTGTCTTCCACTTCTCATCATTGTCTTCTCTCTAGAGCACGCCTCCACTCTATTTGCTTGCTTTCTATTTCCCATCATTGTTTTCTCTCTAGAGCACGCCTCCACTCTATTTGCTTGCTTTCTATTTCCCATCATTGTTTTCTCTCTAGAGCACGCCTCCACTCTATTTGCTTGCTTTCCATTTCCCATCATTGTCTTCTCTCTAGAGCACGCCTCCACTCTATTTGTTTGTTTTCCACTTCTCATCATTGTCTTCTCTCTAGAGCACGCCTCCCCTATATTTGCTTGCTTTCCATTTTCCATCATTGTCTTCTCTCTAGAGCACGCCTCCACTCTATTTGCTTGCTTTCTATTTTCCATCATTGTCTTCTCTCTAGAGCACGCCTCCACTCTATTTGTTTGTTTTCCATTTCCCATCATTGTCTTCTCTCTAGAGCATGCCTCCACTCTATTTGCTTGTCTTCCATTTCTCATCATTGTCTTCTCTCTAGAGCACACCTTCACTCTATATTCTTGTCTTCCACTTCTCATCATTGTCTTCTCTCTAGAGCACGCCTCCACTCTATTTGCTTGCTTTCTATTTTCCATCATTGTCTTCTCTCTAGAGCACGCCTCCACTCTATTTGTTGGTTTTCCATTTCCCATCATTGTCTTCTCTCTAGAGCACACCTTCACTCTATATTCTTGTCTTCCACTTCTCATCATTGTCTTCTCTCTAGAGCACGCCTCCACTCTATTTGCTTGCTTTCTATTTCCCATCATTGTTTTCTCTCTAGAGCACGCCTCCACTCTATTTGCTTGCTTTCCATTTCCCATCATTGTCTTCTCTCTAGAGCACGCCTCCACTCTATTTGTTTGTTTTCCATTTCCCATCATTGTCTTCTCTCTAGAGCATGCCTCCACTCTATTTGCTTGTCTTCCATTTCTCATCATTGTGTTCTCTCTAGAGCACACCTTCACTCTATATTCTTGTCTTCCACTTCTCATCATTGTCTTCTCTCTAGAGCACGCCTCCACTCTATTTGCTTGTCTTCCATTTCTCATCATTGTCTTCTCTCTAGAGCACGCCTCCACTCTATTTGCTTGTCTTCCATTACTCATCATTGTCTTTATTTGCCCCATTTCTTCTCTGCCTCCTCTCTTCCTTTACCCTTCCTTGTCTCCGCTCTGCAATCTGAGCTTCTATATTCCCTAATTTTCTCTCTGCATTTGCGTTTCCTCACTGTTCCTAAATGCATGTACGACCATTGTTTTCCTCACCTCTTCTTTCCACATTTCCTTCCATCCTTGTATCGACTCTCCGTTCTAGGTCTTTGTGGTCTTTTCCTAGTCTCGTCTCTTCAGTCCTCTTTTCCTTCCTATGCTCAACTGCCCCCGTCTTCCTTTTCTACCTCCTTCCATTACCAGCTTATTGCATTAAAGAGGCAGAGATGCTTGTATATATAGATATGTGCTAGTTTGAGGGTTATAGGGCTTTTTCAAAAAAGACCGTTAGGTATTTTGATTGCAAATTGTTTTGCTTGTTTCTAGTCATGTTTCTTTAAATGTACACTGTAAAATGCACTATTTTTTCCAGGAGCTCTTCAGGGGCCAATCTCACTGCACACTGGGTGACCAGGTGTCTCCATGTGATGTAACCTGGACACCACTTTCCATTCATGGACTGTGCTTTTACATATCATTCTTATCAAGTTTATTGGTCCAGTCGACTCAATTACAATGAGTCAAGACTACAACTCACAGAAAGCAGATATGTAAAAACAAAGTCCAGGAATAGGAAAAAGGTGCCCGGTCGACTCCTGCCTACCGTGCCAACACATCTTAAATTTTAGGTTCGCTCAAGCATTCAACTCTCTGAACTTTACGCCACACCACTTACAAAATCCACCTGCCGCCACTGAATGCAAGACTGGCTCTCTGCCCTCTGGCCATCCATCCTAGACGTTTTGTGTATTTTGAGCTTTCTCCGATATATTGCTTATGTTGTTTCACCTACTTTTGGTTTGTGTATTGGATATTAAGGTCATATTAAACTAAAAACGCTGAACTGATTATAAACTCAAAATATCAAGTAGATTTATTGATGCAAATCTTGGACATTTCTGTTCCGGTCCCCCTGAGATGGTACCTCTTGCAAGAGACACACCCCTCTGCGCTGATTGCTTCGTGTAACAGGTGCGTCCGATGATCCCATCATCTGACTTTTGAAAGGATACAGTTCCACGTGAAATAAAAAATAAAAATTAAAAGACTTACTTGGCAGCTTGTGCTTTTCCTTTGTCCTGCTGAATGTTGACTAGTTACTGGGAAAGCAAAGTAATGACCTAACTTTTCCTCATTGCAGAATGTTTCCGTACATGCCAAATCGGGGTCGGTAATGTCGACTGGAGGTCGGACAAGGACAAGAAAAACGTCGAAATCCATTTGGAATTAATGGGCCACATATGACATGTCCAAACGCAGTATAAACACTCACTTACATCCCTATTTCAGGCTGGTGTTTAATGTGGTATCCAGATGTCCTGAGGGCAATATGTTGTCATTTATTTTACCAGGCTCCTTCCCCCAAGGCCATTGCTGATCTAGACTTCACGGGTCGTGAACTCGTTTTTAATTTTAGACAATCCAAGAATATTGTCTGGGAAACCTGCAGTTGAGATCAGAATCAAATTCCATGGAATACGTAACTGCAAAACAAGCTATTCTCATATTTGTGCCTTAATATGGCCTTTCTCTCAGGCGTGGCGTACGTCTATTTAAAATGTTAACTCACCACAACATGTGTATTTGTAAAGCGCACGTTCACGCGACAGGTATCTTGGCACTGATTAACAGATGTTTATTGCTACCCAACTCAATGGTACTCATTTTATTGACCTCAGATGGATGAAAGGCTGAGTGGACAGGCTGGGATTTGAACCTGTGACCATGAGGTCAAACACAGGCCCCTACAGTGGATGCATTAGTGCACTCGGTCACCAGACCCGGAATACTTCATTCTGATCACAGTAAGTATGTACAGGCCATTAAAAAAAAAATGCAGAAAATGGAAGAGTGGAAACAGAAAAGCTCCTGCAGGAGTGAAACCAGTTGGTATAAAGACGTTTGAAAAAGGAGGTTTGCACTCAAAGGTAGCTGAGACAGTCTCAAGCTCTGTTGTTTTAAGGCACTGAGGGTGAATGATATGTAGCCACAGCCTCCCTCTGCATCATGGACTCGAGTAGACTCCTGGTGCCCTGGGTAGCCGTCTAATATTCACCATGGAAGCTGCAGGTAAGCAGAGGATTTCTACAAACGGACTAACAACTCATTGGGAATTTGTATATGATTCTATGTTAATTAACTGCTAGCAAGGGCTCGAGTCCATTTGTAAACTACAGTACTTTACCCAGAGCCTTCCAGATGACAGCATCAGGCTCTTTCTTGTTGGCAGCTGGGAGCCTGCAAAGAGGTAGTTTATGGTAAGAAACCAGCAACTCCACACACTGTGAGACGAGCATGAAATATGCGCCCACAGTAGCCATTCCAGGAAGGGTCCAATGGCACAGAGCAGCCTGCCACTGGCAGAAGCTGGAGCCAGCACTGAAAACTCACTCTGCCGCCCAGACAGACTGACACATTCACCTTTAAAGTGTAGCAACATGAATGAACCCTCACGCTTCGAAGGGTCTGCCGTTCCCATCACTGTCTCCGATGCTCGGAAGTCATGCGCTATGGCTTCACATACACTTCCGCTGGGCTCATGTTCAATCCTTCTTTAGCGCCTAGTTATAAATGGATATAGGCTATGGGAGTCGTTCTCTAGATTCAAAGAAACTAGAAACCTCTTGTTGTATCTAGTTCTTGTTGGTTTCTTCCACCCACCCCCACCATTGGAACACTCGTGGAACGTGGCGAACGTTCTACTCTGCACTCCCTGAACCGTTAAGGATTCCGTTGCTGTGTAACTGCCCGGTGATGGATGTATTGCCTTAGATCTGGAATAAATTCTCTTTTCCAACTCATGAAGAGCAGACCTTCTTTATTTACACAGATCTTTTCATTGGCGACGAGAAATCGTGCGGAGGACGAAGCATTATATCCCCTCCGTGTGTGGCCGGAGCAGGAAAATAATTTAAAGAAGAACTGAACTTAAAGTTAACGGAGAAAAGAAAAAACTTACTGTGCACTGTCAGTTTCGCATGGTGAAGAATTCTTTCCGGAGTGCGAAGAGAAGGAAAGGAGAGATTAAGGAAATTCAAGTGAAGAGGAAGCTACGGAGGTCTCCTTGGTGTGAAGCGCGTTAAGGAAGGAAAATTTATGGTAGACACGGATATTGCGTAGAAGCTAGTGTCTGATCAAGCACATGCGCGGTGCGGTGAGAAGAGGACCAAGGGCGGACCTGCGCTGAGTAACGACGAAGCTGACGGGGCATATGCGCGTCAGTGAAACCTGAGGAGAAGTGAGGGCGGACCGGCGCAGGGTGACGACGGAGCAGACGGGGCATACGCGTGTCAGTGAAACCGGAGGAGAGATGAAGTGTTGACATGCGCAACGATTTCAGTAGCTATACCAAGGAAGACTGCAAGCGGAGCAAGGGAAGGAAGGCTGATTTAATGAGCTGCTCGACGGGAAAAATGCAAGGACATCAGTAATTTTGGAAACTGAATTGCAAGCGGTTGTGGGTTACCTGACTTGGAAGAAGTACGGTGAGACATTTTGTCAGACTGTAAGGACACCTTCATAATTGGTGAAGGAACAGGGGAACTTGAGACTATCGTAAAACACATTTTAAGAAGTAAAGTGAAGTAAATTTGTGTGTGAGGGGTGGAGGAGTATACGTGAGGTATTTTGGAATAGTGTGTGTGTGAGGTGGTCATTATGGCGGCAGCAAGTATGTTACAACCTACACCATTTTTGTCAGAAGCAGGAGAACCGTTAGTAACGTGGAAGGAATGGAAGAAGAGCTTTGAATCTTACCTCATAGCTATAGGGGCAAGTGGGTTTTCAGCAATAAGGAGACAGCATATTCTGCTTCATAATTTAGGGGCAGAGGGAAGGAAGATCTTTGATAGCTTGCCAGAGATGGAGGATGAGGAAGAAGATGAAGAAAGGGGAGATGTTTATGATTGTAACATGAGAAAACTAGAGCTTCAATTTGCAGACAAAATTAATGTGGTTCTTGAAAGACATAAATTCTATGGAAGGGTTCAAGGAAAGAACGAGAAGGTAGGGAACTACATTGCTAGTTTAAGAGGGCTTGCGAACACATGTGAATTCAATGACCTTACAGAATCTTTGATACGTGACCAACTTGTACGCTGTACTAATAACAAGAAGATTCAGGGAAAATTACTTGTAGGTAATCCTGATCTGAAAATGGCAATAGATATTGCTAAGAGTGTGGAGCATACAGTGGAATGCATGAAGGAGATGAACACCACGGGAGATAACAGTGTGAATGAGGTAAGTGAGGAACTCAGAGAGGTGTGTGCTATAAGAAATATGAAGAAGAAAGAAGGGAAGGAGGTGATTAACAAAGAGAAGATATACAGTGAGAACAGGATGAAATGCTTCAGATGTGGGAGTAGTGGGCATTTGGCTAATAGTATGAATTGTATGGCTAGAACAGCTACGTGCAGAAATTGCAATCGTAAGGGCCATTTTGCTAGAGCGTGCAAAGATATGTCAAGTAGAACGGTGAACAGTGTGGAGTATGGAGAAGGATACAGAAGGAACTTTGTATTACAAGTGAGGGTTGTGGAAGGAAGCAGTGTGAATCACATTGAACTACCAAAGTGTGAAATAGGGTTAGACGGAGAAAAGGTGGAGATGTTTGCAGATTCTTGTTCACCATTCACGTTCATGAACAGTGAGACATTCTGGAAGAAATTTAAGGAGGAAGAGATTAAAGTGCACACTCCTGACGTAATACCAGTGGGGTATAATAAGGATCCTATTCCTTTAGATGGTGTAGCCATTATGAAAATAACTTTTAAGAACAGGAGTACAGTGGGAAAAGTGTATATCGCAAGGAAAGGAGCCAACTTGCTTGGGTGGGGTCACCAGAGAGATCTTGGAATGAAGTTGAATCCCAGTGCTGATACACCAGTTATGCTGGTGGAAAGAGGTGTGTGTGGAGTAGAGATTTGTGAGGAGTTCCCAGAAATTTTCAATGATCAACTAGGGTGCATGAAGGATTACCAACATAAAATAAAATTGAAGGCAGAAGCTAAACCAGTAGCCCATAAATGTAGGAATATTCCTATCATGATGAAAGAACCATTGAGAGTAGAACTTGACAGACTTCTTAGTCAAGGGGTCATAGAGCCAGTGGAATGTGCAGAGTGGGTTGCACCCATAGTTATCACAGCTAAAGGGAATACTAACAGCATCAGGTTATGCATTGATTTAAGAGAGTTAAACAAAAACATATGGATTGATAGGCACCCATTGCCGAATATAAATGATATGTTAAACCAGATATGTGGAGCTGAAATCTTTTCAGTAATTGACCTGTCGTCAGCTTACCATCAAGTAAGACTTCACCCTGATAGTAAGGCACTTACAACGTTCATAACGCCGTTTGGGGCATTCCAATTTTGTAGGATGCCATTTGGCTTAGCCTCAGCGGCGGCAGTCTTCCAAAGGGCAATGCAGAATATCTTGGACGGGTTGGAGCAAGTTTTGTGTTTCCAAGATGACCTGTTGGTGTATGGGAAGAATGAAATTGAACACAATAGGAAGCTGCGGTTGGTACTAAGTAGATTGAAGGGTGCAGGCCTTACCTTGAAGAAGGAAAAATGCCAGATTGGTGTCCGGTCAGTCACCTATTTAGGACATGTCATTTCACAAGAAGGAATCAAGCCTAAAACTAATCTAGTAGATGCCATTAAATTAGCACCATGTCCTACTAACAAGGAAGAGATCAAGTCCTTCTTGGGGCTCTCAGAATATTATTCAAAGTTTATAAAAAACTTTGCAGACACGACTTACCCTCTGAGATGCTTACTTAAGAAAGGTACAAAATTTGAGTGGGATGGTAAATGTAATGAGGCCTTCAAAATGATTAAGAATAGGATTTCTGAGGCACCATTCCTTGGTTGTTTTGACACTAGTAAACGCACCATTATTACTACTGATGCGAGTTTAAAAGGGGTCGGAGCTACTCTCAGTCAAGTAACTGAAAGTGGAGAAAAGATAGTGGCGTTTGCATCAAGAGCCTTGACTGCAGCTGAATCACGCTACTCAGTAATTGAAAGGGAGGCATTGGCATGCTATTGGGCCATATTGCATTTTAGAACATTTGTGTGGGGCATACCATTTATGGTAAGTACGGATCACAAGCCGCTAGTAAGTATTTTTACATCGAAAAATCTGGGAAGTACAACACCTAGGATTTCAAAATGGTTTCTTGGCCTCCAAGGTTACAATTTTGAAGTGGTGTACATACCGGGGGAGAAGAATCAAGCAGCTGATTGCTTGTCTAGGCTACCACTTGAGAATCAGGAAAGTGAGGAGGAACCTGGGGATGAAATTGTAGTTTCTGCAGTCTCTGATGGCTTGGAAGAGGTTGAATGGGAAGAAGCAGTATCTAAGGGTGAGTTGTTCCCATGGGTAAAAAAACTTATCCAAGAAGGATGGCCATGCAGTCAAAAGTTTTTGGAAAAAGGTGAGGAAGTGTTTTGGGAAGTAAGAAATGAGTTGCACATACAAGGTATTAACATATATCGAGGAAACAAACTGGTACCTCCAGAGGGCATGAGAGAGAAGGTATTACATTTGGCACATGGGGGACATTTAGGTTGCAGCAAAACCAAAAGTAAAATTCGACTACATTATTGGTGGCCGAAAATGGACAGCATGGTGGAGAGGGAAGTAAGAGAGTGCATACCTTGCGCAATGAGTGACAAGAGTAAAGTGGTGAGCAAAGGGAAAATCATTGCGGTGGAAGTTCCTACCGCTCCTTGGGTAAAATTAGCCATGGATATTGTTGGCCCACTAGATGTAAAAGGACTAGGAGGTAGATTTATCATCACGTTAGTGGACTACCATTCTAAATGGATAATTGTCAAGGTAGTTGAAAACATCACTACTGAATGTGTAAAAGATTTCCTCCAAGGTGTATTTCGTACCGAAGGGGTACCACAGATTTTGGTCACAGATAATGGGGTTCAGTTTACCTCTGCGTGTATGAAAGAGTTTCTGCACAAGTTTTCAGTTGTACATCAACTTACACCGTTGTACTGCCCTAGGGCAAATGGGCTGGTAGAGCGCATAAATCGCATGATTAAGGACTGCATTCAACTCAATGTTAAAAACAGCAGCAATGTAAGGAAAGCACTGGAGGACATGGTTTGGTCCTATCTTATCACCCCTCACTCAGTCACTGGTGTGTCACCATTCAAGTCTCTTAAAGGTAGAGAGCCAGGTACCAAGTTAAGCCCATTGTGGCTTGTTGGGGGAAGAGAAGAGGAGGTGAGTAGAGGTACGATCATGGAAAAGATACATATCAATCAAAAGAAATATGTAGATAGATACAACGAAAGAATACAGAGGCCTACTAGAGTCTTTGAAGTAGGTGATGTGGTAAGTGTGAAACTACCAAATTTTGTAAGGTCTGGTTGTTCTAAATTCTCTGGAAAGAAGGTGGTAAGCAAAGTCTTTAAGAATGTGGTGAAGTTGGACGATGGCCAGTATTGGAGTGTTGACAGAATAGTTCATGATAAGAGCGATGATTTAATTCTAAATGAAGGTATTGTGAGACCTAACGGTAACCACCAGGATACCAATCCTGATCTAAGGATGTGCACGAGAAGGGTGCACTCCAAACCAAGTTGGCAAAAAGACTTTATTACGTATTGATCTTATTGTGGTTCCAAAACTGTATTGGGGGGGAAGATGTGTTGTATCTAGTTTGTGTTGGTTTCTTCCACCCACCCCCACCATTGGAACACTCGTGGAACGTGGCGAACGTTCTACTCTGCACTCCCTGAACTGTTAAGGATTCCTTTGCTGTGTAACTGCCCGGTGATGGATGTATTGCCTAAGAGCAGGAATAAATTCTCTTTTCCAACTCATGAAGAGCGGACCTTCTTTATTTACACAGATCTTTTCACCTCTGTTTTTCTTTGCTGGTCTTTGTTTTATAAAATGAATCCCAGGCTGAAGTGGAAGACGTATTGACTGATATTACTGTGTTCTGAGAGTTTAACCTACATCATGTGCTTACGCCATGAGCTGCTCCGTCTGATAACGGGGAGTCCTAAACATCCACTGTGGGAACCAATAGTTCTGTGGCCCGGGCACCAGAGATAAGCAACTTCAGTTGTGCCAGCCGGAGCCCAGTAGCCCCAGACCGGCTCCATTACTCGGCCACCCTACAGGAGAGTGGGGTGACTGAGGCTCCTACTCTCCATTCTTCGGAGACCTTATCACACTCAGCAGCAGGAGGGTAGCGTAGCTGGACAGCTTGTGTAACTCACCCTACATGTCTCTACCAGAGGCAGACTCAGGCTGAACAGGAACGCGCTGATGATGATAAACTGAGCCAGCTGGTGGTACTTCCCAAAAGGCTCCTGATGTAAGGCACTTCTTTTTTTTCACAACATTGTTTTAATCACCTGTAGTTTGACCCCAAGTTCAGTGGGACGGGCGCTTAGACTTTGAAAGTGCCTGTAGGAGCCCTATAATAGGGAGAATGTTTGTATAGTGTGTAAGAGAATGGGACAGTATTGGTTTTGTTGGATTTTGAGTGGAGGGAGCCCCACTTTCCTTTCTGTTTCTTCAGCTCCTTTTTTTGTTGCTGATGACCACCATAAAACATGCCAAGTGCCATTCCTCCTTATAACCTGACCAAAACAAACCTGCAGTCTCTACCTGGCCACTCTTCATCGATATTTGCTCTAGAAGGTGCCGAGCTACCGGTCTATTTGCATCCCATTGACTTACATTGATTTTGGCACCAATTTTTTTTATGACAAATTTGTTTTATGACAATTTCTTTTTACCGTTTCTTTTAAAAATCGTAACTTCTGAGGCCCTGAATGGGTTTATGTTGTATTTCAGCTTTATATGTTTCTTCTTTTTACTAATTTGGTTTAGCAATGTTATCCAATGTATTTATTGAGTTTCGGTGCGGCTAAAATATTTGACCTGCATATTTTCTGAAGGAAGCCTTCCTCATAGTTCACAGTTAAAAGGGTAAGCTGAGGATTTCTCACAAAAACCTGCTTCCCTATTTAGGCACTGCTGCACTGATTCACTTATTCCCCCTACTTATTAATCAGATATTCTACAAAGTGGAGATGGAAGCAGATGATGAGGTAAAGCAAATGATCTCAGGTTTGCAAAAGTGGTGCACAAGGCACCAGAGTGGGTAAAATAGAAAAAAAGGAAATTATGAAAAAGTCATCCTTTTTGACCTGATCACCCCAATTGTTTGACTGATACTGGTGGTTTCTGACGGTCCATGGGCTCTGCTAACCAGACCCAGGGCCTGTGCTCTGTTTAAAAGGTAAATGGTAATTAGGTGAAATTACAATTGGTATGAAAACCTACCTGCAAGCCCCTAGCATATAGTAGGGCATGAAAGAGGAGGAGGATGACCCCTCCAACAAACTTTAGCAGGAGGACGAGAACTTGTCCATTGCTTCTAACACCAGGTCCAGGCGGTCAGCTCACAGGGGGGAGGCAAGGTTCCTCCACAGACAACAGAGATGTCTCTCAGAGAAAGGGAGCTGGAAGCTCAACTAGCTTACATAGAAGTAGAGAAAGAGAAAGTGGACCTAGCTGAGAAGAAGTGGGCAAGGCCGGGAAAAAATGATGGTGGGGTGGTGGGTGTGAACCCAGACAACCCAAGGGGATAGTTCCCATCTACCAAGAGGGGGATGACATTGACAAATGGCTGACAGAATTTGAGAGAGACCTTATGATGAGGAGGGGTAACTCCAAATACTGGGGTTCACTTCTCTGGGAGTTGATCCCAGTAGCTGGGAGGAATAAACTCCTGAACCTAGAGAGGGATGAAGCAGAATCTTACTCCTACATGAAGAAATATCTGGTATCACCCCCAAAGGAGTACAGGGTGAAGCTCAGGGACACCCAGAAAGTAAACACGCAGTCCTGGGTGGACTTTGTAGACCTCTCAGTGACGGCACTAGAGGGCTGGATACAGGGTAACCAGGTGAGTACTTATGAGGGGTTGTACAATGTATTCCTTAAAGAGCACATCCTGACTCATTGTGTACAAGATAAGTTACAACAGTATCAGGTGGACCCTAAGCAGTCTGGTCCCAGGGAACTGGGGAAGACAGCTGATGAGTGGGTGAGAACCAGGGTTTCCAATCAACACCAGGAAGGTGATCAAAAAAAAAGGAGGACAGGTCCCTGCTCAGGGGAAAGCCTTCGCAAAGCAAAAAACACAAAAGAGTCCACACAAGACCCACAAAAACCTGCACAAGGACCGGGGGCCGAGCTACTCCGACTTCAAGGGGAAGGGATATCAGGGGAAGTTTTTTGACCCTGCAAAGGCAGGAAAGTTCTTTGACCCTTCAAATGTGGGTAGCTGTTATGACTGTAAGCAGACAGGACACAAAAGAGGAGGTAATGTCCGCACAAAGAAGTCCCCCACTGGTGGGCAGTCGCAGGAGAATATCAGTGTAGGTGTGGGGGTGGAGATTGTCCCAGAGATGGGGAAGGGGTTAACAGAAGCAACCTTCGTTTGCCTGGGTGGGGTGGAAATTGCAGCCCTGGCCACCTTGCCTCCCAGCATGGAGAGGTACAGGCAGATGCCTAAAATCAATGGAACTGAGGTTGAGGCGGCTCTGAGAGATACAGGAGCTAGTGTGACCATGGTCACAGAGAAGAAAACAAGTTACTTACCTGTAACTTCTGTTATCCAGTATTGGTATCTTTCATAGATTCACATGCTTGAACCATACCCGCCGTCGAGGTGTGAGTCTCGCGGTACAAATATAATATATACATAATAGTAATAGAATATCATACAATAGGCTACAATGGACTGAAAAGTCACTACACTAGCCTATCCTTGTCCTTTTGTAAAAAAGAACCAAATTTGAAACACAGCCAATCAGGCTCTAGAACACTCCACAGAGAGGCACGTCCCTCAGATTTTTGAGCACGAGTGACAGTAAGTATAAAATAGCAATAAGGGAAGCCTCTCCGGTGAGAAGGGTGGGTCTCATGTGAATCTATGAAAGATACCAATACTGGCTAACTGAAGTTACAGGTAAGTAACTCATTTTCCTATTCAGTATTGGGGTATCTTTCATAGATTCACATGCTTGAATAAGAATAGCTAGCAGTAAAGTCCTTAGTCTTTTAGCTGATGGTGGGTCATACGAACCACATTAGATACCTCATAAACAATATGCCTCAATATATTCATAACATATGTAATACAATATGAGTGAAACATTATGCATAATGAGAAAAAACAGCATTAATAAATAATTAAAATAGTGTTCATTAGAATGGAATAACATAATTACCTTTCAACAAAGGCTTACCTTATTTGAAAAGGTTGCGTAACACTGCTTGAACAACAGCTGATTCAGCTTCTGTAGCCAGATCCAAACTGTAATGCCGAGTAAATGTGTGCACATTTTTCCAAGTTGCAGCATGGCAAATTTTTTCCAACGGCACTCCGGCAAAAAGCGCAGCCGATGATGACACTGCTCTTGTGGAATGAGCTTTAGGTTTTACAGATAGAGGATTTCCTGCTTTAGAGTGAAAATATTGAATCGCTGATGCAATCCATCCTGCAATTGTTGACTTAGTTACTGCCGTACCTGGTTTTTGACCACCATATGACACAAACAATTGATCCGACTTTCGGATTGGTTTAGTATGTGATACATAGAATTTCAAGCACCTTTTATATCCAAAGTTTGAAGAGCCTTCTCAGACGGATGGAAGGACTGGGAAATACATTTCGTAGGATAATGGGCTCATTAAGATGGAAAAACGATGGAACTTTTGGAATAAAGGTAGGGTTTGTTCTGAGGAGAACATAGTAATTGGTAGAACGTAGATATGGCTGTTTGATAGTAAATGCCTGAATTTCGCTGACTCTCCTATCGGAGGTAAGAGTCAACAAAAGAGAGATTTTCCAGGAGAGATACTTAAGTTCAGCTCTGTGAACAGGCTGGAAAGGATGCTTCATGAGCTGCGCTAGAACCAGGTTAAGCCTCCATTCAGGAGGAGGTGCTCTAATAGTAGGAAAAGCTCTGAAGAGGCCTTTCAAAAATTGCTTGACCAGACGGTTAGAGCAAAGAGCTTAGCCGTCTGCAGAGCGCTTGTAAGTCGAGATGGCAGCCAGATGCAACTTAACCGATGTGAACATGAGGCCAGACTTGGCTAGTGACAGAAGATAAGGGAGAACCTTGTCCGGAGAACACTCCAGAGGATGCATATTATTATCAAGACACCATTAACAGAAACGCTTCCACTTCAGAGAATAGGTTTTTAGCATAGAAGGTGCTCTCGCTTTCACAAGTATGTCTCCACAGTCCTGAGGCAAATCTAACTCCTTGAATTCAGAGAACTCCGAAGTCAGGCATGTAGCTGCAGCGGGGCTGGATGAGGATGGAGAATCTGGCCGTTGCTCAATGTCAATAAAGTTGGAGACGCTGGGAGGCGATATGGCTTGAATTTCGAGAGCAGGAGAAGCTCTGTGAACCAGTGCTGACGTGGCCATCGTGGGGCAATGAGAATCATCCGGCACGTTCCATTTTCAGTTTTCTCAGAAGTCTCAGGAGTAACGGGAAGGGGGGAGGTGTAAGCGAAAATCCCCGTCCATGTCATCATAAAGGCGTTTCCCCAAGAGCCCTTGTCTGGTTCCCAGCTGGTATCGAATGGGCATTTCTGATTTGTCTTGGAGGCGAATAGATCCAAGTTGGGTCTGCCCCACATCTGGAAAATGTGTTCCAATACTGACTGGTCTAACTCCCATTTGTGGCAAGAATTTGATGTTCTGCTCAAGGTGTCTGCCAGACAGGGCCGTACTGGCCATAGCGGGTACCGGGCAATTCCCCGGAGGGCCGCACGGGTGGGGGCCGTTTTTGTTACAGGGCCGTTTTTGCAGCATAGCTGCAAATTCGGCCCTGTAACAAATCGGCTGAAAAACAGCCCTGGCAAAGAGCTCGGCAGCACCCCCAACCACTTTCCCATGCACTTTGCCATGGTCGGTTGTGGCTCCCAGTCCGGCCCTGCTGCCAGACTGTTGTTTACTCTTGGCAGGTGTTCCACCTTTATAGAAATGTGGTGAGAAAGTAGCCACCTCCATATATATTGCATTTCCTGAGATAGGATGTGAGAGCGTGCCCCTCCTTGCTTGTTTAGGTAATGCATGCAAATGGTGTTGTCGGTTCGTATGAAAACTGAGGATCCTTGAAGTTTTGGGAGGAAAGACTGTAAAGCTAGAAAGATAGCTCCAAGCTCCAGGAAGTTGATGTGCATTTTTGCCATTGCTTTGGACCATTTCCCCCTTATGTGAAGATCTTAAAGATGTGCACCCCATCCTTCGAGAGAAGTGTCTGTAGTAAGGATGAACTCTGGTGTCGGAGGAGGAAAGGTAAGCCCGGTCGAGACATTGCTGGAGCGCTGCCACCAAAGCTGAGCTACCCACATAGCCGGGGTTATCCTTACCAGGTCGTCGAACAAACCTGTTACTTGAAGCCATTGACTGTCTAGTTCTTCTTGGATAGGTCTCTTCCTGAGACGGGAGTCAGGTACCAAAAGGATTGCAAAGGACAACATTCCGAGAAGAGATTTTACCTTCCTCACAGAAGTGAATCTTCTTTTTCCCAGTTCTGATGCTAGGGAAATCAGATGTGATTGTCTTTCTGCGGATAAGAATGCTTTGTCCTGGATAGTGTCTAAAATTGCTCCTAGAAATTGCGTCCTTTTAGACGGAAGAAGAACTGACTTTTGGGAGTTGAGAGACAGCCTTAGGGATTGAAACATGTGAAGGCAGGTGAACGTTGCCTCTGAGGCTAGCCGGAAAGAAGGAGCTTTTATCAGCCAATCATCCAGATATGGGGATAGCTGCAGGCCCTGCAGCCTGAGATGAGCCACAACTGGAGCAATACATTTTGTAAAAACTCTTGGAGCTAAACGCAGACCAAAAGGGAGAACCCTGAATTGAAAATGAGCACCTGCCAGAGTGAAACAAAGGAACTTTCGATGTTTGGGATGGATAGGGATGTGGGAGTATGCATCTAGTGTTGTCATGAAGTCCGCATGATATAGGAGCTGCAGAATCTCTTGAAGAGTAACCATGCAAAAGGATTTTTTTCTGCAGGTATTTGTTTAGCTTCCTTAGATCTAGAATTGGCCTCCACTCTCCCGACTTTTTCTTGACTAAAAAGAAACAGGAGTAAAATCCTTTTCCCACTTGAGACTGAGGCACTCTCTCTATAATTCCTTTCTGTAGCATACGCCTTGTCTCTTCCTTGAGAAGAGCTAGATGAGGTTGATGTTTCTTTAGAGGTGGATGGGGCGGTGGGATCTTTACAAATTCCAGGGTGTGTCCAAATTTGACTATATCCAATACCCATTTGTCTAAGGTCAGTTTTTCCCATTGGCTGAAATGACGAGAAATATTCGGCGTCTTGGGGTTGAAGCCTGGCTGAACTGCTGCAGGTGCTGGGGAGATGTCACTGTTTCCTACCATTATCTCTGCCCTGTTGGGGCGGTTTCCTCCTGTTCTGTTATCTGTAAGCGGCAGCAGGGGGGCTCTGTAAGATTGTTGTTGTTGAAAACCATATCTGCCCTGGTAATTTTGGGGTTGGTACTTTTGGTAACCTCCACGAAAGGAATGAGACCCCCTGCCACGGCGCCTCGGAATGGAGTTTTCCTGTACTGAAGTGTACCCAGGGCTTTGGCCGTGTCGGTGTACTTCTCAATTTCTTGCAAGGCATCGTCAATATGCTTGCCAAAGAGCGCATCCCCATCGAATGGCATATCGAGGATTTTGCTCTGTACCTCCGGGCGAAAGGTGGTAGATTTAAGCCATCCTTGGCGATGGAGGACCGCTGCTCCCGCAAGTTGCCGGAAACCTAGGGAGGCCAAATCCATGGAGATGTCAATCGTCTCCGATGCTGCCCTCTCCCCTTCCAGGAGAATGTTTCTCACCTCCTGTTTCTTGTCATCTGGCAAAAACCCGAGGCATGGAGCAATATCTGACCACATTTGGCATACCATCCTAGGATTGCCAAGGAGTTAGCGGCACGCACAGAAGCACCTGCCGTAGTGGTGAATCTCTTCCCTATATTATCCAGTCTCCTTCCATCCATATAAGGTGGCACAGTTTGCATAGATGGATTCCTGGATCTGCGTTGAGCAGCCTGAGAGATCACAGAATCAGGCCTAGGATGACAGGCCAGGCATGCAGGGGCATCATCTGGGGCCTTATACTTATCAATTCTGGGAAGACTTGCAGGCACAGGGAAAGGATTCTTCATAATCTTGACGCCTTCTTCCCAAATATGATCGATAATTGGAATGGCGCGAACCGATTTCCAGCTCTCATCTCATATGGAAAGCAGTCGGACTGCTTAACGGGCATAGGGAGGTGAAAACGGTTCGCCGCTCTCTGCATAATGGCATGAAAACCTCCAATGTCTTCCGGAGGGGAATCAATTGCCTGAGGAACTGGTGAGGACGGTGTTGGCATTAAATAATCCTCCCAATCATCAATGATAGTTGGCGATTTAGGGAGTTCACCCTTTTCGGTGACTGTATCCTCATCATCTTGCAATCCCTGGTCTTGTGGTGCAGGTAAAGTATCATGAGCCTCAGTAGCAGAAATAGATGAACCTGTAGCATGCAGAGCAGGTGGAGGAGAGGGCTGATTGTGAACGGGGCCCGCTGCAGATGGGAAGCGAGTATGGTAGCCCTGTAGCATAGCTGTCAAGTCTTGTACTAATGCCACAGGCATTTGAACCATAGGTTCCTGATGAGGCAATATCACTTGAGGCCTTTGCATACTTTGATAGGGCTCATAATACTCGTCTTCATAATCTTCCTCCTGGTATTTAACATGAAGTTGATATGGGCTGCGTGCAGGGCTGAACAGTCCATCATCCTCAGATTCCTCCAAAAATGACTAGGAGGCAAGGGAGAAATGTAGGAAGGGTCCCAATAGAAGCCTCTCATCAAAGGGAGCCTGGATGATAGCCTGGAAGACAATATAGGCGTTACTTGTAAGGAAGTGGGCCTTATCCATGTAAGCGTCGACGGTGACATAGAAATAGCTGAAGCTGCCATAGCCGACTTCAGCATCAACATTGTCGTCGTCGATGTTGTCGACGGAAGGACCATCATCGACAAAGATGTTGTCGTCGAAGCAGCGGTCGTCATCAACGGTAGAAGCGTCGACGAGAGAGGGACAGTCGTCGACGGTGGAAGCTTTAACGAGAGAGGGGCCGTCGCCGCCGATGGTGTCATCGACCGGTGAGACGTCGACTAGGGAGAAACTGTCACCGTCGGTGTTATCGTTGATGGTGCCGTCACTGGCGGCGAGGTGATCTTCGTCGACGAAGGTACAGTTCTCACCAATTATTCTGTCAACGGGGATGGCATTGACGAAGTCTGAGGTGGCTTCATCGGCGACGGTCTCTTTTTCAACAACGAGGATGATCTGACAGACTCTGGCTGAGTCTTAGGCTGTTTAAAGGCAGTTTTGAGTGGTATTTTCGACTTTTCAGCAGATTTTTCCTCAGAATAGAAAGAAAGCTTCTCTTTTTTAGAGGTAAAGTGACTAGTCTCATGATGGGACCTTTTTGATGTCTTGCCAAGTCTCTCAGGAGGATCTCCAGATCTCTCCCTCTTTTTAGTCAGTTGGGCTGACGACTGAGGACTGCTACTGCCTTCATCTTCAGAAACCACATCAGATTTCGCTTTTATTTCTCCAGCCAAATCAGTAATCTGCCTTCTTTGTCCCTTAAGGTCTTTGAAGGAAAGGTTCTACAGATTCTACAGTCCTTGACCTTATGAGCAGGATAAAGACAATAAATACACCCCTTGTGGAGATCTTCAAAATGTAGCCTCTTTTTCCCACAGGAGCCACAAGGCAAAAATAAACCTTTCTTAGAAGTATCAGACATTCTGTACTCACTAAGTCCAACAAATGTTGAAAAAACTGAGCAGAGCTCAGGGAGACTTCCTGTCACACAACGTGCTGTAGAACATCTGAGGGACTTGCCTCTCTGTGGAGTGTTCTAGAGGGTGCTAGAGCCTGATTGGCTGTGTTTCAGACTTGATTCTTTTTTACAAAAGGAGAAGGATAGGCTAGTGTAGTGACTTTTCAGTCCATTGTAGCCTATTGTATGATATTCTATTACTATTATGTATATATTTCATTTGGATCGTGAGACTCTCACCTCGACGGCGGGGATGATTCAAGCATGTGAATCTATGAAAGATACCCCAATACTTGATAAACTGGCTTCTCCAGAGCAAATCATACGTGGTGTGTTTCACCAGGTAACCTGTGCAGACAGCAGAGCCAAACTCCATTCCAAGGCAGTGGTGATTTTGAAGTGGGGAGGTGTGACAGACCTTAAGAAGGTAGCAGTGTCTCCTGCTTCCCAGTGGAGTGCCTACTGAGAAATGATCTTGAAGCTTCTGACTGGCCCGCGGTGGAGAGGATGTTCCATGCAAGGATGCTGGATCTCACTGAGTGGGTATGTGCTGTGACCAGGTCAGTCTGTGCAGAAGGGAAATGCTGGACACTTGGACACTGGAATAATGGGCCAAGCCTTCAAAGACTAGAGAAAGGGCACAGGGTCTGGTGAGCCAGCCCAAAGGACTCCAGAGGTGCAGGAGGAATCTGACCCTCAGGGGGAGGATCTGACCTCTGAGGTAGGGATTCTGCCTCTGCAAGATCGGTCGGACTTGGCAGAATTGCAAGGAGCTGGTGGACCCTCCAGAGAGAAGTTGTGTCAGGGACAGAGAGAATGTCCCACTCTTGAGGGCCTGAGGCAGACTGCATCCAGACAAGAGAAGGCTGATGTCAGTGGATTCCGCAAAGTCTACTGGGATGAGGGAGTCCTATTTACTGAGGCCAGAGACCTTAAGAAAGGGGCCTCCAGGAGGTTGTTAGTCCCCCAAAGGTATAGAGAATTCCTCCTCAGATTGAGCTATCACACCTCCTTAGCAGGTCATTTGGGTCAAAATAAGACATGGAACCGGTTAGTTAACCATTTCCATTGACCCAACATGACTGCCAAAATAAAGGAGTTTTGTAGTTCCTGTGCAACCTGTCAGGCCAGTGGCAAGACAGGGGGAAACCAAAGGCTCCCTTGATACCACTGCCAGTGGTTGAGACTCCCTTTGAAAGGGTGAGGGTGGAAATTGTTGGTCCCCTAGACCCATCAACTGCCTCAGGTAACAGATAAATCTTGGTGGTAGTGGACCATGCCACAAGATATCCTGATGCAATATCCCTCAGAACAGGCACTGCTCCTTCAGTGGCTAGGGCCCTACTTGGTGTGATCACCAGAGTGGGTTTCCCAAAGGAGTTGGTTTCAGATAGAAGCACACATTTCATGACTGGCTATCTAAAGTCGATGTGGGAAGAATGTGGTGGTACCTACAAGTTCACCACCCAATATCATCCCCATACTAATGGTCTGGCAGAAAGGTTCAATAAGACCTTGAAGGGCAATATCATGGCTTTCTCTGACAACTCAGGAGGAGATGGGACATTATCCTCTCATGCCTACTGCTTGCATACAAGGAGGTGCCACAAAAAGGTGTTGGCTTCAGCCCCTCTGAATCACCTTGTAAGAGGGCCACTGCATTGTGTCTGGTGAGAAAGTCTTGGGAAAAGCCTTTCAAGGAAGCCGAGGACAATGTGCTGGACTATGTAATAGGCCTGAGGCACAGTACATGTTCAATACAAGCAGAAAATTGGTGGCCAGCCAAGAGCTCATGAAGCTCTGGTATAACCAGAAGACTACTATGCCTGAGTACAATCTAGGACAATGGGTATGGGTGAGGAGACTGTTGCTCCCAGGGCCCTTCAGGACAAGTGGGCTGGGTCCTATCCAATCCAAGAGAAGAAGGATGAGGTTACCTACCGAGTAGCCCTTAACACCCCCATGAACCCCTACCGAGGAGGAGACTGAGCCACTGCCAGACCTCCTCTCCCATAATGTGCAGGATGGGTCAGTGGAGGAAGTTGTACTCTCTCCTAAATTTACAGACAAGCAGCACGGAGATGACAAGCAGGTGTTGGAACAGTTTACAGGTCTGCTCTCTTTGACCCAGGTATCACCAACTGGTGTATACATGACAATGACACTGGTGACAGCCTCCCTGTCAAAAATAAGCTGTACTGGTTGTCTGACCACGTCAGAACCAGCATCAAAGCTGAAGTAGATAATATGCTGGAGTTGGGGGTAATTGAGCCCTCTGATAGTCCATGGGCCAACCCAGTGGTGCTGGTACCCAAACTAATCCCCAAGGGGGAAAGAAGGAGTTAAAGGTCTGTGTGGACTATACAGGATTGAATGCAGTCACTAAGACTGATGCTCAACATATACATAGAGCTGAGCTCATTGATAGGTTAGGGGCTGCAAAGTAACTGAGTATATTTGATCTGACCTTAGGCTACTGGCAGATTGCCCTCAGTCAAGGAGCAAAGAAAAGGATGTCATTCTCCACCCCAGAGGGACATTACCAATTTAAAGTAATGCTCTTGGGTTTAAAGAATGCCCCTGCCACCATCCAAAGGTTGGTAAACAGGGTCCTGTCTGGGCTGGAACAGTACAGTGCAGCTTATCTTGATGATATAGCTGTGTATAGTGCCACCTGAAGGGAGTGCTTTAGGCCCTACAACAGGCAGGCCTGACTATTAAAGCCAGTAAGTGCCAGATAGGGCAGAGTTCAGTGGTGTACCTGGGCCACGTTGTAGGTGGAGGCCATGTACGAACTCTTCAACCCAGAATACAAACTATTGTGGATTGGGTAGCTCCTACAACCCAGACACAGGTCAGGGCATTCCTTGTTCTGACTTGGTACTATAGAACATTTGGTGCAAACTATAGGAACATTATGGCTCCTCTGACAGAACCCACTTCAAAAACAACAGCTCAAGAAAGTCATTAGACCCCAGAGTGTCAGAAGGAGTTTGACACTCTGAAAGAGCCTATGTGTTCAGCACCAGTGTTATTGGCCCCAGACTACACAAAGGAATTTGTGGTTCATATAGATGCTTCAGAACAAGGAACTGAGGCAGTGTTGGCACAAGTAAATGAGGAGGGCCTAGTTCAGCCAGTTGCCTTCAGCAGCAGGCGACTCCTCCCCCAGAGAACAAAGATGGAGTGCCATTGAGAGGGAAGCCTTTGCAGTGGTCTGGTCCCTGAAGAATCTGAGACCATACCTGTGTGGTACTCACTTCCGTATTCTAACTGACCACGGACCTCTCAGATGGCTCATGCAGGTGAGTGGGGAGAATCCTAAACTGCTGAGGTGGTAAATTTCCCTACAGGGGATGGACTTTACAGTGAAACACAGACCTGGAACCCCCCATGCCAATGCAGATGGACTTTCCAGGTTTTTCCACTTAGCTGATAAGACCTACCTATGGTTAGTTACCCATTATCTTTCATCTGGGGTGGGGGGGGGGGTTGGTGTGTGAGAAAGTTATCCTTTTTGCCCTGATCACCCCCATTGTATGACTGATACTGGTGGTTACTGACTCTGATGGTGCCCTGGGCTCTGCTAACTGAACCCAGGGCTTGTGCTCTGTTTAAAAGGTATATGGTAAATAGGTGTAATTACGAATGGTATAACAACCTACCTGTATTTCCCTAGTATATGGTAGGGCATATAGGTTTGGAAGGCCGTGTTGCCTGCTGTCATATTAAAGGCAGCCCTGCTTTGCAGGCTGGTTTTAAATTAAAATTAAATGCAGATTTGACTTTGGAATTAAAGATACTTCGAAAGTCTTAAACTACCTTATTTGTACACATACGTTACCCCTATGGTCTCTCCTAGGTACCCTAGGGGTAGGGTGCCTTGCAACTATAAGCAGGGATACTATAAAATATGTTCTATTTGCCCTGGTGAGGGGAAAACTGCCAATTTTGTATTACCCCATTGTAGTACATTAGCTCATAGGCTAACAAGGGAAGGCTTTATTAAAATTTAATAAAGTCTAACTATTGACAGGAGTGAGCTAAAAAGAAACTTCAAAGTGTCTAAATAATAGTTACAATAAATCTAACAACTTGCCTAGGTTAGAATTATTATAACTATGACAGAAAATAAGTTATGGAAATTGCTTTTCTAATATGCCTAAATCCAGCTCTAGAGTGGCCTCTCCCAATTGACCAGCCTTTGACAGGCTGAGCCAAGCTGCTCTGATAAGGAGTGAAGTAGCCTGAAAGGAAACAAGGAGACGTCCGGTGGGAGGAGATATGCATTGCAGAGCAAAAGGCAGGAAATGGGCTGGGTAGCCAAACTGGTTTTCAAAAAGGAAGACACAATTAGGACAGGGCACCGACCCACCCCCTCTTACTGCATAACCAACTAGATGGAAGCCCCAGTAATTGAATTAGCAGAGGGGCTGGAAGGGGAGTGTTAGGGAAAGTCAGCCACGCCAGTAGGTTGGGTTATCCAGACCCGAAGCTCCAGGACAGATTTTCTCCATTTTGGATTTTTAAGAACAGTGCTTTCTGGGACAAGAATATGCCACACTTTGGAGGAAGTTTTCAAACATGAGGGTGGCACTCTCTATCCCATTGGCCAGGGGTGCCCCCTGCTTGTCACCCCAAACTCCTGAATAAATATGGGTGAGCTGCCCCAGCAACTCAGATCCCAGCCTGAAGAAACATGAAGAAGAAGGTCTGCCCTGCTGGAACCCTGGCCTGCACCACTGGGACTGCACTCTGAATGACTGCACCTGCTGCACACTTTGGAACTACAGCAAAAGAAGGACTTTGCCTTGCTCTGAATGTTTGAGGAGTGGTCTCCCTGAAATCAACAGGTTAAAAGAGCTCCACCTGCATCCATGCATATCAATTCACTAAAATGCAAAGGGTAGCGGTCGACAGTAGGTAGATATAGTTAGGACCTTGTTTCTATTCAGAAAGTGTTTTTTGTTTTGCCAATAACTTTGGCGTCGTTTGACGAATCTTCGCACACTTTTTAAAACGAATGGCCCACTCCGGTCAGCTCCTGTCTTGAAAGGTTCAGGGTGATTCGTCAAGCGGGGGCCGAGAAAAAAGGGGGGTCCCAAAATGCGTTTTCCCCATGTTAATTTCTGTAGAAAAATGTAGACAAGGCTACAGCCCGAACTGCTGAACGGAATTACACCAAATTTGGCAAAAAGGTAGGTCTTGGTTCAGAAAGCGGCCCTTGTTTTAAATGGTATAAATCCGTTCAGTAGTTGCTGAGAAATTTTGAAAAATAAAAATATCGATATCTGAGCACCGAGGAGGAGTCACGACTCCTCCCGGGCACAAGCTTCACTCTGATTGGCTGTCACTCCAAACCAGGAAGTGTTGGCAGCCATCAAACACCCTGACCCCCTTGGCCTGTTCAGGGGGTCCCACAAGGACCGGGTTTTTAAAACAGCCGAATTCGTGCTTGAGTCATGAATCTGGCTGAGAAACATTTTTACAAAATTAACCGCGGGCTCTCGCTCTTCATTAAATTTAAACCCCCGGGTGGGCCAGGTCCCGGGGGCATGCTAAATTATCTTGCGGGGGCCCACGTAGGCCCCCACAGCCCTGGGGACTGCCATCTATCCGGGGCTTTATTTTTTGATGTGCGGGGGCCATGCGCCCCCCCCGCAGCCCCGGGGACCACCACCCCATGGGGCATTATGCAAAAAAGAGTGGAGGGGCCTCGCGGCCTTCCCAAGCCCCGGGGACCGCCACCTCTTCAGGGCTTTTTTATAATTGGGGCAGGGGGACTCGCGGGCCCCCCAAGCCCCAGGGACCGCCACCTCCCAGGGGCTATCTTATAATTAGGGTGGGGGCATGAGTCCCCCCCACACGCCCCAGGGACCACCACCTCTCTGGGGCACTAAATATTGAAATTGGGGGGTTCGTTACGGACCCCCAAGCCCCTGGGACCACCACCTCTCTGGGGCACTAAATATTGAAATTGGGGGGTTTGTTACAGACCCCCAAGCCCCTCCCTGAAGGGGGGCCATCAAGGGCCCCTCCTGGAGCACTTGATGGCCCTGGAGACCGCCACCCCCCAGGGCTGGCTCCTGCAATGTCCCGGGGTGCCCACCCCCGAAATTGGACGTTTGCAATGACAGGACAGGAGCCGTGCGGCTCCCGCCATTTCAAACTCTGCTTTGGTTTTTGGAAGCGAGAGCAGGAGACCTTCAGATATCATCAGTGATGTCACTGACCATGTCATGAATGATGTAATGTGACGTCATTAGCAGTGCATTGCGGGGGCGCGAGTTTTAGTTAGCTGAACTAACTAGAACGGCCGAATTTCTCCGGTTTTGCTCGAGTGAAACGTCTCTGAAACCTGTGTTTTTTTCAGTAAAAAAAAAAGAATATATATATATATATATATATATATATATGCTGTGGAAGTTGCAATAAAGCACTAAGATTTCAAAAATACGCTGTGGTCCGAACCTGATTTCCGAGATGAAGGATTTGCTTCAGGATTGTGATATATATATATATATATATTTATATCATATATTTATATATATCAATGTTAATGTAATAAAAAAATTGCAGAATTCGAGAGTGCAGCCTCAACTGATGTCCATAAGGATGAGCTACCACTGATTTTGCCACCTCTGAGAGCAGGGGTAGCAAAGGGGCAAGCCAGGGGTCACAGCTGCGACCCCTGCTTACCCCCTAAATTACATTCATGCCTGCATCATATCCAGCAAGAACAGACCAGCTGATCACCTTCAGCTGTACTTTAAAGGATTTGGCCAGGTTCATTGTGGGAACTGTAGTCCCAAAGTCCCAAGGGACAACTCAGAGATTCTGGAACCTTGGACTGGTGTTGTGGACACTTTGGAATCCTGAAAGGACCTTCTGGAGGCATCTCAAGATGTTTGAGATCATTTGGAACATTTTCACCAAAAAGCTCAATAAGTTGACTGACTGGTCGTCGAGAGTCAAGCTGGCAACGTGGAACTGTGACCCAACCTGAAATTCAGGTCAGACCTGCTGAAACTCCGGAGCTTTTTGTCCTCGACGAGACTTCCAAGAGTTCATTGAGGTCTTCTATTGTACTTTATTCAATATGCGTGTTTTCAAGATGGCGTATCTCATTCACCTATTACAAGGCTGCAAGTGCCATGGAGTGTTTCCAAATACACGTGCGTATCTTTTTTCACATCTAGGTTATGCAAACAAGCGCTGCATCACTAGACTCTTTTCTTCAGTGAAACTTGAGATGAGAAATGTGAATTCCTTATGTTTTTACCATTTGCCACAACAACTCAAACACTGCACAGGGCCTTGGTAATGTTTTACCTTGGTAAAGTTGGAATGAAAAGACAACTGTGTACTTATGCACAAGGCTGTTCCGTTGCACGGAGGAAGAGTGTTAAAAGATGTTTAAAGAATGTCCGATTCTAAGTAACATGTTGTCAATGTAGCTTCAAAAGCACAACTTTTTTTAGGACAGATCGCTCGAACCTCTTTAGTGTGAGGCAATTACAGAACAGGAAAGAAACCTATTCAAGGTAATTCAGCAAATGATGATTAAAAACATTCTATTCAAAATAGGTATTAGCAACGACAGATGTGTGTCCAAAACCAAGCCTGAAACTATTAGAAAAATATAAGAAACCGAGATAGCAAACAAGTGCATTAGAAGCATAGGTAAGCATATGCGTGACCGCAGCATTGCTAGGATCTAATGTTATGTACAGTGTAGAGATTGTGAAGCTGCTGTGAGTTGCCAGGATTTCTCCCTGTTAAAGTATTTCCTTTTGTCAGTACACACACAGCCGGCCTGATGAGGAGACTCGCTCGATGTCGTGAGAAAAAATTCCAAAAAAGTGACTAAGTCAAAAGATAAAAACTTGATTGGGCCTACTACTCACTTTATCCGACCTGTCGCGGTTGGCCTGAAACTTTGACTTTGTCCCAGTCAAGCGTGACCAGATGTACCAAAGTGGTGCTTTTGGCTTTTAGGCTCTAGAAAGTGTTTATTATTTTTGTAAAAATCATTTCACCGGTTCCCTACATTGGATTTTTATCATTTTCCTAAAGCTTTTGCCCACTCGACAAATCACTTGTGCTTTGGCTGAAACTTTTATTTACATAAGAACAGAGGAGGTGGTTAATGAGGATAGTGAATTTTCACTTGTGGCTGGAATAATACATTTGATTGCGGTGAGAAATGTACTTTATTCAATATGCGCGTTTTCAAGATGGCTTATCCCATTTACCTATTACAGGGCTGCAAGTGCCATGGATTAGTTTCCAAATACACATGCGTATCTATTTCCATATCTAGGTTATGCAAACAAGCGCTGCATCACAGACTCTTTTCCTCAGTGAATCTTGAGATGAGGTAATGTGAAATTCTTATATCTTTTACCAGTTGCCAGAACAACTCAAACGCTGCATAGGATCTTGCTAAAGTTTTACCTTTGTAAAGTAGAAATGAAAAGACACAACTGCCTACTTAAGCACAAGGCTGTTCCGTTGCACGGAGGAAGAGTGTTAAAAGGTGTTTAAAGAATGTCCGATTCTAAGTAACATGCTGTCAATGTAGCTTCAAAAGCACAACTTTTTTTAAAGATAGATCAATTAAACTTCTTTAGTGTGAGACAATTACAGAAAATCAAAAAAACCTATCCAAGGTAATTTAGCAAATGATGATAAATAACCAATCAATCAATTGGATTGGATTGATGATGATAAATAACATTCTATTACAATTAGGTAACAGCAACGACAGATGTGTGTCCAAAACCGAGGCTGAAACTATTAGAGAAATATAAGAAACAGAGAAAGCAAACAAGTGGGTTAGAAGCATAGGTAAGCATTTGCGTGACCGCAGCATTGCTAGCATCTAATGTTATGTTTAGTGTAGAGATTGTGAAGCCGCTGTGGGTTGCCAAGATGTCTCATTGTTCAAGTATTTCCTTTTGTCAGTACATTGATTACTTGAAAGAGTTTTGAAAAAATAGACTAATGTATATCAGAAATGAGTAGGACAGGATCAGAAAATACATATACCGACCGACTTCCACGCTACTCCATTTTTAGGTCGAGCCTGGGCAGCGCATGCGCTGCTTTGGCAGGCATGCTGTATTCGAGTATGGATTTGAAGCTCGGCCCATATTTTTCATTGGCTTGTGTCATTGTCCTTTGTAAATGCTAGCTTCTGATTCGTTAATAGGCTTGTTAGTCCCTCCTTAGCACCACAATGTCTTTTGTAACCTCCCATGAGGGCGGGCCCTTTTACTTCTGTTGTTACACGGTATGTCTTATTTAGTCTGTAAGTACTATTTTCTTTAATGAGTTTCTTTTACTGCAGGCAGGACTTGCTTTCCTGCAACATTCAGCGTGCAGTGCACACTTTCACTTTCCAAACAGCCCGGGACAATGCTGGCCTTTTCTTTGAAGTGAAATAGGTCTCGCATTTACAAGAGTTTGAGCTATTGGTATTGTAAATGGCAATTCCTTTTATTCAAGTGTTAATTATCAAAACATAAAAAGAGGCAGTCATCTACAATGCCAATAGCTTAAACTCTCGCAAATTCGAGACCTGTTGCATTGCAAATGCTTGTTTCTTTTTTTGATCGGTTTCAGACCCGTCTTGCGGAGGTTGCAGACATAAAGTGAATGTGGGTACCTTACCATTTATACCTCAATGACTATTCCCATTCAAAACTGCATCAAACCTCTAAAACATTCCATTATAACAAGAAACCAACTTCTTAACCTCTTCAATGCCCATGACGAGCTGGTCTCGTCATGGGCCGCGGTTGCGCTGTGCCCATGATGAGACCAGCTCGTCATAAACCCCGCCCGCTAATGAAACGGCCGGCACAGGGCGGGGAAAGGGGCGGGCACTGAAGGGGTTAAGAGGCTTGTGAAAACAGAAAACATTACTCTTATATCCATGGTTTAAGAAAATCTGGAGGCTGGGTTTGAAAGCGCAAAAGTGAAGGCTCGCAATGCTTGAATGAATAGGAATCACTGGCAACAATTAGTACATTTTCCATTGCATCGTTGTTTTGCTTATTGGTGCCATTTTAGAGAGACATGGACAATCCGTATGTAAACAGGACTTGGCCCGCTCTCAAGTTAGACAGTAGTCTTGCCTAGTTGCAAGATCGCATTCCATCTGAATGGGGACTCAACCCCACACGATTTTTGGGGTTGGTGAGTCTCATCTTTTAGGCGCAACTTGAGTGTTGATGACACAGCAAGCTCAGGACACATGGCCGCGTCTGACCCAAAGTTAATATCACTACCTGCAAAGTAAGCATCAAGAGAATGGTCAGTGGGTGTATCATGCACTACACGGTAAGAGGCCTGAGATCAGGTCTACTGCCCGCATTTTCCGGAGAGTACATAAGCTGTTTCTAAGGCACTAGCAGAGGGATCGGGATGGTAATTCTTCAGGATGGCCATGCCTCGAATGAGAATGAGACCATTAGTTTCAAGTGGAACCAGCAGTGGGTACAATCATAAGCCCGAGTGGGATCAGGATGCAGAGGACCCTGTAATGCCATCGGAGTCCATTATGTTCCTCCCAGCTTTGGCACCCTTCCCCACTCCCCATTCAAACAGGGAAGGCAGATGGGTTCTTACACAAAACAACCTTCGTATGACACACTGCTTGGTCTGGCTCAAAAATTCCAAGATGCATTTACCCTTTCTTGCCAGGTAAACTCTTTTGTAAGGATGTAGCGGCATAAAGTAGAGGTCAGTTGAGCTCAAGTTTAGTGCTTTGGCATCAGTAAAATCATGAAAACTGTTGTCATAAAGGTTTGTGGGTCCTGCTCTGAAGCAAACAAAAGTGCATGCCGCCTCTGGAATTTTCTTTTCTTAAATTATCTATGCTCCCAGACAATCGATCATCCGGCGGATCATCTGATGAAGAAGCAGGAGGAACAGATGGCACAATGAATGGGGGAGTGGGAGCTCTTCCAGCTTCTACTGTGAAAATGGTGACCAAGCTTGATAAAATGGACAAAAGAATGGTGACCTTTGATTCTAAAATGGAACAGCTTTGAAACAACTGGAAAGGGGCACAACAGAAAGCAGGGCGTTTTTCAAATGTGCAGTGACCTCAATAGTGGACCGCTTAGAGACTTCGAGGTGCTCATAAAACCTGAGGTTTCCATAGTGACGGCAATGGGGTAGACGCTGAGTCTCTGGGATGCAACTGAGAACTTCCTGCATCAAGGGATGAATCACTATGAAAGTGAGAGATAGATGGCAATCACTATCAAGAAGGTGGTGCGATTATCCACCAAGAGTGCTAAATCAGAGGGTGTAGGTAGTGGAACTATCTTGGTGGTGCTTTGCAAGGAGGGCATGCAGGAAGTGGTGCTGAAGATGGCAGCTGTAAAGAAGTAGGGTCAAAATGTACTATTTACTGGTTGAAAAATACTAGTATACAATTTGCTACCAGTATTTTTGCGAGGAAGCGTTTTTCATTAGATGTCGCTCGCTGATAGGCTGGACAGATGTTGGCGACTTCGGAACTAATGTTTATTGGTTCTTTAACACCTCCTGCATCTTCCTCCTTCACAACTACTTTGGGCTCAGGTCTAGGGGACCATAATTTGTACCCCGGTAAAATATCTAGGTATACTAAGTCTTGCAAACACTCCATTTTGACATTTGTGACCGTAAAAATGCTTTTTATTATGTACTAATCCCATTGTAGGAGTGTTAGAAGTTTTTCAGACTCCTGAAATGGGATTCTGAATGTATACAGATTTAGTATCTGGAAGGGGCCTGTTGTAGGTATACCTTCCAAATACTGAATCTGTATCTTATGTTTCTATGTTTTCCAACCAAAATCCGATCGCAAAACACCTCAAAGAAGGTGCAAACCCATATACATTTGTGAATGTAAAAACAAGTTTGTAGAAGAGTAGGCAGTGGGAAATGGGACCACAACCAATTCTTAGACGAGCGCAAAAAGTAAACTTCCTTTTTAAACCCAATCTTACTTCCTTTAAGGAAAATGGGCTACATGTTTTTTGCAGTTTGCTTTATTAAAATGCAATCACAGACATGGTAGCCTGTCTGGTGATCCAATAAGCCACCATCCCTGTGGTGGACTCCAGTTGTTGTGAGTTGCAATTTGCAACCTATCTCATTAATGTTCATGAGGTAGGTTGGATGCTGGCCCACCACGTTTCAGAATTGTAAGAACCGCCCTACTGGTACATAGGCCAGTTGTTAAAATGCTTTACTGGTCTGTAAATGGGCCTTTAAACGTTGTTCTTATCTTGTCACATGTGCAGTGCATTCAAAGGCAAAGGTCAAATGTCTTTTTCTGTTTTTGGATGGAGTTTGGTGTTTACTTTTCTGTCTCTGACTTTAAAGTGAGACAATATATGTGAAAATCGTGCTGAGTAGTGGGAGTGTGCTGGTGGAAGGCTGTACGATGTATTTACATAATCAAATTTAAAAGTCTGTAAATGAGCTGTACAAGTATTCCAGAAAATTTCAGAATTAGGAAAGCACCAATGAGGCACATCTTTTTGTCTGATTCTGAGGTGCAGTGGAAAATAATATTTTAATACCATCAATACAAACCAATACCCTAGGTGATGCCATTTCCACACATTGTTTTGTGCATTGTATAGACTTATCAGTAAAACTGTACCTCTATAAAAATGTAATGCTAATTTCAATTGAAATGTCTTGTCACCTCACCCTCTATTCATCGACACTTTACAACACTCTACTCCATGCCACTCCAGTGTACGCCACTCCACAACACTCTACTCCACTCTATGCCACTCCACTCCCCTTTACTCCACGCCATTCTCTAGGCTACTCTACTGCAGTCTTGTGACACTACTCTACTCCATTCTGCCTCACCCCACTCTGCACCACTCTACATCCCAACATTCTATGCCACTTCACTCTAGGCCACTCCTTCCTAAGACACTCCAAGGCACTCTACGTCACTCCACTCTACGACACTCTATGCCACTTTCCTCCACTCTACGCCAATCCACGCTACCCCACCCCACTCTATGACACTTTACTCTAGCCTACGCTATGCCACTACACTCCCCTCCATTTTACGATACTGTACTCTACAACACTCTGCGCCCCTCTACTCTACAACACTGTACTCCACACCACTAAACTCCACTACATTGTACAACCATCCACAACACTCTACTCTACACCACTCCACTCCACTCTATGCCACTCTACTCCACGACCTTCCACTCTATGACATTCTATGTCATGATACTTCACAAAAGATTACTCCACTCTATATTCCTACACTCTATGACCGCCACATCACTCAACTTTACACCACTCCACTCTACTCTAAGCCACTCCACTCTACGCCGCTCTATGATAATCAACTTCATGTCTTTCTCCTCTACGCACTAATGTTTAGCCATGGTAAACAACAGCAATGCTGGTGTACAATATGGCTAAAACGTATTGCCAAAGCCAATAGCTCTTACATAGGAGAGACCTATTGGCTTTGCTAGTGATGAGTTTTTTTGTCTGAAATTTGGGGTGAATTTGTTCTGCTAGGTGCATACACATGCTCTCGTGATTTGAAGAGCAGATCTCCACCTAAGCCCCCCACCCTCAGTGGGGAAGCGAGCTGATGGCTGGTTTGATCCTACTGACTGATGTTGACACAGTGAACGCGAGGAAGGGGGGGGATTCATCGCTGCCATACTATGTTTAAGGGTAGAGATGAAACACTAGTGATTTCTTTGTATAGCGTTTTCTTAAAAATGCTAATAAAGCGACATAGACATAAAAAGGTATTTGAGGCTGGCAACAGATCAAGATGCCAAGGCACTGGGGACAGAGGCCTCCGAAGAATGAGTGTTGGGAATATCTTTTAAAAGATGAATGCAGGAAGGAAGGTATCGCGTCAATCAGTAAAGAAACGAATGAGAGTGGTTAATGGAAGTGAATTCTCCTAGTGGCAGTATTTTATTGGAATAAAGGTACAGCATTCACTACCTCGCTGTTCCTTTCCAGAGAGGAGGCCACTGCTGAGGGTGGTCGTCGGTACACCGACTGCTGTGACTAGGCTAGGCCTGAGGGGCCACGGCAGGGAAGGTACAGTGTCTGTCAGAAGAAATGCGCTATCCTACATCACGGCGCAAAACTCGGAAAGAAAAATATACTGCCAATGTATTTTCAACAGCACATCTGCTACAAAGATGCAGCAAGATGGAAGTCTGGCGTAAAAATTACTGCGGTTTTCATTCAATCGGGATCAGTTTTGCACATCAAACAATTTGAGCAGGACTGGGAGAAGATCCACTTCTTCTTCAAGGACGTATCTTTTTTTTGGGGGGGGGGGGCGGGAGATGGCAGCTTTCTGACAGGGGGAGGCAGGTGGACCTGGTTAAACATGTCCTCAGAAAACCCTGAGGGGGTTTAATTATTACAAATCTCGATGGGTAGATTTAGCCGTTAACTGCTGTTCCTGGCTGAAACGGCCTAGATGAGATTCTCGGACTAAGGAGCACAATGTCAAAATATGTTTTCTGTGATGAAAGAAGGGGAGCGCAGATGAAATATAATTTGTCCCTGGTTCAGCAGGGCTGTTGTTTACATGGCAAGCGGACTAAGGAGCCTTTCGTGTGGTATACCAAGCCATACTTCCCAGTTGTCACCCTTCAACAAGATAATCCGGATTTATTAGATCCAGATTTATTTTTTTTCTTTCAAAATCATTTTGCCAGAGTTGGAAGGTACCTCTTTCTATTGTTGGAGAATTAAGTATCAGAAGAGGTAGCTCGGGTAATTCCCTGCAGGCTCCTGCTTCTTACCCGACAACTCAAGAAATCTCCCAATAGCATGCTGTTTTCCCCCACCTCCTATCACATTCTGGCGTTTATAATCTGGGTTTACCCTGTTCCCAGAAACAAAATACTACTCTATGTACAGCAGTTCAGGAATGAGGCCAAGGCTCAGCTACTCCTCGATAGTAATGAGAGCTTTGTGTAGACACACGACTATGCAGCATGTGCATTAACATATTAAGCAAACTTACTGACAATGAAAGAAACCCGTGAACTGCAGGTTCACACATAGATCACTACAGCAGCTTGCCCTGTGGGACTAAAGCCTGTGACCTTCAGGCAACTGTTTCCTTATCGTTCATAACGTCCATTATGCCCTACATCATTTGTGACAACTTAAGCCAGACCTGGGCACTAATTCAATAACTCTTTGTATGCAGGGATAGCTTCACACTATTCCACTAATTGCCACAAACTCATCTGAACAGTTTTGTTGACTGTGAGAGCTGCATTCAATTTCAAGTCATGGCTCTTTTAAGGTGACACACAGAGGGTGGACAATTTTTTGGCAAGACCAGAGGTTAACATTATTGCAATCTCCTTTATTGCCACCACTCACAGCAGCCACTTTAAATAACTAAGTACACTAACAACAAAGTTCCAACATTATAAAAGGCTAGACCTCCCAGCCATCTTCCTTGTTTTCTGCTGTTGCTGCTACATGCTGCTAAGTACAGTTTTTCTATATGTTAACTGAGTTATGATAGCATACAAGTTAATGATCTTATTTGGATTGAAAATGCTGTTCAATGATTATTTAATATGCAATTGAGCAGTTTCCATGTTGTGTGTGGTTTAACAAGGTGCACTGGCTGTATGACTGTGTTAAATAACGGATGTATGTCGTTACAACGCACACTTTTACAACGCATGCACTTACAACGCATTTTTTACAACGCAACATCCACTACAACGCATTCCATTACATAGCATGACACTACAACGCATTTTAAAAAACTACCTTTACAACGCATTCCATTACATCGCATACTACCTTTACAACGCATACCATTACAACGCATAATAATAAATTGCATTTAAGGTAAGTATTGGATAGTATAGGGGTAAAAATTACTATTCTAACTCCAGGGGTGCAACAGTAGGGTAAGTGTTGGATTGCGTTGTAATGGTTTGCGTTGTAAAGGTAGTATGCGATGTAATGGAATGCGTTGTAAAGGTAGTTTTTAAACATGCGTTGTAGTGTCATGCGATGTAATGGAATGCGTTGTAGTGGATGTTGCGTTGTAAAAATTTCGTTGTAAGTGTAGTGCGTTGTAATAGTTGCGTTGTAAAGGTTGTTCACCTTAAATAACATATTGTAGTTGTGATGTAATCGGCATATATGTGTGTCTTATTTGATCAATTCAGTACTGTTGCGCTTAAAGCAATAATTTCATGAGAATGTGGGTTCACCATTTGAAACCGGCAAGTTCTGCATTTGGGGGCGCGAGAAGCAGGCAGCAGAGCGAGCATTTCAAAGTCAGGGCTGTGTGTGGTGATCAGAGTTCTGTAACGCGAGCCTCTACGTCAGAGCCGTGTGCAACAACCCATGGCCTCGAGTGCGCACTCACTGTCAGGAGGAGTTGAGCTCCATGTAATCGAGCATGTAGCCTTCCACGTGAGGCCGATGAGATGGCTGCCGATCGGAGCCTCCAGAGGAGATCGCGCATTACAGAGCGGATCTCAGAGGAGCCGTGCTGCTTTTGCAACAGAGGGAAAATATTTTGAATGTTTAGTTAGCACGAAAGTGCATGCAAACAAAGATAATAATGGGACGTTTACGTTTAGGGCACACTCGCCTCACGTACCACGTGATCTCACAAGACCACTGACTAAAATCTTTGATATGGCTGGCGAGGCATAGGTGAATAAAGAATGTTTGGATGTAGAGGAATTGAAAGAATGGATTTAAAGCAGTGTTAGAAGTGGGGGGGGAACGGAGGGGCACGGCGTGCCCCTACTTTTAAAAATTATGCTAGTCCGTTCCCCTACTTCTTGATTTAAAAAAAGCGTCCCGGGACTGCCCTAATTCAGGCCCAGTTCTAGTAAGGGCTTGAAGGCAGGCGCGAAACGCCATGGGGCTCAAAGTGCTTCAAAGCCGCCCCCCCCCACACACACACACACACACACCTCCCCCGTCGTGTGTGTGCGCCCGGGCGCTTTTGAGATTATCGCAGCCTTACCCGAGTACTTCACAGGTCTTTAAAAGACCATTTACATGTTAGCGAGGCTTTGTTTATTTTTTCACCCCTTCACCTCCAACAGGGGCATGGCGAAAGGCGACACATCCTTTCTTTGGCCGCGGTAACCTTTGCCTACTGTCCTGCTGCGTGGATATTCTTTTTCTATGCAGCGCAGGAGAAAAGAAGTTTGTTTATTTTGATTCACCTTTCCCAACCCCTGCAGCTGCTTATCACTTCAGGCTGTGACACTAAGATTGACTAATGGAGTAGGTAGGAGAATGTGTCACTATTTGTTTTTCTTTTTAAATTCTGCACAGGAGCAGCAGGACATGTACTTTGTGTGTGCTTCATTTAATCCGTTTTTATCATTATCATGGCCGATGCAGGACAACAATAAGACAATAAAAAATGCCCAGATAATGCTGGGGATTAATGATCCTGCTGGAGAGCAATCATTTCTCTGTTAGTAGTTAAGTGCAGATGAACTGTATTTTATGTGGAAGCTCAGTGGGTTACTGTCATTGTGACAGAGATCCTTGTGTTACTTGCAGTTCAGAAGTTACAATCCTAACATAGGACAGTGACCAATGAACTGTCATCAAAGAGCTGTATGCAAACCTGAATGATATAGTTAGAACTTCGCGTTTTTTGTTTTGTGATATAGTTAGAACTTCCCCAGTCTTTCATTATTCTAATGTTGCTAAAATGAGTATCTTTGGGCAGATATACATTTTTATCAGTAAAGCCAACCCCTAACCACTGGAGTACTCTTTAAATTATGAGTTTGTGCTTCTCCAGACCAAACCCTCTTAAAATAACTGCCCACCAGTATGGATGACATGTGATTCATACACCTTGTAATCCTCGTTGGCTTATGTGACATTCCCTGTAGGCTGATTTACATACTTGTATGATTCGTTGTCTCTGTATAATGTGTGCGTGGTGTAAAGTACTGACACACACTACACTGATATGAGTAGCGCTACACAACAAATGAAATGCATATGAGAGAGGGGCTACATAAAGATGAGGGGCACTGTTGGAGGGTGGCAGTGAGGGAATCCGAGGAGGAGGTAGTGGTAGTGGCTATGGAGCGATGAGGGGCACTGTTGGAGGGTGGCAGTGAGGGAATCTGAGGAAGAGGTCATGGGGGGAGGGGGGAGCTAGGGAGAGATGAGGGGCACTGCTGGAGGATGGTAGTGAGGGATTCTGAGTAGAAGGTCATGAGGGGGAGGGGCTACAGCGAAATGAGGGGCACTGGTGGAGGGTGGCAGTGAGGGAATCCGAGGAGGAGGTCAATAGAGGGGCCGTGGAGGGATGAGGGGCACTGTTGGAGGGTGGCAGTGAGGGAATCCGAGGAAGAGGTCATGGGGTGGAGGAGGGAGGGGGGAGCTAGGGAGAGATGAGGGGCACTGCTGGAGGATGGTAGTGAGGGATTCTGAGTATAAGGTCATGAGGGGGAGGGGCTACAGCGAAATGAGGGGCACTGGTGGAGGGTGGCAGTGAGGGAATCCGAGGAGGAGGTCATGAGGGGGAGGGGCTATGGGGAGATGAGGAGCACTTGTGCCGTATGGCAGTGATTATTGGTGTGGCGCCAAAAAAGACTTTCGCATCAGCGCTAAAGCCGGCCTTGTCATTGCCTTTCTGTTTTTGTTTATTTAATTAGCAGTCGGGTCATAAGGGCTACTGTGGAACATACTTTAAAGTGTGTGCTAATTATATTTACTGCTATATTCAATGTTTTAAGTTTGAAGGTGATTTTACTAATGTTTTTACCGGGAAAAATGAAAGTGGAGCCCGATGGTGCCTGATATGGGGCTGGGGCCCAAGGTCAGCTGTGAGATAAGGTGCACTGGAGAGGAGTAGTGGATAATCAAGCCTGTAAGGAAGTGCTTTGCGGAGTCTGGGGTCAGGTGGAGGTAGCAATGATTCTCTTGAAGAGTTCGTTTGTCTCGGAGCCCTGCTTAACACATGTGTACAGGAGGAGCCCTATATTCATGTCCTCAATGTTTGAGACAAAAAATACTCATTGATTTCTGAACGAGAGTAAAAGCGTTAAGGTAACATGTCGTTCCTGCTTATATTTTGCATGCTTTACATAATCCTGCATTCCCTATGAGTATTTGCTTTTCCCAGAATGTTGTTACTTTTTTCAGGCACTGCATAATTTGAAATGAGTCACATCCAGGTGCTTATAATGGGGCAGAATTGGGTTGTAGGTGAAGACAGTGCGAGTTTCACTCAGTGGGGCAGAAGGGTGTTCGGTGGGGATAGGATGTGGCATTATGGCCAGAGCTACCAAATTTGGAACTGGGGAACCTGGTTCAGCCTTCATGCCTTGTCCATCAGACCACTCCTGAGGGAGCACCCATGATAGACTTTAGAAGGCCCCACTAGACCTTAGAAGCCTTGGTCTCTTAGCACCAGCAGGTGAACCCTACCGGTGGCCAGTTGGGTAAACTTGAAGCCCTGTCCACCACAATTCATACCCAGGTTCACCACCAGTCTTGCGGGCAGGTCTACAAAGCAGCACAACCTAGAGCAGCAGTGGCTTTGTCACGCAGTAGTTTTCCTGCAATAATAAAAGTCTCCCACACAACCCCCACGGTTTTTGACGCATTCATAGATTTACAAGGACTTGTAATCCTGGGAATGCGGCAAAATCTTGCGCTGCCCCAGAGGAGGCATAACTAGGAGAAATATCTTTATTTCTCCTTGCTTTTTCCTCTTTCAAACTGTGCTTTATTCTGCAGCCCACATAGAAAGATGAAAAAGCCTCTCAAGATTGCTTTTTTTTGTTTATTGATTCTTTGAATTAAATAACGTTATAAACTGTAACTGGTCAGTGAAATGCCAAACGTTCAAAAATTGGTATGTTTTGCTATTTCTAGCCACACCTCCGACTCCGCCCACTAATCCAATCCTTGGGTTATTCCCGCCCCCTGAGTCTCCGCCCACAGTTCCCCTACTTTTTTTCCCCCACTTCGACCACTGATTTAAAGGGCAGTTTGTCTTCTAGGAAATGTGAATACGCCTATTTCAGTTGAGCACAGGAAAAGTCTTTTATTTAAGATAGACCCAAATTTGATGGAATGGGCCAATAATGGAGCAGGTCAAGCTGCTAATGGGTTGTTATTTGTTGATGAATGTATTAAAGAGATGTCGAAGTATGCGAAGGCATTTAGTTCTCTACAAAAGTCTCAATGTAAGATCCAAAAAGTCTTTTACAGGTGTGTTTTTGGTTAGGCTGGGCCAAAAGGAAGTTGGTTCCCCAGTCGTGGTCAGGGCATCACAAGACTCTCGTTGTCATGAGGTTTTAGACACCATCAGTATAAAACCTTATAGTAAGCAGCGGGGGGGGGGGGGAGGGTATACCGTCAGAAACAAAGATCAAGACAGAGAGGAAATCGTGGAGACCGTCGCTCCCGGGCATCAGGTAAGAATAGACCCTTTTGTTACCCCATTAAAATAGCGTGGCAGACTAGCTCAATTTTCAACAACTGGATTTGGGTAACAGGGGTTCCTTGAGTGCTAGAAATGGTACAAGAAGCTCATGGATTTTGTGAAAAAAACCAGTACAGACCCATCTCCCAGAAAAGATAAAGTTCAGTACAGAACTAGCAGAATTGGTGAGCAGGGAGGTTCAGGATTTGGTGACAAAAGCAGCAATGGTAGAAGTGAGAGAAGATTTAAAGGGATTGTTAAGTAATA
Source organism: Triturus cristatus (assembly GCF_964204655.1). Lineage (NCBI taxonomy): Eukaryota > Metazoa > Chordata > Amphibia > Caudata > Salamandridae > Triturus > Triturus cristatus. Next base: position 1,044,107,267 of record NC_140585.1, read on the forward strand.
TATTTCTGGTAGAGAAAAAGGACAAGAGTATGAGACCAGTGATATATCTGAGAAATCTGAACGATTGGGTGGAGTACCACCATTTCAAGATGGATGGCATGCATTTACTGAGAGACGTATTGCGGACAAGGGATTGGTTGATCGGGTGTATTTGAAAGATGATTATTTGACAATTCCAATATGGGAACGCCATAAGAGATTCTTGCAGTTCAGGTGGGATGGAAGAATGCAGAACTTTGTTTGAATGCCATTCAGCCCGTCATCTGCCGCTTGGTGTTCCACAAAGGTACTTCAGCCGGTAGCGGCGTTTCTAAGTATAGCCAAGACGGCCGACTGGCGAGGAGCCCGCAAAGTGAACTCCTCCGCTTGGGATCATTATTTTTACAGTTATCCCTGTTAGCATCATTGGCTCTGGCACCGGAACCATGATACTTCTCCACCTAGCACAGACAGAACTTTTATCTATCCTACCTTGCTCTGAGTCATGGCTTGGTCGGTGAAAACCGGTACTGGAGCTGCACTGACCAGAACCCCCCATCTTGTGCGCCGGGCTGAGGAATGAAGTGGGTCTTTCGGTCCACCTATAACCGTTGTGATTCCAAACTTGAGACAGCTGCAAATCCGACAGACCCCACCACCTTGAGCACCGGGCTGGAGGAAGTAAGCATGTCCTTCGGTCCGTCTGGACCCACTGCGACTCTGATCCTGTAGCCGCTGCAGGATTAACCTGGACCCACCATCTTGACCACCAGACGGGAGGTAGGAAGCGCGTTCCTTCGGTCTGCTCGGACCCATTGCAACTCAGCCACTGAGGTCGCTTCCGCTGCTTGGACCTGCTCAGCCTCTAACCTAAGGACCAAAGGCTTCCTGAACGAGGGTGAAGTATCCTTTCACCGACTGGCGAGCTAACTGCGCTGGGACTCGAGCTGTACAGACTGGGTCCCCTCCATCCCACTGACTGAGCTGGACGAATGGAAGCGAAGACTTGGAACTTCCAGGACTCCCAGTGGGTTTGCTGATGCTGAGCTCCATGGACACATACGGTGGCTGTACTGATGCCGAGCCCAGGCATCGCCCTCTACCCTGCTTGGCCTCCGCTCATTTACTCGCCTGCACCATTAAATGCAAAACACAGGCGAGCACACACAACCATCGCAGGGGCCTAGTCCCCGGCTAGGGAAAGACCCTTAAGCGCTGCTGATACACCGGACACGTTATGGGAATTGCCCACCCTCCACATGAAGCTCCCATTGGAGATGTACACCACTAATTCCTGACGGTAACCGGCATGCATAGCCCTGAGATCTACGATCGACTTGGCGGCCCCGCCGCCCTCATCGGTTACTTATTTCTGCTCAAGAGCCGGAGCACAGGCTCAGTGAAGTTACATGAGTTTACGAGCGACTTGGAGCCCCCTCACCAATCTACCTCATCCACCCAGAGCCGGGACCCACACTCGAGTGAGCGTTTCTACGTGAATTGTTCAAGTTAAGCTGGATGATCCCCTGGAGAAGAGGGCTCAAAACTGTGATAGTTTCTGGCCATCGGCTAACTTTATTATTTTTCCTTTTATAGTCCTCGGCCGTCCTGATTGCTTATATAAGGAACCCATTTTGGGAATTACACCAGCTGCCCCCTTACTCAACAAAATGGCAGTTCATCATATTCCCATGGAGAAAGGACTAATCCGGGCATGATTTCGGACAGAAAGGTAAATAAAGGACTACGATTAGGGCTTAGTGTGGAAAGAGACTTAGGACTTCCCCCTAAAACCCACCATAGAGAAAAGGAAGATAGGACTAACCATCTCGGCCCAAACAGCAATGGAAATACGACAACAGACTAAGATAACCCAATTATGGAAAGTGTAATAGGACTATCGCCCAGGATCATTCATCTGCAGCAAAAGATGTGGCATCTTGGACTACCTCTCAAGATAATCCACCTTCAGTAAACATTATGGCTATTTCGGTCTGATCTCCTTTCCCTGGTTATCACTACTAGAACTATACACTACTAGAGGATCCATACCACACCCCCCGGTTCTCCTGGCTATAAATACTCAGGTGAGAGTTCCCCCCTCCTACCTACCCCTACCTCGTTTACATAATTCATGCTTGATGCATTATATGTACAACAGAACCAGTCATTTTGCTCCCCCTTCTCCCTCACCTAATCCCTGACGCCCTCATCCCCGTTTTTGTACACCTCCTCATCCCACGGTTTACATCAACTGATCCACGCCCACTCCCACCCACTCTGACTTTTTCACCTATCGAATACCAACTTTGCCTCCTTAACCTCACCCCTCTAACGAGGCTCCCCCCTCCCCTACTCCTCTACTCCCTCACCTTACACCACATTACCTCACCCATTCCTCACACGTTTCTCCAAACCCACATACAAGCGCCAACTACATTATGGAACGAACTGGACTTCATACCTATACCATCATATACCCCCCATCCTTTCAAAAAAAGCAGCCAAATGCTTTAAACATAATTTGTTAAAAGCACATCCCGAGAGACTAATCTCACATCCCTACTTCTCAACAAACAAAGGCTACATAACCAATGACTCCATCTCCTCCACCAGAAAAACAGCACATGGCCTCACTATCTCCATCATCCCGTCCATATTCTTCAAAGCCACTGCAAGAATCACCATTTATCACAATGGGATCATCCTCATTCAATCTTCGGACCGTAGCCTAAACCTACTAGATAACATCTTTTCCCTCATTAAGGACAAAGTCATAAGACCCTATACCCCTCCCCAACTGCTACCTATCGCAAACCGCTTCCTAACCCCCGCAGGTTGCCCCCTCAAGACATTCTGCACTTTTGACTCAACCGAAAGTTACACTCATCCTAGAGCCATCGGACACCCCTGGAGTTGACACACACTCCCCTAATTCCCACTTTACCCCTAGCATCCCTAACACCTCCATGTCCTCACCCACACGTCACATACATCCGCTCCACACCCTTTCACCTCCCGCCATTACTCCGCACACCCCCCGGACAAAATTCCGGACAACCCGCAACACAACTACCCAGCTCATCATGTCACTCAAAAACTCTTACATGACCTCAGCACATCTCCCCACACATTCCTATCACTAAATACTTCACCACCCACACCTGACCCCAGATTGGATGAGATAATATTATCACTTCAACAAGTCAAAGAGGACCTCCAAACAATACGCAACCTGATTATGCTTCAACCCAAGGTCAAACCTTTTTAACAAGATCCCAAGACCAACCCCCACTATACCCAACCCAAACTCTACCCTCAACATCCCCACACCCTCAGAAACATCAGCTCCTAAAGTGGAGAACAATACCTCACCCTAATGCTTCAACCAGTCCTATCCAAATGAAAAATCCCCTATCGGATCTAGATATACTCTCCCTACTTCGCTCCTATGATCTCCGGCAACTCACCCCTAATACAAAACACTCAGACATACTTCCTACTCACTCACTAATTCAGACCATCCCTATCAACATTCACAGAGTGCCAAAACACAATTCTAGAGGCATTGTCGAAAACAACCTGATGCTAGTCCCCCTCACACAAGAGCCCAACCCAAATTCCATCAGGCCGCAACTTAAATGCATACTGCTAAATTGTAGATCGGCCGCAAGACATGCAGCTGACAAGCCAAACTCATTCTCACTCATGAACCTGACCTACTAATCCTGACCGAAACATTGTTAAATTAATCATCCTCACCCATCCTTGACATATTGGTGCCCCCAAACTAAAACATCATCGGACTTGACAGAATTGATAGGCCAGGGGGCGGTATTGCCAGCATAGATTTGACCAATCTGTCTGTGAACCGCTCCCATTCACCGGTTCTATCCTCCTGTGAATACCTGTGCCTAGACATCACAAATAATAAACCATTGTGCTCATTGCATACATTTTACCATACCCCATGGGACAACCTCACCTTTATCGAACATCTCAGGGATATTGTATCTACTAATGCTGGACAACATAATACACAAATATTCCTCGGAGACCTCAACCTCCACTGGGATGACCTTAATGACTCAGCAATCATCAGCCTCAAAACTTTCCTCTCAGACCTCAACCTCACCCAAATCTGTAACTGCCCCACACATGATAAAGGCTCAACCATAGACCTAGTCATCTCCAAAGCTGAAACCACTTAGTTAGAATCTATCCTCCCCTGTGACTGGTCTGACCACCACATCATTACTTTCGTCATTTATTAATTAGTAATACCTCACTCTGCCCAACCTATGAGACCCAAAATTTGGAAGTGAAACCTAAAAAATGTCGGTGTAGATCTAGCCACAAACTCCAGCCCTAACATCCTGCTTCCCCCTGAAGATCTAACCGATGTGCAAGACCTGACCGATCACTACTTCTGCTCCATTAACAAGGTCCTAGACAAAGTTGCTCCCTTGCTATTGAAAAGAGCCTCTACAAAAGATTCCAAACCATGGTATGATGGTAGACTTAATGAGGACAGAAGATCCCTTAGATTAATCGAACAACGATGGCGGTCAGAGCCTTCCTCAGATCACCTCAAATTGCTAAGTACCAAGAGAAACTCTTACTACAGAAAGTTCGGACAATCAAAAGCAATCTTTTTCAGTAATCAATTAGACCAAGCCAAGAAGTTCCCTAAAAAACTATTTGAACTAACCAAAATAACTCAGACTCTCTTTCCAATTGCAAAGAACTTGCCTCCTTCTTCATGTTGAACACAGGAAATATAAAATCAGACCTACTCAACGACCTCACAACGCACGCTGACATTCACATGGACACCTCTTCCCCCCTCCAGGAGTCCAACTTACATGCTCTCCTAAGTTTAACTTCAAAAACAACACCTTGGGGGAGGAGCCTAGTGCGCAACCAAGATGGACGCGTAGGCACAGAGCTCCCGAGACCCTCGCAGCCTCCCACGTCTATCCTGATACTATCCTGTTATCTTGAAGGGGTAACACGGGGGAACTGATGCTGAGGTGGCTCCCGTTCTCGGAATTTCGATCGGACTTCGGGAACTGTGCCTATGTGGCTTCCAAGATTGAGGCCAACACCGTGACGCCACCCCGAACTCAAGTTGGCATTGTTCCCGAGTTGCAGTTGAACAACAACGGTCCTGGATCTTTGAGTTGGCTCGCCACTTTACTTTCACTTTCGGTCTCGATTCTCCTCCGCGACTCCAGCAGCGGATGTGCGCAGAGCGACTGTAACTAGACTGGACGACGATCGCTGGCCTGAGGGGACTGCCAACCACTGCTTGGTGCGACCTCCCCAAGGAGATCCCGGCGCCTCACAGCCTGCGCTGGATTTTGCGGTCCCGCTGAGTAATGACAGGCCGGTCAGACAACGACATGCAAAAGTCTAGAGCGACCCGGAGAGGCGGCTATGTTCAAACCAACAACATGGATCGCTACGCACAACAGAAGGGATCCCCCGGTTTATCGAGTGGACCTCCAGACGGGACCAAGGAAGGCTCGTCTTCCTCGACGGAATTGACACTACAGGACGTCATGGGTGCCATTGATGCCATGAAAGCTGCTGTTGGCCAACAATTTGATTCCTTGGCCCACAAACTGGACACTGTGTTGATCGACGTCAATCTGACTTGATGAAAACTAATGAGAAGGTCAAATCGCTGGATCTCATGACTTCAAGCCTGACTACTGATGTGTCTGGCCTCCAGACCGAGGTCCACAACCTGCGGACCTCCAACGATCTCTTTGTCAAGAGACTGGAGGATTTTGAAAGTAGGGCCTGACGGAACAACGTGCGCATCATCGGTGTGCCGGAGCGATCGGAGGAGGAATCGACCGCTCTATTTGTGGAAGACCTGATTTTGAATAAACTTGCGCCGAAAGGACTGAGTAAATATTTTATGGTTGAACGGGCCCACAGAGTTCCGGGAGGTAAACCGAAGCCGGGGGCTCCACCGCGGCCTATCATTGCCAGGATCTTTAACTTTAGGGAACGGGACGCAATTCTGCAGACCTCCCGGGTGAATGGCCCGACGAAGTACGAGAATGTGGATATTAGCTTTTATCCAGACTTCGCACAATCGGTCCAAAAGCAAAGAATGGGCTTTCTGTCTGTTAAGCGGCGACTGAGGGACATGGGCCTAAAGTACTCTATGCTCTTCCCGGCCAAGTTGCGTGTTGAATTAGCAGAACGGACCTATTTTTTTTTTTTTTTTTTTTTTTTTCAAAAACCTTTATTCTTTTAAATCAGTGACACAGCTATTCAGCCGACAACCCGGAGGTACGGCAGCTTTAGAAACACAACACATGCGAGCGTCCACATTTCACTGACAGGAGAGTCAAAGGTTCTGTTTTAAATAAACACAAACCCAAACCTAAACACAAGCAAGGCGATAAGTACTGTAAGCACCAAAAGGGGTTCCCATCAGGGGGAGCGAGCCCCATTTCGTCCAACAGACACAGGTCTATAGTAAGGGAAAGGAGGGGAAGTCAGAGACTCAAGAAGACAAACACATACCAGCAAGGAGTTCAAAGCCGGAAAGAAAGCTAAGGGGAGAGCTGCTCCTCAGGCGGGTCCGGGTCTGGGGGCAGGCATATGCCCCCTCTGTACTGGTTCCATCGCCCCCATACAGAGTGCCATTTCCGAGGGCGCCCTTGAGCACAATACACTGTCTTCTCCCTAAACATGCTCCAATCCATGTTTTCCATCCACGCTGTCAATGTAGGAGGCCTAGTAGAGCCCCACAGACGAGCGATGTCGCGCTTGGCTACCATATTCCCTAGGGTCACCCACTGAGTCTGTGCCGCGTCGTGGTCAGTAGGACCCCAAACATTCAGGAGACAACACCGCGCCTCAGGCTGCATGACGATGCCTGTCACCTCCCCCATCACCTCGTGGATTCGCCTCCAAAACTCCATAATCGCACCGCATTCCCAAATAATATGTAGGAAGGTGCCCACCATACCACAGCCTCTCTTACATAAGCCCTCCTCAGAGAAACCCATATGGACCAGCCTGGGCCCCGTCACATAGACCCTATGGAGTATTTTAAGCTGCACCAGCCGCAGGCGCGCGGGGATCGCGACCTCTTTGGGAGAAGAAACTGCATACTGCCAATCCTCATCATCTAGTTCAAGGCCATCCCTGGTCCATTGATCGCACAACCCTAGAAGAAGATCCGCCCGAACATTAATAAGTTTCTTATAAATGAGCGAGATCGTACTCTCTGGCATATGGCCATCCAGGATCCGGTCCTCTAACGGAGAGGACTCAGGCACCTTCTCCCCCTCTACAAGGACTGACCGCAAGGCGTGGCACACTTGAGCGTATCGGAAGAACTCCGTGCTCCCTAGCTCATTAACCTTCTGCAGCTCCTCGAATGACTTTATCCTACCCTTAACCAAAAGGTCTCCAACCCTGGATATACCGATCAGGTCCCATTTCTCAAACCCTTTTGTATGCCAAAGCTTTCTCAGAATATCGGAGTCAAACAGAGGGGTGGCAAGGGTAAGCTTACCCTTCCAGCCCAGTGAATCGGTCGCCACCTTCCATACATGCACGGCCACCCTGGTGGGCCCCGTAAGGGTTAAGTCCGACAACTTCGAGTACAACGCTCTGTGGTAATTACCCCCACGTAGCAACCATCGGTCCATGGCGAAGCCGGGGCTCAGCGCCGGACCATATACACCATGGTTAATCGCGCTCAACTGGGTGGCCCAGTAATAACGTCGAATGTCTGGAAGCGTGATACCACCGTCGTATCACGGAAGCGTCAACTTAGCAATCGCTATACGCGGACGCCCTTCCCACAATAGCGCGCGCTGGTGGCTTTCGACCTCACGGAAGTAACTGGCCGGGACCAAGTCGAGGGTATTCTGCAGGGCATAGAGGAAACGGGGAAGAGACATCATTTTAAACAGAGCGGCACGGCCAAGGAGGGAAAGCGGCAACCGCCGCCAGCCCGCCACGTCCCGTCGCAGACGTGCCAAGGGAGGGAGCAAGTTCTTCTCGTATCGTAGAATGGGTCGGTGGAAATATAGATCCCCAAATACAAAAAGCCCTGCTGGGCTATCTGGATCGAGCAGTTGCGCGGGACAGGCGGGACATCCCCACACAGGACATACAAGTATGACTTCCCCCAATTAATGACAAGACCAGAGTTCCTACCGAAAGAAGTCAAGACGTCACAAACCACTATCAGAGATTTCTTAGGCAAGGTGAGGTATAGCAGAATATCGTCGGCTTAAAGTGAAATACGGTCTTCGTGGTCAGGCGACCAACGAATCCCACGTATATCCGGATGCCATCGTATCCACGTCGCCAGCGGCTCAAGAGCAAGGGCGAACAACAACGGCGACAGGGGACAGCCCTGCCGGGTGCCTCTCCCGAGCTCGAACGGTGCCGACGCCCGCCCGTTCACCACGACGCTAGCAAGAGGCCCCTCATAGAGCAACCTCACCCAGCCTACAAATCCAGGCCCAAAGCCGAACTTGGCTAGCACAGCCCACAGGTATGCCCACTCCACCGTATCGAAGGCCATCGTGGCATCGAGGGACGCCACAATAGCCGGCTCTCGCATCGTGCCCGTCCTAGCAATCACTCCATGGAGGCGTCTAAGATTCAGTGCAGTATTACGGTGCGGGATAAAGCCCGACTGATCCGGGTGGATCAAGTCGCCAAGCACCCGGACCAGGCGGTTAGCAAGGATCTTAGCAAGGATTTTCGGCTCGGCGTTGAGAAGTGATATCGGCCGATAGGAGCCACACTTGTCCCGGGGCTTACCGTCTTTATGTATTACCACAATCGTCGCCAGCCGTTGATCGAGCGGAAGAAACCCATTCACCCGCGCCTCCACGAACATGGCGCGCAGGTGAGGAGCCAACTTATCCGGACGAAGCTTATACAGCTCAATCGGCAAACCATTTGGGCCCGAAGCCTTACCGGAGCGCAACGCACGGATAGCACACGCCACTTCGTCTACAGTTATATCTCCATCGAGGTCATCCCTATCAATGGCAGAAAGGCAGGGCAGAGCGATATCACGCAGAAGGTCACACGAGTCCTCAGTCGGCCTATCCGAGACCGAGGTGTATACCGTACGAAAATAGTCCGAGAAACACTGAACTATACCGTCGGGGTCAGTGACAACCTCTCCCCCATCCGTCGACAACTCCGGCACCACTCGATTAACACGCTCTTTTTTATCCAACCACGCCAGCAATTTCCCGACCTTATCACCAACATCGTACAATCGACCCTGCTGCTCCCTATTGAGGGTCTTGGCAGCGTTCGTCACCAGATCCCTATACTCCAATTGCTTCAAGCTCAAATTATGCAGTGTGGCCGTTGCAACATCCTCTTCCAAGGCCACTTCTAAAGCCGCTATCTCGTCCTCTACTTGTGTCACCTCGGCGTCTCTCCGCCGCTTGGCGGCCACTACCAAGGAAAGGGCCTCCCCTCTCAATACAGTCTTAAAAGCTTCCCACAAGGACACCGCAGATTCAACTGAACCCTGATTATCTTGAAAATAGTGGTCAACTGTCTTCAGCAACGCACTGCGCAGCTTGGGGTCACGAAAGTACCAGGGTTTAATGGGAGCCACCCTGCCCCCCACCACCCGGCCAATATCCAGACGGGCCCACACCGGTGAATGATCAGATATGCCCCGTGCCATGTGCCTAGCCTCAGATACCAAAGAGGCGTGCGCAGCCAGAGTGAGCAAGTAATCAATCCGAGAGAGACTCCCGTGGGCCCCGGAATGAAAGGTATATTGTCTCTGAGTGGGGTGCCGTAGCCTCCAACAGTCTACCAGACCAAAAGTGTCTATAAAGTCGGGAAGCCACTTCTGAGCACCCCCGGTGTCTCTGGGCGGGTACCTATCGAGCATTCCAGAACCAACCGCATTGAAGTCTCCTCCCACCACTAGCATCCCTTCGGGGAGTTCCAACAAGGCCTTGCCCAGATCAGCAAACGTGGAGGCCTGCAGGGCAGGAGGGACATAAACAGAAACCAATACCAACGTTCTGCCCTCCCACCTCCCCGCCACAGCCACAAAGCGCCCTCTGTCATCAGCAATGGTGGAGTCAACCTCGAATGGTAGGGAAGCTCTAACAAGTATGCCCGCACCCCTGGAGCCCGAGGAGAACCCCGAGTGAGCAATGAATTTATAACCCTTTCTGTTAAGTGCATAACACATATTCCCTATAAGGTGGGTCTCCTGCAGGAGGACCACATCTGGCGAGGTCCGTTTCAAGAATTGCAGGACTATCCCCCGTTTAATACGATCCCCTAAGCCATTAACATTCCAGCTAATTATGTTTAAGCCCCTATCCCCCATCCCCGAACACAAAGAGACCTCCACCCCCCCCCCCCCCGGAGACCCACGATCGGACAATACTGACAACCATTGCTACGCCTTGCAAGAAAAAAACAACCCCCAACAACAACCCCAACATCCCGAATCCCCCCCCCTCCCTGCACCCCTGCGTCAGCTTACAAGGCCCCCCCAACTTGCAGTGTGCCTGTCGCCCTATCAAAAAACAAATCTACAAAAAGTACCCCAAGGGAGGAAAGAGCTCCTATCTTCCCCCCGCCGCCCTCCCATTACTGCAGTAAGGTGCGAGTCACTGTCCGGGGCTGAGTCAAAACAGACCGACACCGGAGGTATCACTTCTGTCCGTCCCGGTCGCCTTCCGCTCCATCCACGCTGTCCCGGCCGGGCTGTCGCCGAGGGAGCGCATCCAACCAGTCCCCTGCCATGTCCGGTGATTCGAAGAAGAAAATCCGATCCTCATACACCACACGTAGCCTGGCGGGGAAAAGCATGGCATACTTCAGGTCCATCTCCCTAAGCCGCCGCTTCACCCCCAGGAAACTGTGCCTCTGTTTCTGCACCATCTGGGTGAAGTCAGGATAAAAGCTCACAGAGGCATTCTGAAAAGGCACCGGGCCTGTCACTCTCGATGCTTGCAGGATAGCGTCTCGATCCCGAAAATTAAAGATCTGGGCGACAATCGGCTGCGGGGGGGCTCCCACCTTAGGCCGTCCGCCAGGCACTCGGAAAGCCCGCTCCACCGCAAAAAACTTGCCGAGGCCCTTAGGCGCAAGATGATTCACCACCAAATCCTCGACGAGTAAATCCACGGAGAGCTCCTCTGAAGTTTCCGAGACCCCAATAAGGCGCACATTGTTGCGCCGGGCCCGACCTTCAAAGTCTTCGAGCCGGCGGGCGGAGAGGTCATTCGCGGTTCGTAACTTACGAACCTCAGCCTGGAGTTCCGAGACATCGTCCGCGAGGCCAGTAGTCTTGAGGTCCAGGGACTTGACCCGCTCATTGGTTTTGCCCAGGTCCGCGCGAATCAAGTTGACATCAACCAGAATCATGTCCACCTTGTGCGCCAGGGTCTCGAACTGTCGCCCAATCGAAGATTGCATCCCATCTATCGCCCCCTTGATATCCTGCAATGATAACTCCGAGGCTGGGGATGAATCGGCCTTCTGTGCTTCCAGCGACTGCCCCGATCCACCAGGCGACCCCTTCTGCTGGGCATAACGATCCATATTGTTGGATTGGGTATAGCCTCCCCGCCTGGTAGTCTTAGACTTCGACTTGTCTGCCTCCGATTTGGTCGACATCTCGAACAGCAGGACGGTCAGTCGCAAAAGGACGTCCCTACCTCAGTTAGAGGAAACAGGGTCAACTAGAACTTCAGCAGCCAGTCAGGACCGAGTGGAGGTCTTCCAGACAACAGAGGATCTCCATGAAGCACTCCCAACCCGGAGCAAACAAAGGGCGAGAAAGCGAAAGTGAAAGTGCAGCGGCTTCCGTCTGTCAGTTCACACCTCCCAAGGCCGCTGTTGTTCAATTAGTGGCCGGGCATCCTGCCAACGCAAGCCCCTGGCATCCTTCGGAGGTAGGCCGCAATCTTCCGCCATGCACAACTTCGGTCCCCGGTGGGCGATCTTAGCCCGGACAACGTCAATCGCCCCAGCTGTGACTCATCTGCAGGATTCCGTGCATGAAAATCAGGATTTAGGACAGGATGATTGCAGGAGGGCGCGAGGGTAGCGGGAGCTCAAGGCTCACGCGGCCATCTTGGTCAAGCGCTAGGCTCCTCCCCGAACCTATTTTTTTGATCGGCCCGAGGCGGCTGGGGACTGGCTGGACACTTTGCAACGTCGCCGTAATAATGAGGAGCGGACCGCGGACGAGGGTAGCGGACCGGAAGGACGACTGTGAGCGCTCAAGTGCTGATTCCTGGACGGGATCGTGTTCACCTCGTACTTTGGTTTAATGTTATTGTATTGTATTGTGTTCTCTTTCCTTCATAAATTTGGGGGCTGCGGGGTAACTGGTGAGACTCTTCCTCCTAAGGGGGTTTTTCTTTTCGTAGAGTAGGTTTGATGTTGGGGCGACAGGCACACTGCAAGTTGGGGGAGCTGATTGGTCTTGTGCAGGGGTGCAGGGTGAGGGGGTGTGGGACGGGAGTTGGGTGGGTGGGGGTAGAGTTGTGGGATGGAGGTTGTTTCAGTTTAATACAAGGCAATTGGTTTTCTGTTTCGTGTTCTCGCTGTAGATGGGGGAATCTTTGCATCGGGGAAGGGGGGTAGGGGATTACGTGTGTTGACGTGGAACGTCAACGGGTTAGGGGATCGATTGAAGCGGGGGGTGGTGCTGCAGTACTTGAAGCGTCTTTCGCCCGATGTAGTGTTACTGCAGGAATCGCATTTAATAGGACAGTCCTGCCAAGCCATGAATAGGAGGGGCTACCGTTTGGTCGCTCACTCTGGTTTCACTTCTGGCTCTAGGGGAGTGGGGATTTTGGTTAGAGCTTCTCTCCCACTAGAAGTTGATGACGTCATACACGATGTAAGGGGACGCTATGTTGCATTGGTGGGCCGGTGGGAGGGGAAGGTCTTATTGCTGGTCTCTGTCTATGTCCCCCCTGGGCTGCAAACTACCACTTTTGCCGATTTCGGGCGGTTCTTACTCGGATTCCCGGAGGGCCTCCTGCTTGTGGGTGGCGATTTCAATTCTGTGGTTTCGGGGAGAGAGGATCGGTATCCACCCAGGGACCTCCCCGGGGCGCATTCTTGGTTGGGTGGCTTTCTCAGCACTATGGGGCTTATGGACTGTTGGAGGTTGCTGCACCCGGGGCTAACCCAAGATACGTTTCACTCTGGTGCCCACGGCTCTTTATCTAGACTGGATTATGTGCTGATGCCGGCTGCCCAAGCTCAGATGATTAGGGAGGTTACACACCTTGTCCGAGGCATTTCAGATCACTCCCCACTGTTCCTACACCTGGAGGTTGCCTTGGGGGCGGCGGGGAGGGTGGCGCCGATTAACCCCTGGTATTTGCGAAACCCCAAAACTCGTGCTCTTCTGGTTAAGTCACTGGACCATTATTTTACAGAAAATCAGGGGTCGGTCACTTCAGCTGTAACCTTATGGGAAGCCTTCAAGACGGTCATACGTGGGCAGGCCCTCTCTTTGATTTCTTTAGCCAAGAAACGTAAAAATGAGGAGGTGGTGCGCCTTGAGTCTGACATAGCTGAGTTGGAGGAGGATCTGGGACGGGGTGTCACGCGTGACAAGCTCCATGCCCTCCACATTAAGCAGTCGGTTACTGATGCTGCTAAACACATGAGCCGCGAACAACAGGAACGCCTGTATGATGTTGGCGACAAGGCCGGAAAGTTGATTGCGTGGCTGGACAGAAGGGAGAGTGCTAACCGAGTGGTTCCGGTGATTGTGCGTGCCGATGGTGTGAGTGTGACGGAACCTGCGGAGATTGTGAATTGTTTTGCGGAGCACCTTCGTGAGGTGTACTCTCGGGTCTCTGATAGACCTGAAGAGGACTCTCACCTACTGCTGCGAGATATCGCGTTGCCGTGTCTCTCTGACAAGGATAGGGGTTTGATGGATGCCGCATTGACAAGTGATGAGATAGCTTTGGCGATTCGCTCTGTTCGCTCCGGTAAGGCTCTTGGTCCCAATGGCCTTCCGATCGAACTTTATAAGCTTCGGCCTGATAAGTTGGCGCCGTATCTCCGGGAGAGGTTTATTGCGTCCCGTGATGTCGGCTCCCTTCCCCGTGACCAACGCCTTGCCACTATTGTGGTGATTCATAAAGAGGGAAAGCCACGCAATCGCTGTGCGTCATATAGACCTATATCGCTTCTGAACGCTGAACCAAAGATACTCGCCAAGGTGTTGGCTAACCGCCTGATTAAAGTTATCGGAGACCTGGTTCACCCGGATCAGTCTGGTTTCATTCCACTTCGTAACACCGCTCTGAACTTGCGGCGCCTCCACGGAGTTTTAGCGAGAGTGGATTCTTTACAGGAGCCTACCATTTTGGCGTCTTTGGATGCCACAATGGCGTTTGACACGCTGGAATGGTCTTATCTTTGGGCGGCACTGGCTAAGTTTGGTTTCGGGCCTGGATTCATCGGATGGGTGAAGTTGCTATATGAGGATCTGCTAGCGCAGGTGGTGGTGAACGGTAGAGTGTCTCACTCCTTTGTGCTTGGTAGAGGCACACGACAGGGCTGCCCCTTGTCCCCACTTCTTTTTGCTCTCGCGTTGGAACCCCTTGCAGCATGATTGCGGTGGGAACCCTCTTTGAAAGGTATTCAATGGACACCGACCTTTGAGGATCGCGTGTCACTCTATGCAGACGACATACTGCTCTATCTTACATCCCCGCGGAGGTCCTTGATTGTATTGTTTGATGTGTTAAACTCCTTCGGTCGCATTTCTGGGCTCATTATTAACTGGTTGAAATCCTGCGTTTACGTGCTTGTCGGCGATCCCCCTCTTCTCCCCCGCGGGTGTCCAATCCCGATATTGCATTCCGGATTCAAATATTTGGGCGTCTATATGTCATTGAACCCCACGGTTCGTTATGCTCGGAATCTATTGCCCCCGCTCCAACGGCTGAAGGCCGATGTTGCTCGCTGGCGGAAGCTTCCACTTTCGCCGCTCGGCCGGGCGGCCTTATTCAAGATGATGTCTCTTCCGCGTTTCTTGTATGCCTTACAGAATACGTTAGATGTGGTGCCTGCGCGGTTTTTTAGTGAGGTATAGAGTCTACAGAGACAGCTGATCTGGGGTGGAAGATCGCGGATTGCTCTCGCTAAATTGACCCTCCCGTGGTATGACGGGGGCATAGCTCTCCCAGACATCCGGAGGTACTACTGGGCGTCCCAGCTGGTGGCGGTGAATCATGGGACGTACGGCCCGGCTGTGAATCCTGCCTACGACATGGATAAACTACTGTTGCCAGGCGGAGATTACAATAGAGCGCTTTATTCCGCGTCTGGCGGTGTCAAGTTGACGGGTCCCACGAACTCAACGGTACGTGCCTGGCACTGTGCCACTGCCGCTACTGGCTGGAAGGGCCGTCTGTCTCGCGCGTCTCCACTATATGCTTCGGACAGGCTGGGCGGCCTGTGGAGGACGAAGGGTTTTGAGAAATGGGATATGATTGTTATTTCTCGGGTGAGTGATCTTTGGGCGAGGGGTGCCTTTAAGACGTTTGAAGAGCTTAAGGTGGAGTACAAGCTGCATGACAGGGAATTCTTTCGTTATGCGCAGATTCATCATGCATTGCGCTCGGCTTTCCCGACTCCGGGGGCTATCCCTGAATCCTCTCCGTTAGAGGACCGCATACTCGATGGTTATCTCCCTGATAGTGCCATCTCTCTGATTTATAAAAAACTGATTAACACTCGTGCGGACCTCCTCACGCATCTGAGAGAGGTCTGGATCGCCGATGGTCTGGAACTAGACGACGAGGATTGGACCGCCGCTATAGCTTCACCGAGGGAGGTGGCCATACCGGCTCGCCTTCGATTTGTACAGTTGAAGATACTACACAGGGTCTATGTTACTGGCCCTCGATTGCTCCATATGGGGTATTCCGTTGATGGCTTGTGTAGACGCGGCTGTGGTCGTCTTGGTACTTTTCTTCACATTCTCTGGGAGTGCCCGATGGTGGCGCGTTTCTGGGCTGCGGTGCATGCAGTAATGGAAGAGGTGACGGGGTGGCGTTGTATCCAGAGGCTCGGCGATGTGTGTTGAATGTATGGGAGCCGACTGATTGCAGGGTGGAGCAAGAGCGCTGGGTTACTCTGGGCAACATGATTGCCAATAGGGACATTGCACAGTTGTGGGGCTCCCATAGGCCGCCCACGGTGTCGAAATGGAAGGAAAATATGACTGGTGTATGTTCAGAGAGAAGACGGTGTATGTGGCTAGAGGCAAACCTAGGGCATGGAGCAGGATGTGGGGCCCGTGGAACTCCTATCGCGGGGACATTTGCACCCCCCCCTTGGAGGTCACTTTAGACATACCATTGTCCCCCTAGCTGTGATGTTCCCGGTTCTTACTGAACTATACGAATGGTAGTTGGCCTTCTTCCTGCCCCCCACCGATTTCCTCGACGTGAGTTGGGGTATAGTAAATTGCGTCACTGTTACTGTCCCCCGCCTGCGAGGGCACATGCCTGCGATAGCGGAATCTTTGCCTTGTTTTTGTTTCGTTTTGTTTATTTTGCTTTATCAAACAGAAAACGAAACCTTCTTGTTGATCTGATGGGTATTGGGGAAGTTCGTACCCTGTTCATGTATGACCCGCCCATGTCTTCATTAGTGAACTTGATATGTAATTTGTGTCATTGGTAATCTTTTTTACACTAGCGGCTGGCCCCTGGGGTTGTAGGCCCATGTTTGTACATATTTCTTGTGTTAAATAAAGGTTTTAAAAAAAAAAAACCCAACACCTTATGGTCCTCCTTCACTACATACACTACATACAGTGAAGATTCGATCTAAAAAATGCTTACTTCTCTGAACCCCTCCAACCACTTCACAGACCCCCCTTCCCGCAAATCACATAAAAGATTTAATACCACTGTTACTACCTCTATGGACCAAGATCATAAATACCTCTCTCCAGCAAGGACTCATCCCAGATATCCTTAAATCTGGACAGGTATCTCCCATCCTTAAGAAGCCTACATTCGACCCGGTGGACTTAAATAACTACCGCCCAATATCCAACATCCCTACTCTAGTCAAACTATTAGAAAATGCGCTCACTCACAGCTTAGCAAACACATTTACTATTTCAACCTGCTTAATCAATACCAATCCGGCTTCTGCACAGGGCACAGTACTGAAACAGCCATGACCCACATCATAGATGACGCTCTAAAAATCCTGGATGAAAATGAAGCCTGTCTGCTAATCTTGCTAGACCTATCCTCAGCTTTTGATACCGTCAAGCATGACAACTTACTGGATCTCCTGAAACACAGAATGGGATTATCCGGATCAGTCCTAAACTGGTTCTCTTCATTCCTTCAAAATAGATCACAAAGATTCAATGTTAAGCAACCCTTGTCCCATCCTGTCCCAGTCACTCTAGGAGTGCCGCAAGGGTCTTCCCTCTCTCCTACACTCTTCAACCTATTCATGGAACCACTCACCCATATCCTCAGCTCCTCTAATGTCCAATATCACATGTACGTGGACGATACACAAATATACTTAAAAATCTATTCTCTAGAAGACATCAAATCTCTCAACGTAACGCTAAAAAAAACTCAGACCTGGCCGGCTGAAAACCATCTGAAACTAAACACCCTCAAAACAGAATTCCTCCTCATCGCTCCCCCCAACCGGTCGACCATCATCCTTGACTGGCTGAAACACCTCACAGCTCTCAATTGCCAACCACTTATTATCGACTCAGCAAAATCATTGGGGTTAACTCGTGATAAAAATCTTAACATGCAGAAACACATTAGCAGCGCAAAAAAAGGAACACATTTTCAAATGAATACCCTAAGAAAACTAAAACCCTTCCTACCCGCAAATGGCTTCAAACTTGCAGTTCAAGCTCTAGTACTCCTTAGAATTTAATATGGGAGTGCTGCCCTTTGCAGGCTCCCCAGATCAACGACAGCCCCCCTAGGGAGCCTCTATGAATTTAGCTGCAAGACTCATCACTGGATCCAAAAGAAACTGCGACATCTCCCCTGACCGTAGAGCCCTCAACTGGCTACCTTTTCGTAGCCAGAGTTCAACTAAAAATCGCATGCTTGACGCACAAGGCTATACACCACAACACTCCGAGCTACCTGGCAGAGAAATTGGCACTTTCTTGGGGCAACAGATCTCTCTATAATATCGTTAAAAAAAGAAGTGAAATCTATTCTCTCATCCAAATTCATATGAACTATCCTCATAAATTGAAATACTATTGTATGATATACTCGGAACATAACTATTTCTTGTAATACTGGTCTTGTTTACTATTTCTGCCTGTAAAGCCCTCTGATACCCGCAAGGGTCTTGTCCACATTATATAAAACTTTCAAAATAAAAACAAATAAATAAAAAATGTGGTGTGCATCTAATAATTTATCTGTACGACATGCTCTTCATGGATCAGGAGAGATCAAAGATTGCGGAATACACAGAAATTGCAGAGTCACTGTGTGAAGATCTGGGGTTTGTTGTGAACAGACAGAATTTGTGTCTTGTTCCAAGTCAGGAGACACAGATTTTAGGGTTTATGATAAATACAGTAGAAGGACAATTAAAATTGCAAAAGGAAAAGTTGAAGAGGATTAGAAAGGAAATACGTAAGTGTTTAGAAAGAATTTTTTAAAGAATGTTTGCGAGAGAAGTAAGTGTCTGTTATCTTCAACAATTCAAGCTCTTTTCCCAGAGCCTTTGAATTATTGAGCGCTTCAGAGATTGAAAGCGAAACATTTTAGAGAGAATCTGGTGATGATTATCGAATCAGATGCAAGTTTAGCAAGTTCGGGAGTACGTTGTGGTGAAGTTTCAACAGGAGGAATATGGTCAGAAGAAAAGAGCAGGTTAAATATAAGCTGTTTGAAACTATTGGCAGGATTATTTGCTATGAGGAGTTTTACGATAAACCTGGTGAATTGTTCAGTCCTTTTATAGATGGACAATGTCTCAGCAGTGAACTATGTGAACAAGTTAGGGGGTACGGGGTCAAAGCATCTAGCGGATCTGGCAAATGTGTTCTGGGAGTATTGCTTGAGACAGAATATTTTAATGTAAGCAGAGCACATACCAGGATTAAACAATGTGGAGGCAGATTGGTTCTTGAGGAATTACAGGGACTCGAGCGATTGGACTCAGAACAGATGTGTTATCCTGAAGCTGATGGGATTTAAATGGTCCATGTTAGTTGGACCTGTTAGCGAACACATTGGATGCCCAGAGGAGATTTTTCAGTTGGCATCCAGACCTGGAGTCAGCAGGAATAGATGCTTTCAGACAGGATTTGAGGAGTCTCAGAGCATATGCTTTTCCTCCCTTTTCAATGACTACTCAAGTAACTTTGATGATATGCAAGTTGAAGGAGACGGTGGCGTAATAACACCACTTTGGAAAGCTCAGGTTTAGTATCCAATACTTCTAGAAAGGTCAGTGGATTTTCTATTTCGAGAAATGTTGGCAAGTCCAACAGGAGAGATGCACAAAATGGTTTTGACAGGGCAGCTGAGACCGGTGGCATGGAGAATTCCATGAGTGTCTGGAAGGGGCCAGGGCTTTCACAAAGAGCTACAAATCTATATATATATTGTGGAAATGTGGATTTTCCTGATCAGTTATGTCCCCTATCTTGGACCCCAACGGTTCTATGTGCATGTTGCAAACACATGTATGTTCCCTCCAGTTCCAGTTTCGAAGACGCAAACACATGTGCGTCCACCATCAACATGTCCTCTGTCAGATCCGCCATCAATGGGCTGGATATTCGATTCCTAAGTATGAAAGGCCACCGACTTTATATGGCTAAGTTACTCCATTTTTGCAGTTCAGGCAGAGTAGGCCCGATTCTGTCCTCAAAGCCTTTCCCTGCTCTCTGCCTCTAACAGCATCAGTTTAAGCTCGCATCTGTATCCATGAACTTTGTCCTACTTCCTGTGCAGCTAACGGTGCCTACCTCGGCCAGTTTCGCCTGCCTGCCAAGAAGCTGTATTTCACCTTCGAATTATCTACTTTGCTCCTCAGCCGATGCATTCCTGTCTAGTAGTTTAGGTAAACATTTCCTTTTGCTTCCAAGCAAAGGGCTCGGTTTTCTTTCTGTCCTCATGCAAGTAAATCATAGCCCTGTTGCCATGGAAAGTTTCTGCCTCTCGCATCTCATATAGACACTTAGACGCTTGTGCACGTACACACAGTCAGTATAGAATAGATTCTGTCCGAGAGTCCTTCCTTGTGGATAACATAGTTCTTTAAACATAGGATGTTAGATATGATTTGGGATTAGGTTGACTTGACCCCCCAGACTTTTTGTCTCCACATGTAGAGCTAAATGTCAAGTCCCCTTCACCCCCTAGTTACACGTCAATTACACGTCATGCCGCTGCGCGCGCATCTATGCCAAGTATTATCTTATAGATTCACCTATGCATAACATCATAACCAATCATGTTTCTTTTTACTCCTTATTACGCCCATTTTCGGTTACGCACTTACAGTATCGTTTCTCTTATCAATTGTTACGCCTTCTACATTGGTTTCATTGTAATGTATGTTCTATAAAAGCAATTTCCTGTCAATAAAGTATGTACTTCACTTCCTGAACCCCCGTGGTGACGGAACCTGAAGGCCGCGACTCGAGTCGGCCATTTTGGAATAAAGCCCATTCAGAAACCTCTTATACCACGGATTCTGCCTCTTATTATTCTGAGCTATTTTATTTAAGACTCCGTATGAAATTCAGTCCAGGTAATAGAATATTTACCACATAATGGCGCCCGAACAGGGACACTTTCTCATCTCACGCGCCGGCGGTGCGTTGCAGGCCCGGTCTCCTGCCACAGCTGGACGGACCATAACGCGTACCAGCAGGATTTCCTGTAGCTCCCTCCGGTCAAGCGGGGGCGACTGAGGCTGCGATCAACCCAGACGAGGCGGTGAGAAGTGCGAAGTATCCCGACCAGAGCCTAGCTAAGAGAGCAAGATCCGAGGTATACAGAGGCCCACCAGGTTTTCGAAGTCCCGATGTCCAGAGGGTCCGATGTCCGCAGTCATCGAGTCCAGTCCATTCTCCGAGGCCTTCCGTTTCAAGGAGCTACCCGGTGAGTACCATCGCCGGGGAGGCGTGTTGACGCGCACATAGGTTGTGCCGGTCAAGACGGATTTGGGTACACAAATCCGGTCTGCACTGTTTAGCAGTGTATATGTACTGTTTAGCAGTATATCAAGTATTATCTAGTTATTGTCGAGAATTATGCTTGGTGATTTAGTTTTGCAGACGATCATCATTGTTGTTCATTTAAATGTTAAATGTTTAATGTGTTAAAACGTCCTGCATATTGTGGTATGAATGACTGTTCATTATTGTGTTTTTTTTGTATTAAGTGTGTTCAAAAATTAAGTATCGGATCAGTTGTCAATATGCCGCTCTTTTCGAAATTAAGACAGATCACTACTAGGAAAGGGGTACTCGAAGAAGCCGTCCCTATTCCTCCTAGGGATACTCCAGGGCACTTCATGTATCACAAACATGGCTTAGACGCTATATTATTTCTTGATTTATGGGTAGATTACACCAAGGGATTGCCAGAAAGTCAAAGGTGGCCCGCAGCGGGAACCTGGGATGCAGAGTGCATCATGAAAGTCGAGGAAGAATTATGGAAAAGAAAGGTCAGACAGTCACAGAAAGACGCTGTTGAGTTATGGCGTAAAGAATCTCATAGACGTACAGAAAAAGCACGTAGACAGGAAGAAAAGAGTAAAGAAAGTTCAAATAAAGTTCAAGAAAATCTATTAATTGAGGAAGGTATCAGAGTGAAATCAGAACAAGTGGATAGACAGAGAAATGCCCTTATGAATGGTATGTATCCCCTTCTAGCCGAAGGATTACCTAAGGCTGCTCCAGAGATACCAAAAGACTTGCCACCCCCATTGTTTCCAATCAAGGCACATCCTAAGGGGCACCCTAGAACAGCGGAAGATGTTTTTCTTTCCTCATATTTAGATGACGCAGCTCCCGAGTATGCTAATTCCGCCCCACATAGACCGCATACCAGGGAGGTCCAACGCCAAGATCCAGCACCCGTATCCCTACAGCAACAAGTCGAGTCACAAGTTCCGGCAAGCACATCTGTCTCCGCATCTGTCCCTACAGGTACTTCCATGGCTGTGTCCACACCTATAGTTGCTGTGTCACGTTCGACGAATCCATTCACACCCGACGCCCCAGATGGGGCCACGGGAGGTGCTAGCAATACTTTTACGCCACCTAGAATAAATAAACTTGTTTTTCAAGAGTCAGCGCATTCACGTACACCCAAATTCGTAAGTGAACGTGCGCTTAAGGAACTTCTTATAGATTGTAGATATGACCCAGTGGTCGGTAAAGAGGACGAAATGGTCCTGGCATCATTACGCATCAGACGAGCCGCAGGATATTTAGCGAAGTTACCAGGAATGACTGCGCATCTAGAGAAAATATATCATTTTGTTCAAACAGGGCGAGATCCAGAATGTATTAATAGAGCTATGGAATTCCAGAAAGTAGAGATACAGGGGGAACTGTTACGTTTCCTCATAAACTGTGTGATCAGAAATCAAGACCGACCGGGGGTAGACCCGAATGCAATGCTTATTCTTACAAGATGGAGCCAGAATATATCAGAAGGGAGACACGATAAGCAAAATTGTATAATAGCCATGTGCCGAAAGATCCGTAAAGAAATAGAACGTATTCATGAAGAAAGATTGGAAACAGACGAGTTCGAGCAAGATGAAATGTCCGAATCAGGGGATTCCGTAAGACAATCGGACACCATAGCCTATGTAGGTAGAGGAAGATCCTGTAATAATACTAGATGTTTTTCTGATCCAATACACTCTGTATGTCCAAATAATAGCAGGACGTATCCGACGCCAATAATAAATCTGAAGTCTCCTGAACATTTGTTTCAAGCCGCAGATAAAATACTCCGAGAACGAAGGGGTTACCACCTCCTCGATTCCATGGATGAGCAAGAATTAGCCAGATCAGCCGTCCACTGGATTGACAGTCCTGGAAAATACGGTGATGAGACCGTAGCACACACGTTTTTTAACCTCAGTCCAGATGAACAACGTTTAGCTGGAATCTATATGATTCAGCAACTCCTTATATTATATAAGAGCCAACATGCTGATCCTGGTCCTTTACCTGATATATTAACTGAACTACTCACGAATAGATGGAGAGGTTCTAGTAACAAGTTAATTAAAGAAATATTAGTGTCACGTAAACAGTACGTCCTTTTTGTAAGCCCAGATCCTTTCTCGCTGCCCAGCAAGGAAAGAATGCCGTATTACATGGATAGACAAAATCCCTTACGAGAAGTGCACCCAATAAAAGGCGAAGACAATCAGTTTCACCGTGTATTTGTATACACACCCATAACAAAAATTGAATTGTTAGAAATGAAGAAAGTAGTACCCAGTCATGACAAAGACCCAGCGGGTTTTCACCGAGAAATTAAAGACATGTTACTGATGGGAGAGTATACCTATCCTGATATTATGACGATATTAAAGGTGCTAATGCCTGCTGGCATTTATGAAAAACTGAAAGAAAAAGAGTGGGAAGTGGGAGACCAAAAAATAGATTGGACAGCATTAGAAGCAGAGGAAAGGGCCCGAACTGCAGGTTCAGGGCTCGGGGATAAAGTTAAAGCATTACCAGGTTTACTAGTACAAGTACTGCCACGTTTATTAACTACGAAAAAGGAAGATTGGGGTGCAATCTCAGCCTGTAAACAAAAGCATGATGAAGACACAAGTGATTATTATGCCCGATTTGAAAAATGTTTTGGTGTAAATAGTGGTATAAAAGCAAGTAGTGAGTCGTATCCACATTTATTTGTGACAAAATTAGTGGAAAATGCATTGCCTCCAGTGAAGAATAGGATATTGAAATTTGAGAGTACCTGGCAAAGTAACACTCCGTCACAAATGCTACAAATGTTACAGTATCATCACAATAGAATTAGAGATGAACAAGAACACGAACAAAGACGTATGAAGGATACAAAAATGAAAATGCTAGTTTCCCAGACAGTACCAGCGGATGGTCACAAAAAGGGTGTGACACATTCCGGAGATTCAGCAGTTCCTGTAAAGGGAACATGCAATTACTGTAAACAACTAGGCCATTATGTACACGATTGTCAAGTCCTGAAGCGTAATATAGCTATAGGTATTGCGAAAGAAAGACCACGACCACTCAGACAGGATCAGAATGAACAAGGAGCTACGCAGCATGGCCGGTCCATGCCAGCTCAGCAACAGTCTATGCCAGCCTTACAACAACCCATACAGTTTGTGCCAGCTGCACCACCGATGCCTGCTACTGCCACACAAACCACAACACGACAAATGTATCAGACTGCACAGTATGAATATCCTGAGTATCAGCGTTACGCATGAACTAGCCTAGAGAGGGAAGTTGACTTACCCCTTATTGAGATTCCTGTAGATCAAGAAGGACCTTATGTACATAGTGAATTATTAGGTCAAGACAGAAAATTCTTACTCGATACGGGGGCAAGTCGAACAACAATAAAGCGTAGTGAAGTTCCAGGGGCACCCCTCTCAGGCTCTCAAAATGTTTCCCTTGGTTTCTCAGGAAAGCCTATTGTTAATGAGGTATCACAGCCACTTCCACTTACGATTGGTCCCTTGACACGAACTACTGATTTATTGCTTACCAAATCTTGTCCAGAAAACCTGTTAGGTATAAAGACATTGAAAGCCCTAGGGGCTATTATCTGTTGTTCTCCGGAAGGAGTAAGATTGTTTTTACGTGATTTTAAAGGTCATTATGTATCCAGAGACATGGATCGCCGATTACAGACTTTACCAGCACATCTATGGGCACAAGGCCCTACTGATGTTGGTTGTATGAACATTACACCATACCGAGTCACATTAAAGGCAGGAGTGGTACTACCACGAATGCGACAATACAAGTTACCGCAAGATGCTGTAGTGGCTTTACTACAAATCATTGACGAGCTAATTGCCCAAGGAGTAGTTGTAGAAACAGACTCCAATGTATGTAATTCACCGATAATTCCGATTCTTAAACGAACAGATCCTACAGCCCCGCCAGTATATCGATTGGTTATTGATTTACGCGAATTAAACAAATGCATTGTGCCACAATTCCCTGTGGTCCCCGATATCTCATCATTATTGACAGCCATTGATTCCGAAGCAACATTCTTTACTGTAATTGATCTCAAGAATGCCTTTTTCAGCGTCCCCATAGATCCGGAAAGTCAATATTTGTTCGGATTCAGTTTAAATGGGCGCAGTTTTAAATTCTCACGCGCTCCTCAAGGATTTACAGAAAGCCCCAGCATCTATAGCCAAGCACTGAAACGAGAACTCGACAGTATCCACATGCCAGTTAACACTACACTGCTTCAATATGTCGATGATCTGCTGATCACCGCGAGAAGCGAGCCCGAATGTGAAAAGGCTTCTCTGACAGTTTTACATTTTCTAGCCGACAAGGGGCACAAGGTGTCTCCTTCTAAGCTGCAATTCTGTGTCCAGCGAGTTATTTATCTTGGTCACTCGCTGTCCAAGGAGGGAAGGCAGCTTACACCAGATCGCATTCAGTTAATTGCTAACATGTCAATACCCAAGACACAAAAGGAGGTGCGGGCTTTCATAGGCCTCACTTCATATTGTAGGCAGTGGATCCCTCAGTACGCATTTCTAGCAAAACCACTCATTCAGTTGACAACACAGGAGGCAGCCACATCGACTGTCCTCCCTTGGACTCAGGATCACACACAAGCTTTTGAAAGCTTAAAGAAAGCTCTATGTCAAGCACCTGTTTTAGCGACACCATGTTACAGCAAATATTTTACATAGAGATCCGACGTTGTAATACATTGAATCCTGCTACACTTTTACCTGTAATTGGAACAGACCCACTAGCTCATGATTGTGTTGAAGTTATTGAAATAAAGACGAAACCCAGACAAGACTTAACAGACGTTCCATTGTTAGATCCAGACCTGACGTTATATGTAGATGGATCGTGCATGAGAACAAGTACAGGAGATTTAGTGGCCGCGTATGCAGTCACAACAGACACTGAGGTTATTGAAACAAACTGTATAGATACTTTGTCAGCCCAAGCAGCAGAACTTATTGCTCTAACACAAGCCTGTATTCAAGCCACAAGTAAGAAAGTTAACATATACACTGATTCACGTTATGCATTCGGAGTTGTACATGACTTCGGGGTGCTTTGGCGAGAGAGGGGTTATTTAACTTCTCATGGGACCCATATTCAGCATGGGTCTCTCATTCATGCTTTGTTAGACGCAATCCATCTGCCCACAGCTATATCGATTATGAAATGTAAAGCACACATGAAGGTTACTGATATCATTTCTCAAGGCAATGATTTAGCTGACAGAACAGCTAAACAGACTGCTCAGACTCGCACATCCGACATGACAAAGACAATAGTTCGGACACCGATACAGTGTATGACGATTAAGGATCCCGCACTTGATATAATTGACATACAGTCACACGCCACAACAGAAGAAATAAAGAAATGGACTGAACTAGGAGGGATCCAGACAGATCAGGGATGGGTGACAAAGGAGAGATCTGTATGGTTTCTTCCTGACTCTATGGTCCAAGCCATTATAGCTACAATTCACAGTCCGGCGCATTTAGGAGAAAAAGCTATGCTAGACAGCATTCAACACATTTGGTTTAATAAACATCTACGAACTGCAGCTAAACAAAAAGTCCGTACCTGTATGATATGTTGTCAGTTCAACCCAGGAAAAAGTGTTCCCGTAGAGCAGGGTGGATTTCAGCCTCCCGATCATGCTTTTGAAGTCCTCCAGATGGATTATATCCAGATGGAACGATGTCGAGGATTCAAATATGTTCTTGTAGTTGTCTGCGCTCTTTCCCGATGGACTGAAGCGTACCCAGTATCGGATTACACTGCCCCGACTACTGCCAAGCAGCTAGTTCGAGAATTCTTCCCACGGTACGGTTTACCACGTGTTGTATATTCGGATAACGGCCAGCCTTTTTCATCCGAATTAATGAAACATGTTTCACTTTTGCTGGGATATCAGTGGAAGTTTCATTGTGTCCGACACCCCGAGGCAGCAGGTCTCGTGGAACGACATAATCAAATTTTGAAAATCAGATTGTCAAAAATATGTAAGGAGAAAGGTGTTGACTGGATAGTAGCCTTACCAGTTGCACTATTTTACATAAGAATGGTAGCACACTCTCGAACAGGGCTATCCCCTTATGAGGTGATCTTTGGTAGACCACCGAATATGTGGGGGACGCCTATACCCCGTAAAATAACTGATGTTGATTGTAATATGCTGACAGATTACCTGGCTTCCTTGATGTCTGCACTACAATCTTGTCGTTCACAGGTAGCTGCAGCTTTTCCTGACAACACTGAGGTGAAACCCCATGACGTAATCCCGGGCGATTATGTCCTTGTGAGGAACTTTGACAGAAAGACTCAACTGGAGCCCAGGTGGAAGACACCTAAGCTGGTCCTGTTGACCACAAGGACAGCCGTGAAGATCGAAGGAAGAAAGGGTTGGATCCATTCAAGCCACATCAAGAAATTTCATGGACTTCCTTCGGATATAAACAGTCCTCCTCGTGTGTCTTCACCCATTGACTCAAAGCTACCTTTGGCTGAGGCCAGTAGCACAGACCTTTATAAATTAAAACTCAGACCCAGGCCGTCGGCCGATTTGATTGTTTAAGTCCTCTCCAAGGTGAAGCGGTTGAATCTGTCCCCGACATGTATCCCTTGAGTCTGAATCATGAACAATCAAGAACAATGTTGAAACGACATGCATACTGTAAAACACTGCGTAGCCACTGTATAGTGACATTATTAATTTTGTTTTTCTTGAGTCTTATAATAATTACTGCAAGTATATTGTTGCATATGTATTATCCTGTTTCTAAACATATTTTCAATATAACTAATGAACATTCTTTTAGTGACCTACCCCCACATGAATTATCCTATAGACTTGCGCTGCGTAATAACACTTTCATTAGTATGTTACACCATTCCCATCAGACTAGTAATGCCACTAATTGTTGGGTGTGTGGCCGACTCCCTCCCTATCAGAATAACAAAGGAGTTCTGCCTTTCTTCCCCCATCCGTTCACACATAATGGCTCCTGTGGAGCATGGTTTAGTTTACTAAATTCCATAGACTCAGACACAGCAGTTTATCAACACCATTGGATATGGGGAAATCTGAATCTAGTTTTATTCAAAGTCTGTTACCCTGATAAGAAGGGTCACCCCAGTAGAACAGGAACTGATCTAGAAAATGAAGTGTATGGATTAGGTAATTTTACACCTAATCTTATGATTCTGAATGTCGAATCCGAAGTTGAACTAATTCTGCCCACTATGTCAGTACTTCCAGTTAAGGGTGAATTATGTGTAAGAAAAGTTGGTTCCATACATATGGGCCATAGCAAATGCGTTACTACAGTAGAATATAGTGATCAAGGTAAATCTTCATTTAGATCTTCTCGCCATTCCTACTTTATATGTGATCAGACCGCATATATACGTCTGCCTCTAGATTGGGATGGTACCTGTTACATAGCATTCCTTTTGCCACCTGTTTTCCTAGCTCCTCCTGATTATTATCGAAATGTTCATTTAGTACACAATAGAGAGCGAAGAGATCTCCCAGTTGTCGATTATACTGAGACGACATGGGACAAGTATGTAGATTTCAATAAAGGTATCTTTCCCTATATAGGTACAATTTCAAATAGTAAGCTGATACGTAGGCTAACCAAGACTCTTGAAGCTGTAGTGAATGAGACTATAGCCGCCCTAGGCAATCTGACAGAGGAACAATCGGTGATGAGAATCGTTGTTCTCCAGAATCGTCTTGTCCTTGACGTCATCCTGGCCGATAGGGGCGGAGCTTGTAGGGTCATCGGATCCAGCTGCTGCATATTCATACCAGAAAATTCGCCATCTGTATATAAAGCTATAACACGCCTTCATAAGATTGTGAGCCAGATACACGAGAATCCAGGCACGTGGACGTGGTCCGGGTGGTTTTGGAGTGTGATATCAGCCTGGGGATGGAGAGTTCTGTCCTTCCTAGGTATTGGCCTTCTTATACTATTCAGTTGCTGCTTATGCCTGCAATGTGGACCAGCGATTTGTGGTCTGTGTGCCACATCGTGTATTCCACATCAAGGTTTTCGTTCAAAATCCCGGAAAAAGAAAGAAGAAGAAATGATGCTCCATGAGCAAATCGATGGACTAATGAAGATTGATGTTTCTTGACGGGCAAGTAGGGGACAAGGAGGGAATGTGGAAATGTGGATTTTCCTGATCAGTTATGTCCCCTATCTTGGACCCCAACGGTTCTATGTGCATGTTGCAAACACATGTATGTTCCCTCCAGTTCCAGTTTCGAAGACGCAAACACATGTGCGTCCACCATCAACATGTCCTCTGTCAGATCCGCCATCAATGGGCTGGATATTCGATTCCTAAGTATGAAAGGCCACCGACTTTATATGGCTAAGTTACTCCATTTTTGCAGTTCAGGCAGAGTAGGCCCGATTCTGTCCTCAAAGCCTTTCCCTGCTCTCTGCCTCTAACAGCATCAGTTTAAGCTCGCATCTGTATCCATGAACTTTGTCCTACTTCCTGTGCAGCTAACGGTGCCTACCTCGGCCAGTTTCGCCTGCCTGCCAAGAAGCTGTATTTCACCTTCGAATTATCTACTTTGCTCCTCAGCCGATGCATTCCTGTCTAGTAGTTTAGGTAAACATTTCCTTTTGCTTCCAAGCAAAGGGCTCGGTTTTCTTTCTGTCCTCATGCAAGTAAATCATAGCCCTGTTGCCATGGAAAGTTTCTGCCTCTCGCATCTCATATAGACACTTAGACGCTTGTGCACGTACACACAGTCAGTATAGAATAGATTCTGTCCGAGAGTCCTTCCTTGTGGATAACATAGTTCTTTAAACATAGGATGTTAGATATGATTTGGGATTAGGTTGACTTGACCCCCCAGACTTTTTGTCTCCACATGTAGAGCTAAATGTCAAGTCCCCTTCACCCCCTAGTTACACGTCAATTACACGTCATGCCGCTGCGCGCGCATCTATGCCAAGTATTATCTTATAGATTCACCTATGCATAACATCATAACCAATCATGTTTCTTTTTACTCCTTATTACGCCCATTTTCGGTTACGCACTTACAGTATCGTTTCTCTTATCAATTGTTACGCCTTCTACATTGGTTTCATTGTAATGTATGTTCTATAAAAGCAATTTCCTGTCAATAAAGTATGTACTTCACTTCCTGAACCCCCGTGGTGACGGAACCTGAAGGCCGCGACTCGAGTCGGCCATTTTGGAATAAAGCCCATTCAGAAACCTCTTATACCACGGATTCTGCCTCTTATTATTCTGAGCTATTTTATTTAAGACTCCGTATGAAATTCAGTCCAGGTAATAGAATATTTACCACAATATGGTCCTGGGCCCCAGGTACTAGGAAAATGCATAAATTGGCATGACAGAAATGGGTTTGCTGTAGAAGTGGTTAACTATTTATCTGAAATGTTTGAGAGGGGATTATCTTACAGGAGAATTGTTGGACTTGGCCCCCTTTTTGCAGGATCATCCCTGAACCTTTTGCCTTCCTCCTAGTCTTTTTTCTGACATGGTGTTGATGGTTTTAGGACTTTGGGCACTTTATCACTGCTGTCCAGTTTAAAGTGCATGTGCTCTCTATGGTAAAACGTGGTAATATTGGTCTACATCTGTTTGGCTTATTTAATTTACCCATCAGTCCCTTGTAATGTGGTATCTCATATAACCGGGGCCAGTAAATTAAATGCTATTGGTGGGTTTGCAGCGCTGATTGCACCACCCACCAAAGTAGCCTTTCAAACCTGTCTCAGGCCTTTGCCATTGCAGGGCCTGCGTGCGCATTTTACTGCCGCTGTGATGTGGCACATAAAGTGGGTGCCACGTCTGAGACTCCCCCTTTACTACATATCAGTCACCCCTAAGGTAGACCCTAGCTAGCCCTATGGGCAGGGTGCATTGTAGGTAAAAGGTAGGATATGTGATTTAACTGTGTGGCATGTCCTGGTAGTGACAAACAGTCATTTTGGTTTCTCACTACTGTGAGGCTGCCTTCTCATAGGAATGCATTGGGGATTCCCTGATATGTGCTTCAGTGGTAATTACTGATCTGAGAGGAGTAGAGTGGTCAAGTTTGGTATGTTTGGAATAGTGGTAATAAATGCTGCACAATGGTGTTCGCAGATTTATTATCACTATTTTAGAAATGCCACTCTTAGAAGTGGGCATTTCTGTGTGCTATGTGTCTTTGTGCCTGCCTGATGTGTATTGCATGTCTGGCTCTTGCAGCCTGAGAGACAGGGAGACGTGGCCGCCCAGCAGCAGACCTGTGCCAGGGTAGCCGTGTCATTGCTGGACACTATGGAGGACAGGCAACAGGAGTCTCCCAGGGCTGGACGGGCCGCCCGGAGTGCCCACCATTTCCCTGGCGACAGCTGAGGGACCCTGAGCCAGTGTGGCCCCTGCAGCCTTTGACCCCGGTTGTGGATGAGGCCATTCGGACCGCCGCCTGAGAGAGGAGAGGCCTGGTTGTTAGAGGAGAGGCCCGTGGAAGAACCGGAAGCCAGGCAAGCTTGCGCCTGACTGTGGGCAGGGCCTCCCCTGTGAAGAGTGGCTAGAGGAAGCCAGGAGGAGGAGCAGCCTGGTTGTGGGTGAGGCTCCAGTATCTACGAGGAGCCCCGCGAGCCTGCCAGAGAGCGAGACAGGTCTGCCCGCTTTGGGCAGCAAACGAGCAGAGGCTGAGCAAGGACGCTGCAGTTGGTGGCGGTGCCACAAGACCAAGGAGTCCTGAGTCAGAGGGACCGTGCCAGGAGGAGAGATGTCCGATCTGGCCACACCACAAGAAGATCGCTTAGGTGACCGCGTTCAGAGGAGGCACCTCAGGCAAGTGAAGGGAGTAACAGGGGCATTACATGGGGCTTATTGCATCCCTCCCGCCCCGGTTTTGGTGCGCTGGGCACAGGGGACATTCTTTGTGGGGTTAGGCTGGGGCACGACCTCGACAGAGGCCTCCCCCCCAACCCGAAGTTATCTTGGGTTACTACTGGCTTGGGGAGCCTTGTGACAGTGATTGCAGCTGCACCGCCGGATCGCGGGCAGCAGTGAAAGGGACCCGAATATTGGCCTAAGCCCTACCTTTAAGAAGGGGGATGCGGATGATGGCTGTGGGTAAGGTGCTCTGCTAGGCACCCTTATTTTTGTTTATACCCAAGAGAGGTCTGAGGTGCAGAATGGGATATACTGCTGACCAGGGTTTTATGCCTATGGACATGTAGTATGTATCCCATTGCCCTGTTAATGATTGATGTGTCACATGGTGCAGTTGAGGCCTAAGCTGGGCCTGATGTATTTATGGTGGGTGCCCTACTACAAATGGTCACAATGGTGCTCTTCTAATTCTGTGTAGGTACAATGTGCGATGCTGCGTAGCCTAGTGGGCAGTAATAATGATATGGTGCACCGCTACTGCAGATGGTTTATGACTAATGTGTTTGGGCTGGGTGTATTATGACAAGTGCTTACTGTGATGCTCATGTCCCGGATGTTACGCCTAATGTGTCTGGCTAAGTGTAAAGTTACCAGTAATTACTGGCTGCTTTGCTAACAGTGCATTCCAATGGTTATGACAGTGACCCGATTGTCCCTGTAATGTATATAATCTCCTGTAAAGTAATACCTAGTGCCACCAGCACAGTGTATATATGTGATTGCATTCTAATGTGTTTTATGAGTAATACAAAGGCTATTTTTTATATAACCTTGTGTGGAGTTTCTTTTGTAGTGTGCCTAGTGTGTCGCTGCTGTGTGAGTGTGTTGTGCAAATGCTTTACACATTGCCTCTGGGGATAAGCCTGACTGCTTGTGCCAAGCTACCAAGGGGGTGAGCAGGGGTTATCTTCAGCGTGTAACTCCCTTGCCCTGACTAGAGTGGTGATTTCTGCCTGGCTTAGGCGCATGCCCTAGCAAACCAGAAATCCCATTTGTAACATTGGTGGCAGCAGTGGGATAGGACTTGCGTTTACGCAGTACCACAGCGACAACTGGTTGCACTACAAACTCTGCATTTAGATAATCATATGTTTGGGGATTTCTCCTGATTTTATTATTTCTCCTTGCAAAAGTCATTTTTTATTGTGTACTCCTGTTGCAGCTCTTACACCTGGGTCTCTTGTGTTGCACTTGTGTCATAGTGCGTTACCAAAAATGGAATCTGCCTTCATTGTAGGTGATATGTTCAAATACAGTATGTTGGAGTTGAGGGGGTTCTGTGAGGAGAGAGACATAGCAGTGAGTGGGTCAGACACCCAGCTAAGCCTCCAGAAAGTCCGGTTCCAATGTCAAGAGGATAAATGGAGACGTGAGTACTATGAGGGGAAGAGTGCGGGGTTTTGTTGGGAATGTTTTTGAGTAGGAGGGGGAAGAGGGTGGGGGGACTGCTGCTCTACTCTGTTGCATTGGAGAGTACATGTATGGCGGGCAGCAGAGTAATGGGGATATCTTATGGAATGTTCGATATGGGTCTAGGCTGCGATTGTTGGACAGTTGATGATACTTCCTGTTGATCCTTGCTATCGCCCAGGCATTGGGCGGCGGAGATGTGTTTGATTTTACATGAAAATTAATAAAAGTCTGTTTTAAAAAAAAATGAGGGGAAGAGTGCCCTGTCCGCATACCAAGA
Source organism: Triturus cristatus (assembly GCF_964204655.1). NCBI lineage: Eukaryota > Metazoa > Chordata > Amphibia > Caudata > Salamandridae > Triturus > Triturus cristatus. The sequence continues at coordinate 1,044,141,193 of NC_140585.1, forward strand.
GGGTGGTGGGTCTGAGGGTGGCCCTGAAGAGTCTGCACAGGAGTGAGAAAATGACAGGACAGGGACGCCAGTAGATAGTGAGGACCCCATAGAGAGTGAGTCCCTTGCTGGGCCAGTATCAGGGCCAGTGCCCCATCCCTTTCCCTGTCCCCAGAGTAGTGGGTAGATAGGAGGGAATAATGGGAGCACCAGCTGGATTTGGAAAGGCTCAGGATAGAGCATGCCAAGGAGATAGCGCAGCTGGGTGTGGAGGAGAAAAAGGCCTTGTTGGCCCAGGAGTTGATTCTCAAGGAGTTGGTCCTTGAAGAGAAAAAGCTAGAGACAGAGGGTCTTAGCGCAGGAGAGGATGGCGGAGGCAGAGAAGGCCTTCGCCAGAGAGAAGCTAGCTCCTGAGGATAGATTATCCCCTGAGTGTAATTCTAGTGTTCTGGATTCACCAGTGAGGGTGGGGTCCAGAGGTGGCAGCAATATGGAGTCCAGTGCAGGAAGTCCCACTCAGAGTATGGGACCTAGTTCCCAGGAAGAGGGTGTCACACCTGAAGGGTATAGGTTGAGGTTCAGGGGCAGAAGGAATCTGTCTCACCAGTTTTGAGGGGAGTGTGTGGATGAGTGTTGTGATGCACTGGAAGGTTGGGTGATGGGTGCACAGCAAACAATTTTGAAGGGCTGTTCAATCTGATTGTCTGAGAGCATATGTTCCGTTACTGTTTTCCAGGGTTACGCCAACACCTGTTGGAGTGTGTGTTCTCTGATTCCAGGGAGCTTGCACGGGAGGCAGAACTCTGGGTGAGTGCCAGAGGGTCTAAGGAGGCATTGGGGAGTGACCCGGAGAGGAGTGGCTCAGGTATTTCCTAGCCCAGGGTGGTGGGAAAGGTTCTTAGCAGCCCAGATAGGTCCCGGTGTAGTGGGAGGGTTGTGGGGGCTCACGTCCTGTCTCCACGGAGAAGGAGTGAGGGTGGGCTGTGTGCCAAGGTGCCCGAAAATCAGTCTCATGGCCTGGATGGTTCCCTAAGGGAACCCCAGGTGGGGAGCCTAGGCTGTATTGGTAGGCCATCCGTTGAGGGGCTTCTCCTAGTGTCAGGAGAACTTGGAGCGTCTGTAAGTGGAGCTTCATCAGTTCTAGTGTCTGACGGTGCCACTCCTAATTGGAGGGTGCAGAAGTCCAGATAAAGGGATGAGAGGGGGAGAGAGTCTCCAGTGGAAGAACCAGTGGGTTAAGGGCCAGTCATAAGGGCTGAGCCTCCTAGGAGTGACCATGGTGACACCACTTCTGTTTTGGGGGATCTCCGCGCACTGTCAGATGGACAGGGGTCGGGAGATCAGCGCCAGGCAGACTGTCACACAACACATGAGGTATGTGTTACCCTTGGGGGGGGGCATGCGTACTCCCCAGGAAGTCCTGGTGTGCCAGGCGGGTGCTCAGCCACAGGGTTTAGTGCCTGGATTGGGAGGGCCGGTTCAGGTTCTGCCTGACCTGGAGGGAAGGACATCTGTAAGCAGTGTCCTGACTGGTTTGTCTTCTAGAGGTACCACTCCAGGTGGGAGGGTGCAGAACTCTGGAAGTGTGTGCAGAGGAAGGGAGTCCTCACCTCTGACACCAGTTCAATCGCAGGGTTTAGATCCCGGGTTGGGAGGCCAGGTTCAGGTTCCGCCTGACCTGGAGGGAAGGACATCTGTAACCAGTGTCCCTACCGTTTTGTCTTCTGGGGGTATCACTCCAGGTGGGAGGGTGCAGAACTCTGGATGGGGATGCAGAGGGAGGGAGTTCTCGCCTCTGACCCCGGTGCACCCTGAGGGTTTAGATCCTAGGTTGGGAGACCAGTTGCAGGAGAGAGATCCTGAACTGGTGGGAGAGTTGTGTTATGACTGTGCCCTCCTAGGAGGAGGGTGCGGGACCCCAGAAGGAGAGCTAGAGGGAGCAGAACTTCACCCGTGACCTCTGGTCAGCCTGAGGGTGCAGACCCTAGGTTGGAGGATCAGTGGCAGTTTAGAATTACACTGATGAGAGGAAAAGTGGAGAATAGATACTATGTACCAGGGGTTACTGCCCCCCACTCTGTGAGATGGCAAGGACCAGAGACATCTGGATGGCCTCTGGCCTGGTCCTGGCCGCAGACAGCTAGAGAGTCCTAGTGGGGTAGCTTAGTTGGTCCTGGGAGCTTTGACAGAGGGAACCACATGGGTTCAATTGGCATAGAACCGGGCAAGGGAGTTACACACTGAAGATAACCCCTTCTCACCTCCTCGGTAGCTTGGCACGAGCAGTCAGCTTATCCCAGAAGCAATGTGTAAAGCGTTTGCGCAACACACTCACACAGCAGCGACACACTAGGCACACCACAAAAGAAACTCCACACAAGGTTATATAAAAAAGAGCCTTTGTATTACTCATAAAACACATTAGAATGCAATCAATATATACACTGTGCCGGTGGCACTAGGTATTACTTTACAGGGGATTATGTACATTAAAGGGCCAATCCGGCCACTGTCATAACCATTCGAATGCACAGTTAGCAAAGAATGAGGTGGACTGGACATACAAAATGCCCAAGTACTTCATAATGGAGTGTGCTAAATTGACACTCAAGAGGAACTTCTTTGAATTTGAAGGTGCCCTGTACCTCCAAATTAACGGGACCTCTATGGGGAGCACATTTGCCCGGAGTGTGGCAGGGTTATACGTGTATGATTTCTAGAAGAAATACATTCTGAACGATAACAACCCCTACAGCCCCCATATCTCTTTTTGCAAGAGATATATCGACGATGTCCTTAGGATTTGGCGAGGACCTAAGGCGAGGACCTAAGGAAGTGCTATCTGAATTTTTCAATTGGATCAACAACTGTGATAGGAATTTAAAATTCACACACTCCATGGATGAGAACACTATGGTCTTCCTAGACATAACTATCACAAAAGAGGATGGAAGGTTGGAAACTAAAACGCATCACAAACCCACCGCTAAAAACAACCTCTTTCAATTTGATAGTTTTCATCCGAGAGCCCTTAGGGAAAATCTTTCCTAGGGGCAATACCTACGACTTAGGAGAAATTGCAGCAAACTCACAGACTACCAGACACAAGCGGCTGCCCTATCCAAGAAGCTCACTTTCCGGGGTACCTGGACAGAATACTCAGCAACTGTCAACAAGCATTGGCATAGCCAATAGGTCTTGCTTTTGGGACCCTATAAGCATTTAATTATGCAGCACAATATCCTCACATCAACTGCTGCATGGCTAAACACTAAGCACGGGGATTGGATGGGAGTCTATCCCAGAGGCTGAAGCTGAAGGAAGAAAATGAGAGGCGGCGCGACACTGGAGGGGGCTGTCGGCTGAAGGTATGTTTTTATTTTTAAAATAATATATTATTTCTAAAACCCCCAAGCGACCTCCCGGGCAACCCCTACTGCGCTCCCCCTCCCGCCCTACCACCTTTTATTTATAGCGGCCGCCATTGGGCAAAAGTCACAGGAGTAAAAGAGAGGAGGAAGGAGGGCAAAGGCACACAGATGGAAGGTGAGAGAGGGTGGGTAAAGGCAACACAAACGAATGGAGGGAGAGAGGAAAATATGAAGGAATATGTCTGTAATACAACTAAAACAAAAAAGTCAAAAAATATAAGCGAGAGTGCACTCTGAAAAAAACGTTCTTAACTACTGTGTAGCGTGTTTGAAACAGTAACAAAGATAGAGATACGGAGAGAAGGGTCGAAAGTCACAGGGATGGAGGTTGGGGGTGCAAAGGCAACACAGTGGGAGAGAGGCAACATGAAGAAATATCATTTCTGCAATACAATTAAAACAACAAAAGTCAGAAAAATATAAGTGACATACACACTCCGAAAAGAAACTTTCTTAAGTATGGTGTAGTGTGTTTGAAGTAGTAACAAAGATAGAAATACTGAAGAAGGTGTCAAAAGCCACAGGGAAGGAGGGTGGGAGGGAGGTGGGCAAAGGCAACACAGACCAAGGGAATGAGGGTGGGATGGAGGGTGACTAAAGGCATACCGATGGAGGGTAGGAGGAAGCGGGTAAAGGCAGCACGGTCTGATGGAGGGAGAGAGGCAGCACAAAGGAATATCATGTCTGCAATACAACTAAAGCAATAACAGTCAGAAAATGTAAGCAACATGCACACTCCGCTTGGAATGGCCTCTCATTGTAAATAAATACCTCAGTGAGACGACACTTCTGTTGAACAAATCAGTGCGTGAACTCCAGCTCGCGGCTTTAACCCTGCTGTCTGACTAAAACCTTTCCCTGTCCGAGATGGATAAAAGGAGTACCACTGGGAGCTAATTCTAAATGGGCCTATAATAAGGAACGGTTTGCACAGGGATCCTAAATTTAACAGTACACTCAAAATCTGTCCCTGTGGGTACTGGGTGGGAACACGCAGATTTGGGTTGAGGTCGAAGGCTGCCACAGCGCCCGGGGTTGAAACTCAAGCACTAAGGTATCTCACACCAAACAACGCAATTAGACCTTGGGAACGTCAGACAATTGCACCAAGTAAACGGCATCAGATAACAGAGGCCATGTCATTAGGGCTGTTTTGATATGTATAAACATTACAAGCTTCTAGCTTCTCTCACACCGCACAAAGGCTTCAGCTTAGCTCCCTGCTGAGAATGCACATCCTTAAACTGTGCCCTTTCAGTGGAATCACACATTAAATCTGTGTATGAGCTTACTACTCCTCATTTCACTCTAGTAAATAAAATATCAGGAAAATCACATTCAATGCCATTGTTTATGCATTCCATAAATACGCGAAACTGCCAAAAACATACTCGCTGCCAAACTGCATGTGTCCTACATACAGAAAGGATGGGTTTGTTTACTCACCGCACAGATCTGTTCAAGAGCTAAATGTATAGCAGGCAATTACAGCATCAATGATCTCCAGTTACAATTTTAAGAGGTATTTAAAACAGCATGGACCCAACTCTAATCAGCATCTAATCAGTTTACAAAGAAATAATTTGCAAAAGGAGCATTTTGGCCAAGAACAGTGTACAAATGAGTAGAAAGGGGTACGGCAGAGGGCGGGTTACAAAAACCGAGATGTGATGGATAGTGAATCAAATAATATTTTTGGGGGTATAAATATCTTAATAGCGCACATCTGTTGTATGTAATAGATATCACCATTACCCAAATTAATGGTACGCTATTTCACAAACACTGGAAGGCCGAATGGCGTTGCCAGAATTCCACCTTGCGACCTTTACATGAAACTAGATGTCACCAGCGTGCATTTAGCTCACTAAGCAACACGACTGGCAAACATTATTATGGGAGTTGGAATATGTTACTTGGACAATTTTAGAACACAAACCCAATTTGTTCTTTTTGTTTTTTTTTTACACTTTTGCATAACGCAAATTAACTTTACATTAAAAATTCCACCCTAGCCCTTTGGCTAGGGTGGAATATATGTATGTCCTTCTACAAATGGACATACATATATACTTCGGCAATGGGGGACAATGAGTCGCTTAGAATTATAAATTGTGTTGGATCAAGCTAGCATTGCGACGTACAACACTACAGACACGTGAATGCAGACCTACCACAGTAAAAGGTGTTCACAATGCTTAGGTCACTTGAAACAAGGGTTCAGTCACCTCCACACCAACAACACCCATGTGCCCTCAAATCATTCATTGTCATCAACTGTTCTTCTTGAATCTGCCTCGGTCACAGAAGCCCAGCGAGGATGACTCAGGCATCTCGTGAATATATATTTAAGGGCTAGCACGAGCAGCACTAGGTTTGCTTTGTTGCATGTAGGGAGAGTGTGTTTTGCTCGCTTTATCGCCACAGGCGTATTTCCAAAAATACTATTTTGCAATGGCCGAGAGAGGAAACGAGCTCTGCAAAAATACTGCCAAATGTATGACTTTGTTGTTGATTAATCACTCAATGTCAGTCAGCTAGCCTAACGCAGAGAGCGGGAAGCGGAGCTGCAATGGAATGCCGTGATAGCAAGCTTTGGTCAATGTCAGTCAGCCAGCCTAACGCAGAGAGCGGGAAGCGGCGCTGCAATGGAATGCCGTGATAACAAGCATTGGTCGATGTCAGCAGCCTAACGCAGAGAGCGGGAAGCGGAGCTACAATGGAATGCCAGTTTCAATGACATCGCGCTATACAAATGATTCCGTTAAACGGAAAAGCCACAGACATGCAAACAGGGCACTTAGAATCACGTGAGTGCTTTGAGGCTGCAGAAACGGAAGAAGTGCGCTATACAAACTAAAACATGCATTGGCCACGCGCGAAAGTGAAAGCAGCGCGACGCAGCGGGGGAGGGGAGGGGCAGAGCAGCGTTGAGAGGAAAGACAGACGGCGCCTCATCGGGCGCTGAATGCTGGCGGTTGCACGTGCGCCTGAGCGTAAGCGCTAGGCCAGCCAAAGCAGCCTGTGGTAGCACTTTTTAAAGCCCCTACTAAATGTCTCTCCGAGCAGCGCATGCGCTGGCTCAGTGAGACCTAAAAATGGGCTAGAAAGCAGCCATGGGAAACCCTCTTGGAAGAAAACACTGTATCCAATAAAGATATACCACTCACCTGTGTGACTACATATAGTACTGTTTACAATCAGATGACAAAATCAATAAACAAACACTGGAAAATTCTGCACACTGGCAGCTTAAAATGGGGAAAAAATACTTTTTTTCTTCAAGAAAGCAAGAAGCCTGAAAGACTCCCTCGTTTCCACCCGCCCGAGGTCTGAGGAGAGAGATGAGACCCCCACCGTACTGAACTCGTGGGGCCTCCCTAATGTCATTGGACACTTCCCCAGCGGAAATTGCAGCGTGTGCCACCTGACAACACCTACTAAAACTCTTGATTTGGAACCTGATAGAATTTGGACACTGAGGACACACACAAATTGCAATACAACAAATGTTGTGTACCTTATCACGTGCCCATGCGGCATAAGATACGTGGGTATGACGGGCAGGAAGGTGAAGCAAAGGTTCTGCGAACACTGCAGTACTATCCAATGTAAGAAAAGTACTACCAGACTTACGGAACACTTCCTGCAGGCCAACCACACCACGAATGATATAAAGTGGACCATCATAGAAACTGTTAAAGCCAAGGAGAATATTCAGCAACATCTACTTAAAAAAGAACAACACTGGGTATATAGACTGTCTACACATAAGAGAGGGCTAAAATATACCATTCCGTGGAATTCTTTAAAACAACTTTAGGGTTTTCCCACATTTCATTGGCCCTCCCCACTGAGTTCACTATGACACCTATACAGCGCCTAAGGGAACCCCACTTTTTATCTGTGCAAGGGTGGGCTCCAACACACAAGTTGCAATATTTTACAGGGGGTAACACACTTTGCCCGTATGTACCCATGACTGCAACGTTTTTAATTAGGTAAACACACTTTGCCTGGACATTTATTTCTATTTTCTCTCTTGTAAACTGCTTTGAAACATTGTGACAGTTGTTCATTCCAAAAGGCATCTTTCCTTACCTTTGAATTCCCAGGGACCACGCAGCAGCACGAGCTGAGGCTGCAGCGATCTTTTCCCAGAGGTTCATCATCCTCTGAGTAGAGCGCCCTCTTTTGAAAATGGATATCCAGCTCGATGCTTCATAGTAAAACATATACCTCTCAGTTATCAGAGGACCTGCCCACACAAAGATTGTTACAAGCCAATTCATGTGACAGGAGATATGCTTCTGCTCCTAGGACACCCACCTTTGGGATCCTCTTTACACCACACCTAGGAACTTTTGTTTATCTAGCGATTGCTTTACTTGGAGGATATTCCATTTTATTCCGGGTGACCAACACCATCTGAGAAACAACTTAGAAAGTGGCTTTCCTGAAGAAGGCATTTCTCTGCCGAAACGCGCGTAGATGAATATTGCCACACCTTTTATTGGTGCAAACTTTGTTTGGATTTATAAATTAGTACAATCATGCTATCATATTGATATTGTATTATGGTCTGTTTACAATCATTGCATATTAGATGTACAGAAAATGTAAAAACAAGCTTAACATGTATGTGATTTGTATGTATGGATAAGTATGAAATGTTTGCAGATTGATTTGTTGTTTTCTCTGTCAACAATATCATAAAATTATTGATATTTAAATAAAACATCATTTTGTATTTTTCTAATATTGAGTGATGGTCTCTTCCCTCGATTAGAATATCATGATGTATTTTTAAACATGCATTGAAGTTGCCCTAGGAACTTTACAGAATGTATTTCCATGCCTAGGTGAACTTCTTATTAGTAGCAGGGGGGCCTCTAATCTTTACAGTCATTCTAAAAGGTTATGCCTTACTAGAGGCAGACTATTAACGCATTGTCGGTTCAGCAATGAGGGGGTTATTTTGTGCTAGCACGCAACGTCTTTTGTAAATATAATTTTTTTCTCATAACTACCTTGTAATAATGTGACCGTCAGTAGATTGTGCTTTACGCCAAGCACTCTTTGACACATAGTCGGCCCAGGACTGAGGGGGTTAACTTTGTGAGCCCATGTACATGACACGCGCAACGTCATCACGCAGTACGTCACTGACGCAGAAGCGCAACGGCGCGCCCGCGTCCACTGGATACAAAAATGCCCAGAACACGGCCCGAGTTATCCTCGAGATTACGCACTGGGAGATCCATAGGTGAGAGAGGCGGGCGTACTGGCTTGATGTACTGACACTATGCTCTACTGCCACTCACTTTTTTTCACCTTTGGGCAACCGGCTAGTTACTTGACATTGTGTCCTGCTTTCTCTTTTACTTACAGGGTTTGACATTAGCCTACGTCCCCCTGCGGTTTCCATGGTGTCTAACGATTTTTAGTCATATGTAAGCTGGGGACGGCTGTTCCCCCTTTTTTTACTCTCCTCCATGTTTGTCTCAGTCACACACGCACAAGTACGGCGGTACTTTAATAGTGTGTATTTCAAGATAGATTTCATATGATCTCCAAATTATGTACGCTCACCATTTGATGAGCACATTGACACCCAAACATTACAAAAGAGTGCGCGGGTATTGTATTCAGTGGGGATTTAGCATTCAAAGTATCCCCATGTAGTTTGTTTTTACCACTAACTCATCGTGTGTTGTTGGGTGCACAGTGTGTATGGACATTACAGACACCCACCACCATAGTTGTGAGAACCTTATGCACGTCTGTGTTGATACGGATGAAAAAGCACGGTAGTGTTTTGCATTTGATTGCAGCTACACAGCGCATTTTATGAAAACTACCCGTACAGATTAATGTATTCATTTGTTTTACAGATGATTGTGCCTTCCACAGAATGCTGAAAGGAAAACCGTAAGTTGGTGGTTGTGTGTGTGACTCAGAGACGGGTGCACCTTAGCGTGTGCATACCCCTCGTGTCACTTTTTTGGTCCTGATGAAAGCCTCGCTACAAGCGTACTGAGGCTGAAACATGTAGACCGCAATGCCCTTCACTATATACACTTTGTGGATGTCAAGGGCCAATTTAACCTGTGAAGACATCCCCTTCTGTTTTTAATCTTGTCTTATTGTTCCACCATAAAAATTTTAGAGAACAATAAAGACAATTTTATTCACTTTCTTTCACGCACATACACTTTATCACCAAACAACAATCTCATCAGTTGTAATCAGGCGTCGAAGCACACCCGAGTGACATTCGGCTGCTCGGGTGGAAACCCGATGATGAAGCATGTCACCAACTAGGTTGGTGAGTGAGGGTTCTTTTATAAGATAAATCTTTCTTCTCTTGCTTTCTTTTGGATTTCGTTGCCTGGATTGTTGGGATAACTCCTGCTTTTGATTGCTACGACAGTTAGAAAAGCAGCCAGTAACTACTGGTAACAGTACACTTAGCCAGACACATTAGGCGTAACATCCGGGACATGAGCATCAAAGTAAACACTGGTCATAGTACCCCCAGCCCAAACACATTAGGCATAAACCATCAGCAGTAGCGGTGCACCATATAATTTTTACTGCACACTTGAGTACTCAGCATCGCACATTGTACCTACACAGAATTAGCAGGGCACCATTGTAATCATTTGTAGTGGGGCACCCACCATAAATACATCAGGACCAGCTTAGGCTTCAACTGCACTGTATTACACATTAATCATTAGCAGGGCAATGGGATACATACTACCTGTCCATAGGCATAAACTCCTGGTCAGCAGTATAGCCCATTCTGCACCTCAAGCCTCTCTTGGGCATTAACAAAAATAAGGGTGCCTAGCAGAGCACCTTACCCACAGCCATCATCCGCAATGCCCCTTCTTAAAGTTAGGGCTTAGGCCAATATTTGGATCCCTTGCGCAGCTGACTGCGATCAGGGGGTGCAGCTGCAATCACTGTCCCAAGGCTCCCCAAGCCAGTAGTAACCCAAGATAACTTCGGGGGATGTGGCCTCTGTACAGGTCATGCCCCAGCCTAACCCCACAAAGAATGTCCCTGGTGCCCAGCGCACCAAAACCAGGGGATGCAATATGCCCCAGGTAATGCTCCCATTAATCCCTTCACTGGCCTGGGGCGCCTCCTCTGAATGCGGTCACCAGAGCGATCTTCTTGTGGTGCGGCCGGACCGGGCGTCTCTCCTCCCGGCGCGGCCCCCCTGACTCAGGACTCCTTGGTCTTGGGGCACCGCCACCAACTGCGGTGTCCTTGCTCAGCCTCTGCTCCTTTGCTGCCCAAAATGGGCGGACCAGTCTCACTCTCCAGCGGGCTCGCGGGGCTCCTCGTGGACAGGGGAGCCCTGCCCACAACCAGGCTGCCCCTTCGCTTGGCTTCCTCTAGCCTCTCTTCACAGGGGAGGCCCGCCCACAGTCAGGCGCAGGCTTGCCTGGCTTCCGGTTCTTCCGCTGGCCTTCCCTCTGACAACCAGGCATCTCCTCTCTCGGGCGGCAGTCCAAATGGCCTCATCCACAACCAGGGATAAAAACTGCAGGGGCCACACTGGCTCGGGCTCCCTCAGCGGCCGCCAGAGAAATGCCGGGAGCTCGGGCAGCCCGTCCAGCCCTAGGAGACTCCCGTTGCCTCTCCTCCATGGTGTCCAGCAATGACACGGCAACCCTGGCACGGGCCTGCTGCTGGGCGGCCACGTCTCCCTCTCTCTCCGGCTGCAAGGAGGAGGCCGAAAAAGAGAGGATTTCGTCGGGCGGTGCTGCCATGAGCAGCCCGCACTCCTTCCACGCTTTCCCCACGTCACAGGCGACAAAGGATTGCGTGTCCTGGGCTCCTTTACCCACAATGGAGGGAAAAGTCACTGCGCTTCCTGGGGGCCAACACCAAGCGCTCCTTTACACTCAAAGGTGAATGACACAGCGCGGTGGCAGAGCCAGGCACACAACCCACTGGCAATAGTAGTGTACAGTACCTGGAAACCTCCAGTAAGTAGGGGAGTTCCAGGAAAGCAAAAGAACACAAGGAAACTCCAAATAGGCAAAGTAACTGCACTGGGAAGACTCCGATGTCCCCGAGTCATCCACAACAGGAGGCCAGCACGCAGTGTCCACGAGCAGAGGGCAGCCCCCCTCCAAACACCCAGCAGGCAGTAGCTGAGTCCCGCGGCGGTACCCCCTGGCAGAGTGTTATTCAGACCCAGTTCAGTTCAGTAGACATGGGGTCACAGCCCCAGTACATATACCTCCATGTCTTTGTTCTCTCCCCCTGGCAAAGGCCTAGGCCCAGTCAAAACCAGTTCTAGGGACACTCACACCTTTATCTAAAGGTGCACCACCACCCCCCTTTGTCAGTGTAGGCACTGGCCCCAGACACACCACATGGGGGCGGAGCCAGCATTGTGGAAGGCAGGCACAGTCCCATTCAGTCCCAAATGCTACTCCTTCCACCACTCCAAATGCAGATTGGCCTATTCAGCCTAGTGCTGACTCACCCAGCCCCTGTCACTCCAGAGCCAGACATGCAATACACATCAGGCAGGCACCAAGACACATAGCACACAGAAATGCCCACTTCTAAAAGTGTCATTTCTAAAATAGTGATAATAAATCTGCGAACACCATTGAGCAGCATTTATTACCACAGTTCCAAACATACCAAACGTGACCACTCTACTCCTCTCAGATCAGGAATAACCACTGAAGCACATATCAGGGAATCCCAATGCATTCCAATGAGAGGGCAGCCTCACAGTAGTGAGAAACCAAAATGGCTGTTTGCCACTACCAGGACATGCAACACAGTTAAGGCACATGTCCTACCTTTTACCTACAATGCACCCTACCCATAGGGCTAGCTAGGGCCTACCTTAGGGGTGACTGATATGTAGTAAAAGGGGAGTCTCAGACGCGGCACCCACATTATGTGCCACGTCACTGCGGTAGTAAACTGCGAGAGCAGGCCCTGCAATGGCAGAGGCCTGAGACAGGTTTGAAAGGCTACTTTGGTGGGTGGCGCAATCAGCGTTGCAAGCACACCAGTGGCATTTAATTTACTGGCCCTGGGTATATGAGATACCACATTACAGGGGACTGATGGGTACATTAAATTAGCCAAACAGGTGTAGACCAATCTTACCAAGTTTCACCATAGCGAGCACTTGCACTTTGCACTGGACTGCAGTGATAAAGTGCACAGAGTCCTAAAACCAGCAATACCATGTCAGAAAAAAAACTAGGAGTAAGGCAAAAAGTACACGGATGACCCTGCAAAAAGGGCCAACTCCAACAAGTATGAATGTTCATAGATCAGCAATTGCCGCTGGGGATGTTTTAATGTATGGCATCATGGTAGGTCAGGATGCTTTGGTAAGGAAATTATTGATGAGTATAATGATATCAAAACCACCGGTTTTAAAGTATGATTCCATTTGGGATGTAATTAAGGTGCTAAATATCTGGAGTGATTAGGTGCTAATGAAGTACTTAGTTTGAAGGTGTTATCACAAAAGTTAACAATTTTATTATGTTTCATTTCGTTTAAAAGGCGTATCAGATATACCTTGATGTTTCAAACTGGATTTTTTCACTAGAGGGAGTGTATTTTTATTTAAACAAAAGGACAAAAACTAATTCAGTGTCTATATTTTATCTATCTTTTTATGAAAATGAGAATTTGTGTGTGCTACGGTGTGTCAAAGAGTATGAGAGAAGAACATTACAGAAAAGATCTGTAGGTGTGGATCAATTGCCTATTTCTTTTAGGCAACCTCATTAGGCTGTATCATCTCCAAATATTGCTAGATGGGTAAAGGAGGTGATTACAAATCCAGGTGTGGATTGTAGCGTGTTTGGAGCACATTCTGTGAAGAGTGCGTCTACTTTAAATGCTTTTATGCTGGTGGGGGGTGCATTACAAGACATTTTGAGGTGTGCAGATTAGTCAAATGATGCAATTTTTCATAGACTTTATTTTAAGCCTGTAGGGAATGTGGCATGTTGTTTGCTAAAGATGCCTTAAACTTGCAATAATGTTAGCCTCCAGTCTTGCCATAAAATGTAGATTTTCCTTGGGTCCGGTGGACAGAAAATCTGGATTTTATTAAAGACAGGAGGCTAACATTATCCCACACATATTCCCAATACTGCTTTCATTTTATCGTATTTATCTTGTAGATCATGGAAAACAATAAAGCAAGCAGATGGTGGAGTAGAAATCAGCAAATAACGTTGGACTTATTTAGAGACTTTCGATCATTGGAATCCTCTTTTGGATGCGAAATATGGACTTGGTTATTACAAACTTTTTTTGTGCAATTGAGATTTGGGAATGGGTTTACAATATACATGCTATATGTTATGTTGCAATAAGCTAAAAAGAAGGAAGATGGCTGGGGTTGTAGCCTTTATGATGTTGAAACTTTGTTGCTAGTGTTCTAAATTCTTTAAAATGGCTGCTGTGAGTGGTGGCAATAATATTACCATACGTGTCTTTAATGAAATCCAGATTTTCTGTACATCGGAGCTCAGAAAAATCTGCATTTAATGGCCAAGTTCTTTCACACATATCAATATGATCTGTTGCCTGCAATGGCGCCCCTTAAAGGAGTTTCTGAAGTACTATAAATATGCTTCATATATCACCCAGTTATTTTGGGTCTAGATCTTGCAAACGTATGTTGCATCATGAAAAACATGCTCTATGAATTCAACAATTTGTGGCTTTTTTCTTCATTTGTTGATGGATTTTGCTTATTTATCAAGTGACAATAGCTGCGTATGATGTAGCCAGTTTTAATTCACATAAAGCAGTTTACTGCCATTAGGCAGCTGTGAGCAGATTATAAGCGTATGTACAGTTTGAAAACCAGGGTTAAATCATAGAAGGCCTTGTTCTCTTAACCGTGATTGAATTTAAATGGAGTAGATGCAAAGTAAGAGTTGAACACTCTTGCACCAGAGAAAGGACACAACCTAAACAACACGTAGACCGTGGTGTACCATCGGCCGTCTCTGAACATTAAACCGGTAGGATTCTTCACAATACGGTCCTATAAGTAAGGCTCTACTTGTGTCCAACCCTCCATCTGCAATTACAATCGTGTTCACAAACACGTACATGAATTACACAATCATCTAAAATTAACAAGCGTAGGCAATCATTAAACTGAAGAGAGGATTGGAGAGTGGCTGGGAGTGATCTAACACAATAATCCGGAGAACACTGGAGAAAGAGAGCAATGTGGATTGTGGGGGAGGGGGGGGAGGGAGTCGCATACTGGCGGTACAGAACATGAACAAGAAATGGACAACCTAAAACAATGAAAACCATCCAATAGAAAGCCCCTTTAAGTACTTGGTATGCTTACAATGTGCCTTTCGCAACCAGACAGCTTGCACTGTCTGGAAAGCTCAACCTAAAACCTAAAAAAGCGGTCCGATATCTAAAAGTTTTTCCACATAGCTAAAACAATTTTTGTTTTGGTTCTTATCAAAATAGTTGAAATTTCTTGGAACAGACAAAAACCGTTGGACACAAATTATACACTAAAAATACATAGGACGCATTACTGCAGCTTGCTTCAAGAACTAGGGAATTTCTGTGTATGGGTTTAATTATTTTTATGGTGCACCTGGTAGTTGTTCAGTTGCCCTCTCTGCAGCAGCCACAGTTAGCATATCTTTCTCTTTATCGACTTGAGCTGCACCACAAAGTGTTTTTTCTTTAGTAAACCAAAAAGATGAATAAGCTTGATTGACGCTGTGACATACAGAGATGTTCACAGACTGTATACACTGCTGTTTACAAATTCTAAGCAGAGTGAGGTTCAATCACTGTACAAGGGCTACCTTTAATAACACCGTTGGAAAGGTGCACAGTACTAGCGTCATATCTGTACCTTTATCTAAGGTAATTGCAAAAATGAGTTTGGGAACAAAGACAGCTGCCCTCGTTAGCTTTCGGGACCGCCTGACATTTAATGACCATGTAAGACTTTTTTAGAAACGTTAGTTTACATACAACAAACCTAGGCGCGCAGAAATACATTAACACAACGAAGATTCATATGGGACTAATATTGCGAACCATAAACACTAAGCTGCCACATTTCAATTTGGTGTAATAATATTGTTGAAAAGACCCAGATATGTAAGTTCATACTAAGGCAGAGACCAGCCAAACGATCAAGAGTTAAGCAGGAACATTCCTATTGGCATACATAGATGTCACCAAAGTTATCAAGACTTAACACGACTCCGCTTGTGCTGAATATCCTTGCAATTATCGACTTGTTCCTGAAAACTACCAGTTCAATAAAAAGCACCCACAAGATAACTAATCAATAATGAATGAAGGCAAGAAGCTGTGAATGGTAGGAAGCACAGTTTGCCCCAGGCTTCCATTTGTGTTTTTAGGTTGTTCAAAAGAGGTAAGACGTTCAAATTCCAGCTTTCCTTCGGATTCCCAAGTATTTAAATGCACCAGATTTTATTTGTAAAGCAGATGAGGTCAGCACCGGGAACTGGGTTTCATCAGTGAGATGGATCACTCTTGATTTGTCCCAATTTATCCTCAGTCCCGAGGCCCCACCATATATTTCAAGGATGTACATTATTCTCTGGATGGATTTCTGTGGACTTTGCAAGTACAGCAGGACGTCATAAGCATATAGTGCAATTCTGTCATCCATTCTACCGCCCCAAACAATATCCCATACCTGTGTATCTAGTCTTAGCTATTGAGCCAGCGGTTCCAACACCAGGGCAAAAAGCATTAGGGAGAGGGGACAGCCCTGCCAGGTGCCTCTAGCAATAGGAAAGGAGCGAGACAGCACTCCATTAACACTGACAGTGGCCCGGGTCTTGAAATACAAGAGATGTATGTACGCCTGAAATCTGGCTCTAAAGTTCATACGTTCAATGACCTGGAGGCGAAATATCCATGATACTGAATAAAAAGCTTTTTAAAAGTCCAAGAGGGCCAGGGCCGATGGATCTGATAGTTTATAAAAAGTGGCTAGAACGACGTTATGCAGCAAAATACAGTGTCTGCTTCCTCTATGCTGAAGGAGTCCTTTTTGATATCCACCTACTGGTAGTCAGGCTACTACTGACACCCTGGCTGCCAGGAGTCTGACCATTATTTTGACTTCAGTATTAATTAATTCTATGGGCCTATATGAGGCACAGTCAGTAGCGGGTTTCCCTGGTTTCGGGATGACCACTGTAGTGGTTTTGGGTTAGACCTTGCATGTTTTTGCGTGATATCCCTTGACTTTTTGCTTTCTGGCCTTCTGTTTTGAGTGTGTGCTATACTTCATTTTGCTGGCTTTAGGACTCTATGCACTTTTTCACTGCTGACCAATTATAAAGTGCACGTGTTCTGGGTCTAAAATATAATGGCATTTGGTTTCTCCATGATTGGCATATTTGATTTACTGAAAAGTCCCTAATACTGCGCACTACATATGCCCAAAGCCTGTATACAAAATATACCAAATGCTGCTAGTGGACCTCCAGCACTGATTGCTCCACCCACATGAGTAGCTTTCCAACATGTCTCAGGTCTGCCACTGCAGAGCCTGTGTGTGCAGTTTTACGCTGCCATTTTGACCTGACAAGTTAACCTACTTGTTAGGCCTAAACATTCCTTTTTTATTACACACAGGTCACCCCTAGAGTAGGCCCTGGACAGCCCATTGGGCAGGGTGCAGTGTACTTAAAAGGTAGGACATGTATTTTAAGTTTTACATGTCCTGGTAGTGAAAAACTACTAAATTTGCTTTTCACTACTGCAAGGCCTATCTCTCCTATAAGCTAGCATTGGAGCTACCTTGTAACATTGTACAAGTGTAGCTTGAAATTAGGAAAAGGTAGGAAAAGTAAGTCTTGTGTCTCTGGACTCACAATTTAAAAACGCATCTTTTAGTGAAGTTGTTTTTAACTTGCAGGTCTCAAAACACCACTTTCAGAGTTGGTATTTTCTGACTTTAATCATTCTGTGCCTTCTGCATTTCTTTGAAAAACACGTCTGGGTTGGGTGACAGCCGGGCTTTATGCATTCCCTCAGACAGTCGCACACAAAGGGAGCTGAAGTGTGCCACTCACATCCTGATGGCCCATAGCCAGGATTATGGTTGTTCCTGGGCTTGAGTGAGAGGGAGGAACTGATGAATGGATGAATGAGTGAATGAATGAATGAGTGAAATAACTTGCTAAGTGAGGCAAATAACTGGAGGCGTCTTGGCTCTGAGAATGACAGGCTCAATGAGGCCCAGGAGCATTCTATTGTTTAAAGAGCTAGGTTTTTAAAGATTTTCTAAAACCTGATAGGTAAGAAGCGGTTTGGAGGTCATGAGGTAGTTGTTTTCAGTTATGGCCATGCATGGGATTAAGCTCCTGCCGCCCCAGGAGGAATGTTTAAAGGGAGGAACAACCACAGTACTGGCGGAGCTGGAGCGGAGAGTCTTGCTAGGTTTGCAGCATATTAATCTCTCCATTAGATTGACAGGACCTTGTCCGTGAAGAGCTTGTAGGCAGTGCATAAAGCTTTAAAAACAATATGCTGCTTCACAAGAAACCAGTGGAGCCTGCGAATAGCTGAGGATGCGCAATGGAATCTGGGGACATTCAGAAACATGCAGGCTGCTGCATTTTGAAGAGTTAGAAGTTTGGCAGATTTTGGTATAGCCCATTAGTCTAGCCTTGACACGGCTAATGCAACAACAACAGTCTTCAAGAGGTCAAATGGAACAAATTTAGCAATATTTTTGATGGTTTGAAGGTCAAAGTAGGAGGAAGAAGTAACCTTACTAACTTAATCTTTATAGTTGAGTTTTTTGTCCATCATGACACCGAGGTTCCTTTTCACTGGTGCAGAAAGAGCAACCATGTCAGGCTACCAAGAAGGGGACCAAAACGATTAGTTATTCCCGAAGAGAATAACCTCAGTTTTGGATGAATTTAGGTTAAGACAATTACTGTCCATCCAATTGCTGACTGCCCTCATGCAGTTTCAAAAGGAATCGCCCACATTATTGCAGTTCTTGGAGAGAGATACCACAATCTCTGTATCATTGGCATAGGATACCAACGATAGACCAAAGGACTAAATCAGGGCGGCCAGCTGTGTCACGTACAGGTTAAACAGAGTTGGGCTCAGATTGAACCCGTTCAGTAAGAAATTAGCACAGAAGGGCCAGAGCTGTGTCTACAATCCCTAGACTTTGAAGACTGTCAAACAGAAGGTCATGGTCGACCTTTGTGTGTGACTGTCTAGAGGGAATGGACAAAGCCCAGCTGTCACCCCAATCAGCTGTGTATTCCAGAGACAGGCAGAAGACACAAAATGGTTAAAGTAAGAAAATGTCAACTTTCTAAAAGAAAAAAGAACAAACGATGGGCGGAATGCTGAATGCTGAACAATGCAAACATTTACCCCCAGCCACGGAGATCTGGGTTTAATCCATTGTTTGTTTCCTCACCACGCCACCCCAGTTTGGTCCCAGCCATATGCAAATCATTCTTGACACTGCTTCTCATGGGAACAGTCCAGCCCCAACTGCCAGGCCAGGTCCTTCCTGGAACGAAAATAAGCATCCTGGGACCGGTTTCGGGGTATCACCCCTCATCAGCCAGGCTAACTTGAATCCTGTGGCACAGTGAGCACAGGACCCAGGCCTGGACAGACCCTTCCCACTTAAGGCAACAAAAGCAAAAAGAACAAATGATGGACGGAATGCTGAACAATGCAAACATTCACCCCCAGTCACAGAGATCAGGGTTTACTCCATCTTTTTTTGCTCACCACGCCACCCCAGTTTGGGCCCAGCCATATGCAAATAACTCTTGACCAAATTGAATGCTGTAGACAGATCAAGTAAGATAAGGGCTGCATTGCCGCCCTTAACTAAGGTAGCCCTAATTTCCTCTGTGGCTACTATTAGAGCTGGCTCTGAGCTATGACCCTGTCTCAACCCAGAATGAATATCACCCAGCAGGTGGTTGGTTTCAATGGAGTCAGCTAGCTGCATATTCATGCCCTTCTCTACCACCTTGGCTGGAAAGGGAAGCCAGGAAATAGGCCGGAAGTTGCTAGGTCCCAGCACATTAAGATTGCTTTTTTTTTTTTTTAAATAGTGATAGAACAGATGTCAACTTTCACTGTTTCAGAAAGTACCCTTTGTGGAACATTGCATTGAATATTTTGACCAGATGGCTGGCCACCGCTTTGGGCACAAGTTGTATAATCTTGGGTGGACACGGGTCATGAGGAGATCCCAATTTAGTATTGGTGATCACAGATGCTAGTAATTTAACAGTGGGAGAATTAAATTTGTTGAAGCTGTGCTTAGTGGAATTCCCCTACTAGAGCGTTACAATATCCTTGGGGTTGGGGCAGTTTGTGGAGAATTTGTTGAAGACTGCCTCAATTTTTTCCTAAAAATAAAATTTGCTATAGAATCACAGAGCGCCTGGCTACGGGCTGCTGAATTACAGATAGGTATCGACGTGAGCTTGTCTACTGTTTGGAAAAGGGCTTTATTAGAGTTACTGACCAATTGAATTTGGTCTGCAAAATAAGCTGATTTGGTGGTCAGAGCAAGCCTTTTGTACTTTGTAATTCACTGTTTATATTTTTCTTTTTCCAGAGGGTCGTAAACTCTCCTCTGCTTATGTTACTGCCTACGGCATCCTTGTTTAGAGGCCCTAAGCATCTCATTACGCCAGGCTTGCACCTGAATAGAGCTGGCCTGTCCCCACACAAAGGGTTGCATACCCCCCTGTACTGAGTCTGGAGCCAGGGCAGGAAAGATCAGGGTCCTACAAAAACTTTTCTTTGAAGTCTCCCTACTTCAAAGGCTTAAATGGGTATAAGTACTGGACCTCTGACACCATATACCTAGAGCTCTTCTGGAATGGAAGACATTCTGTGAGGAAGAAGAGCTGTTGTGCAGCCAGGAGGGACTGTCACTTTCCTGCTTGCTTTGCTGTGTTGGCCTTCTGCCTGCTGTTTCTTGCCTGTGAGTGAGAGGACTGGACATGACTCTCTACATCATGAATCTCTAAAGGTTCTCCACGGGCTAGTTTGGGCTTGCCTCCGGTTTCTGAAGTCTCAGGGATATCAAAGACTTCACCTGCATCTTGCAACCAGCACCTGGGCTCCTCTGCTATGAGTCTGTCAAGTGGTGCCAAACCCAGTCCTGGGCCCTTGTAAGTGAGTGTTGGTGTTACAACACCAGAAACCAATGCATTGACACCAACGCGTTGATCGGAACTGGCACATTTCCCTGCGTTATTACTGCATTGCCACTACCTGCACCAAATCCGTGGCCACTGTTTGCCGACTGCGCTACTTAACAACCGTGACTTACAATGCAGCTCCTCTGCATCACCACTACTACACGCATCGCTGACGTTTGCGACACACCGTCTTCGATGCATTCCCAGCCCTGTGCGGCTTGACGTAAATGCATCGCCTACAGCCCAGCTGTTCAACATCGACGCATCGGGTCAACGCACAGCGCTCTTGACATGGACGCTTCAACGATGTTGCCCGACTTTGCCTTCAACAGTGACACATACCCTCCTTTGCTCAACGCATCGTTCCAAAGCTTCAACGCATCCAAGGTAAGGTCAGCAGATCTGCGTGACTCCTGTATCTGGCCCGCGCTCAGTCACAATCAGACTGAACTTTTGGTTTTGCCCCAGTCAAGTGCAACCAGATAACCTCAGTTGGAGCTATTGATTTCTAAGCACTGAATTTTGATTTAATATCATTTTGGTCTTGTTTTACTCAGATAAATATGGACTATTTTTCTAAACTGGTGGGAAGTAGTTTTGTAGTGTTGTTACTGTGTGTGCACACAAATACTTTACACATTGCCTCTTTAGTTTAGCCTAACTGCTCTGTGACAAGCTACCAGAGGGTGAGCACAGGTAAACTTTTAGTGTGTACTACACTTACCATGACTAGGATTGTGGTTGCTGCCTTTTACATCTCTACCTCTGTAGGATAAAGACCTGAATGCAGCCAACAGATGTTAGGAAAGTACAATTTCTAGTTAATGCTACAAACTATGACTCCTAGCAGAGGTTTTATATATCGTTACAGACAGGCAAGACAGTAGGGATCAGATAGCACAAATGAAGAAAACAGGTTGACCTAACACTGCAGAATGGATGCAAATGGTCTTAGGTGTAGGGTTTTTAGGAGTAACACGCCTGCCACCTGAGTTTAATAGTTATTTATCCCCAGATTGTGTTCGTAGGCCAAGATTTAGAGCTACTGGATCAGTTTATGCCCATGATCAATAGCATTCCAATTCTGAATTCTCTTGCAGGGCCATGTGTTTATGTAATGGTACTGATATTAGTCAGGATGCAGTAAAAAAGTGTGTGCATATATGGGATGATAATGTTGTGCGATACATTTGGATAGATAGTACTGTAAGTCCTCAGAAAGTCATGAGATTAATGTCTGTTTCTTTATGTTCCAGAGGAAATGGCACCATTAATGTAGAATTTAATGTCAACTGCAGTGTCACAATAGATGACGTCGACATGCAGGTGGGTACCTCTAGCCTCATGGTCTATTATTGACAGTGTGGCGAACTACTGTACACTCAGTTGCCACCGAACTGGAATGGCCTCTGCACACTGGTAACCTTGCATGCCCTTGTCATGGTAATTCCAGGAGAAAATGTGTCAATCTTACATGAACACCCCATGAGCCATCAATGACTTTGTTACATCATCATCGAAGGACAACAAATGCAGAGTATTATAGCAGTACCACTTGGAATGATGTTCCTCAAGAGCGCCGGTTGTTTAATGATACACAGTTGTTCTTTAGAAGTATTTTGCTGTTTGTTCAGGCAAAGGCAATTGCTCGGTGGCTACAGATAACTCGATGGGAATTGTCCAAATGCATCAATACCATGAAAGATGGATTTAATGCCACAAAGGAAGAGCTGCTTGCCATGAGAATGATGATATTGCAGCACCGGTACGTACCTGACCTTATGACGGCCACTGAAAGAGGGCTATGTGCAAAGAGAGGGACTGTTTGTTGTAGTTATGTCCCAGCAAATTATGCTGACAATGGAACTATACAAACTTTGCATAATCTACGGAAGAAAATGGTAGATGGAGGAGGTGATGGTTTGATGGGTGATTTGCTTTACTACCATCCTGGATGTCGAGACTTTTAAAAGTTTTATTTTCAGCTCTTGTGATACTGTTGTTGATATGTTGTGGTATTCAATTAATGTTAGCATGTTGTAGAAGGATCAGTACAAAGTCGGGAGGGATGTTTACAGTTAGGACACCGACACGAGTAGTAGATGCTCAGGGCGATACATATCATCTAGTGCAGGGGTCTTCAACCAGTTGATCGCGAACTACCAGTAGCTCACAGACACCTTCAGAGTAACTCACAACCTTGATTTTATTTTTAAATAAGCACAAGGTCCCATTAAGTTATGGGAAGGGTGTGTTTAGTTTACATTATTATCTTCAGGCTAAAGACAGCAGGGACAGATAATGAGCAGCGCTGGGGTCAGATTATTGAGCCAGGGCACAGAGGTGAAGAACTGAAGCAGTGAGGTATTAAAATCTTAAATTAAAGTCTTTGTCAACTCAATATTGGAGCATGAGAACAAAATTATGTTTCTGAATGCTTTTATGGGGAAAAATGAAGAATTAACTTAGTGAGTAAGTTAGCTCTTCATTTTGATGTTATCCCATTTCAAAGTATTGCATTTACAAACAGCAGGCCTCTTGCTCCCAGTGGCCATTAAACACACATATATAATTGAACAATACAGTCATTTTTTTCAAATGGAAGAAATTTTAAGTGGATAAAAAAAATTCTATGAAACATTGAGTCGATGTTTTTCTCCATTTTCAATTATGCCAATTATGTTTTAATGTTTTATGAAGCATGTTTCTTCACTTTAAATCACTCCTATTTAAATAAATGGCTGTATTTTTCTTTTATAAATATGGCACCGAGTCTACAGGTCACTGGGTGCAAGAAACTGCTGATTGTAAATGTGACACTTTGAAATGGGGGAAAATTTAAATGCTAAGTTTTATGAAATCCATATAAACATAAAGTTAACTCTTCAGTTTCATTCTTTCCCAATTTAAAGTGTTGCATTTACACGCAACAGGCATCTTGATCCCACTGATTGGTAGGCACTGTGTCATATTTATAGCTGAAAAATACAGTCAGTTTTTTAAGTGGGTGAAAAAATGTTCCATATTATAAACATTGTTTGCAAAACATTGTTCTGCGCTTGCATAAAAATTGTTTGTATGTTTGTGTTATACACGTAATTTTGCCACTTATGCGAAAGGTATATCCGGTGCCACAATCACTTATGACACATACTCTCATCCCATACACAAATGTCTCATTCATACACACAATGTTCATAAATCCCCCAAAACCACGCTCTGACTGACACACATAGCAGCCCAGTCATAGAGCCCTTTGTCAAAGTATTTGTTCAAATAATGGCATAGTCTTTGGTTCCATGGACATTAGGCTTAGATTCAATGAAACTGGGTGTGGGGGAGCTTGTAACATTGTGTGAGTAGCTTGGCCTTCAGTAGCTCACAATGATTTTCACTGATCAGAAGTAGCCTCACTTAGGGTTGGAGACCCCAAATCTAGTGCCAAGTGCAGACTCAGGATTAGAGGCAGTAGTTGAAATATCAACTAAAGGGGGGAATGTTAGAGAGGAAACAATGCGAAGAAACTGCACTACCACAGACATCAGCAGATAGGGTCACAGAGTTAGACGTGGTGAAAGAGCAGTGCATGCCTAAAATCCACAGTGAAGCAAGACAGGTGAAGAGTCCACTAGGAAATAGAGTGCATGATCAGCAATGTCTTAGTTAAAGGAAAACCTATGTTTGTAAGCCTCAGCGAATTTATGGTCACAGCACAACAAGCATGTATTCTGTGTTCTTGGTAAATTAAAAATGTGACTTGAAGAATAAAGGCAGAGTTAGCCAGGAGTACAAAGATTCTGATAAGAAGTCTTGGGAGTAGAGCAATCAAACACACATGCATATGAAAGAAGCAAATACATTGTTTTTTAAGCATTGTAAGAATTACAATAAAGAATGTGGAGAGAAAAGGTCAGGATTTTGAAGACACAGGTGATGTGATGTTTTTGTAACATATATGTAATTATTGAGTAACCTATTATTTGACCTTAAGTAAGACACAATGTTTGTGTGACTATTTAAGTGGCCCCTTGCGAGCAGCAATCTGAGACCAGTTGTTTACCTGTGTGGAGATAGCTACTCTCCCTGACGCAACAGTAAACCTGCTTTTGCCTTGCCAAGAGGAGTCTTGTCTTTTTTACAGTTTCCCAACAACACTACTCAATTGTGTGGAGTATCTTGTGTGATAAACTCCAAATCAGGTCCATGATCATGTTTTTGGTGAGTTTTACCAATGGGACTAATAGGATAGCTCAAAGTTCAGTAATCTGGAAATTACATTCAATAAGTTATATTCATTCACACACATACACACAGGATTATATTTGATGAAGGGACAACTAGAGATTGTCTGACCATTTACATTTCATAGGCATTCAAACAGAACTAACTTTAGTGCCTTTACAGTCAAAAGTATAAATGAACATTACCAAAAAATGGGAATATTCTATTTCAATGTAAAACATTTTGAAAGTTAAATACATAAATAAGCAACATTCCCTTTATAAAAAGAGAGGCAAAAGAAATCATCACAGGTACTGTCACTGGAATCACACGATTTTCTAGGCTCAATGTTTTCTGCTCAATTATGAAGTTGCCACATTAATCACCATCTGCTGCACAATCTGCAGACTTAAAAATATTCGTTGCTCAAACTTTCAAAAGTTAATAAAGTGCTTCACACATGGAGTGCAACTAAGCTTGTGAATCAGTGTCTTTAAATGTACTTCAAACATCAGTGAAAAAACCTTTCCTTGTCATGAATATATGTTTGGTTAGGTAGACTTGCAAATTCATGTGGTATTTGAACAGCAGCAGTTATTTCAAGAGAGAGTCAGAAATTTGAAAGAATCTTAAACATGTTGCATCTATATTTTAGATCTGATAAGGGACTCCTTGCGAGGCATTTGCATAATATCCAATGTGCCTTACTGTTTCTTGTTAGAAATAAGCGCATTTGTAAAACATATGGTGTAAACAGAGAACATAAAACGGATCTCTAGAGGACATTTTTAAAAACGTGGGTGTAATGAGCAGATTAACAGAGGCAACCTTTTTCTGACAGGAAGTGGTGACCAGCGTTTTTTTTTTTAGTAAAATGCAGCACTCTATAGGTTTACACAAACTATTACCCTCTGGATGTGGCAAAGGACAAAGTAAATGAAATGGTGTTCCTGTGCTTACATGCAAGGCACCATCATTTTTTCAAACGTTTTCTTTATTAGCATTTTCTTATTGTACTCTCACAGAAACTAAATAAACTAACAAAAATAGGCAAATGGCTACTAGGAGTTGAGCATATAAGATAATTAGCAGGACGTAAGAAACATGTACACTAATAACATTTCAGCAGGATGACATAAAAGGTCAGTATTTCAAACCCACAGAGGAGGGCAAAGATGAAGATCATACAAGCATGTGTATGGGGGATAGGTCCTCAGAACCAGCGAATGATGATGGATTAAACCCAGGTCAGTTGACTGGGGGTGAGTGCTTGCAATGTTCAACACTCCGTCCATCATCCCCTTTGGTTTTGCTTTGTTCGCCCTAAGTTGGCAGGGTATGCCCAGACGTGGGTCCCTTGCTCACTTTTGCCACTGGATTCAAGCTAGCCTGGCTGATGACAGCTGATTTGCAAGAAACCGGTCCCAGGATTATTGTTTCTGGTCCAGGGAAGACATGGCTTGGCAGTTCGGGCTGGACTGTTCCCATGAGGCACAGGGTCAGACTGATTTGCATATGGCCATGTCTGAACTGGGGTGGCGGAGTGAGCTAAAGAATGATGATGGATTAAACCCAGATCAGTTGACTGGGGGTGAGTGCTTTCAATGTTCAACACTCCGTCCATCATCCCCTTTGGCTTTGCTTTGTTCGCCCTAAATTGGCAGGTAATTCCCAGACGTGGGTACCTTGCTCACTTTGCCACTGGATTCAAGCTAGCCTGGCTGATGACAGCTGATTAGCCAGAAACCGGTCCCAGGATTATTGTTTCTGGTCCAGGGAAGACATGGCTTGGCAGTTCGGGCTGGACTGTTCCCATGAGGCACAGGGTCAGACTGATTTGCATATGGCCATGTCTGAACTGGAGTGGCGGAGTGAGCTAAAGAATGATGATGGATTAAACCCAGATCAGTTGACTGGGGGTGAGTGCTTGCAATGTTCAACACTCCGTCCATCATCCCCTTTGGCTTTGCTTTGTTTGCCCTAAGTTGGCAGGGTATGCCCAGACGTGGGTCCCTTGCTCACTTTGCCACTGGATTCAAGCTAGCCTGGCTGATGACAGCTGATTAGCCAGAAACCGGTCCCAGGATTATTGTTTATGGTCCAGGGAAAACATGGCTTGGCAGTTCGGGCTGGACTGTTCCCATGAGGCACAGGTTCAGACTGATTTGCATATGGCCATGTCTGAACTGGGGTGGCAGAGTGGGCTAAAGAACGGTGATGGATTAAACCCAGATCTGTTGACTGGGTGTGAGTGTTTGATTGGTTCTGATGCTCCGTCCCTCACCACCCCCTTTTGTACCGCTTAGTTCGCCATAAATTGGCAAGGTATGCTCAGACGTGAGTCCCTTGCTCACTTTGCCACTGGATTCAAGCAAGCCTGGCTGAAGACGGCTGAAATGCCAGAAACCGGTCCTATGAAGCTTGTTTCCGGTCCAGGGAAGGCATGGCTTGGCAGTTCGGGCTGGACTGTTCCCATGAGGCACAGGGTCAGACTGATTTGCATATGGCCATGTCTGAACTGGGGTGGCAGAGTGGGCTAAAGAACGGTGATGGATTAAACCCAGATCTGTTGACTGGGTGTGAGTGTTTGATTGGTTCTGATGCTCCGTCCATCACCACCCCCTTTTGTTCCGGACTGTTCCCATGAGGCACAGGGTCAGACTAATTTGCATATGGCCATGTCTGAACTGGGGTGGAGGAGTGAGCTAAAGAATGATGATGGATTAAACCCAGATCAGTTGACTGCAATGTTCAACACTCCGTCCATCACCCCCTTTGGTTTTGCTCAGAACCAGCGCTAGCAGGTTTTTCCCCATTGGGAACTTCACACTCCAAGTACTATAGCAAGGCAAAAATATTAAGGGCTGGTAAAATGACGTTTGGATGTTCCATGAGAAGGTTGCTGAGGCATAGTGTACAGACTGCCAGCTGAAGGTTTAAAAGATTATATGAACAGGAGGCACTTAATTTGTACAGTTTTCATAATTAAGAAAGCACTGTATTTTCTATAAGGTTAGGATCCCGTTGCGTGCTAAGATTTTAATATAGCTATAAAATAAAGCTTCAGAATATGCTGTATAATTAACTTTTGATCGCTATATAGACAATATAATCTGCCATCTCTTGCTTGAAAATGTAGTCATCTTTGCCACATAATTAGGCCCACCGTTG
The DNA here is from genome assembly GCF_964204655.1 of Triturus cristatus. NCBI lineage: Eukaryota > Metazoa > Chordata > Amphibia > Caudata > Salamandridae > Triturus > Triturus cristatus. The sequence goes on from NC_140585.1 coordinate 1,044,169,256, forward strand.
CCTTATGATTTGAGTGGCTATTTGGTCACAAAAATGAAGCATGAGAACAAATGTTACAAAGAATAAAGAAGAAACGTGGAAGCAATGAGGAAGAGCATAATTTTCTGAACATAGCAGTGAGCTGAGAGAGAAGAGTACTTAGATTTTGGAGAGACAATCAAGTAAGGATTGAAGGCAGAGAGAGAGTTAGATGAACTGTAGAAGGGGGATTGAGTGTGAACAACATTGTGAAAATCATACACCAATGAGTGAAAAGGTTTTCCATGACGAAAATGGTTTTATGGTCAAATAGCTTGTGATGCCCCAAAGGAAGAAATGTAAATATAAGATTAGAATATATGGACAAATGACCATTTCACACTCAAAGACAACCTTTCAAAGTGTGACCATGTTTTGTGTGTTTATGTCCTTTCTGAATTTCATCATTTTCTTTCTTCCAGCTGTTTGCGGCTAAAAACAGTAGGTAGATTGAATTGGTTTGAAGCAGGTTAGTTACTCTCACCCTTACATGCCATTGATAAATATGGTCTATTTGGAAAATGATTACTCTCAAAGCTTCCCTCTCAACTTCTCAAAGAATGACTGCTTATAAATGAACAGACTTAAGTCTTCTACATGGGTAGTCAGTGGTGGGTAAGAACCGGTAGTTAATCTATGATAGCATTTGATACTCACCCTTAACACGGCCTTCTGAGGTAACAGCGAGACTTCATCCTGGCCCTCTTGTGAATTAGGCGTGGAAGACAAATCGGTGCCATCTTCAAGTTCTCCTCTTTCCAACCGCTAAAGGAAAATGCAAAGAACTAAAGTGCGGGTACATTTGCTCAATTACACGTAGACACTTACATGGGGCTAACACGGAGTCCTTCAGTGATCTTTCAGTACTTTTTTTCAACCATCTTTATTACGTTTTTTCAGCAGTTCACCATAGTGTTAACATGAGAACATAGCTCGCTTACAATAGTGCGCATGGATCATAGCCTGTTGGTAGTGTGTGGTTGTAACACTGTGAAAGTACACAACCATGATACAATAACAGAACTGTGAGCCTAGTCCTATATAACGATCATAGTCAATGTAGGTGTGCCTCTATGGTGCCTATGGCTGGCATCGTAAGGGGCACAAGGTGGCAGGCTTACAATGAACAAGTTGGCGTGTGGAGGGGCATAGTGGCGCACTGTTCTAAAGCAGAGGTGGGGTGGGTAGGGTCGGGGGAAATCAGGGTGGCATGTGTATTCTAGTCTATGAGGGTCTAGCGTTGTCTGGTTCGCCTTGTGGAGAGTAGGTCGTCCCACTAGCCTCTTATTTCTTCACGGCAGAGTGCAGTGGACTGTGTCTTGGCCCATTGAATCATCATGTTCTGCAGTTACGTGGCTGCAGGTAATATTGGGGCTTTCCAGTGCATCCAAGTTGTTCTTCGGGGGACCAACAATGCCAGATAAATAAAGCAGTTGAATGCATCATAACTGTCTTTCGGCTATTATATAAAAAGCCTAACAGGCAACTGGCAACGCAGTCGAGGTCATGCCGACCGGTATTGCGCACGAGGGCTGAACAGACCTCTGTCCAGATAGTGCAGGTGATCAGACAATCCCAGAACATGTGTATTATGTCTGCCATAGGAGCAGAACAGTGGGTATATTTTGTGTATTTTGGCCGGTGTTAGATATGCTCTATGCAGAATGTTATGTTGGATGAATTGGAATCTTGCGTTATGTGAGACCTTCCGTGGGTACGTGAGCACTTTACTCCATTCTTTAGGGGTTAGTGGACGGAGTATATCATGTACCCATGTTTGTCGGGAGGTGCCAACAGGTCTAGTGTTCTATGTGATATAGCTTTGGTAATCCAGGAAATGAGTCTCCGCCCTGTGTCAGTGGCTGAGCAGTGGGCTCTGGGGTGGTTTTCTCCTATATTTGCACCAACTCTGCCATGAGCCACCTATACGGCTGAAACTGTCCCGTCGGGAGACCAGTCTGTTTGGTCAGTAGAACAAATGGGATTGAGGCTCTATTGTGAAACAAGTCACCCAGGGTCTCCACTCCAGAGGACTTCCAGAACTCTGCCCCCCCACGGCCAACAGCCAACCTAAAGGTTAGCATGGATCGCAGGGGTATCTGTGGCATGTATGGCAGTATGTCGGAGGATGCCCACAGTGCTGTGCAATAGCTCTCATATAAGACCTGGAGTAGGTTGTTAGGGACTGTAGGCAGTGCCATCATGGGGAGGAATATTTCTCGCACGAGGCACAGTGCTTTGATCTCTCCCCGCGCACACCTCCACTGAATATTGGCTTGACAGCCAGCAGGCTGGCCACTGGAGTTGTGCCAGTACGTAATAGTGCTCGAATATCGGGGTGCCCAGTCCTCCATGGTTCGTCGAGAGCTGCAGTTCGGTCATGGTCACTCTGTGTCTCCCCCTGTTCCATATGAGATCTTTTGTTCAGTGTATGAAATGTGCCACATTGGACAGTGACCGGCAAGTTGGTGAAGTAGTATAAGAGGTTAAACACAGAGTGGGACTAGGAGCGCTTTAAGGTCTAGCTTACAGGCTCCACATGATATTATGTAATACAAAAGGTATGCACAGTTCTGGGTGGAGGAGCAGGGTCTAGGTTGGGGAAACAGACAACGGGTCAGGGGATTGGATTGTTCAGAAGCAAGAGCCCTCACACACCCGAATGGGTGTCATGCTTCATCAACAGCAGCTCCTCGTTGAGCCAGTGCTGCAATGCCCAACGGGCCCCTCAAGGAGGCACTTTTCCAGAGGTCTTTTGAGCAAGAGATGCCGATGTGAGGTGTAAATTGGTGTAATGTGAATTTGTGGCTTTAAAAATAGCTAAGAGATGCTCAATTAAATTTAATAGGTGGGTTCTCTTGTTATTCTTGTTATGATTAAAATGTAATGGGTGGCTGAATGTGGGAGAAATGGTCCTATCCAGCTCCTAAAATAGTGTGTGTGTATATCAACATGTTTCTTGCCTCAGGTGACGCTATCGATCTGGGCAATTCTTCAGGATTGAAAAATAAAACCTAATCTACTTGTGGTTGGGGAACAAAGTATGTGGTGCACATTTGTGATATGCAATATTAGGAGGAGGTGATGCAGTCGCTGCTTGGAGTAGTGGGCAACATTGGAAAAACATGGAGCATTATATACTGGTATTGCATAGGGAACAGCGGAAAGTGAGAATGAGGTAAAATGTGCAAGTTTGTACATTTTATTGAACAATCGGCAAATAGATGTATGTATGTTGGCTAGATATAGCAGGTCCATCTGTAGATATGTGAAGCAGGGTTGCTGGTATGGACTATGGCCGGGGAGCGGCCTAGATTTAAAGTCAATTTTGTTTCCAAGGTGAATCAAGATATTTATAATGGAGAGATGGCTCATGACCTGCTGCACTCCCCATATGACCTGCCATCTTGTCCTTAGGAGATATAATGTTATGAGAACACTGGATAACTGTAAACGATTATATGCGAGACTAGATATGCTGTGCTTCTCACATTGTGGTGGAAGACACAACCCTATTACGGCAGGGGACTGCTAATGGTGCTTATGATACCTATCGCCTGCATATTGAACGTGGTCATCTGATCACTTGTTTCTTGTTGCAATGTGGCGCTGTGAGGGTGCATTTGCACATTGTTTTTTATGAAAATAATAAAACAAATAATAATAAAGACAACTTGTCACAGCACATGGAAGAGACACTTTTCCCTTAAATCCCTGAAAGCAATTATTGAGTCCACTCACCAGCACACCACTCTTTGTTTCGGATTCACAGCACACTTTGGCTTAGTCTTAAGAGTGCATGCACAAACACACAAATATTTCTACATGTGCTTACACCTGATTTTTGTACATTCTCTTGTCACTGCATTAATGCTTAATGAAGATGTGGATAAAAGTCCCTTGCATATGTGCTGAAGACTCTAAGATCTTTGGATGTGATTTCAAAATCTTAGGGCCTTACATCGCTTGTCGTCGCAGTCAAGCCATAGTTTCAACCTGAGATCCGTGGACTTTAAGACGGGACTACCATTCTTGCCCTCCAGCTGAATCTGCAGTGTATATATTGCCAACTTATACACAGTTAACATTTTATTGCACTTAAAAAGGCTTTGTTGATGGAAAAGTTCTCTTGGGTTTACATTCAGAGTGCAGCAATGCAGCACTCGTGAGGTATTTTTAGAAGGTGAAGTTGAGATGACTATCTTAAACACCTCTACCCTGGTAGGAGCTCCGCGGTCAGACGGGATGGTCCCGATGGAAATGATTTTAGGAATAGTTTAAGTTACAGTGTGCTGAAAGGGATGAGTTTACATACAGAGTCCCCTTAAGGTGATGCCAAATAGTTCCCGTACCTCAAAATACTCCCGCGTCTTCTTGGAGTCCTGCGCGTCCACGTGCCATGCTTTTAGGATGCGCTTTAGAAGAGCTTCATTGAATGCCTTTTGGATCTTCAGTGCTGCCACTAGGAAAAATAATAGGAGTTTTTGAGGGTTATCAATATGTTTACATCACCCCAACAGTATCTTGCTTCCTAACGTGAAACTATTTTTTTTTTTTAAACACATTTTTTATTTATACTGCTGAGGTGTGTCAAACTGAGAATTAATTTGTGAAATTCCATGGAAATTACACAAAATTATGGGAATCTTACTTTAAACTTTAATCTGCATATATGCATAACTAGCATTCAAATGCATATGTAGTACCAACAGGATACTGTTTTAGGAACAAAATGTCTCTGCAATGTGTTCTACTCTCAAACCAGTAGCCCGCAAGAAATAACCATGTACATTTCTGCACCAGTGAAATTTCACGACATTCACATAATTTTACAAGATGTTGCCAGTGTACAAAAATCCTCCTGGGCCTACTTGTCTTATGCAGATTTTATACAGTGCAACATTCCCCAATTTCTTAGCCTAATTTACAGGGATGTAGGGAAGCACTCTCACAAGCAGGAGCCTTTTTAGGTCTGATGTTAGACAAGACCTTTTTATTTTAACAAAATTATACGTATAGTATACTTGTAGCTCTTTAAGCCAACTCTCTTCATCCATTGGTCTGTCAGTGTGTCCTTCACATTTTTATGCCGACCACAGCATACAGCATGGGGCAAAGCGTCAGCCCAGTTCAGCCATTGGCTGACCTCTCCGTGAATGACGACATTCTGCTCTTGCACAATATGCACTTACACACAAAAAGAAGTCCCCTTGTTCAATTTTCCAACAACTTTCACAAACATTGGAAAAGGCAAAAAATGACAGCCAAAGACAGGCCAATTGGTTAAGCCAATACCTGTTTATTATTGTCATTTGTCACGTATTGGTCATATTGCAGGGCACTCCTGTTCTGGATGGTTACCTTTATTTCAATGCTGTCACTTTAATATTTAGAGTTATCTCCTAACACAAGTGTTTTAATGTCTTTCCCTGTTGCCAGAAAACGTTGGTTTGGGTGGATCATAGCCTGCTTCCTTTTCATTGTAGAGTTTTACTCTACAATGAAAAGGAAGCAGGTTGTGATCCACCCTTTTCATTGCCAAAGTACACTCCTTCTGGTCCTTGAATTGAAATCAGACAATTTTCTAGGGTATGTAGTCAAAGGGTAGTTTACAATTTATATGAAATAGGGATCCACTCAAACCAGGATTAGAGATTTGTTTATTTTATTTTTATTAAGAGGTAAAGAACTCAAACCACTAGTATAAAGTCTTGCCTCACAAAATGTTACAGTAATGGTACTGAAATCCTATACTGTTAAAAGAAGGACTTCAGGAATCAGACTACGCACAGGTTACACTTGATAAATCAATCATGTAAAATGTATGTTCAAGGACGCAGGATCCACACCAGATTTTTAGGATAATTACTGCGTAAATGAATTCTAATCAAATGTGCTATACCTAAATTAATCTTAAATGGACATCCTGAAATTCCAGAATGGATCCTGGTTTTTTGGTGGACATCAGCATCCTATGTGACAATAAAAAAGTATCCTGCTTGCGAGACTGCTGTTGTAACGCCCAGTAACTTCACGGGCAATAAGCACTAGTGCGAGTCTGTGCTGTCACCTGCAGATTGCATGAGGTAGAAAGGGGGAGGTCAGGTTTTAGGGTTATCTGCCAATTAGAAGAGTGGATCTTGCATGCACACTGCGATGTGGGAGAAATGTATTATTACGCATGCTTTCTAACATCATGTTAGCAATGTTAGCAAGGGATTGGATTTCTCTATAAAAATAAAAAAATGTTTCTTCTTTAGGGGTTATCTTCCACTTTTCAGGTCTTTTTTGCTACAGACAGATAAGGTGCTTTAACCTTAGCTTCACTTTTTATTTTAAAAGCACTCAGTTTTTCGGTAGCTTTTTCAATCAGAAAACAATTCTTGGTGGAACCACAGCCTGAAGACAGCCCCAAGATGATCCCACTCTGCATTGAATAGAATTCGAATGAAGCTGCATTTATACAGTGCTTCAAAACCCGCTGACGAGGCACCGAAGCGCATTAACTGACAGACAGCTCACTACACTGCAGTATGCTGGAGTGCTTGGTTGGAAGAGTGTTCAATTACAGTGTGGCCAAAGAGTTAAGCAGTTTGGTGTCATACTAGTCTGATTACAGTAGTTCTGTCATCCTGATATAGGTTGTGTACCTCAGGGTGTAATCGCGGGAAGGGGAGTGAAGTACAGAACGCATGCACTTTACAATCCTTAATTGCTGTTTTTCGTTAATAGGATCTCTTTAGGGTCCACCCGGGAGCAAACGAGGAGCTATGATGTCTTACTATGATGTCAATGAAAGAAAAAAGTCCCTCTTCAGGTTCTGCAATTGTATAGTAAATTTGCCAGGCTGTAGTCGATGATGAATTTACTAGCGCATTTTAGAAAAGCATGCCTGAAAATGCCAAATGATTTTGTCAATGGCTAGCACACCAAGATTCATGATCAAACAAAAAAATTGAAGCAATAGAAAGCAAAGTAAATAGGCAATTTCATACACAGTACTGCACAACTATGACAACAGGAGCTAGATGTACAAAGAGAACGTTTGCAAAAAGTGGTCAGAAATTGCACACTGGCTTTTTGTAAACAGACCTTTGTTCTATAAGGTCAGTTTGTGAAATCATTATTTGCAGGGATCGCAACCTGCCTAATGAATATTAATCATGAAGGTCGCAATTTGCAACTTCCTGTGATTGGCTACTAACACAGGGATGGTGGCTTGCCAGGGACAGCAGACCACCACCCATGTATTTGCATTTCCAAAAGGAAAAGTTTTTTGTTTTTCTTAAAGGCCATGTTCCTTAAAAGAACTAGTGCCTCTTAAAAAAGAAGTACGTTTATGAAAACACAGGGGAGGGGAAGGAAGGGTCCTTTAAGATTCAGTTACCACGTCCTTAGATGAGTTGGTGGTAACTGGCCAATGGTTTGCCAACGGAATTGCGGTGGCAAACTATTGCCACATACCACTCCCCTTTCAAATTACGATTCGGCATATGTCTCGAAGCCCATTTTACAAGAGGGAAAAACGTTTACGAATCGTAAAATGTGTTTTGAGCAAAACAAACAGTTTTCAGTGTCCAAAACCCAGCGATTTTGCGAATTCCAGGGCCAATGATCGCAAAACCCCTTCAGTACATCTACCCAAGGTCGCATAGACATTCTTCTCGCTTGCAGGCCACGTATGAAGATGTAAAGCGCCTTTAAACTTACGAGTGTGCTGCCGTTTTCGAAAATGCACCCAGGCATTCCAGCTACAAAGGATTGTTTTCAGTTTCCGTGTACAGAAATGACGCTCTGCGCGGTGCATCTTGCGCTGGTAGTCTGCCCGGCAGCTTTTCCTCAAAAACCGATAGCGCAGCCAGGCCCTGCAAGCGAAAGGGGATGTGAATTATTTATGGGAAGAAAAGGAAAACCGGACAGGCTAGAGGCACAGGCACAAAAGGCTGCAACGCGATAGGAAGCACATGACAGATTGTACTCTTTCGGAGAATACAGAAACAACTCAACCTTGAGAAATTCAAGAGTTACCGGGAGGTCACTTCCAAGACTGCGAAGGCCCGTCCGCCAGCACAGCAGCATCAAAGGCTCACGTGAGCAATTAATCCATCTAGTACAAGGAATTACTGTTTATTTCTATACTGTCAACTCCCAGCTGGGGTGCGCCGTCACACGCTGGACTGCTGAAGGAGTAAACCTGCTCGTAGGCAGGTGTGTTAAACAACCAACTAGAAACACGAGGGAGAGAGCGTAGGAGAGAGAGAGTGAATGAGAAAGAGAACGAAAGTGTCTGTAGTAGGTGAGAAGTGGGGGTCCACCGACAGAGAGATAAACATAGCGAGAGAAAACCAGAGAGCAGAAAAAGTAGAAAGATGATAGAGTCAAAAAGAGAGAGACAGATTCAAACAGATTAAAGCTAATAGGTATGGCTTTAATGTACCAACAAATGCAAACATATATATTCACAAATACTGTCTGCCTGTATTGTAAGAAGAAACGATTAAGCAGGTGCCTCCTAGCCTCCGTGTGCCTGGTTCTTCAACCAAGCAAGGCCCTGGCGGACTCTGAAGCTGCCCTAAAACCTGGTACTACCCTTCCAGCTACCCTTCCCTGAGCATTAAAAACCCTCACTTCACCTTGCAGCTACCCTTCCCTAAAAATAAAAAGCCCACACTACCCCTTAACGCTTCCCTTCCCTGAACCCTACAAACCTGCTACTAATCCTAAAGTCTACCCATCCCTGAAACCTGAAAACCCTGACTATGGGCTTGATTATGAGTTTGGCAGTGTGGCACCGGGCTGCCATGCCAGCGTCCCGCTGCCATATCGCCAAATTCGTCCGCCCGGCAGATTAGGAGTTGTCTCCTGGTCTGGGGGCGGATCTTTGGTGGTTTCATGGCAGTGCTGTTCTAAGGCTCATATGTGAGACTTAGAAAGGTAGCGCAGTGGGACTGCCAAAACAAGTTCTTGCACGGCATGGACTGTGCAGTCCATGCCGTGCAGGAACTGGGGGTGCTTAATGACAGTGAGGGACATTGCGTGCCCCGTGCATGCACCTCCAGGCCCTGAGGCAACAGGTGGGCCCTGTAGGGCCCCCTTAGTTTCCTTACTGCCACACTTTTCATGGCGGTGCTCACCACCATGAAAACTATGGTGGTGAGGAAACGCGTAATATGCTTGGCGGTGCCACAGTGAACCAGACAGCAAATTGCAGCCTCAGACCTCTATGCGACCGCTGAGAGATCACTGATACCCGGCGATTCAACCACCAAGGTCGTAATATGGTGGTCGGATTCCCAAACTCGTAATTACCCCCATGTCTTAACATTACCTTTCCCTGAACTCTACAGACCCCTCATTACCCATTAACACTGCTCAGGCTGAATACCACTTAACAGTACTATTCCCCGAACCCAAAAAAACCTTACAACCCCTTTATGCTACATACTAAAAGCTCTATAATACACTTTCATGCCACCCATCCCTAACCTCTAAAAACCCTTACTACTTCTTAACACTACCATTCCCTGAGCCCTAAAACTCCTACTACACCTTAACGCGACTACTCCCTGACCCAGAAACCCTAACTACCCCTTAATGCTACCATCCCTGAACCCTAAAACCTCTTAGTACTCCTTAACACATGAATCCTAACTACAGCTTAATGTTACCCTTTCCTGAATCTGAAACCCCTTACTACCCATTAACACTATCCTTCCCTGAGCCCTACAAACCCATATTGTTACATTTCCCTGAACCCCACAAACCCCTTACTAATCCTTAATCCTACCCATCTTTGGACACTGAAAACCTTCACTATCCCTTAACAGTCCATTCCCTGAACCCTAAAAGCCCCTTGCTATCACTTAACGCTGCTATTCCTGACCTCTAAAAACCTTACTACTCATTAAAATTACCCATCACGAAGCCTAGAAGACCCTTACTACACATCCCTGAACCCTAAAAAACCCTTACACCCCTTACAGCCACCCATCCCCAAACCCTAAAAACCCTTACTACATCTCACCGGTACCCTTCCCTAAACCCTACAAACCCTTAGAACCCATTCCTGAACTCTAAAGATCGTTACTACCCCTTAATGCAATCCTGAAAACCCCTTACTATGTCTAATGCTACTATCCCTCAGCCCTTAAATTCCCTTACAACCCCTTAATTCTGTCCTTCTCTGAACTCTGAAAACGTGTTGCTACCACTTAAGGTTACCTTTCCCCCGCACTCTAAGAATCCCTTACCACCACTTAACACTACCTTCCCTGAACCATAAAAATCCATAACAACACACGCTCACTTCACCTGACCCCTACAAACCCCTTACGTGAACCCAACAAGCCCTTTAATATAGCTTAGTCTTCCCCATCCTTGAACCTTAAAAACGGCTTACAACCCCTTAACAGAACCCATTGCTGAACACTAAAAACTGTTACTGCCATTTAATTGAGATTGGGGAGAGAATGTGGCCTTACGGCTAGAGCGATTGACCTCGAAGCTGGGGAACCGGGTTCAAGTCTCGTCAGGGACGCTCAAAATCCTGTGATTCTGGGCAAATCACTTAATCTCCCCGTGCCCAACAAAAAGGAATGTGTCCTTGTGTAACACAACTGGTCCTCATGTAAAGCGCGCTGATACCTTCGGGTCAAGTTCGCGCTATATAAAACTCCCCCCCCCCCAAAAAAATGTAACCTTTTCCTGAATCCTGCAAACGTCTTACTAGCCCTGAACGCTCACCAAAGGGACTCTGGCTGCTGTAAGCAGAGAGAGCATACGTTTTTGTAGGTTTTAGGGTTCAGGGAGGGGTAGAATAAAGGAGTAGTAAGATTTTTAAGGTTCAGGGAAGAGTAATGTTAAGTGGTAGCAAGGGGTTTTTAAGGTTCCGCCCTGGGTAGAGTTAATGGGTAAAAGGGGGTTTGTAGGATATAGAGAAGGGTAGCGTTAGAGGGCAGTATGGAGTTTTAAGTGTTTAGGGAAGGGTAGCTGTAAGGTGAAGTAAGGGTTTTTTAATGCTCAGAGAAGGGTATCTGAATGGGGTAGTACCAGGTTTTAGGGTAGGATCGAGGGATAGTAAAGGGTTTTAGGGGTTTATGTTATGTTAATTAGTATAGCAGACTAATAACCCTTGAGCAGGTGTGTAGGTGAGTGGTCCCCTTGAGTTATGTGAATAGCCAAGTCTTCAGCTTCCTGCGGAACTCCAGATGTGAAGAAGAGGCTTTGATGTGCTGTGGGAGGTTGTTTCATGATTTGGGTGTGATGTAGGAGAACGAGCAACCTCCTGCTCAGCTTTTGTGAATGGGAGGGGTGTGTGCGAGTGAGAGTGAAGCAGAGCGAAGGTGTCTGGTAAGTTGGTTAAAGTGTATGCTGCTGTTCAGGTAGGCAGGCCCAGTGTTGAGCAAGGCTTTGTATGTGGGTGTTTGTGGAGTTCGAATTTGCTGCGTTTGTGAATGGGGAGCTAGTGTAGCTCTCTGAGGTGGGGTGAGATGTGGGTGTGACATGTAAGGTTAAGTATGAGTTTTGCTGCAGTGTTTGGGATGGTCTGAAGTCTGTGTAGGCGCTGCTTGGAGATTCGGGTACAGAGTGAGTTGCACTAGTCGAGGCTGCATGTGATGAGTGCATGTATGACAGTGCATTTGGTGTTCTGTAGCAGCCCGCTTGAAGATCTTTTGTAGCATACATAGGATGTGGAAGCAGGCAGTGCTCACTGCATTGATTTATGCCGTCATGTTGAGCTTGTCACCCAGGATGATCCCCAGGTTTCTGGCGTGGTCAGTGGGTGCTGGTCCTAGCTCTGTCTACCACCAGGTGGCATACCATGGGGAGATCCTGTTTCCAAAGACTAGTACTTATGTCTTGTCAGGGTTGAGTTTCAAGCAGTTTGGTTCTCATCTATTCTGCTATCATAGTCGTGCAATTGGTAAAGTTAACTCTAGTGGTGGTTGTCTTGTCTGTCAGGGAGAGGATGAGTAGGGTGTCATTGCTGTAGGAAATGAGGGCAATGACTTGGGATCAGATGATGTTGGCAAGCGGAGTCACGTAGACATTGAACAGGGTAGGGCTGAGAGACTATGCCTGGGGGACTCCGCAGATCAGGCTCTTGGTCTCCGGTGTGAAGGGTGGCAGTCTGACATTTTGGGTTCTTCCCTTGAGAAAGGAGCAAATCCAGTTGAGTGCAGGTCCTTGGGTGTTGTGCTTGTAGAGTCTTCTGATGATTGTGTTGTGGGAGAACATGTCGAATGCCGAAGAGATGACGAGCAGGAAGAGGGCCGCTGTTTATCCTTGGTCCATGATGGTCTGGGTGTTATTGGTGGCTGCGATGAGTGCTGTTTTGGTGCTGTGTTTTTTTCTGAATCCTGATTGAGTTTTGTTCAATAGGTTGTGTTCTTTGAGGCAGGTTGTGAGTTGCTTGTTGATGGCCTTGTCTATCACATTGGCTGGGTAGGGGAGCAGGGAGATAGGATGAAGTTGCTCAGTTGGCTTGGGTCGGCATAATGCTTCTTGAGGAGGGTGTTGACCGCTGCATGCTTCCAGTCTTCCGGGAATGTGGAAGATGTGATGGAAGTGCTGATTATGTGGGTCAGGGTGGTGCTGATACATAAAACTGTAATACAGAGTTCACATAAAAGTAGCCTTAATTGGTAGGAAGGAGCTTTTAGGGTTCAGAGAATCTTAGCTTTAAGGAATAAGAAGGGGTTTAGGAATCAGGAAAGAGTAGCGTTTGGGGTAGTAAGGGTTTGTAGGTTTCAGGAAATGGAAGCTTTTTATGATTCATGGAAGGATAATTTAGAATTATAATATATTGAATTAGTAATTTAATTGAATATATTAAAATATTAAACTTGAAGTAAATTAAATATTAATAATGTAGAAAGAAAGTCAATCCAGCCCATAACTCTTAAAACTATGATTTGGAAAGAAAAGCAGCATTCAGTCAAGGAGTGTCATGTTAAGGTTTTTGTGAAGTTGATAATGAAAAGTGAAGGGTGGAGGTGGCTAGGACTTCAATACAACAAAATCCTCCTGACTTCCCTCCTCTCATCTGTAGACTTACCAGAGAAGAACAAACACCATGACTATCAAATTATCTATGAGAACACATTAGCTATATAGGTAAAGAGTTCTGGCTCAGGCAACTTGGTAAACAAATGATTACAGCTCTTAGAGGGGAGCACTTTTTCTGTGGAAGCACCCAGTCATAAAAATGTACACTGCCTATCAACATGTGGGTGGGGTCAAAGCCCCTCTCTGTAGTACTGCTGAAAGGCATTTTTCAGGTTGATCACATAAGGTATGGAGCCAGCTGTTATGTGAAACCAGCCAAACGAGCTAGTTCAACAGAGTGAGAGACAGAGAGAATGCGTGTGTGAGGGCAGAGAGCGGAATATTGCACGAGATAGGGATGGAGAGAACCAATGAGAGAGTGAAAGAGAGTGAGAGCAACATGAAATATTGTTATAGAGATCCAAATCTGCTACAATATTTGCAGGCAAAGTTTGGTATTATTACATGGAAGATACCAGCGCACGGGTATCCCAGAAGAACAAGAGAAGGGCTAGATTCATGCCATAATTTCAAGATTAGGATAACATGTATTTACTTACAATAAATTAAAATTCTGTTCATTTACGTTATCAGTTATCCTGAAAATACAGCACCATCTTGGCTATCACAGCCCTATGTTACACACCATAGGTCTTATCCAATTGTTGCAATTTTCACGCATCGAAGGCACCAATCTCATTCTTTCCCTACACTGTCCACCAATGCCTTTTTTAAATAGCATAGCACGTCCATAATCGGAAGTGATTTGTGTTTGAGTGGCTAACCTTGCCCAACACCATTTCTTCCATTTTCATGATGCCCCAAGCCTTTGCTTTCTCTCGAACGACCTGTGTTCCTGCTTAACAACATCAACGGTGGAATAACTAGCAGTGGGGGATATCTCCCCCTATCCTCTGACTGACCAGACACCCCCAGTCTAAATGGTTAATCTGAGCTCAATACTTCCTAAGTGCAACAGGCCAGCCATGAGGTTCCCAGGAAGGTTTAATTACCCTTTAGATGTTGCAATTCACTAATGTCCTGCCCTGTGGAACATGTATCTACAGGTGTGGCTGAAATCAAGTAACATCTGAACCTCTTATAAATTACACTTTCATAGGAACATCTCACAGAAAATAATTTACATTCACAAGTTTGAATCGACATACATGTTCTGTCCATGAATACCGTGAATACGTGTTACACGAGGCATCTAGATATCAGGTCTACGACTTGAAAGTGGTGCTGTGCTGCACTGGCAGGCAGTGAGGTGTTTTTATAGACTTTAAAAAGTAATCTTAGTATGTCGGACTTATAGTTGATGCACCCTAGCATTTCGTGATTTTTTAAAGTATATGTATCTAATTTTAGGCAGCTGTCCATATGTTATGTTTCAGAACTCTAATTGTGAATTGGGTAAGGTTTCAACAGCTATTGGGTGGTGCTGCTCAAGGGAAATTTCAACATACTGCTCCATTTGTGGCAGAACAGGATGCTGGCATGAGTAAAAAGGGCAAGATCTCCACCCACAAACACCACAAAAAACAAGGAACATATGTTGTGTAATAACGATGAGAGAATGTTCTCCTTTTCTTTCAGGTACTTCTTATGGCAAAAATAATAGAATTTACCTTGAATGTATTACGTTGATGTCAAATATTTTTTAACCGTTTGAAATTTTATAGCGAATGTGTGCCGGCGTTTTAACCTCATTATTTGCCAGCGTGGATTTTATATTTCATTGGGTATGGTTCATCCAGGATTGATGATCTTTGTTTGAACTCAGTAAGGTAACCGAGATGCTTAAAAGAGACATATTACACTATTACAATATTGATTCCCTCTCATTTTTTGAAGGTCATCGAAAAAGATCTCATTCTATCCAGGTTTTTCTATTCCACTTTCTCTAAATTCGGACAGTCTAAACAGAAGAGAATAACTGCGAACTGCATAAAAGGCAGCAGGTGGGCTAGTAAAACTACCAGTGTTTTCCGGGCTTCATCCAGATAGCAGAAAACAACTTTCACTGAAAATAGACACTTCATAAATTCCGAATTTGGGTGCCACCTCAATAGTACAAAGCAGGTGACATTTTTATTGATTTTTTTCCTTAGGATAAGCCAATTTAAAAATACTAAAAAATACTACATTTCAGTACCAATCTGAAAAATGTAACGTTTGAGTACAGGACATTTCAAACCTTTGCATTACAGTACTGAAAAATGAAGGTGTCTGCTAAATTAAAACTACATTAGGTCACAAAAGCTATCCTGATCAATTAAGGAGAGAGTAGCTTCCATCTCCCAGCATGCACTGCACTGGCAGATTGCCTCACAGTTCTTTTTGAAAGGCAATCTCTCAATTATTAGAGAATGATTGTTGTTACAATCTTCACATGCGTGGAAATGGGAGGGCCATTAATGACTTCAGTGAGGATTCCTACAAAGCAAAACAAGGCTCAATGGAAGTACAAGTAAGTAACATTTCCTTCTACATTGTACAATCCTCACAGATAGTCATGAATGTAGAATAGAATAGCAACCATATCCTTCAAAGTGGAAGTCAATAATAGACAACAATCAATGTAAGTGTAAAAGTAGGGCAATGTCATCTAAACAGCTTCTTCAATGCTGCCTGACCAACCTGTGTCAAACTTGGCATCTTCATCCAGACAGTAATGTTTAGTGAATGTATGAACGCAATTCCATGTGGTTCTTTACCAATATCCTCTAAAGGAGCATTTCTCACCCAAGAAGGAGTAGCTGCCTTTTCTCGTGCTGAAAGCGTCTTTTGTCTGCTAGGCGGTAATTTGTTAACCTGTTCACAACATCAGACTATGCAGGAAACTATCCATCTAGCAATAATTTTTTTTAGTGGAGGCCATCCCAGTACGTACAGAGAAGTCTGTAGTTGACAACATTTTTTATTAGTTTTACGTATATCTGTAGTTCTAAGTAAAATCTCAAAACCCTTTTTGCATCTGAGTGAAGAGATCTTTCTGCTGAGTTGGAAGGAGTACTAAAGAACACAGGCAGAGAAACTGTTTGATTTATATAAAAACATGAGCCTGCTTTAGGCAAAATATTTGACTGCATTCTGCCAAACTGTGGTGGAAGACTGTGTTTTATGGGGAAAAACAGATTGGAAGATGTGGTTGGAATCTAGGGGGTCGTACAGGACTGAACTAATGCTACCCTCCAAGTCTCTTTAAATCCTGGGGAATGCATAAAGTTGTCAAAACTGTTCATCCTGTTGCTCCGTAGCACTAAGTGCTTCCGCTATGGTTATTTCGGAGGTTATTAAGGCTTCATTTGACACAAAGAATGGTAAGGATGCAAAAATGGAGAACATCGTATTATTCATTTAGTGTGGCATGGAGATGGTTACGTATATGACAAAGAGACCGATAAAGAAAAAAAAGACATGCAATATGGCCCCAAAAAGTTACTGTCCTTGTGAATGGAAACGTATGAAAATATTAGAATTTATTTATATATTTATATTTAATGTTTTCCAAATTGAATAGGCCTTTACGTTGCAACTACTTTCTTTTTTATAGATTCGCTTCTTTCTGTGAGATTGACCCTTAACTTCGTGTTTTTAATTATCTATGATTGCGTCTCACAGAGGGCAAGAGTACACTTTGGCCAGCTTTGCACATTTCTATTTGAGCTTGGTGGATTCGATGCAAGTGAAAGTGTATTAAGAGTGAGGCGTTATGAAGATATGATTGTTTCCCTAGAACTCTTGTATTACTCATGCGGCAATGCTTTTTGTTTGGTTGAACGTCACACTTTGTTGTTCCTGTGCTTTTGTATAACTAATTCTGTTTCAATTCATATGCAAAAATTACTCTTCTAATGCTAAAGCTAGAGTCAATTATGTTCAGTTGACGTGTGTATGTAATTTATATTTCTCACTAAAGTTAAAGTTCAAATATCATTACAATCTGTTGGAAAACATGAAATCGAAGCTGGACACACAAGATGGGTTTCGTATTGTCATGTAGAAGCAACACATGCTCGAAGATTAAATGGAGGAATGATCATTGTTGAAATATGATAACGTCAGTCATGCAGAACCTTCGTCAAATAGTCAAAATATGTAAAATTGTCCACCTGTGAGCCTAAAGAATGGAAGTACAAAAGGAAACGCTATCAAAACATACCCTGTCTTGTTCAAAAGAAAGAAAAGTACTACATATTAGGAGAGGTGGGTGGGCCACTGAAAGCTTGAGCTAGGCCAGAGCAGATGCCCGGCTCTCGGACCCTCGAGCCCAAACTGAGCCAAGCTTTCATGCGGCTTCTGCCTGTCACCCACATGTGCAGGAATTAAAAACAAAGCATTAACTTTTATGTAAAACAGGACAGGGAAAGAGATACATGTCTAGTTGCTGAATCACACAAAGTGAAACTAAAAACCCTAGGATCAATCTCAGCTCCCCTGCTTGACCAAATTGTTTGATCTAAGGAACATTTTTATGCCACCATGCCTGCTTTTGTTTCAATATCACACATCAGAGCAACTTGAAATACATGAGTTCAGGATGTGTGCTGTACTAATACCACTCTGGAGTCTATAATGTTGTTCCATGTATAATAGGAATCTAGGACACTTATGGGGTGCACATGACAACTGACTTGTCTCTAAGTTTACTAATGGCATTTTTGTAAGGGTTGGGGGCATTAAAGTTTCCAAGGTCATCAAGGTCATGCTTAAAAGCAAAAAGTTACCTTCCGGATTCCTGGTGGATACTCTATTGACCTGCAGATTCCTCACCTTTCAATAATCGAGAGACGCCAGGCTCACCCGATACTTCTCCAATAGCTTTTCAGCGCCAATAGACAAACAGGCTCCGTACAACACCGGGCACAGGCACATGCTGACATTATCAGGGCCATATAGTGCCAGGGCCGGCGCTCTAACGCCAGTTCAACTCTACCTAAGAGATATGTGGTGCTAAGGGAAGGAAGAGCTGAGTTGCCAGCTAAAAAAACTTTTTTCTTATTGCTTCCCTATAAGGAGGGTGTGTAGGAGAACCCAAAAAAACGGAATCTAAATGTGGAGGAGCTCTGCAATAGCAAACTTTCCGGTAAAGGGTGGATGGTTAGGAAGGCTGGCCTGGAAAATTCTGAAATAGCTTTACAGCATCGATAGAGGGCGCAGGATCCATATGACATCAGGCAAAAGTTTGTGCTGACATCATCAGGACCATATAGTGTTTGGACCGGCGCTCTGGCATCAGTTCAACTCTGTCTAACTAAGAGACATGTAGCGTTAAGGGAGGGAAGGGCTAAGCTGCGAGCTGAAAAAACCTTTATTGGTTTCCATTCATTTGATCTTCCTATCAGCAGGATGTGTAGGAAAAGCTCAAAGACTGAAACGATGTTGAGAAGCTCTGCACTAAGAAACTTTCTGGTGAGGGGTGGATGGTTAGAAAGGTCAGATCACGTGGTGCTTGTCTGTACGTGTAAGTAATCAATGCTCCTGTTAACTGCTGAGCACAAGGACAGTTTTAACCAGGGCTCCATCATGGAGTTCACAAGAGCCTCTCTGAATGGGAACAATGGTTCTGGAGTGGATAAACATGCCTTTAGGATATTCGTGAGGGTGAGGCTATCTTTCCTGCTCTGTAGGTAGCGATAGCTCAAGGACCTCGACTGGTTTTCTAATGACTGAATGAAATGCTGACATTTCCAGTAGGGACAGCCCTGGAGCAGGGTCAATATTATTGTCCGGAGACGTATACATCCCACTGACCCTTGGACAGCTAGTTCATCCAAAGGTGGCCCAGAAGGACCAACATCACCAACCTGGGACTAAACATCTGAATCAACACCCATGGTGTGGCTTGGGGCGTACTGTTCTTCCTGCAGAAGGCAGGGTGAATTTCTATGGAGTGATAATTTTGACAGTTGACAAGCACTCAGGTGAAGGTTGCGGCACCTCTGTTGACAAAAAGGCAGCACCGCCATCAACACAGTAGGTAGCTTTGCAGGCAGAGTTGGGCCATGCTGTAGTGCCGAGACCAATGCCGGTGTTTGACTTGGCATAGGGTCACTCCGGAACACAGCTGACGTTTCCACGATTACCAGTCCCAAAGCCGGTGGGTGTTGTAGGGACACAAAAGATGGGGACAGCACCAGATAGAACATGTATGGTGCCAAGGGCATCCCTGGCCTTTTGGTCCACGACTGGTCCCATGGGGTCCCAGGTCAATCCTGAGGAGACAGCCACACTTCTAAAACGTCCATGATCGTCTGCATGAAGGCAGAGGGATCTGTCCCTGGAGTCTGGAAAATGTGCACTGATGCTGGTTTGGTAGGGGTATGAGATGAAAATAGAGATGGCTGTGCCGGCTTGAGAAAAGTGTGCCATGCCGGCAGGGAAATCTCCACTAGCTCAGACTCTGGAGACCAGGCCAGATAGGACCTGGACTAACCAGTCGATTTTGACCTTCAAGGAGAAGATTAGTGTTTTTTTGTCTTTGTGTGCCTCCTTTTGTCCTTAAAAGATCTGGATGGTGACCTGGCCCGTGACACCGTTTGTACTGTGGCAACTTCAATAACTCACCTCAAAGCGAGAAATGAAATGCTTGTCCCAATGCTTTTGATGGACTTCACATGCATCTGTTTGCATGACGTATCAAGACTCAACCTGGGACAATCATTATGTGAAACCGTGATGGACACTTGATTGTCACACCGACAACAAACCTTTAAACCAGACCTCTTTGAGGGTGACATGTCCCTATCTGAACTAACTTGATAAACATTTGTGAGACACATTTTCCACAGAGTGAGAAACCGATGCTCCAAACTCTTCGAAGGCGTGGAAAAAACTGAAAAGACATAAGGTGGCGGGGTCCTGGTGTTAAATGGCCCCAATGACATGACCACAATCCCGTGTTTGACGTCGTACGGAGCCTGCGCTTTCTACCAGTGCTGGAGAACTATTACAGAAGTTTCCACACTACTCTGGTGCCTGGGGATTATTCAAAGGTGAGCAATTTGCAGGCCTCTAAGAGTCCATCAGAAATTATCAATTAAATGCCTCTCAATGCAGTGATATCATTTTATGTACTAAGGTAAAACGGTTCAGCAGACTAGAAAAATACACTTTCTTGAATTTTGAGGAAACTTAATCACATTTTTACACGATGTTTCTTTAACAATTTACATGCCAAATATTTTCATGGCTCTGCTAGTGCAAGGCTCTTAGAGTCACAACAGACCGTAGGCCCGCCCGCCCTCCCTGTTAATTTGCTGACTCGCCCACCTCTATAGATTAGGGATTGGAATCAAGATAATTAAAAGAATTCCTAGCTAGCCCCTGAATGGGGAACGGCAACTCCTAATATGACTTTTTAGTATGTTTATTGACGAGATCCCCAGGGACCTCGACGTGCAATTTTGTCGAATCCCTCCAGTCCTGGATTTAGGGAGAATATTCCCTTTGAGGATGAAACACAGCCCGGAGGCTTCACCTGGTTGTTCTCGCTCGCCGTCCCCTTTTTTTGCAGTTTGAGCCGAACCAGACTCTCTTCTGCCTTTGAAGTGAATGTAAATATAAAAGGCATCTGCCGGGGATGGAATACCCCTCATGAATTTAGCTTAAGTGTAGAAAACCCTTTACCCAGACTTTGCAGACTTACACTTGTGAAATGGCAAAACAGCTGTACTGAGACGTGCGGTGCCCGCAGCAGTCTGAAACGTTTGCATTTAGGGAAAAGGCTGAAGCAGCAGCCTTTCAGCCAATGGCAGCACAGAATGGCATGAGAGTAGGTGTGGACAAGGAAAGACAGCAGGGAAATATTTTCGAAAGTCTGCTCACAAACTATAGTGGAGTTATTTATTTTATAAAATGTTGCAGGCTGAAGTCTGGTAGTCTACCAAATGTTTATGAAAAATGTCACCTTATTGAGGTGGTGTCTTCCGAGGAGAATTGTAACAGCAACATGTGCCATCCAGTGCCTTGAACTTATAAGAAACTATCCAATGTGAATTGAAAATGTTCACTGCGCCAACAAGGGTCATACTGTGTGTGCAAAGATCCTATCTCACATAGCAGATTGTTCACACTGTAAAGAAGTGTATAAATTCACTGCCTGCGCTCATTTGCCTGCAGCTAGGGAGCATGCATGGGAGATTTGCAGTGTTTGACTATAACCTTGTGGCATTTTCCAATAATGACTTCCAGGCTCTTGGAAAACATTCTGGACGTGCCTTTCATCCCCGAGACAACCAGCAAGTCGCATTTCCTTCCTGAGACTACCTTGCGTCAATGAAAAATTGTTTATCAAAAAAAGATTTCATTGCATATACGGCCCACCTTCAACCAAATATGGGTGAAGGAGTCAACACACCTATGCATGGCAGGAGCTAACTTGATCATACCCGAGGTGTGTAATCTTTGATCTGCTCTATACAAACTGCTACTTGCTTCGGTCCTTTGTTGGTCATTGATTTCGCGTTCCTGATTCAATGATCTACTGTGTACTATCAAGGGTCAGGAGTGTTTTATTGCGCCCTGACGCTGGTTTTCGATATTTTCCTTCCTCCCTAAGTAAGTGATGTTTTCCGTCCACCCTTCTGTCGTCAGCTCATTGCTTTCTGCGGTTTTCTCGAGTCCATGTTTTCCAATCCTTGCTTCTTTAGTTTACAGCTTCCCAGGGCTGCTTTCCTATCTGTGTCCTTGTTTCTCAACTACCTTGTTTTCGCTTGAATTCTGAGTGTTTACCTAATTTCTTTCCTCTTCATTGCACATTTTGTGCCCCCAGGAATTTCAAGATGGCGATGCTGGGTAGATGCGGCCCAGTTCCAGGTCTGCCGTGTTCAAACGCAAAGTAAAGAACCCGGATTGCCTGGGACTGGAGTAAAGTGGTGATCTCCCTGGGAGAACTAGGTGCCGAGGTTATATGAGGTGGAGGACATGGTGTGGCACTGAGGTGTACAGTGAGAGGGGCAACGTGGTTGGGAAGTGGGGAAAGCCCATTTTTCTGTACGTGGTAAATATCCTGCTGAATAAAGACAAGACAGGATCTGGGTGATCTTTGGTCTAATAATGGTCCCTAAAGAGAATAAACAACGTAGGTTCAACCCCCCAAAAAAATTCTTCTCATCCAGGACCTAGTGCAGTTAGAGGAGCTGGGACCATGACTGCCTTCAAGCTCACAAGTTGCCTTCATACACGAAGCACGGATAATGGCCACACTGCACCACATACAGAATACACAGACTGACCTCACTTAAAGACACCATTCAGGAAATCAAGTGCTATATAGTGCTGACAGAGCGACACATGGGGCCTCTAAGCAGTGTTTGACTTTTGTGATAAAGGCAGTGAATGGACAGAAAGATACTAATGAGAGATACCATAAATTTGAGGACTATGCTTCCGTATTGATAATGAATCTGAACGCCAACTTGGAATTTCTGGAAAATGAAGCGAAATGCTACAAAAATCAAACTCAGAGCTTTCCGGCCAACTTGGAGTCGGTGGATTTAAGATCAGCAGTACAACAAGTGCAACAATTACTGGGGTAAGTCCTTCTGGTGGATAATACACGGGTCAAGCTGTCCATCATCACAGCCTCTCATTTGTCAACTGAGAGATCAATGGGTAAAGGTAGTGCCATGGGGACAGTGATGGGCGAACTGGCTGATTTCGGTCAGCGTGAGTTGATCACCAAGCTGGCTGCAATGAAAAAGAATAGGGAATATGAAAATGGACATTGCCAGAATATGTATTTTTCCACAACGTAGCCTTGTTAACATAGGACATAGGCAGGACCTACACATCGATAAAAAGAGGCGATTACAGATGGACCTGAGACCATGGGTCAGGGATGGGAGAAAACACACGTTTGGCAATGCAGAATTTCGGTTATAAGCTGGGGCCGGTGCAGTTCCATCTGAGTGTATTCCTCAGTAATGGTAGCTGATAAACTCTTTCACGCTCAGAATCTTGTGAGTTTCAGGACTGGACTGAAGTTTTCTAGCCATATCTCCTGCATACATTCAAGTAATGTTATAGAATGGCATTACGGCACTCAGTATTACGTTGTGGTAAAAATGTAATGCTGATGCCTCATTTCTCTCCACCTCCCATAAACAGACCTGTTATTCAGGTTGAGTAGTGACTTACTATATGCTGTTGCCTGGGAAATATTATTATAGAAATATCCAGAGAGTCGTATTTCTCCATTCAGAGAACTGGGTCGTTTGTTGGTCTCCCTGATATGGCAAAGGTTATGCTGAGGATAAAAGGAGGAACTCTGACACTGCAACATCAACAAGAGGGATTAGTGGTATTGCTTCCCAAGTGCAACATTTGCCACAATGGCTTTACAAGCAACTTAATATAGAGCGGTCCTTATTAGCTGGCGGCCATGGACAGACACCTTTGAATATGCTGTTTATGGCACCTCAACTGATAGGCCAGGAGACTCTGTAGAAGTTCTTTCAAATGTGCAAATCTGCATGACATATTATTTGTGTGAATCTCTCATTTTCAAGTAGCATATAGTCGTAATAGGTAAGTAAATAATCTCTTTATTGCATGATTAATTAAAACCTTTGCAATCAGTAAAACATATGTGTAAAAGCAACACAGCATCCTTTGTAATACTAAGATTGGTTAGATACATTTAAAAAATACGGTGAATCCATAAAATTACAAAAAAATAAAAGCTGGCATACAATACAACCAGTAAGGTGCATAGAGTGGCATGAAAAGTGCAATGTTTTTCAGGTGTTTGTTCTTGAGTGTTCCTTTGTAATGCCAGTTCCTTTCAAGTTAGTGTAAGGGCCCTGAGCAGGGGCCACGTGGGGGAACTAATGCTACGAAATGAAACACACAGGAGACAGTAGTATGGGTATGGGCAGGAAGGCCACGAGCGACCTCCGCCCTTTTATTTATACTCTCTCTGGCCACGTCTGGCCAGAGAGTGCTACATTGTGTGCGTGCTCTTCCGGGCTGATGGTTGTCCTCCGAACAACTAGACCGTTACAGTTAGTATTAATGATTTTGATCTAAATAGCACTGGGGTCTGTAAGCGGGCTGCCAACATTTTCTTTGTTGACAGTTGCAGTCTGCAGTTCGTTGTGACCTTTGCTTGCTCAGTTCTTTACACCCCTTATCAGGTGATTCCCGTGTCAGTGCTTGGCGGGTTCCTTGGCCCATGTTGCTGAGCCTGGGGTGACACGATAGATTCAGCAGTTTTATATTAACGTTGTTGGCCCACATCCCAAGTGTGGCTGCTTCAAGACGCAAAGGGACCAGAGTGATAGGCACAATTACAAAGGGCGAACTCTTTTAAGCAGGGTTCTCATAAATTACACTGAGGACGTAATAGATGAACTGATGATATTGCACTTTAACAGATAGAGACATTTAGTTTAGAAGTGTGTTTAAATATAATTTAGTCATGTCATATTTTTGAGTGAGGCACCCTTTTTTCTAGAAATGGATGCCGTTTTTTGTTTTCACGTTCACACTGCTCCTGCTTATTTCCCCCTCCCAATCAGAGAGCCGCTGCAAACTTTCTCTCCTCACAGTTTCCGCGGACATGGTAGGTGTGACGTCAATCATCCCACTGGTTAGAAACCATGTACTCCGATCAACTTTCTTCATGTTCCCTATGTATCATTTTGAAGGACTTCTGCTGAAATTTCCAATGTAAGCCTGAAGACATTGTTTTTTAAAGGCATTTGTCTAGAAAATGTTTCATATTATATTTCCACATCTCCGGACTGTAGGTGCTGAGGGAGCAAGGGGGGATTTACCTTACCTTAAGAAATGAGTTAGTGCTAACAAATAATGTTTGTGATGTTTATTCTGATTTGACCAAAATGGGCTAACCAGGATCACGCCATGCTGAAACTGCAGCTTTGCTAATTTCTTATGCACAAAATGTGTAAAAAAAAAACCCTGGTATTAGGATTCAGAGAAGACTTCTAATTTTACTTTAGAAACTCTTTCTGATTTTATTTAGGTTTTCCTTACATAGAATGCCATCAGAACTCTTTATGAGTATGCTGCTTTAACCTAGAAAAGAGAGGATTATTCGGATTAACATACTTAGGATGCTTCTATTGTATTTCTGTAAATGAGTCTTTATGACATTTCCTATTATTTTTTTTTGTAATGCCTAAAGAGATTTCTTGTAATAAATCTTCTAAATGTATTAGTGATCTAGAACTTAATTATTGAGTGGGCCCAGTCACTATTTGATCAAATGTGTTATACTTTGCTAATCGTATGGGGTCAAGAAAAGAGGGTGGTGTTTCTAGCCTCTAGATCAGGAGAAGTGATGGTGCCAAGCTGCCAAGGTCAAACTTGTTGTTGTTTTTTTTTTTTTAAATATTGGTTTCACTTGATTATTGGGGTTCAGCGCCCACAACTCCGTATTTGATAGTTCTGATGTTCTGAATACCAAAAAGAATAGTGAAGACACTGGTTCGGCACACTTCCTTTCCTTTGAATGCTGAGATCTGGGGCATCGCCCATTCGAAGGCCTTGAGAGAACGAATGAAAGTCACAGAATGGATAAGAGGTGGTTGCAACTCAATGGGTAATGAGGTGAAAGATTTCTATCTTTTGCTGAGGTGTCAGACCATGTTATACTCTGGCCTGGTCACATTGTGCTATATGCCCAACTGACAGGTGGGCACTGTGATTCTACAAGGGATTCCCAGGAAGACTGCCAGAAACTCCCGTGCTGGTAGGCCTCTAAAGGTTGATAAAGGGAGGAAGGTCTGTAGTTATGATATATAGAGCCCTCAGTAGAGACCAGCCGACAGCAAAGCTGGGAGTAAAAAACAAGGATGGGAGAGGGTTCTGGGAACTGAAATCAGTGATAAAGACTGGGAGAAAATGTAGATTTCCAAAAAGAACACAACAAGTAATGCTAACCCCAAGATTTTGAGCAAAATGTATCTGACCTGCTCAGGGGACTGTCCTAGAAGTTCTGAGACAGAGGCAGACTTTATGCATAAGATCTAGTGTCCAATTATTGCATCAGAGTTGTATCACATCTACAGTCATCGTGGGGATCTCAAAACTAAAAACTAATCAAGTTCCCTGCATAGTTAGGAAACTCCTTCGCAGCATTCTGAAGCTCCCTCCTGACGGGTAACTTACAAGGGCATCACCATGCATCTTGTCTCCAAGGGTCAGTGGAGTGAGGGTCGCCCAATGCAGAGTCATGGGCGGCATAGTGGCGAGGTGTCTGGGCAGTGCTGAAACAGTGGGATGGCTGCATTCTACAGAGAGGAGATGGGCCCAGATAGTGGCATCAGAGCTTGTGCCTCTTTGGAATCCCCACCCTTTTGGATTTTACAACTGCCTAAAGGGGTAGCCTAAGGGGGCAGCCTGGAGAGATTAGGGTCTCACCTGATGCCCAAAGAGCGCACAGTGCACTGAGTGATTCAACCGGGCTCAAAAGCATTGGGAGGAGGCAAGGCCTCAAAAACACAAAAGGTGGTGTTCTTCTGAAACCGTGGAGATGGTCGGGCATCGGAAACATGGAAGGCCACAGAAGTAACCCAGAGTCACCAGAACGTTGAGTAAGGACATTCTGGCATTCCCGGAAGTAACTTGCTTCGATTCACTTAAGTAATGCAAGACTGAAAGAGGCAGTCATAATATGAATATTAATTAGGCAGCAGGCCACACTTATTAGATTCTAGCACTTTGTGACAACCTATGAGTTTGATGGCAATTTAAAGATGGCCATTTTCAGAGGCCTTCCAATGGAAACTTCCCTTTGTATCTCAGGTTGGGATTCAGAGGTTCCCTGCATGGCGATAAAATTGCTTCCCTATTCCCAAACACCCAAGCAAAGCTGGTGAAAGTACTTGAATACTAAGGATTACTATTTACTCACAGACATGTCCCAAATTACTGTCTATAAAAGCTGAAACGTCACAGAAACCAGGTCATAGGAGGCAATGGGGTACATGCTATAAGATTTGCAAATAGGCTACCATCTACATGGGGTGGGTTTACGTGTGGTGTAGCACCTCTGTGGTAAACAACAAAAGTAAACGAAAAATATCTAACGGCAGGAGACCAAAATGAGAGGTACGAACACACTCAACAGTCTCTATTCTCTGACTAGGAACCTAGGTGGAAGTGTCTGGTTTGGGCATTATACTTGTGCCTGGCATGGCTTGTACACTCGTGTGATCCCCACTGCCCTGACACACCCGTTGATGTGAGTGAGCACCAACAAACACGGTCCGGAGAGTGGCATGTCACTGCCAAGCAGCAATTGTCTTTCTTTCTTGTTTGCTTTCTTTCAAGAATTGACACACATCTCGGGCCCATGGTCACAGTGACGCGCGTGGAGATGCTGGTGTCAATCACAAGTTGCCACTTTCTTGTGACAAGCACAAAATGTCAGTGCTGGCCAAGATTATGAGCAATTGGAAAAAACGACACCTATGCTACTGTGACTGCACCCGTGCCATTGACAAAGCAAGTCAAAGCACAGAGAAATGACAAAGCATACAACTGGACCTGTGTAAAAACACCGAGCTGAGCCTTACTTGGAGAGTGTGCAAGGAGAGGGGAACTTCATTACTGCTAGTGCTTAGAGGTCACAGATCAAGGGGCGCGGTGTTGTATAGACTACATCTTTCTGTTTTCAACTGCATATGCAGTACATGTTGGTCCACCACTGTGCTTTGAACCCACGATGAACAAAATGGCAGTAAAATATTTTTACTACTGAATAATCCGTAACAGGTCGAACCAATCTCATTACAGGACAAACCCAAACTAGACAGAACGTCTAATTTCCATAGTATGTAACCTGCAAAGTAAAAGTCTAAAAACAGCAAGAAACAGATTTTTGCACAAAAACACTTCACAATCAACCAACGGATACTTACTCAAAGCACATTTTCTGTAGGTTATTGCTGTAAAACGTATAAGCTTTGTCAAACAACTCCGGTGACAGCTACAAAAAACATAACAAACTGTCAGTCAAGAGAAAAAAATGAAAGCACTCCATTAAACTCTGATAATTTAGATTTACATTCCATCTGCTGGCCAGCTGGAACTCGAGGGTACACACTTGGAAAATGACTTCACCAGTACAAGTACAATGGTACATACAGTCTTTAATACATCAGTTGAAGTGCTCACAACATTAGTCATTTTCCATTACAAATTCATAGGTGATGGTAGAAGCGTTTGCGAAATGCGCCATTGTCGAGAGAAATGACACAACTGAACTGGTGCTTATCGGCTCATCTGTTTACAGACCATCCACGAACACCCTTGGATGACTGCCGATTAAGAACTCGGATAGCAGACTCCAAGCATTGGCTTCTGGTAAGAGAATATGGCAGCGAAAAACGGTTAAAAAAACAGTTCCTATCATAGCGTTGCTACCTCTAGCCCTTTTAGAATGTGAGGACCCTGAAATTACAACAATAAAGTGCGCGCAACGTAATAAATGACAGGGACACCTTTTGTGGATAAACTATGCCGCAAGTTTATTGGTTACACACAGGTTGGGTTCCCTTACAGGCGATCCAGGTGTCGACGAGGAGTTCCTTGAACGGCCGACACCCATCCTGAGGAAGCTAGAGCTGTCCTGCTGGTGTTTTCCACACCAACTCAGTCAGATTATTTACAGCGCGTTCCTTACAGTAGGTTGCCACCCGACTCTTTACTTTGTGTCATGCTCCTGACAAGTCAGAGCGAGACCCCTGCCAGTCTCCAAAGTTGCTCAGGATTTCAACTGTCCCTTGAGGGATTAAGGAGCACGGTTGCGTCATCCCAGGCCCCGCCGTAATGACTCCCAGTGACCTGAGGAAATTGCTTTTTGGCTCCAAGATCCACTATCTGGAGGCATTCTAGTTGTTTGAAGCTTTAGGATCGCCCTGTAACTCCGCCTTGCGATGATACATACATGTCTGTAAAAGAACGTATTTAGTGTACAATTGCATATATACACATTTATGTCAAGATTTCTCTCCTATTCCTGTGAAATGCTGGGAGGGTGGGTGGAAAACACTGACCGCCAAAGAGGCCCTGCACTGGGAGGTGACTCCTTATGAGCCCTCCTGATCCACTTCTCCCTCCTGACACCCTGAGGCCAGAAACTAAGGGGGCTTGACCCACCTTCCCCTCCTACGGTGGCCCGATGGGCTTGTCTACCCTTGCAGCAGGGGAGCAACATTAGGATGCTGTCCCCCTATGTTGCCCTGCGTGCAACGTGGTCAGCTGCATTTACTTGATGAACAACAAACTCACTGGGCAGGTCCTCCACTCATTATTATTGCAATGACCTCACCAAAACGGTAAGAATTTAATTAAGGAGATTTGTAATCTGGTGCATTGTCAAGAGACCGAGGAGTTAGATTTACTCAAGGAAACTGCAACATCAAATCTTTGAAAGGCTTCGAGCTGAGTCCTAGCTTTGAAATCTCTTCCCAATATGAAGAGGGACACACCAAGAAACATTTGGGTGTTGAATCAACGCAAGGTCACCCCCTTGTTCTGGGATCCTTACATGGTTAAACTTACATTTTTGCAACATTTAAGCATTCCTCAAAAATAAGCGATAAGGCTGATCTTTTAGTTGCATGAATGAAAGGTACAAGAATGAGCAGCACTTATTAATATGCAGGAAATGCTTTCGAGGTTCTTTGTTAGAGCTTCACAAGGTAAGTAGAAATGTTCTATCCTCCTCGCTCTACCAATCCAAACATGCCCCTGAAAGGATGGTGTGGAAGGACCTGCCAGGTGAAGAGATTTTACACCAACGAATACTAAGTGTGGCATCAGTCATAATCCACAAATAAAAGCTCTGTGAAGTTATTCACAAAAGCACAAGCTGTTAAAACGAGCCTGCTGTCACAGGCTTCATTTAAGGGTGTTGCTACATTACTGAAGTCAACTCAGCCATCCAAATGGATAATGTTTCATTTGAGGTAACTTCCTCAGAGCCGCTACTACCAAAATCCTGAAGAATTGCACTGTAATCTAACATTACATAATGTTCCAAGGTTTACCTATAGCACAGGCAATTGGATCTGTTACAATTTAACTTATGTGTCTGCGTTGCAGGTTTGCCCATAGAGGCTGACGAGAGGGGGTATCCTTGGACAGACCATGCCCATCAAAAATGAGTGGCGCTGTTTTCGATGTTAGATCTTCCATTTCGTTGAGTTCCATAAAAGAAGGTGGGTGTGAAGCAGGGGATTGAGACTTGCCACAAAATCTGGTTGAAGATAAAGATTTTTGGGGTTGTTTCTAGAATATATTGCAGTTGGGGTGCGGATCATTTAAGCCTTGCCTAATCTTTGTCAGAATCTTACAGGGCGAGCAGATAGGGTTGGTAATGAAGAGGGTGTTGTGAGGGAGGAAAGGATGGAAGACAGGGTAGAGCTCAGGTGGGTTGAGGTGGGAAGGTGTGTAGGGGAAGGGAAGATGTGAGCAGATCACATAAGGAGGAAGAAGGTGTCTGCTTGGGTATTGGTAGATCCTAAGCTTTATGAGGTAATATAGCACTTTCCAAGGAGTTTTGGGAGTATCTGTGTGAACGGGTATGTGCAATTTAAGAATCTAATTACATTACTGAGAAGTTTTAAGACATTCTATGGCAGACTGTTGAGTTTAAGATCTGCAATTCCCATAATAAGCGTGAAAATGTGTTGTCTAGAACAAATAATGTAGAGAACTATCTCTGAAGTTGTGATAGGTTTATGTGATGTTGGTTTGGTTGCTCCTTCTTTTTGGATAGTCACTGTTGTAGACTGATTAAAAGACAGATCTGGTAATTTCTGGTCTTTTCCAGGTGAATACTGTTATAAACTCTTGCTTGCCAATCACACGTTCTTTGAGCCTATTGCCAAGGAACAATATAACAAATGGTGTGATCAGTGGAGAAAAGAGATCTGAGAAAGAGGTGGTGTAGGAAAGTGACCTTTCTGCATGGCTACCCCCAACTTTTTGCCTGACACATGATGCATTTTGACTTGGTGTGTCCTGGGTCCCGGTCACTCAGATTCCCAGGGAATGTGTTCTTTACCAAAGCTGTACCTTTGTGCCAATACTTGGCACATCTCTGGCCACAGCTAAGCCCCTTGAAAAAAGGTACCATAGGTACCAAGGGCACTGTGACCAGGGAAGGCCTCTAAGGACTGCAGCATCTATTGTACCACCCTAAGAGGCCCTGTACCTTAACACCCACACACTGCCATTGCAGGTTGCGTGTTTTGGTGCAAAGAAAAGTGAAGAGTCGACATGGCACACATCCCTGTGTGCCATGCCTGCAACCCACTGTCTGGGGCCTAGGTAAGTTACCCCTCTAGCCGGGTGCACTAGCCCCCAGGTAATGGTACAGTGGCTATCACTCATTCTCACTCAGTCAGTCTTAATCATTCTCATTCATTCTGATTTTTTTATCACACTGATAGTGAATAAAAGATTAGTATTCACTATTTGTATTAGCACGAAAAGACCAGAAGACAAAAAGTGAGGCACTCCTACACCCAAGGGAAGTCAGAGGGTTGTGTATCAGTTGTTTAATGGGGCATTGGGAAAGGAGGTTGCTCCCCGTGTAGCAATATGTTGGTCTGTCTTTTAAGAGGGTGATGACGTTGAGAAGGTTAAGGAGACTTCACAATATTCAGGAGGGTGGTGAGAGGGGTTGCAGGTGAGAATGAAGAAGTTGTAAGAGGGTAGTGTTGGGGTGATAAGGCAAGAATGAGGCGGGTTGTAGTAAGGGCTTGTGCACAGAGACAGGTGGGTGATGATGTGGATAGTTGAAAATAAAGGACAATGGTAAAGGATTGGAAAGGGTGAAGCAGATAAAGATGGGGAGAGGGAGAGGGTAAGAGCAGGGGGAGTGCAATTTTAGGGGAAGGGGTTAAGAGGTTATAGCGGTGGAGAATGATGGAAGATGGGAAAGAAGTAAGTAGAGTTGAGGGGGCTGGGAGGAAGGAAGTGGGGTGTTCAGTATGTTGGATAAAAAAGGTTAAATGGAGGTGAAGCGGTACCCATATGTAAGTGGAATTTAAAGAATTTGAGTAGGGCCTAAGCAGACATCAGTGTGACGTCAGGAGTGATTAAGATGGAGAAGGAAAGCAAAGGTTTATAAAGGTTGGGAACCTTGTAGGGTGAGCAGAAAGGGTAGGGAAAAAAGAGGGTGTTGCGAGGGAGGAAAGGATGGAAGACAGGGTAGATTTCAAGTGGCTTGAGGTGGGAAGGTGTGTAGGGGAAGGGAAGATGTGAGCAGGTAGGAGAAGGAGGAAGAAGGTGTAGGAGGTGAGTAACGAAGGCTAAGAGTAGAGATCTATGCATGATGAGGAGAGGTAGACGAAAGTGTGTTTTTTTAATTTTTTTAAATATGTTTATTGATTTTCCAAACAAAGGGAAGATAAGAGCAAGGACGATCAAATAATGCTACAATATGCAACAAAGCGTAGGTACATGAAAGGCAACGAAAGTGTGTTGTGAGTGCGAAAATGATAAAGGGAGAACAGGTAGTGAGGGGAGGGGAGATTGGGCAGGAGAGGGTCGAATAAAAAGAAAGGATTTTGATATATTGGAAGTGCAATTAAATGGGGAAGTAACAGGGTCATTTATAACAGTAGGTGGGCACTAAAGCAGCGAATTGGAGAGGATTCTAGTTGGAGGGGTGAGGGTAGATGGTACAAGTGAAATGGCCACCAGAGTAGACGAGGGGTAGATGTAGGACTGTTGTAGGTCCTTTGAAGGTTGGTGTTGGTAAATGTGAAAATATTGAGAACTTTGTTTATATCTTGTACCTATGTACATATATGAGTGTAATCCTACAGGGGTCAGTGGGAGGTGTGCAAGGGTAGAAAAAAAGTGTGGTAAGGATGAGCTGCTATGTATATTGTATGGAGTCATGGGTGCTGAAGTGTGATGTAAATGTGTTTGTAAATGTTACTTAAACACTTGTGTATTACGTCTGATTGCATGAGGGTATATTTGTGTACATTGCAAACATGTGTTTGGTAAGGTACATAAGTATTCAAGCAATGTGAAAAGTGAGGAACATTAGGTATATATTGAGAAATAGGTGACCATTGTGATTATTGGGCTCAGGTGGAGAGCTATTGACAGGACGTTACGTAGGGGGTTTAAGGAGCTAGTTTAGAAACCTTTTCTGAAAGTCAAATGGCCCTGTTCTGGGCGCTGTATAGATAGTAGGGAGTTCTTAAGAATGAGAAGGGGAGTCTCCTATTAATTTTTTTCTAGGAGCTATCTTGATATTTAAGAGGGAGTTGACAGACTGCAGAGAGTGAGTCAGCTGATATTAAGGAAGTTTGGCTGGGAGGAATTCTGGGTCCATGCTGAAGAAAACTGTGTGTGTGTGACCTTCAAGCGATGATGACTGCCAGACAGTGTAGCATGCATAATCATGGATATGTGTGCTCACTGGTGCTGATGTGTAGCAGTAGTCTGGTTACTCGGTTATTGATCCTTAAACATTTCCTAGTGAGGTATTCTGGAGAGCCAAATAACCGGGCACATTCGCAGTCAAAACATGTGGGGATTAGCATAACTAGATCCTTTATCTTTTGGGGGGGGAGCGGTAGGTATCAGAGTCAGTGGTCATTCCTATGATTTTCAAGAGTCTGACTGATAGTGGGCATGGGCCCATATTATTTGGGGCATTGGTTAGGTCACTACAGACCAGGAAAATAATTTTGTCCACAGCAAGTGAAGAGGTGATTTCTGATCATCCAGCACTTAGTCTCCTGGAGGCCGTTTTAGAATAGGTGATTACCAAGACAATGTGGCTTTGGACACACCAAGATGATGTGTGTGTAATTGGTATAGCTATGGGAAAACATGTCAAAGGAGTGAACTAAGGAGATGAGTGGTTTCACAAATCCACTAAACAGTGGTGGGAAGAGTGTGGAGCTCTTAGGAATCCTCTAGGCATTGAGCTTCTTTCAGAGTGGTAGGGGGACATGTGTACACTTTAAGTTCTGTACAAAATGAAGGAGTAGAACCAAGTAAACATGAAGCCCTCCCTTCCTAGTTTCTGGTAAGTGGGGTATAAATGTTCAGTGTGTGAAAGTCTGCTAATCTGTTCAACAGGATAAGAATTGCTCTGTCTTTTTCTCAGTCATCGCTTGTTCGAAATGTACTGTCTATTTTGTCTTATGCTTATCTTCCTTACCTCAATCTTTGCCTTTCCCTCTTGCCTTCCTACTCCCTCAGTTGCTCTCTTACTCCCTCAGTTTTTCTCTCTTTGCATTTAAGTCTACCGCTGGATTCCTTTCCTGGTTTATTTTTATTTCACATAGTTCGCAGATTGTCTTCTTTTTTTTTTCTATACGTTTCACAGTATAATTGAGAGTACTGTCATGGAATGTTAAGGAATTTATAAATCCATCAAACGGCAGAGAATGTTTTTCACCTGCTGATTTCGGACATTGTTCTTTTACAGGAACCCATCTCATAAAAAATGAAGCTCTAAAACTCAAAATAAGTTGGATGGGTTCGGTACTTGTATCCCTGTCAGTTAATAAGAAAAATGGAGTTGTCATTCTTTGTAACAGAAACCTTGACCGTACTCTATTATCACATTCATCAGATAATGAGTGTAGATGCATTGTGATCCGCTTTCTTATCAGTACAATTCCAAAAACGGTATTAAATGTTAATACTCCTACTAATGTTGACTAACTTTTGGCCTGCTGTTCAATTTGATGAATCTTATATTATTTTTGGGGCGATAGTAACCAGAATTTAGACCCATTACTAGAAAGGCAATCGTCTGTGAGATTTGTATCAAGCAAGCTGCATGAACAATTCTGTTCTACAATCTCACAAGGAGCCTTACTAGACTCCTGGAGGCTATATCACACTACCTCTAAAGACTATACATTTTATTCTCCTGCACATGGTCGACTCCTGATACTTGATTATATTTTTTTTAGTAAACCTCTATCACAATGCCTCACTTCTACCACTATCGGTCCTATGGTTCTTTGAGACCATGCCCATTGATATCTAATTTGGAGTTGATCCCCCTACTAACTGCTCTAAGAGGTGGAGATTTAATAAGTCTCTTCTGTAAGATATCCATTTCTCTTCTTCCTTTCTTTCATTTCTTTCAGAATTGTTTTAGGTTAATGATACTTCTGAAGTATCCCCACATGTCTTATGGGAAACCTAAGGCAACGGCTAGAGGGGTTATCATAGATTATGTTTCCAGAAAAAGAAAGACACAGGATAAAGAGCACAAAGAATTGATTTCCTCCATCAAAAATATAGAACCCCAATGTCACGCCTATAGTCTGAAGATATCCTTAAACAATTATTATCTGCCAAATTCAAGTTTAATAAGCTACCTATGGCCCAATCTTCTTTTATTTTGCTTAAGAGCAGTACTAGATTTTAAGGGGGAAACAACAAGGTATGGAAGCTCTTGGCTAACTACCTTAAGGTAAAGAAACAAAACTCTCAAATTGACTCTACATGTACTTTATACAAAGATGCTGATATTTTGCAAGAATGTAAGGAATTTTATTGTGCTCTTTATTTACCAGAGCTCATGCCTCAGAAGTCATCCATTACTTCTTATGTGCATTCCACCCCTGTAGGATGCTGGTTATTTATATAGTGTACCAAATATAGGGGTACATCATGCAACAACTCCTGACTACACTTATTTGTTTACAGGTGTTTACTTTAATCCTCCCAAGTGCTCTTCTAGGGATAGTGTGGGCAAGCAGTTTAGATATATCAGAGGGGAGTTTTGAGCATTTGTTGAAGACACAGAGTCAATAAATGAGACACACATCCAAAAGAAATCAGAGACCAATTTAGAAAAATAAAACAATATTTTATATAATTTTAGGCACCAAGATGTTCGGGATCAGCTAAGTACTCTCGGCATTATAGATTTTTACAGGTAAACCAGTAGAAAATCACAACTGTCAGATTTGAGGCATGAGACGTGGTAAAGTTATCCTATGGGAGGAAAAGACTTGTCTGCACAGGTATACTGGCAAACAGTTGTAGAAGGTATCCTTTAGGGTTTAAGGTGCTTAGGGCCCAGGGTCGAAGAAACCAACAGCAGTTCGGGTCACACAGTCCTGGAGTGTCCCGGTGCAGAGCTGCTGGTCATGTTGGCAGCCTCGAGAGTTACGTGTTAAAGTTTAAAGGGACCCAACGGCCAAGGGCACGCAGGCAGAAGTCGTGTACTCAGGCTGTGAGGCTTGGGTGCAGAAGTATTGGCTGGCTGGCCACTCAGCGTTGGAGGCCCTCACGGTTCTTGGGATACCTGCAGAGCAGAGAAAAGAAACACAGCAGAGACACTCTCGGTGTGTAGCTCATCTCTCCATAAGTCTCTCGACTTGCAGGTACGTTTTTGCCGTGGTGGTGTTCAGATTGAACACAACAAGCTATGGTTGCAGAAAATGCTTCACTGCACAGGGTATTGGTGCTGGGCGGCTCCTGGGAGTCCTGGTGTCTCCAAATTTGGCAGGGAGACAGATCGGACCACCTGGAGAACAAAGTTCTCTTTCTGGAGTGCTGCTTGTTCAGTTAGCCCAATGTCCAGCAACATGGGGGGCTGGAAAGATGCTTGTCGATGCCTGCAGATGCAGGGAGATGGCTACTCCCCCTCAAGGGAGATGCTGCTTGGTTGGCAAAATAATGGACAGTCCTCCAAGGGTTGGAGAGGCTGTTAAGGGGCAGGACGAGTTGTTTCTTGCAATTGTCAGGAGAGCAGCAGACAGGCAGGGTTTGGCGCCAGTTTCGGTGCTGGTCCACAGTTCTTGCCTTGTTGGCTCTTCTTTGTCCTTCTTCCGTTCTCAGGTAGATGAATCAAAGTTCCTGCTGTCAGGGGGCTATTTAACTACTGAATCTAAGGGCATTAAGGGGAGTGTAAGGTAGTAGACAATGGGCTACATATCCCTAGGGTGACTACAACCCCTAAATGACCATTTCCTGGAGAGAGTGAGCATAAACTTGACCCACAGCTCCTAATTTCACCAAATACAAGATGGTGAAACCCTTCGAGTGTCCACTACAGGTGGTCCACCTTAGGAAAATGCCTAGCCTGATCGTGAGACACACCTACTGACTAGCTAATTTTCCTGCCTGCTCTGGTGCCAAATGGCCCCAGGGCAGGTAGTGGCAGTTCACAGGTCTGGGGGAAGCCGGGGTAGCATAGCCAAGGCAACAGAGGCTTTGAAACCTATGGCCTTGATATACTAAAACACTAGCCATCGTTCTGGAGGTGGTGTGAACACCTTCTTCCGGAGCAGGCATTGCTTCTGACCTCAGAGAGCGCAGGCTCTCACCTGCAGCGGGTCCGAAACTGGGCTGTGGTGGCAGGCTGGGCTATACCAGTCAGCCAGCAGAATAGAAGACTAGTAGGTTTCAGGGGGCACCTCTACGGTGCTCTTTGGGTGTATGTCTTCATAACTCTGATACTGGCATCAGTACAGATTTATCACAACAAGGTGTTGGATAACAAGCACCATAGGCTTTAGTAAAGCCATCATGTAACTAGGTAACTCGTAATGACCAGTGTCCAGTACATGTCTTTAAGATGGCTTCCCTGACCACTTGCAATATCTAGTATTTGACCTAGGCATCACAGGGGCATAACTGCTCATGCAGTTAAGTCCTCACATGAAATATAATGCTCCCTGCCTTAGGGCTCTTAAGGACTGCTGTAGGGGTGAATTACATATAGTACATGTAGTGCATGGGCAAATAGAGAGTGTGCAATGTCGTGTTTTCAGAAGGTCTTGCGCCCTTTCACACGTCCTGCAGTGGCAGCCTGCATGTCGTTTTTGTGTGGGTCCCTTAGGGTGACATATTACATGCGGCAG
Organism: Triturus cristatus; assembly: GCF_964204655.1. NCBI lineage: Eukaryota > Metazoa > Chordata > Amphibia > Caudata > Salamandridae > Triturus > Triturus cristatus. The sequence goes on from NC_140585.1 coordinate 1,044,207,172, forward strand.
CCCTTAGGTACCCTCTTTAGTATCTATGTCCTAGGTACCAGGGATGCCATTTACTAGGGAGGACAGCTGCAAAAAAAAGTCCAACTTCCTACAACCCCAACACTAGAAATTAATCAAATTTATTTCTCCGCTTTGTACACTGACATCTCCTTGCAAGAAGTATTGAATGCACTCTCTTCTTAAAAAGGGTAAGTCCCCAGTTACAGATGGATTTACAATTGATTTTGTTACTCATTTTCTCATGCATTACTACCAAAATGCTATGGGTTTTTCGTTATTTTTCCACTTCTGGCCTTACAAATAAGTACATTTCAAGAAGCTACCATCTGCCTTATTCCAAAAGAGGTGAAGGACCACAAACTCTAAGAATTATCGTCCCATTTCTCTGGTAAATGTTGATTACAAGAGTTTTGCAAAAGTATTCGTTTTACAACTTGATCCTCTGCGATTACATTTGATCAGTACAGAACAGGCAGGATTTGTAAAAGGACAATTAACTTCTGACAAAGCACATTTATCCTTTAATGTGCTGAGTAAGGCTTCATCTGTAAATCTCCTTTGGCAGCAATAACAATCGATGCCAAGAAGGCCTTAGATAGAATTAACTGAAATTTCTTGCTTCATTCCCTCAGAGGACGTGGTTTTTGTCGTCATTTCATATAGTTGATTTCTTTATTGTACGCTTCCCCTAGAGCCTCAGTACTGGTTAATAGACAAACCTCTGCATACTTTATGGAATTCGTCAAGGTTGCCCTTTATTGCCACTATGACTTATTTTGGCGCTGGAGCCTTTTCTTTCTCGTATTCACTATAATTCATCAATTTCGGGTTTCTCCTATGGGGATAAGCAAGTAAAACTGCTTATGCGGATTACATACATTTCTTTATTTCAACTCCTGATAGTACTATATCTGCTCTTCTCACTGAAATATTATCTTTCTCAGCAGTCTCTGGATATAAATGAAACCTGACAAGTCTGAGATTCTTCCACTCAACACGTATTACCTTCATTCTTCCTTTAAGATAGACTGGGCTCTTTGCACCTCTTCTAAGATCAAATACGTAGGTATATGGTTCACCAATGATAGTTCTCAAACGCTGTGTATTAATCTCAAAGAAAGCTTAAATAAAATAGAAACTTTATGTCAATCATGTAACCTCTCGTTTTTAACCTGGTGGGGTCACTTAGACTTAATCAAAATTATGATTTCCCCGATCTTATTATTTATGTCGTCCATGATACCAGTCCATATTCCTAATCAGTTTAAAAAAAAAATTGTACTCAAGTCAAACCATCTTTATTCTGCATGTTTGCCATAAAAGTATAAAACATGGTGTAGTCAGGCAAGATGGCCGAGTAGACGTGTTTTACCTCGGCTCCCGGTCCACGCCAAAATCCCGGAGCAGCAAGGCCATCAATCCCGCCCATATCGGCCTGACGCGACCTTCCACAGTTCGGTGACACAGTGGCAAACGGGTGGAGGGGTTAGAGCAAGTCCTCTCTGCTTGGGGGAGTTACGTTTGCGGTCGGAAGCAGAGGAAGGAGCCCCGCAACATGGCGGCCGTAACGGGGGAGTGACAAAACAGCCCTGGAGGTTGTACGGCTCCCCTGAGGCTCCCAGCAGAGAACACCAGGGCTCACCCCAGCTCCCGACCTCGGCAATCCTCTAAGGAGAGACGTGGCTCTCCAGATAGAATTGGACCGAGAGGCACCCCCCCAGCTGCAGAGGTCACAAGATGGCGGCAGCCATCTACGAAGGACCGGAGATTACACGCTAGCTGTATCAGCTATTGGGAGACCCACCGCTTCATAGCGGAGCCAGCGCTAGGATTCTATCTGCAGGAGCGACGGAGTTTCTGCCAGGGCTGGAGGCATTTAACACCAGCCCACGGGAGAATGGAGGCGAAGTGCCCGGCGGCACCAGATGATAAGAGCAGCTTCCTGCATTGCTGGTGAGTGAGGTGTGGTAAATAAAATCTTCTTTACCGGACTGAATTTCATACGGAATCTTAAGATAAAGTAAAAATAGCTCAAAATAACAAGAGGCAGAATCCGTGGTATAAGAGGTTTTCTAAATGGGCTTTATTCCATTCAAAATGGCCGACTCGAGTCGCGGCCTTCAGGTTCCGTCACCACGAGGGTTCAGGAAGTGAAGTACAATAATTTATTGACAGACATGCATTTTTATAATAAGTACATTACAATGAAACGAATGTAGAAGGCGTAACATTTGATAAGAAAAGTGACAAAACAGGTACGTAATCGAAACTAGGCGTAATAAGGAATAAAAGAAACATGATTGGTTAGGATTATCAGACATAGGTGGATCTATAAGATAATACTTGGCATAGATGCGCGCGCAGCAGCATGACGTGTGATTGACGTGCAACTAGGGGGTGAAGGGGACTTGACATTTAGCTCTACATGTGGAGACGAGAAGTCTGGGGGGTCAAGTCAACCTAATCCCAAATCATATCTAACATCCTATGTTTAAAGAACTATGTTATCCACAAGGAAGGACTCTCGGACAGAATCTAGTCTATACTGACTGTGTGCGTGCACAAACGCCTAAGTGTCTATATGAGATGCGAGGGGCAGAAAACTTTCCATGGCAGCAGGGCTATGAATCACTTGCAGGAGGACGGAAAGGCTGAGTCCTTTGCTTGTGAGCTAAAGGAAATGTTTACCTAAATCACTAGACAGGAATGCATCGGCTGAAGAGCAAAATAGATAATTCGAAGGTGAAATACAGCTTCTTGGCAGGCAGGCGAAAACTGGCCGAGGCAGGCACCGTTAGCTGCACAGGGAGTAGGGCAAAGTTCATGGATACAGATGCGAGCTCAAGCTGAAGCTGTCAAAGACAGAGAGCAGGGAAAGGCTTTGAGGACAGAATCGGGCCTACTTGCCTGAACTGTAAAAATGTAGTAACTTAGCCATATAAAGTCGGTGGCCTTTCATACTTAGGAATCGAATATCCAGCCCATTGATGGCGGATCTGACAGAGAACATGTCGACGGTAGACACACATATGTTTGCGTCTTAGAAACTGGAACTGGAGGGAACATACATGTACTTGTAACATGCATATAGAACCGTTGGGGTCCAAGATAGGGGACATAACTGATCAGGAAAATCCACATTTCCACATTCCCTCCTTGTCCCCTACTTGCCCTTCAAGAGATATCAATCTTCATCATTCCATCGATTTGCTCATGGAGCATCATTTCTTCTTCCTTCTTCTTCCGGCATTTTGAACGAGAACTGTGATATGGAATGCATGATGTGGCACACAGACCACAAATCGCTGGTCCACATTGCAGGCATAAACAACAACTGAAGAGCATAAGAAGGCCAATACCTAGGAAGGATAGAACTCTCCATCCCCAGGCTGATATCACACTCCAAAACCACCCGGACCACGTCCAAGTGCCTGGATTTTCGTGTATCTGGCTTACAATCTTATGAAGGCGTGTTATAGCTTTATATACAGATGGCGAATTTTCTGGTATGAATATGCAGCAGCTGGATCCGATGACCCTGCAAGCTCCGCCCCTATCGGCCAGGATGACGTCAAGGACAAGACGATTCTGGAGAACAACAATTCTCATCACTGATTGTTCCTCTGTCAGATTGCCTAGGGCGGCTATAGTCTCATTTACTACAGCTTCAAGAGTCTTGGTGAGTCTACGTATCAGCTTACTATTTGATATTGTACCTATATAGGGAAAGATACCTTTATTGAAATCTGCATACTTGTCCCATGCCGTCTCAGTATAATCGACAACTGGGAGATCTCTTCGCTCTCTATTGTGTACTAAATGAACATTTCGATAATAATCAGGGGGAGCTAGAAAAACAGGTGGCAGAAGGAATGCTATGTAACAGGTACCATCCCAATCTAGAGGCAAACGCATATATGCAGTCTGACCACATATAAAGTAAGAATGGCGAGAAGCTCTAAATGAAGATTTACCTTGATCACTATATTCTACTGTAGTAACGCATTGGCTATGGCCCATGTGTATGGAACCAACTTTTCTCACACATAATTCACCCTTAACTGGAAATACTGACATAGTGGGCAGAATTAGTTCAACTTCGGATTTGACATTCAAAATCATAAGATTAGGCGTAAAATTACCTAATTTATACACTTCATTTTCTAAATCAGTTCCTGTTCTACTGGGGTGACCCTCCTTATTAGGGTGACAGACTTTGAATAAAACTAGATTCAGATTTCCCCATATCCAATGTTGTTGATAAACTGCTGTGTCTGGGTCTATGGAATTTAATAAACTAAACCATGCTCCACAGGAGCCATTGTGTGTGAACGGATGTGGAAAGAAAGGCAGAACTCCTTTGTTATTCTGATAGGGAGGGAGTCGGCCACACACCCAACAATTGGTGGCATTACTAGTCTGATGGGAATGATGTAACATACTAATGAATGTGTTATTGCGCAGCGCAAGTCTATAGGACAACTCATGTGGGGGGAATTCACTAAAAGAATGTTCATCAGTTATATTGAAAGCACGTTTAGAAACAGGATAATACATATGCAACAATATACTTGCAGTAACTAAAAAACTCAAGAAAAACAAAATTAATAAAGTCACAATACAGTGGTTACGCAGTAATTTACAATAAGCATGTCGTTTCATTATGATTCTGGACTCTACATGATTCAGACCTAAGGGATACATGTCGGGACAGATTCAACCGCTTCACCTTGGAGAGGACTTAAACAATCAAATCGTCCGACAGTTTAGATCTGGACCTGAGTTTCTGCTTGTAAAGTTCGGTGCTACTGGCCTCAGCCAAAGGTAGCTTTGAGTCAATGGGGGAAGACACACGGGGAGTACTGTTTGTGTCAGGAGGAAGTCCATGAAATTTCTTTATATGGCTGGAATGCACCCAGCCTTTTCTCCCTTCGATCTTCACAGCTGTTCTGGTCGTCAGCAGGACCAACTTAGGACGCCTCCACCTTGGCTCCAGTTGGGTTTTCCGATCAAAATTCCTGACGAGAACATAATCGCCGGGAATTACATCATGAGGTTTCACCTCGGTGTTGTCGGGAAAAGCTGCGACTACCTGTGAACGACAAGATTGTAGTGCAGACATCAAGGAAGCCAGGTAATCTGTCAGCATATTACAATCAACATCAGTTATTTTACGGGGTATAGGCGTCCCCCACATATTCGGTGGTCTACCAAAGATCACCTCATAAGGGGATAGCCCTGTTCGAGAGTGTGCTACCATCCTCATGTAAAATAGCGCAACTGGTAAAGCTACTATCCAGTCCACACCTTTCTCCTGACATATTTTAGACAGTCTGATTTTTAAAAGTTGATTATGTCGTTCCACGAGACCTGCTGCCTCGGGGTGTCGGACACAGTGGAATTTCCACTGATATCCCAACAAAAGTGAGACATGTTTCATTAATTCGGATGAGAAAGGCTGGCCGTTATCTGAATATACAACACGTGGTAAACCGTACCGTGGGAAGAATTCTCGAACTAGCTGCTTGGCAGTAGTCGGGGCAGTGTAATCTGATACGGGATACGCCTCTGTCCAACGGGAGAGAGCGCAGACAACTACGAGAACATATTTGAATCCTCGACAACGTTCCATCTGAATATAATCCATCTGGAGGACTTCAAAAGGATGGTCAGGAGGCTGAAATCCACCCTGCTCTACGGGAACACTCTTTCCTGGATTAAACTGACAACATATCATACAGGTACGAACCTTTTGTTTAGCTGCTGTTCGTAAATGTTTGTTGAACCAAATGTGCTGAATGCTGTCTAGCATAGCCTTCTCTCCTAAATGTGCTGGACTGTGAACTGTAACTATAATGGCTTGAACCATGGAATCAGGGAGAAACCATACAGATTTCTCCTTCGTCATCCATCCTTGATCTGTCTGGATCCCTCCTAGTTCAGTCCACTTCTTTATTTCTTCTGCTGTGGCATGTGTCTGTATATCAATTACGTCAAGTGCGGGATCCTTAATTGTCATACACTGTGTTGGTGTCTGAACTATTGGCTTTGTCATGTCTAATGTGCGATTCTGAGCAGTCTGTTTAGCTGTTCTGTCAGCTAAATCATTGCCTTGAGAAATGATATCAGTAACCTTCGTGTGTGCTTTACATTTCATAATCGATATAGCAGTGGGTAGATGTATTGCGTTTAACAAAGCATGAATGAGGGGTCCGTGCTGAATGTGGGCACCATGGGAAGTTAAATAACCTCTCTCTCGCCACAACACGCCGAAGTCGTGTACAACTCCGAATGCATAACGTGAGTCAGTGTATACATTAACTTTCTTATTTGTGGCTTGAATACAGGCTTGTGTTAGAGCAATAAGTTCTGCTGCTTGGGCGGACAAAGTATCTATACAATTTGTCTCAATAACTTCAGTGTCTGTTGTGACTGCATACGCGGCCACTAAATCTCCTGTACTTGTTCTCATGCACGATCCGTCTACATACAACGTCAGGTCTGGATCTAACAACGGAACGTCTGTCAAATCTTGTCTAGGTTTCGTCTTTATTTCAATGATTTCAACACAATCATGAGCTAGTGGGTCTGTTCCAATTACAGGTAATAGTGTAGCAGGATTCAATGTATTACACCGTCGGATCTCTATGTGTGGTTGAAACAATGTCAATTCATAACCGGTAAGTCTTGCTATGGTCAAGTGTTGTGTTTGTGTTCGGTTCACAAGAACCTCTACTGCATGTGGTACTTGTACTGTCAATGGATGTCCTAATACTATGGCATCGCTTTGTCTGATTGCTAAAGCTGTCGCTGCCACTGATTTCAGACATGCAGGCAAAGCCTGAGCTACGGGATCTAATGTACTGGAAAAATAAGCACATGGCTTGCGTGATCCTGCTTGATCCTGAGTGAGTACTGACAAGGCAGTACCTTCGCGTTCTGTAACAAAGAGTGTAAAATGTTTGCTATAACATGGTGTTGCTAAAACAGGTGCTTGACATAAAGCTTTCTTTAAGCTTTCAAAAGCTTGTGTATGTTCCTGAGTCCAAGGGAGAACAGTCAATGTGGCTGCCTCCTGTGTGGTTAACTGAATGAGTGGTTTTGCTAGAAAAGCGTACTGAGGGATCCACTGCCTACAATATGAAGTGAGGCCTATGAAAGCTCGCACCTCCTTTTGTGTCTGGGGTATTGACATGTTAGCAATTAACTGGATGCGATCTGGTGTAAGCTGCCTTCCCTCCTTGGACAGCGAGTGACCAAGATAAATAACTCGCTGGACACAGAATTGCAGCTTAGAAGGAGACACCTTGTGCCCCTTGTCGGCTAGGAAATGTAAAACTGTCAGAGAAGCTTTTTCACATTCTGGCTCGCTTCTCGCTGTGATCAGCAGATCATCGACATATTGAAGCAGTGCAGTATTGACTGGCATGTGGATACTGTCAAGTTCTCGTTTCAGTGCTTGGCTGTAGATGCTGGGGCTTTCTGTGAATCCTTGGGGAGCGCGTGAGAATTTAAAGCTGCGCCCATTTAAACTGAATCCGAACAAGTATTGGCTTTCCGGATCTATTGGGACGCTGAAAAAGGCATTCTTGAGATCGATTACAGTAAAGAACGTTGCTTCGGAATCAATTGCTGTCAACAATGATGATATATCAGGGACCACAGGGAATTGTGGTACAATGCACTTGTTTAGTTCACGCAAATCAATAACCAATCGGTACACTGGTGGGGCAGTAGGATCAGTTCGTTTAAGAATCGGAATTATCGGTGAATTACATACATTGGAGTCTGTTTCTACAACTACTCCCTGGACAATCAGCTCATCAATGATTTTCAGCAAAGCCACTACAGCATCATGCGGTAACTTGTATTGTCGCATTCGTGGTAGTACCACTCCTGCTTTCAGGGTGACTCGATAGGGTGTAATGTTCATGCAGCCAACATCCGTAGGGCCTTGTGCCCATAGATGTACTGGTAAAGTCTGTAGTCGGGGATCCATGTCTCTAGACACATAGTGACCTTTAAAATCACGTAAAAACAACCTTACTCCTTCCGGAGAACAACATATTATGGCTCCTAGTGCTTTCAGAGTTTTAATTCCTAACAGATTTTCTGGGCATGATTTAGTAAGCAATAAATCTGTAGTTCGTGTCAAAGGTCCTATCGTAAGTGGTAGAGGCTGTGATACTTCATTAACAATAGGTTTTCCCGAAAAACCAAGGGAAACATTTTGAGAGCCTGAGAGGGGTGCCCCTGGAACTTCACTACGTTTTATAGTTGTTCGACTTGCCCCTGTATCGAGTAAGAATTTTCTATCTTGACCTAATAATTCACTATGTACATAAGGTCCTTCTTGATCTACAGGAATCTCGATAAGCGGTAAGTCAACTTCCCTCTCTAGGCTGGTTCATGCGTAACGCTGATACTCAGGGTATTCATACTGTGCAGTCTGATACATTTGTCGTGTTGTGGTTTGTGTGGCAGTAGCAGGCAACGGTGGTGCAGCTGGCACAAACTGTATGGGTTGCTGTGAGGCTGGCATGGACTGTTGCTGAACTGGCATAGACTGTCCATGCTGCATAGTTCCTTGTTCATTCTGATCTTGTCTAACTAATCGTGGTCTCTCCTTTGCAATACCTGTAGCTATATTACGTTTCAGGACTGGACAATCGTGTACATAATGGCCCAGTTGTTTACAGTAATTGCAGCTTCCTTTTACAGGAACTGCAGAATCACCAGAATGTGTCACACCCTTTTTGTGACCATCTGCTGGTACTGTCTGAGAAACTAGCATTTTCATTTTTGTATCCTTCATGCGTCTATGCTCGTGTTCTTGTTCATCCCTAATTCTATTGTGATGATACTGTAACATTTGTAGCATTTGTGACGGAGTGTTACTTTGCCAGGTACTCTCGAATTTCAATATTCTATTCTTTACTGGAGGCAATGCATTTTCCACTAATTTTGTCACAAATAAATGTGGATATGAGTCACTACTTGCTTTTATACCACTATTTATACCAAAACATTTTTCAAATCGAGCATAATAATCGCTTGTGTCTTCATCTTGCTTTTGTTTGCAGGCTGTGATTGCACCCCAATCTTCCTTTTTTGTAGTTAATAAACGTGGCAGTACCTGTACTAGTAAACCTGGTAACAGTTTAACTTTATCCCCGAGCCCTGAACCTGCAGTTCGGCCCCTTTCTTCCTCTGCTAATGCTGTCCAGTCTATCTTTTGGTCACCCACTTCCCATTCTTTTTCTTTCAGTTTTTCATAAATGCCAGCAGGCAAAAGCACCTTTAATATCGTCATAATATCAGGAAAGGTGTACTCTCCCATCAGTAACATGTCTTTAATTTCTCGGTGGAAACCCGCTGGGTCTTTGTCATGACTAGGTACTACTTTCTTCATTTCCAATAATTCCATTTTTGATATGGGTGTGTAAACAAATACACGGTGAAACTCATTGTCTTCGCCTTTTATTGGGTGCACTTCTCGTAGGGGATTTTGTCTATCCATATAGTACGGCGCTCTTTCTCTGCGGGGCAGCGAGAGAGAATCCGGACTTACAAAAAGGACATACTGCTTACGTGACACTAATATCTCTTTAATTAGCTTGTTACTAGAACCTCTCCATCTGTTTGTGAGTAGTTCCGTTAATATATCAGGTAAAGGACCAGGGTCAGCATGTTGGCTCTTATATAATATGAGGAGTTGCTGAATCATATAGATTCCAGCTAAACGTTGTTCATCTGTACTGAGATTAAAAAACGTGTGTGCTACGGTCTCATCACCGTATTTTTCAGGACTGTCAATCCAGTGAACGGCTGATCTGGCTAACTCTTGCTCATCCATGGAATCGAGGAAGTGGTAACCCCTTCGTTCTCGTAATATTTTATCTGCGGCTTGAAACGAATGTTCAGGAGACTTCAGATTTATTATAGGCGTCGGATACGTTCTGCTATTATTTGGGCATACTGAGTGTATGGGATCAGAAAAACATCTAGTATTTTCACAGGATCTTCCTCTGCCTACATAAGCTATGGTCTCTGACTGTCTTGCGGAATTCCCTGATTCGGACATTTCATCTTGCTCAAACTCGTCTGTTCCCAATCTCTCTTCATGAATACGCTCTATTTCTTTACGGATTTTTCGGCACATGGCTATTATACAATTTTGCTTATCGTGTCTCCCTTCTGATATATTCTGACTCCATTTTGTAAGAATAAGCATTGCATTCGGGTCTACCCCCGGGCGGTCTTGATTTCTGATCACACAGTTTATGAGGAAACGTAACAGTTCCCCCTGTATTTCTACTTTCTGGAATTCCATAGCTCTGTTAATACATCCTGGATCTCGTCCTGTTTGAACAAAATGATATATGTTATCTAGATGCGTAGTCATTCCTGGTAACCTTGCTAAATACTCTGCGGCTCGCCTGATACGTAATGATGCTAGGACCATTTCATCCTCTTTACCAACCACCGGGTCATATCTACAATTTACAAGGAGTTCCTTAAGCGTACGTTCACTTACGAATTTAGGTGTACGTGAATGTGCTGACTCTTGAAAGACAAGTTTATTTATTCTAGGTGGTGTAAAGGTAATGCTAGCACCTCCCGTGGCCCCATCTGGGGCGTCGGGTGTGAATGGGTTCGTTGAACGTGACACAGCAACTATGGGTGTCGATACCTCTGTAGAGTCGACTGCGGAGACAGATGCGGAAACAGACGTGCTTGCCGACGCTTGTGTCGGGACTTGCTGTTGCACGGGGACAGATACCTGATCCTGACGTTGAACCCCTACACCAGACGGTCTATGTGGTGCGGCGTTAGCATATTCGGGAGCTGCGTCGTCTAGATATGAGGAAAGAAAAACATCTTCTGCGGTTCTGGGATGCCCTTTTGGATGTACCTTAATTGGAAATAATGGGGTTGGCAAGTCTTTTGGCATTTCTGGAGCAGCCTTAGGTAGTCCTTCGGCTAGAAGGGGATACATACCATTCATAAGAGCATTTCTTTGTCTATTTACTTGTTCTGATTTCACTCGGATACCTTCCTCAATTAATAGACTTTCTTGAGCTTTATTTGAACTTTCTTTACTCCTCTCTTCTTGTCTACGTGCTTTTTCTGTTCGTCTATGAGATTCTTTACGCCATAACTCAACAGCGTCTTTCTGTGACTGTCTGACCTTTCTTTTCCATAACTCTTCCTCCACTTTCATGATGCACTCTGCATCCCAGGTTCCCGCTACGGGCCACCTTTGACTTTCCGGCAATCCCTTGGTATAGTCTACCCATAGATCAAGAAACAATATGGCATCTAAGCCATGCTTATGGTACATAAAATGCCCTGGAGTGTCCCTAGGAGGAATAGGAACTGCTTCTTCAAGCACCCCTTTTCTGGTAGTAATCTGTCTTAACTTCGAGAAGAGCGGCATATTGACAACTGATCTGATACTTACTCTTGAACTCACTTAATACGAAAAACACAATAATGAACAGTGAACAATGAACACTCATTCATACCACAGTATTTGAACACTTTAAACATTAAACATTAAACATTTTAACAACGACCGACAATGATGACAGTCTGCCTAACTAATCACCACGCTGAATTCTTGACAATAACTGCATACTTCGGAATACTTGATATACTGCTAAACAGTACATATACACTGCTAAACAGTGCAGACCGGATTTGTGTACCCAAAACCGTCTTGACCGGCACAACCTATGTGCGCGTCAACACGCCTCCCCGGCGATGGTACTCACCGAGTAGCTCCTTGAAACGGAAGGCCTCAGAGAATGGACAGGACTCGATGACTGCGGACAGCGGACCCTCTGGACATCGGGATTTCGAAATAACTGGTGGGCCTCTGTATACCTCGGATCTTGCTCTCTCAGCTAGGCTCTGGTCGGGATACTTCGCACTTCTCACCGCCTCGTCTGGGTTGATCGCAGCCTCAGTCGCCCCCGCTTGACCGGAGGGAGCTTACAGGAAATCCTGCTGGTACGCGTTTATGGTCCGTCCAGCTGTGGCAGGAGACCGGGCCTGCAACGCACCGCCGGCGCGTGAGATGAGAAAGTGTCCCTATTCGGGCGCCATTATGTGGTAAATAAAATCTTCTTTACCGGACTGAATTTCATACGGAATCTTAAGATAAAGTAAAAATAGCTCAAAATAACAAGAGGCAGAATCCGTGGTATAAGAGGTTTTCTAAATGGGCTTTATTCCATTCAAAATGGCCGACTCGAGTCGCGGCCTTCAGGTTCCGTCACCACGAGGGTTCAGGAAGTGAAGTACAATAATTTATTGACAGACATGCATTTTTATAATAAGTACATTACAATGAAACGAATGTAGAAGGCGTAACATTTGATAAGAAAAGTGACAAAACAGGTACGTAATCGAAACTAGGCGTAATAAGGAATAAAAGAAACATGATTGGTTAGGATTATCAGACATAGGTGGATCTATAAGATAATACTTGGCATAGATGCGCGCGCAGCAGCATGACGTGTGATTGACGTGCAACTAGGGGGTGAAGGGGACTTGACATTTAGCTCTACATGTGGAGACGAGAAGTCTGGGGGGTCAAGTCAACCTAATCCCAAATCATATCTAACATCCTATGTTTAAAGAACTATGTTATCCACAAGGAAGGACTCTCGGACAGAATCTAGTCTATACTGACTGTGTGCGTGCACAAACGCCTAAGTGTCTATATGAGATGCGAGGGGCAGAAAACTTTCCATGGCAGCAGGGCTATGAATCACTTGCAGGAGGACGGAAAGGCTGAGTCCTTTGCTTGTGAGCTAAAGGAAATGTTTACCTAAATCACTAGACAGGAATGCATCGGCTGAAGAGCAAAATAGATAATTCGAAGGTGAAATACAGCTTCTTGGCAGGCAGGCGAAAACTGGCCGAGGCAGGCACCGTTAGCTGCACAGGGAGTAGGGCAAAGTTCATGGATACAGATGCGAGCTCAAGCTGAAGCTGTCAAAGACAGAGAGCAGGGAAAGGCTTTGAGGACAGAATCGGGCCTACTTGCCTGAACTGTAAAAATGTAGTAACTTAGCCATATAAAGTCGGTGGCCTTTCATACTTAGGAATCGAATATCCAGCCCATTGATGGCGGATCTGACAGAGAACATGTCGACGGTAGACACACATATGTTTGCGTCTTAGAAACTGGAACTGGAGGGAACATACATGTACTTGTAACATGCATATAGAACCGTTGGGGTCCAAGATAGGGGACATAACTGATCAGGAAAATCCACATTTCCACATTCCCTCCTTGTCCCCTACTTGCCCTTCAAGAGATATCAATCTTCATCATTCCATCGATTTGCTCATGGAGCATCATTTCTTCTTCCTTCTTCTTCCGGCATTTTGAACGAGAACTGTGATATGGAATGCATGATGTGGCACACAGACCACAAATCGCTGGTCCACATTGCAGGCATAAACAACAACTGAAGAGCATAAGAAGGCCAATACCTAGGAAGGATAGAACTCTCCATCCCCAGGCTGATATCACACTCCAAAACCACCCGGACCACGTCCAAGTGCCTGGATTTTCGTGTATCTGGCTTACAATCTTATGAAGGCGTGTTATAGCTTTATATACAGATGGCGAATTTTCTGGTATGAATATGCAGCAGCTGGATCCGATGACCCTGCAAGCTCCGCCCCTATCGGCCAGGATGACGTCAAGGACAAGACGATTCTGGAGAACAACAATTCTCATCACTGATTGTTCCTCTGTCAGATTGCCTAGGGCGGCTATAGTCTCATTTACTACAGCTTCAAGAGTCTTGGTGAGTCTACGTATCAGCTTACTATTTGATATTGTACCTATATAGGGAAAGATACCTTTATTGAAATCTGCATACTTGTCCCATGCCGTCTCAGTATAATCGACAACTGGGAGATCTCTTCGCTCTCTATTGTGTACTAAATGAACATTTCGATAATAATCAGGGGGAGCTAGAAAAACAGGTGGCAGAAGGAATGCTATGTAACAGGTACCATCCCAATCTAGAGGCAAACGCATATATGCAGTCTGACCACATATAAAGTAAGAATGGCGAGAAGCTCTAAATGAAGATTTACCTTGATCACTATATTCTACTGTAGTAACGCATTGGCTATGGCCCATGTGTATGGAACCAACTTTTCTCACACATAATTCACCCTTAACTGGAAATACTGACATAGTGGGCAGAATTAGTTCAACTTCGGATTTGACATTCAAAATCATAAGATTAGGCGTAAAATTACCTAATTTATACACTTCATTTTCTAAATCAGTTCCTGTTCTACTGGGGTGACCCTCCTTATTAGGGTGACAGACTTTGAATAAAACTAGATTCAGATTTCCCCATATCCAATGTTGTTGATAAACTGCTGTGTCTGGGTCTATGGAATTTAATAAACTAAACCATGCTCCACAGGAGCCATTGTGTGTGAACGGATGTGGAAAGAAAGGCAGAACTCCTTTGTTATTCTGATAGGGAGGGAGTCGGCCACACACCCAACAATTGGTGGCATTACTAGTCTGATGGGAATGATGTAACATACTAATGAATGTGTTATTGCGCAGCGCAAGTCTATAGGACAACTCATGTGGGGGGAATTCACTAAAAGAATGTTCATCAGTTATATTGAAAGCACGTTTAGAAACAGGATAATACATATGCAACAATATACTTGCAGTAACTAAAAAACTCAAGAAAAACAAAATTAATAAAGTCACAATACAGTGGTTACGCAGTAATTTACAATAAGCATGTCGTTTCATTATGATTCTGGACTCTACATGATTCAGACCTAAGGGATACATGTCGGGACAGATTCAACCGCTTCACCTTGGAGAGGACTTAAACAATCAAATCGTCCGACAGTTTAGATCTGGACCTGAGTTTCTGCTTGTAAAGTTCGGTGCTACTGGCCTCAGCCAAAGGTAGCTTTGAGTCAATGGGGGAAGACACACGGGGAGTACTGTTTGTGTCAGGAGGAAGTCCATGAAATTTCTTTATATGGCTGGAATGCACCCAGCCTTTTCTCCCTTCGATCTTCACAGCTGTTCTGGTCGTCAGCAGGACCAACTTAGGACGCCTCCACCTTGGCTCCAGTTGGGTTTTCCGATCAAAATTCCTGACGAGAACATAATCGCCGGGAATTACATCATGAGGTTTCACCTCGGTGTTGTCGGGAAAAGCTGCGACTACCTGTGAACGACAAGATTGTAGTGCAGACATCAAGGAAGCCAGGTAATCTGTCAGCATATTACAATCAACATCAGTTATTTTACGGGGTATAGGCGTCCCCCACATATTCGGTGGTCTACCAAAGATCACCTCATAAGGGGATAGCCCTGTTCGAGAGTGTGCTACCATCCTCATGTAAAATAGCGCAACTGGTAAAGCTACTATCCAGTCCACACCTTTCTCCTGACATATTTTAGACAGTCTGATTTTTAAAAGTTGATTATGTCGTTCCACGAGACCTGCTGCCTCGGGGTGTCGGACACAGTGGAATTTCCACTGATATCCCAACAAAAGTGAGACATGTTTCATTAATTCGGATGAGAAAGGCTGGCCGTTATCTGAATATACAACACGTGGTAAACCGTACCGTGGGAAGAATTCTCGAACTAGCTGCTTGGCAGTAGTCGGGGCAGTGTAATCTGATACGGGATACGCCTCTGTCCAACGGGAGAGAGCGCAGACAACTACGAGAACATATTTGAATCCTCGACAACGTTCCATCTGAATATAATCCATCTGGAGGACTTCAAAAGGATGGTCAGGAGGCTGAAATCCACCCTGCTCTACGGGAACACTCTTTCCTGGATTAAACTGACAACATATCATACAGGTACGAACCTTTTGTTTAGCTGCTGTTCGTAAATGTTTGTTGAACCAAATGTGCTGAATGCTGTCTAGCATAGCCTTCTCTCCTAAATGTGCTGGACTGTGAACTGTAACTATAATGGCTTGAACCATGGAATCAGGGAGAAACCATACAGATTTCTCCTTCGTCATCCATCCTTGATCTGTCTGGATCCCTCCTAGTTCAGTCCACTTCTTTATTTCTTCTGCTGTGGCATGTGTCTGTATATCAATTACGTCAAGTGCGGGATCCTTAATTGTCATACACTGTGTTGGTGTCTGAACTATTGGCTTTGTCATGTCTAATGTGCGATTCTGAGCAGTCTGTTTAGCTGTTCTGTCAGCTAAATCATTGCCTTGAGAAATGATATCAGTAACCTTCGTGTGTGCTTTACATTTCATAATCGATATAGCAGTGGGTAGATGTATTGCGTTTAACAAAGCATGAATGAGGGGTCCGTGCTGAATGTGGGCACCATGGGAAGTTAAATAACCTCTCTCTCGCCACAACACGCCGAAGTCGTGTACAACTCCGAATGCATAACGTGAGTCAGTGTATACATTAACTTTCTTATTTGTGGCTTGAATACAGGCTTGTGTTAGAGCAATAAGTTCTGCTGCTTGGGCGGACAAAGTATCTATACAATTTGTCTCAATAACTTCAGTGTCTGTTGTGACTGCATACGCGGCCACTAAATCTCCTGTACTTGTTCTCATGCACGATCCGTCTACATACAACGTCAGGTCTGGATCTAACAACGGAACGTCTGTCAAATCTTGTCTAGGTTTCGTCTTTATTTCAATGATTTCAACACAATCATGAGCTAGTGGGTCTGTTCCAATTACAGGTAATAGTGTAGCAGGATTCAATGTATTACACCGTCGGATCTCTATGTGTGGTTGAAACAATGTCAATTCATAACCGGTAAGTCTTGCTATGGTCAAGTGTTGTGTTTGTGTTCGGTTCACAAGAACCTCTACTGCATGTGGTACTTGTACTGTCAATGGATGTCCTAATACTATGGCATCGCTTTGTCTGATTGCTAAAGCTGTCGCTGCCACTGATTTCAGACATGCAGGCAAAGCCTGAGCTACGGGATCTAATGTACTGGAAAAATAAGCACATGGCTTGCGTGATCCTGCTTGATCCTGAGTGAGTACTGACAAGGCAGTACCTTCGCGTTCTGTAACAAAGAGTGTAAAATGTTTGCTATAACATGGTGTTGCTAAAACAGGTGCTTGACATAAAGCTTTCTTTAAGCTTTCAAAAGCTTGTGTATGTTCCTGAGTCCAAGGGAGAACAGTCAATGTGGCTGCCTCCTGTGTGGTTAACTGAATGAGTGGTTTTGCTAGAAAAGCGTACTGAGGGATCCACTGCCTACAATATGAAGTGAGGCCTATGAAAGCTCGCACCTCCTTTTGTGTCTGGGGTATTGACATGTTAGCAATTAACTGGATGCGATCTGGTGTAAGCTGCCTTCCCTCCTTGGACAGCGAGTGACCAAGATAAATAACTCGCTGGACACAGAATTGCAGCTTAGAAGGAGACACCTTGTGCCCCTTGTCGGCTAGGAAATGTAAAACTGTCAGAGAAGCTTTTTCACATTCTGGCTCGCTTCTCGCTGTGATCAGCAGATCATCGACATATTGAAGCAGTGCAGTATTGACTGGCATGTGGATACTGTCAAGTTCTCGTTTCAGTGCTTGGCTGTAGATGCTGGGGCTTTCTGTGAATCCTTGGGGAGCGCGTGAGAATTTAAAGCTGCGCCCATTTAAACTGAATCCGAACAAGTATTGGCTTTCCGGATCTATTGGGACGCTGAAAAAGGCATTCTTGAGATCGATTACAGTAAAGAACGTTGCTTCGGAATCAATTGCTGTCAACAATGATGATATATCAGGGACCACAGGGAATTGTGGTACAATGCACTTGTTTAGTTCACGCAAATCAATAACCAATCGGTACACTGGTGGGGCAGTAGGATCAGTTCGTTTAAGAATCGGAATTATCGGTGAATTACATACATTGGAGTCTGTTTCTACAACTACTCCCTGGACAATCAGCTCATCAATGATTTTCAGCAAAGCCACTACAGCATCATGCGGTAACTTGTATTGTCGCATTCGTGGTAGTACCACTCCTGCTTTCAGGGTGACTCGATAGGGTGTAATGTTCATGCAGCCAACATCCGTAGGGCCTTGTGCCCATAGATGTACTGGTAAAGTCTGTAGTCGGGGATCCATGTCTCTAGACACATAGTGACCTTTAAAATCACGTAAAAACAACCTTACTCCTTCCGGAGAACAACATATTATGGCTCCTAGTGCTTTCAGAGTTTTAATTCCTAACAGATTTTCTGGGCATGATTTAGTAAGCAATAAATCTGTAGTTCGTGTCAAAGGTCCTATCGTAAGTGGTAGAGGCTGTGATACTTCATTAACAATAGGTTTTCCCGAAAAACCAAGGGAAACATTTTGAGAGCCTGAGAGGGGTGCCCCTGGAACTTCACTACGTTTTATAGTTGTTCGACTTGCCCCTGTATCGAGTAAGAATTTTCTATCTTGACCTAATAATTCACTATGTACATAAGGTCCTTCTTGATCTACAGGAATCTCGATAAGCGGTAAGTCAACTTCCCTCTCTAGGCTGGTTCATGCGTAACGCTGATACTCAGGGTATTCATACTGTGCAGTCTGATACATTTGTCGTGTTGTGGTTTGTGTGGCAGTAGCAGGCAACGGTGGTGCAGCTGGCACAAACTGTATGGGTTGCTGTGAGGCTGGCATGGACTGTTGCTGAACTGGCATAGACTGTCCATGCTGCATAGTTCCTTGTTCATTCTGATCTTGTCTAACTAATCGTGGTCTCTCCTTTGCAATACCTGTAGCTATATTACGTTTCAGGACTGGACAATCGTGTACATAATGGCCCAGTTGTTTACAGTAATTGCAGCTTCCTTTTACAGGAACTGCAGAATCACCAGAATGTGTCACACCCTTTTTGTGACCATCTGCTGGTACTGTCTGAGAAACTAGCATTTTCATTTTTGTATCCTTCATGCGTCTATGCTCGTGTTCTTGTTCATCCCTAATTCTATTGTGATGATACTGTAACATTTGTAGCATTTGTGACGGAGTGTTACTTTGCCAGGTACTCTCGAATTTCAATATTCTATTCTTTACTGGAGGCAATGCATTTTCCACTAATTTTGTCACAAATAAATGTGGATATGAGTCACTACTTGCTTTTATACCACTATTTATACCAAAACATTTTTCAAATCGAGCATAATAATCGCTTGTGTCTTCATCTTGCTTTTGTTTGCAGGCTGTGATTGCACCCCAATCTTCCTTTTTTGTAGTTAATAAACGTGGCAGTACCTGTACTAGTAAACCTGGTAACAGTTTAACTTTATCCCCGAGCCCTGAACCTGCAGTTCGGCCCCTTTCTTCCTCTGCTAATGCTGTCCAGTCTATCTTTTGGTCACCCACTTCCCATTCTTTTTCTTTCAGTTTTTCATAAATGCCAGCAGGCAAAAGCACCTTTAATATCGTCATAATATCAGGAAAGGTGTACTCTCCCATCAGTAACATGTCTTTAATTTCTCGGTGGAAACCCGCTGGGTCTTTGTCATGACTAGGTACTACTTTCTTCATTTCCAATAATTCCATTTTTGATATGGGTGTGTAAACAAATACACGGTGAAACTCATTGTCTTCGCCTTTTATTGGGTGCACTTCTCGTAGGGGATTTTGTCTATCCATATAGTACGGCGCTCTTTCTCTGCGGGGCAGCGAGAGAGAATCCGGACTTACAAAAAGGACATACTGCTTACGTGACACTAATATCTCTTTAATTAGCTTGTTACTAGAACCTCTCCATCTGTTTGTGAGTAGTTCCGTTAATATATCAGGTAAAGGACCAGGGTCAGCATGTTGGCTCTTATATAATATGAGGAGTTGCTGAATCATATAGATTCCAGCTAAACGTTGTTCATCTGTACTGAGATTAAAAAACGTGTGTGCTACGGTCTCATCACCGTATTTTTCAGGACTGTCAATCCAGTGAACGGCTGATCTGGCTAACTCTTGCTCATCCATGGAATCGAGGAAGTGGTAACCCCTTCGTTCTCGTTATATTTTATCTGCGGCTTGAAACGAATGTTCAGGAGACTTCAGATTTATTATAGGCGTCGGATACGTTCTGCTATTATTTGGGCATACTGAGTGTATGGGATCAGAAAAACATCTAGTATTTTCACAGGATCTTCCTCTGCCTACATAAGCTATGGTCTCTGACTGTCTTGCGGAATTCCCTGATTCGGACATTTCATCTTGCTCAAACTCGTCTGTTCCCAATCTCTCTTCATGAATACGCTCTATTTCTTTACGGATTTTTCGGCACATGGCTATTATACAATTTTGCTTATCGTGTCTCCCTTCTGATATATTCTGACTCCATTTTGTAAGAATAAGCATTGCATTCGGGTCTACCCCCGGGCGGTCTTGATTTCTGATCACACAGTTTATGAGGAAACGTAACAGTTCCCCCTGTATTTCTACTTTCTGGAATTCCATAGCTCTGTTAATACATCCTGGATCTCGTCCTGTTTGAACAAAATGATATATGTTATCTAGATGCGTAGTCATTCCTGGTAACCTTGCTAAATACTCTGCGGCTCGCCTGATACGTAATGATGCTAGGACCATTTCATCCTCTTTACCAACCACCGGGTCATATCTACAATTTACAAGGAGTTCCTTAAGCGTACGTTCACTTACGAATTTAGGTGTACGTGAATGTGCTGACTCTTGAAAGACAAGTTTATTTATTCTAGGTGGTGTAAAGGTAATGCTAGCACCTCCCGTGGCCCCATCTGGGGCGTCGGGTGTGAATGGGTTCGTTGAACGTGACACAGCAACTATGGGTGTCGATACCTCTGTAGAGTCGACTGCGGAGACAGATGCGGAAACAGACGTGCTTGCCGACGCTTGTGTCGGGACTTGCTGTTGCACGGGGACAGATACCTGATCCTGACGTTGAACCCCTACACCAGACGGTCTATGTGGTGCGGCGTTAGCATATTCGGGAGCTGCGTCGTCTAGATATGAGGAAAGAAAAACATCTTCTGCGGTTCTGGGATGCCCTTTTGGATGTACCTTAATTGGAAATAATGGGGTTGGCAAGTCTTTTGGCATTTCTGGAGCAGCCTTAGGTAGTCCTTCGGCTAGAAGGGGATACATACCATTCATAAGAGCATTTCTTTGTCTATTTACTTGTTCTGATTTCACTCGGATACCTTCCTCAATTAATAGACTTTCTTGAGCTTTATTTGAACTTTCTTTACTCCTCTCTTCTTGTCTACGTGCTTTTTCTGTTCGTCTATGAGATTCTTTACGCCATAACTCAACAGCGTCTTTCTGTGACTGTCTGACCTTTCTTTTCCATAACTCTTCCTCCACTTTCATGATGCACTCTGCATCCCAGGTTCCCGCTACGGGCCACCTTTGACTTTCCGGCAATCCCTTGGTATAGTCTACCCATAGATCAAGAAACAATATGGCATCTAAGCCATGCTTATGGTACATAAAATGCCCTGGAGTGTCCCTAGGAGGAATAGGAACTGCTTCTTCAAGCACCCCTTTTCTGGTAGTAATCTGTCTTAACTTCGAGAAGAGCGGCATATTGACAACTGATCTGATACTTACTCTTGAACTCACTTAATACGAAAAACACAATAATGAACAGTGAACAATGAACACTCATTCATACCACAGTATTTGAACACTTTAAACATTAAACATTAAACATTTTAACAACGACCGACAATGATGACAGTCTGCCTAACTAATCACCACGCTGAATTCTTGACAATAACTGCATACTTCGGAATACTTGATATACTGCTAAACAGTACATATACACTGCTAAACAGTGCAGACCGGATTTGTGTACCCAAAACCGTCTTGACCGGCACAACCTATGTGCGCGTCAACACGCCTCCCCGGCGATGGTACTCACCGAGTAGCTCCTTGAAACGGAAGGCCTCAGAGAATGGACAGGACTCGATGACTGCGGACAGCGGACCCTCTGGACATCGGGATTTCGAAATAACTGGTGGGCCTCTGTATACCTCGGATCTTGCTCTCTCAGCTAGGCTCTGGTCGGGATACTTCGCACTTCTCACCGCCTCGTCTGGGTTGATCGCAGCCTCAGTCGCCCCCGCTTGACCGGAGGGAGCTTACAGGAAATCCTGCTGGTACGCGTTTATGGTCCGTCCAGCTGTGGCAGGAGACCGGGCCTGCAACGCACCGCCGGCGCGTGAGATGAGAAAGTGTCCCTGTTCGGGCGCCATTATGTGGTAAATAAAATCTTCTTTACCGGACTGAATTTCATACGGAATCTTAAGATAAAGTAAAAATAGCTCAAAATAACAAGAGGCAGAATCCGTGGTATAAGAGGTTTTCTAAATGGGCTTTATTCCATTCAAAATGGCCGACTCGAGTCGCGGCCTTCAGGTTCCGTCACCACGAGGGTTCAGGAAGTGAAGTACAATAATTTATTGACAGACATGCATTTTTATAATAAGTACATTACAATGAAACGAATGTAGAAGGCGTAACATTTGATAAGAAAAGTGACAAAACAGGTACGTAATCGAAACTAGGCGTAATAAGGAATAAAAGAAACATGATTGGTTAGGATTATCAGACATAGGTGGATCTATAAGATAATAATTGGCATAGATGCGCGCGCAGCAGCATGACGTGTGATTGACGTGCAACTAGGGGGTGAAGGGGACTTGACATTTAGCTCTACATGTGGAGACGAGAAGTCTGGGGGGTCAAGTCAACCTAATCCCAAATCATATCTAACATCCTATGTTTAAAGAACTATGTTATCCACAAGGAAGGACTCTCGGACAGAATCTAGTCTATACTGACTGTGTGCGTGCACAAACGCCTAAGTGTCTATATGAGATGCGAGGGGCAGAAAACTTTCCATGGCAGCAGGGCTATGAATCACTTGCAGGAGGACGGAAAGGCTGAGTCCTTTGCTTGTGAGCTAAAGGAAATGTTTACCTAAATCACTAGACAGGAATGCATCGGCTGAAGAGCAAAATAGATAATTCGAAGGTGAAATACAGCTTCTTGGCAGGCAGGCGAAAACTGGCCGAGGCAGGCACCGTTAGCTGCACAGGGAGTAGGGCAAAGTTCATGGATACAGATGCGAGCTCAAGCTGAAGCTGTCAAAGACAGAGAGCAGGGAAAGGCTTTGAGGACAGAATCGGGCCTACTTGCCTGAACTGTAAAAATGTAGTAACTTAGCCATATAAAGTCGGTGGCCTTTCATACTTAGGAATCGAATATCCAGCCCATTGATGGCGGATCTGACAGAGAACATGTCGACGGTAGACACACATATGTTTGCGTCTTAGAAACTGGAACTGGAGGGAACATACATGTACTTGTAACATGCATATAGAACCGTTGGGGTCCAAGATAGGGGACATAACTGATCAGGAAAATCCACATTTCCACAGAGGGAGGACGTAACAGAGGCCTTGGGGATCGCATATTGGTGGCAGGGGTGCCCCGGACCTGGAGAGAGCCACCGGCCTGCATGGCTTCTCCCCCAGCGTAGGATCCACCGAGCATGCCTGACCTCAACATGGCCACCAGAGCTACAGCCTCCACATAAGACCAAGAGGGTGACGCTGAGGGTCCCCCCCTCTGGGGACTCTGCCCGTCTACAACGCGCCGAGAAGAGAGAGAGAGGCTATGAGCCCTGCGCCCCAATCGTAGAAGTACCTGCACGCAGAACCCCCTGGGAGCCCCAAGGGGCAGGGAGAAGCAGCCCTGATGCCGATTCCTGTTCAATCCCAATGGAACTAAAGGGCTAAAGGTACGCATTATATTCTAACCACTACCCTGGCGTAGATAGAGAGCTTGAGGGGAACTTCGTGTATGACCAACATCACACCCTCGAATACAGGCAAGCATTGGAAGACACATCTTTGCCACCAAAGAAGACACCTGCTAAGGTCTCTAATTTTTTCCCGCCAGCTGGGAAGCGACAATCATCGGTGCAGGGAGACTCCACCAACACCATGGCACTCACAAGAGAGGACCTGTTAACATCGCTACGAGACTTTAAAACAGAACTATGTGCAGAGCTGAATCAAGACATTAAGGCCTCCATAGAACAGCTCAAATCAGATCTGACTACACGGGTGGCGACGCTCCAGCACGACATGGACTCAGTCGGCATGAGGGTGCCAGATTTGGAGACCCACACTCAGGACCAGGATAAGCGATCCACAGACACCCAGGAGCAACTATAGGATCTGCAGAAGCAATTACACCTCGCACTACTGAAGTCCGAAGACTTGGAGAATAGGGCACGGAGGGAGAATAGAAGGATTCTGGACCTGGAAGAAGGGACAGAAGGGCAAAACCTAGAGGCCTTCCTGGAGGGACTTTTTGTGGGAATTCTGAGCCCGCTGCAGCTTAAAATCAAGCTGGAGAGAGCGCACCAAGTGGGGGTTCTGCCCACGGGAGATCGCCGCAGACCGCGCAATGTCCTCGCAAAATTCCACTCCTTCAAAGTTAAAGGAGCCGTACTCCAAGAGGCTCGGGTGAAGAGTGGCATTGCCTTCCAGGGTTTTCGCTGTACCGTATACCAGGACATAGCCGGGCCACGTTGGCGAGGAGACAACAATTCTGACCTATTACCACAAAACTCCACGAGGAGTGCATCAGGTACCGGTGGACGTACCCCTTCGGACTGAATTTCGAACTCAAGATTTAGATGCGTCATGTAACGGAGTTCGAGGAGGGAATGAGACTACTGGGACTCGATCCTGGAGAAGTGAAGACCGTGCCTGATAAGTCAGGGGGCAAGGAACAAGATGCCCAGAAAAACCGCCTATGGAGCACAAGTTTGAACAGAGGGCATAAATGACTGGAACCATGAGGGAAGCTGTGGCCAGGACTATCGATGACCAGAGACCGCAAAGACCTGTAAAGACGGAGGCAATCTCTGAGACTGTTCTGCCTCTGGATCCTTGGAGTGCTGCCTCACCTACTCAATGAGGATGACCATCGGACTAGGCTTCACAGGCTCTAGCCAGGTAATGAGGAGCGAACTGTCCTGGCATCCTGGGCCACAGGACGGAGGCCTACCAAGTTTTACGGGACATTAGCCGAAGCCCTATTTGATGACGGCGTATACCGATACACTCTAGTACACTGCACGATGGCGAATATTGATGATATCGTCAGAAGCCGGGATGGGCGCGGACGGGAACTCTGGCTGAGTCTCCCACAGACATGCCCAGCAGTGGTTTGTTCCACACCGGCGACGATCCAGACTTCATCTACCATTACTGGTAATTGGTATTGTTAGGGGATGTTATTTTATGTTCTTTAAGGGTGGAAAGGGGTGGTGGGACACAGTGGTGGCTTACAGGACGCAGCAGGTGGACTGGAGCAGTTACTCGCCTAGTATGGCTTATATAGGGGGCCGTCATGTTCTCAAAATGCATGCAGGGGACACAGATAGATGGACGTGGGCAGGGGAGGTTAATTCCCTTTGACAGGATGGTAATTACGATTGCATTATGGAACGTTAGGGGCCTCAATTCCCCGCACAAAAGACAGAAAGTATGGAAATACATCATAGGTCACCATTTTGATATAGTGGCTCTCCAAGAGACTCACCTTCAAAGGGCCGACGAGCTAAGGCTTAAACATAAACAATATCTACTCATTTATAGATCTTCAGCACTTACCAAACACCGGGGGCTGGCTCTCCTCTTCCACTCCTCAATTAAATTTCAACCGCTAGACGTCCGATCGGACAAGGAAGGCAGGATAATCTTAGTAAAGGGCTCCCTACGAGGCACACTATGCACATTTGTGGCCACATACACACCCAACACGGGCCAAGCAAGCTTTCTCACACACCTATTGGACACAGTAGACCACTTTGCGGAAGGTCATATAATACTGCTGGGAGACTTTAATCCCACATGGCAACCGGACGTCGATAGTACTCACCCGCACAGGGCAGACACTGGCTCCTTCACTGCTGACTTACAGCAAAATATGAGTGCCTTGGGTCTTCGCGATGCATGGCGGACCCAACACCCACAGACTAGAGACTACACTTTCTACTCCCATGTACATCACACCTATTCCCGCTTAGATTATATTTTGATAAGTCAAAGACTATTGGGCACGCTTCAGGAAGCTAAGATCTTCCCCCCTCGCTCTCTCGGACCACTGCCTGTTAGCAATCTGTTTACAATGGGGAGCAGCTTCCACCACGATGCCTAAGTGGTACTTCCCGGTCTCCCTCACTTGCGACAGAGTGCTCCGAACTGAACTTAGAGAAGTGATCACAGAATTCTTTAACAACAATAAGCCTGAAGACACTTCCCTGAGCGTTAATTGGGATGCCTTTAACGCAGTCCTGCGGGGGAAATGCATCAAGCTTAACTCCACACTCAATAAACAATGAACGCGGGAGGCCCTGGAGAAGGAACTGGAACAGGCAGAATTAGCACACAAAAACAACCCCTCTAGGGCCACACTGCGCCCCCTCATGGCTCTGCACGGTAAGCTAAAGGCCATCTACAACAATAGGGCAGAATTCACCCTTCTAAAACTCCGACACACTTCTTTTGCGCAGGGGAACAAAATATATCGACACCTCGCGCGGCGACTCCGGGAGAAACGTGAGAGGGAATATATTGGGAGCCTCCGCGGGGGAAATGGTGAGCCGATCCAAAGGGATGGAGATAAAGCTGACTTCTTCTGCGCCTTCTATGAGTCTTTATATTCCGCGGACCCTAAAGACTCATCCCTGCAAGATGACTATCTACGGGCCCTGCAGTTCCCTCGTATTTCACAAGCCGTGAATGACCAACTCGAGGCCCCGTTAACCGCGAAGGAGGTGGGCAAATCCATCATTGCAGCCTTTAAACTACATAAGGCCCCAGGGCCAGATGGCCTCACAGACCACTTTTATAAAACGTTTGCCCCGACCTGATTCCCCATCTCACGAACCTCTTCAACCAGATGGCGGAGCTGGGAGAGGTGACCCCCACGATGGCCGATGCGATCTTTACCGTTATCCCTCAACCTGGCAAAAATGCACAATTATGTGCCTCTTACCGCCCAATAGCCCTCCTCAATTTAGATGCCAAACTCTACTCTACTATCTTGGCGAACCGGATTAAACACTTAATGCCTGATTTAATTCATCCCGATCAGTCTGGTTTTATCCAAGACCGGTAAACACATGATAACATCCGGCGTACTATACATCTTATCGAAAAAGCCACTAAACGTGGTATACCAGTGGTCTTGGTGGGACTTGATACCGAGAAGGCCTTCGATCGGGTGGACTGGGCATTTCTCTTTCGTGTTCTGCAATCTTTTGGCTTTGCTAATAAATGTATCCGCATGATTCAGGCCAATTACGCACACCCACGCTCTCGAGTACAGGTTAACGGAGTGACGTCGACTCCCTTCTCCCTTTCGAGAGGCACACAGCAGGGGTGCCCTCTGTCACCCCTGCTCTTCGCATTAAGTATTGAGCCCTTTGCAATAGCCATTAGAAACAATTTGGCGATACAGGGAATACCCTTCAGGGGAGAGGACCACAAAATTTAGCTCTTTGAGGATAATGTACTTCTCTCACTCGCAGACCCGGCCCGATCCCTTCCAGCACTAGAAATTGAACTGGCCAAGTTCTAAGTAGTAGCCGGCTTTAAGTCCAATCTAGACAAGTCCTATGTTCTTAACCTCACTTTACCAGACGATGAAGCACAGACTCTTCAGGCCTGGACCCCCCTACAATGGACTAGCCACTCTCTTCAGTATTTGGGGATCCAATTAACCCAACGGATGGAGGGGCTTTACAAAGCCAACTTCCCGCGGCCCTTCGACAAATTGAAAAAGACCTTCAACGATAGAAGCCCCTATTCATCTCGTGGCTTGGCCGCATTAATGCCATCAAGATAACACTACTGCCCAAATTATTGTATCTATTTCAAGCCCTACCTATCGATCTAGACGCCACCTTTCTCCCTAAAATTAAATCGTTATTTACACAGTTTATATGGCAACGGGGGCGGGCTCGTTTATCCTTTATTATTCTGCGGCGTCCTAGAGCTAAAGGAGGAGTGGGGTTACCAGATTTTGGGCTATATTACAAAGCTACCCAACTGCGAATTTTGACAGAATGGTTTAAAAAGGAATCAGGGAAACACTGTCTCCATATGGATAGGGGAGTGGCAGGGAGGACAATATGGGACCTAATATGAAAGGCCAAGAAAGACCGCCCCGCGAACGTGTACATTAGTACCCCCACCCGCACCACACTGAGGGTTTGGGATTCCGTGTCAGGGGGCGAGGGATGGACCACGTTCCCCTCTCCGTACACCCCGATCCACTTTAATCCAGTCTTTCCACCAGCTCTCCCTGAGAGCCCATTTGATGCCTGGAGAGAAGGAGGCTGCCTCATGCTCGATCACCTGTTCCACAACCCCGACAGCCTCACTTTCGATAGCTGCAAAAGGGATTTCCACCTGGGACTAGGGGAGCACTTTCATTACCTTCAACTGGGCACTCACCCCTCAAGTATTAGAACAAGCCACAAGGGAGAAAACGGGTTTTGAAAAATACGTTAGAACAGTGGGCTCCATGAGAGGAGTGATCTCTTTCCTCTAGAACTATTTGCTCTCAAACACCCACTCCGCCCAACCGCGTTACATGTCTTTGTGGGAGGGGATATTACAGTGTGATATTCAGGATAAAGAATGGATGGCACTATGGTCCGACGTATCTAGATTCAACCACTCTCTAGAACTTAGAGAAGCACACCTTAAAACGAGGATGGACTGGTACTTAGTTCCCTCCAAACTCAAACGAATGTTCCCAAACACAACTGACCGCTGTTGGAGGGGATGTGGGCTACTGGGGGACTTCCAGCATATCTGGTGGGATTGTCCCACCATTCGCCCTTTATGGGAGGAAATCCTGGCACAAATCAAAACTGTACTGGGGTACCCCATACTGTCCACCATATAGGGAGTCCTCCTGGTTCTTCGGGATCCCTCCCTCGAACATCAGACCAGGGGTGATAAAGCCACTCCATGGACCTGCATAGGCGCAGCGAAGATCACTATCGCAGCAGCCTGGAAGAAGTAGACAGCTCCCTCCCTCTCTGTCCGGCATTCACGACGATGGAAACTCCTCTGCTTGGAACGGATGGTGGATATATTACGCGACGACTACAAGGGGTTCGAATTTAAATGGGGTCCCTTAGTCACCTTCCTTACAAAAGGCCTGCCCCTAGCGGTGTGCCCCCCATCGATCAGAGACATGCACCTATTCCAATTTTAATATCCCACATTATTACCTGCCCGATCACGCAAAGTTCTTACACAAGATCACCACCAACCACCTAGTTAAGGGGGAGGGTTAGGGACAGGAGGGTTCTTAAGTTTAGTAGAGTAGATTATATTTTTTTCCAAGGAGTGCTTTCCCGGTTGGAAGGTCCAATGTAAAATGGTCACGGGCATTGGTTTATGACCACTTACATAGAGGCCTTTATCATGCTGTGCCGGGGACATTATAGGAAACTGTATGACTTACTAGAAACTCTCTGTTAGCAGTTGGGGACAGCAATGTTTACATTATCGCTCTCCGTCTGGCTATCTTGTGATAATGTGCATTGTAGAATAAGATTCGGATATTCCTACTGATGTGACCATACCGATGACTGTATTTACGAAATGCCAATAAACATATGTTTTACAAAATGTGAATAAGATACCGTGGTTGGCTTATGTAAAAGCACATTTTGTTAAATTAGGGCTCCCTGAAATGTTTTCATATCCCTCACTGATTAAGGACGATGCAAAAGATATTGTGAAATCTTGCCACTCAGAGCTTTGTAAGAATGAAAGACTAAGCAAAGTGCTGAGATTGAAGACAGTGGAGGTGTATGTCCCTACAGTCAGTTATGCTGAAATATACTTGTCTTGGTTTGAGAATCTAACCAATACTTTTTATCTAACATCCTTTAGATTAAATCTCATACATTTTAAAGTCACCTTCCCCATTCAAGGAACATGGAAACACGAATTTCTGCTATGCCACTGTAACTATGTTTCAAGCAAAGTACTTACCACTTTACTTTATTTTGCCCCCTATACTCAAGACCCAGAGCTGCGTTTTTAGTACCTTCATTGCGTCAGGCTGGTTTTAAACCATTGTTTTATGTATTGGTTTAATTATTGCGCCCTTCCAACTCAGAGGGATTATCCCAGTCTTTGTTATATAAATAAAGACTTTGGAGAAGAATCCTGACCAATATAAGGGGTTTGACTTAATTACAATTGCAGGCAAGTTATCTGGCCCCGCTGCCTTGGTTTAATTTAAGGAAGTTATCAACTTGATAAATTGGGTAGAAAATGACTCCATAGCCTCCACCCCCACAGTTGGCCAGCCCTTGTTCACCACTGTCTCACTAGGCTTGTGTAGATTACTTTAAAAGTAAAGGCTTTTACGTATTTATTCAATCAGTTGGTGTTATCTCTTTATTATTGTATAACTTGTTTTCCACTGTATTTTTCAAGTTTTTTTTGTCATATACCATTCTCAACTATTACAATGACATTTTTGTCGCACTACTCTTTTCCTAATTTTAATAAAGCCTTTTTAAAACAAACTAAAAAGGATGCTGTATCTTCGTTGGCAATTAATTTTAGCTCATCTCAGTGAATAAAGGGCAGATACAGTTCCTCCTCATTGGTCTAAATCCTACCTGGAAGGTTCTATGCATCAGTGGCATTCGAGGCGACTTGGGGGTTAGCTGAATACATGACATTCTAGGATTTGCGCTGGGAAAAGGAATGTTTGCTATTAGCCTTAGCTGGTGAAATTAGCCAGGCCTGAGGAGATTATGGTGGATTTTGTCTGTGCTTCTTTGAATTAAACAAGGACTATACCCTTCTGAAGAGACATAATAAAAGGGAGATGAATAAATGAGATAAAGAAGATAGGGCCAAGGTACATTTAAATATTGTTTATTGGCAGGGATCAAAGGGGAGTCAGTCACTTTGCTAGAATGAATTATCTTAGTTAGGGATGTTTTATATGGTGTGGTACCAGTATATCATTGGCCGAATATTGTCTGACAAATATTCTGTCCTAAATATTGCCTTCATAAATATTGCCCCATTGCGATTAGTGCGACCGTGGGAGCCAGACAGGAAATACATAGGTCCCTAGTAGAGGTGGAAGAGAGAATGGGCAGGCTGGAGCAAGAAGCAATAACCAAAGACAACCAAAAGGGCCCACTGCAGAAGGCGAGAATCAAGCACGCTGAGCTCTTAGAGTCACTGCGGGTCATAGACTACCAGGCATATACACGACGCGCCCACACTGAAGCAGATAAGGCAGGGACTTTACTCGCCAGATTGGTTCGTGATGCACCTCCTGCGGTGGTTATACACGAAGTTACCACAGGGAACGGAGTCACAGTAAATGGCCAGGCAGATATCAACGCTGCCTTCCGACACTATTACGCCACACAATACGGTGCATCAGATTGCAACGCAAGGGAACAAACGGAGGCTTTTCTATCCAGCTTAACATACCCGAAACTCACGGCGGCAGCCCAGAAAGACCTCACAGGGCCCATTACCAAATCTGAGATCAGAGTCCCCATAAGGGGGCTTCCGCGTAATAAAACCCCTGGTATGGATGGACTCCCAATTGAATTTTACGCCACATACGCAGAATCCCTAATGCCACAATTAGAAGTATTATATAAGACAGCATGGGAGAAGGGCTCTCTACCTCTCACCACAGCCCAAGCGCTAGTTGTATCACTCCCGAAGCCAGGAAGAGACCCCACGGATATGGCTAACTATCGCCCGTTATCATTATTAACCACGGAATATAAAATTTTAAGTAAGGTACTGGCCAACAGGTTATTGCCCTACTTGCCCAAACTGGTTCATATAGACCAAACAGGATTTTTACCAGCACGTAGCACATCACTAAATATTAGGAAACTACACTATTTAATGACAGAAGCCCCGAACCGATACCCTCATGTGGGATGTATTTCCCTAGATCTCAGACAAGCATGCGACTCCATCAATTGGGAGTATATGTTCCAGGCACTGGAGAAATTTGGGATCCCGGAGGGATGTATTGCCTGGCTGTGCCTACTCTATAAAGCCCCCACAGCG
The DNA here is from genome assembly GCF_964204655.1 of Triturus cristatus. NCBI lineage: Eukaryota > Metazoa > Chordata > Amphibia > Caudata > Salamandridae > Triturus > Triturus cristatus. The sequence continues at coordinate 1,044,239,354 of NC_140585.1, forward strand.
CGAGCCCGAACGGGTGGTCACATCTCAGAGGAATACTCCATACATAAAGGAACTAGGCAGGATGCCCTCTGTCGCCCCTCATCTTTATACTGGCACTGGAACCATTAGCTATAAAACTGTGAACAGATTTTACAGACCGGGAATACCGATAGGGAACATATTGCATCTTTTGTCGGCGTACGCCAATGACATTATTATGTACCTACAGGACCTCCGTCTGCCCCTGGCCGCGATATATGAGACATACCGTCACTTTGAAACTTTGTCCGGCTTGGCCATAAACGTTGCAAAATCACACGCTTTCTTCTTCACGGAGCATGCAGACAGTATAGACGTAGAATTTGGAGACACAAGGCTTCAGGTGGCCCCGAGCACATATACGTACCTAGGCATTCAGATTTATAGGACACACGAAGATATGATAGATGGTAATTTGCACAGAGCAATCAGAGCCTTGCGATCCAGTATCACATTCTGGATAGCACTGCCGTTGTCCGTTATGGGGAGAGCAGCCCTGGCCAAAATGGTGGTTTTGTCGAGATTATTGTAATATTTTACTAACTTACCATTAATAGTGCCACAGGCCACGTTTAAAGTGCTGAATACTTTGCTTATAGACCTCATATGGGGCAGGGATAGACGACGTATAAGCCTGAAAAAATTGCAAGTGGGTAATCGCATGGGGGGCCTGGGCGTTCCGGACTTACGTACATACTATTACGCCTGCCAACTACAGTGGCTGTCGTATTGGACGGCTGGACGAAACCTGCAGGAAATAGGATATACGGAAGCGGACATAGACAGCGGGGCATTACACGTCTTATTATTGCCTGGAAGTAGACCCCCGAGGGATCTCCCCCCTTTATTGAGCACTGCGCTCAAATGCTGGAAGGCGGCACTGCAATATACACATGCACCCCCTGCATACGCGGCTAACATCCCACTGTTCGGGATTCCATTGGCGGACGGCAGGCTCAATAAGTGCAAATTGGCACCCTGGTTGGATGCGGGGATTAGCCCAGTGGCAGACTTATTCGGAGACGAGACACTACTCGATCATTACACCTTTGTTAACTAAACCGGGGCCACGACGCATTTATATTTGATACATGCTGCACTGCTTCAATACATAAAAACACATTGGGCTCCACAGAGACGGGAACGCCACACTAATGAGCTGGTCAAGATGGTACATTATATGGGTAGAGGCAGACACCTAATTCGATGGCTCTACACAGGCATCAGCTCCCATACACGGGTCTCCCTGGATGCACTGAGGAATGCATGGACTGAGGACATAGGTAAGGATCTGACAGAAAAGGAATGGTCAACGGTGCTTGAACACCCCAGGAATACTTCAAGAAATGCGAATTTTACATTTATCCAGACGATGGTGCTACACCGAGCTTACCTTACTCCGCATAAACTCGATAGAATGTTCCCCCAGACGCAGCATTCATGCCCAAGAGGTTTATTAGAAGGGGCGGACCAAGTTCACATGCTATGGGCCAGTCCAAAAGTGAAGGGGTACTGGGACACAGTTAGGCGAGTAACTAGAGAAGCGGCACACCATGAAATACAAAATAAGGTAGAGGAATGCATTTTAGGCCTCCATAAACGGTTGTCCAAACATAAGGTGCAATATCGCTTTATAGACCTATCACTCATATTAGCTATCCGAACCATCACCATGCGATGAAAATCACGCAAACCCCCAGCTATATCAAGCTGGCACACAGAAATAATACGGTGGGGCTGCGCTGAAAGCGCCGCACTACGCAGAGAGGAGAGCAGAGGATTACGCAAGACACCAATAGCATTGGAACGGGACGGTATGTTAGAGGCCATGAAATCAACTGATATTGCTCAGGAATGTTATGATCTATGCAATTGAATACAAATAAAGACAACCATACTCCGGAAAAGTACATAGAAAGAGATTTTGTATGTCTTTGCATGCACCTGATACAAACCTGCAATAACTAAAGAGGCTTATTGAATATTTCATAAGCGAGATTGAGACCGGGGGGTTGTTGGTGGGGGGAGTTGGGGACAAGTTTATGAAAATGCTGTTTTTACATATTGGAAAATGGGATTGTTATTGCATCGGAAGGACGGCAGACACTCTCAATGTTGTCAATCATTACGGTTTATACCACCTTCTTAGACGAAATGTGATGTTATCATGCATTTACTAATTGTACTAAGAAAGACCTGTATAAGATGTATAACATGGTACTGAGAGATATAAAACATAAAAATCATTAAAAGTATATTTAAAAAATATATATATATATTGCCCCATTGAAGTTAATAATTGAAAATCAACACCCAAGGGATGATATTTTGTAAATTATATTTCAGACACATAATTGATGCCACATAATTTTTCTCTGAATAATATTGTGACATACAACCATATGAGAAGGGCTTCAAATGTATCAAGATTTGGCAATTGTGATTTCAGGGCGGATGTCCTGAACTTCAGTAGAAAAAAGTGTGTGGCTAGTGGTAATTCAAGATCTGCACAATGATCATCTCGGGTGGAGCCATGGGTCTCAGCATGAGAACCAGGGATTGATGGATGCTTCCGAGAGAAGAGGGACAACCAAATTTCCAAAATCAGATGTTCTAAAAACAGCTCAGCACAATGCTCCTCTACTCTCTCAGGGACCCCAACAATAAATATGTTATTACACCTTTAGCAGCCCTCGGCATCTTAAACCTTAGATGTTAGATATAGGAAAGTGCATGGAAGTTTGGTAACAGCTACCTTTAGGGATTTCTCTTTAGCTTCTATTGCAGTAGACCTGCTCTCCACCTTCCACACTCAGACCGAAATCTTATGCAGGATATCCCATAATGGATTCAAGTCAACAGCCTTTATGTGCATAATTTTGTTCAGGAGCCTTCATGGCGGCCATAACTTCCTGCAGTATACCTTGAATCGAGGATCCCAGCTCAAAAGCCTTTGTCTCCTGTCTCTGCAGCACCCTCCTCTTGACCTGATATGAGGCACCATCATCTTTCAAGAAGGTGAACTTCTCTAGTTTACTCTGCTATTGCAATCTGGTGGTGTGGTCTTTCCTTATTGCTCCACACTTCAGTATCCATTGGTGTGGGCTCCCTCTCACCTTGCGTTCATTGTGTCTATAGCACTAAATATTTAGCAGTTGTGGGAGGGCCACTAGGAGTTTTTTCCCCCAGTCAATTTGCCAATTGTGTCTCGACCACAGTCTTTAGCACACAATATTTTGCCTTATACAACTACCTGGCCATGCAACTGCCCGGCACCTGATTCCACATTTACTTCTCTACATTTGAACTTCAGTACAGCGCCTGGATCAAAGCACCATCTTTGCCATACCAAGCTGTTAAGTCTGAAATGGATATGCTTTGCCCGGGAAGTCCACTGCCTGCTGGTAAGTCCCCACCTCAACACTAGTGTGAGCCAGATACGAATAGGCTAGTCACCTATGGGACCCAAACGTCCTGTCAAGCCTCTCCCAGCTCAACTTCACTTTAATGACAATATTCAGCCTGTCCACCATAAAAGGCTCCTGTCAGGAGCATTTACAGACCTAACTCTATAATATTATCAGTCCAAAATGCCTTCCCTTCTTAAAACCTGAGAATCCATGGGCAGAGGCCGTCATGCGTGGGCCACAATACCCCACACCTACCTTCACCAGACAGTCCGAGGTAGCCAGCTCCCTCTGCCTCTAGTCGCAGGCTCACAATGACTCTCCTGATGTTTGCTATTTTTTCCTACTTTGAGGCTCTTCTGAGGCCACTGTGACTGTCATCTGGCCCACGGAGGCCTTGTCTCCTTTAGTGGTACTTTTACACTTGAGATCACCATCATGAATGAGTTACATCACGATTCCGCGCCTGTAGCCTCTGACACTACTGTCTTTCCTGGAGTGCTGCTCTCAGAGCTGGAGTTCTCTGTGGCAGTCGTCTGCTCTGCTTCAGGCAATCAAGCAGCATACTCTTTCACCACCATGGTTTTTCTTGCTACCAATGACTCCACCTTTAGCCTCTGAGGAGTCTGATCTCGGTATTCCTCCTTCGGCCATAATGGGGAGCTCAGTCCTGGTTACGCCGCACTGTGCATTCAAGCCCCTGTACTATGCTGGTCACCTTCCCTCATGGAATATTGTGTCCGGAACGCTGACTTCCTCCAGCGCAAGTCGGTGAGCTTCACCTTCTGCTCCTTCTCGTGTCTATTGTGGTTATGCAGGTCTCTGGATGCTTTCAGATTTTTCATGTTCAGTCAAGAGTTCACCTATTGTGAGACTATCTTTGTCACTTCTCCTAAATACGTACATTTTCAAACCATTTTCAGACTTCTAGATAGTGTAAAATGTAACTGCAAAGAATTACACACAAGTTTATTTGAATCCAGACACAAGCATTACTAAAAATGAGCCTTAGGAACATACTCTGGCTATACCTCCAGATCAGACAGAGAAAAGTATGACTTGCATTGTCTTTGGAGGGTGCTCACTATCTTGCATCCAAATTATTCCTAACCAATGTAGATTCCAGTACTGGATATGAATGGATATCCTCTGACGTTTCCTTTCGTGCCAAAGCTAATGATTTCTCACGATTCCCAGAAGTTGCTAATCTCCAGCATTGTAGCACAGTCAGAAAATCCCATAACAGTGGGGCTATGTGGGTGTGGCTGAGACAGACAAGAGGGCGGCAGAACAACCCCCTTGTTCTGCCACCAAAGCCTGATAATCTACCAAATGTCCGAACATGGGAACCATCTGTTTTAAGCACATTGCCAGGAACCCCGTGAACACTGCGCTGAGCATGTAGCGGCACTTTTCACATTGAGGCGAACTTGGGGAGAGTGGCTGGCGCTGGTAGCCGTTTTTCCCATGCGGCCCTATAGGACTGTGGAGGTGTGCGGGAAAGCCTGGCTCCGATCTGGCAAGACTGGTCCACTTTTGCACGACAGAGTCATGTTGAGGTGGGGTTGTACGCCCTGTCCGGTAGAGTGGTCTCGCTCATTTCTGGCTCTTGGTGGTCCCTTGGAAGATCAAGGGCCGTGCTGCTGTCAGATCCTCGGCCCCAAGCCGAAGCTCCCTGTTTCTGATTTGCGCAATCTGTTTGTTGGATGCACGGGAGTGCCTCACCTTTGTGGAGTTGCTGGCCCCGAAGCACCTAGACAATTTGGTGACTTCACAGATAAGGGGAACAAACATTGTTTCCGGCATTACTCCCTCGCACTGAGGCCTAGAGGAGGAGTGGCTGGAGTTGATGCCCTTCATTTATCAGCGTGGCACAGCTGAGTGAGGCGGCTCTACTGAATATGTGGCACAAACATACTGAGGCCAATTCATCTGGTGTGCTATTAGCTTGGCTGGAACACAATACTTCCCTATTCAATACATTCGTACTGGCGCGAATAATATAGTCTGCACCCACAGAGAAATCCAGAATGCTTTTACCCAGTATTATACCACCTTATACACTTCCGCCCATTTTTGCTTATCTACTGATATAAAAAAAACTAAAAGAAGAACCTGTTACTAACCTAGAAATTAAGCAGACAATACACTCACTTCTCTCAGGAAACCCCCTGGTCCTGATGGATTACCAATGAAAGTTTTATCAGAAATATCCCTGATCTGCTGATTCCACAATTAGAAAGTTTATATTGGACAGCAAATACAGATCTGAGCCCTCCTCCCCTCCCCCCTCACTTGGGGACACCACTCCTAACTTCTATTCCACAGTGTGGCACAGATGCTGTCTTATGCAGCACAAATGGAGAGGGTAAAGACGAGAAAGCTTATATCAGGACCACTGTTGATCATGAGGCACATTAAGAGCCACCAGGCTGCATGTGATGGTGGTGACTGGGACATCCTGTTGGGTCACCGTAATCACTCAGTGTCCTCATACGCTGATGCTATGTTGATGTATCTGAGGGACACAACTGATGTGCCTGCCAATATTGCTTCAATCCTCAATTTCTTTGACTAATGTATCAGGTCTCATGGTAAACAGCCACAAATCAGGCCAGTTTACACCTCCCTAGCACACCAGTGGTGCATTTGACCATTGACGGTGAGACAGTACAATGGCAGGGAAATACATTTCCCTATTTGAAAATAAACATCTACCATCAGGAGCAAGCATTTCTGGATGGCAACATCACCAAGCAGCCAGATAGCCTTCTGGTATGACATTGCCGCTGTCAATGAAGGACTGTGTTGCTCTTTCCCAAATGGTTGTGCTTCTACCGGTACTGTACTATTTTAGCAATCTCCTGGCTAAATTGTTTTGACCCTTGTACACCATGCTGGGTCAGCTAGTCCGACAATAAGGATGTCATAGAGAGACCCGAGCAAAACTAAGCTTCCCAGCAGACAAGCAGGATGGGGGACTGGGTGCAAAACATTTTGAGTATTATTGCATAGCGGCTTAGTTACAATTGGTGTGTCGTTGGCGGTCTGTAAATCAGTTAGTGGATATGGCCAGAATGGAACCAGCCTATTGATTGGTACAGATAGCATGACTTTTAGCCCCAATAATAAAGGTGTCTCTCTCTAACTCGCAATTCTTGCATACGGCACACAAGTGTTTTCAAAGGGCTTTACGTATCACTGCTAAAGATGGTCCATATGCACCGGCTGTCCCACTGTTGGGCATATAGAAGCACACACTCCCAGATACATCTCGAACTAAGGATCTGGGAAGCTGTTGGCATCGACACACTGGGCGATCTCTTTTAGGGGGGCACCTTTTGCCCTTTAATGACCTTTTGGATCAATTCAATATGCACATGGGCCAATTCTTGGCTTACACAACATTGTCTCACTCACCTTGTGCTTACTGAAGCATAGTATCAGTGGAAACACAAACAGTCATACAATATCTTCATAATATGCTAAACAGGCGCAGAGTAGTTAGCTAGTTGGCCAGAGCCATAGGAGAACACACACACACATGCCTCTAAAAACCCTGCAGAACGAGTGGGAGACGGAGATGGTCAAGGTGTTTCATAAGGAATGGGACAGAATACAGTGTTGCTTACACAACGATACAGGACACACCGCTCTAAACACATGGGAGCTATGCTCGCTGGGCGTTTTACATCGCTCCAAGGAACATAAACTGACAGTAATCCTCAGTGATCTGGCATCAATACTTGCGGAGAGTGCTGAAATGCGCAGCTGGAAGGCTTGTGACCAGTGGCAGCTACCTCACAACGGGGGCGGTAAGGCGTGGATAATAAATAAATAAACTTACCTGTGAACGCCGCCGCCTCTCCCCCATCCTCATTCTCAGCACTGGCAGCAGGAAGGAACGGAAGCACCCAGGCTCCCAGACTCTCCCAGCCAATCATGACAGCAGCGTCATGATTGGTCTGAGCAGCCTGTTTGGCCATTCAGGAAGTGCCTTGGAGCCTAGACATGTTTTCCACCCGGCTGTTCAACACAGTCAGGTGGAGAACATGCTGAATGCGCATGACGGTTTGGCTGGCTCAAGAGGGCCCGCCAAACCGCCATGCGCACTTAGAGAGTGCAAACCACATCTCCTTGCTCTAACGGCAGTGAGCCCAGCCCCGCCCCAACCTAACCTGGCTTTGAATCCGCGCAGTCAAATAAAGTGATAATTACGTCTTGTTATTATCATTTTCTTTTTCTTTTTTTGATAGAGCGGTGGGGGGGGGGGTGACACCTCCACCTTAGCGGAGGAGCCACCACTGCTAGTGACCACTGGCATTCGTGAACGGCACCGGGAGGTACTGTTGTCAGGTGAGGCAGAGAGCGAAGAACTTAGAAAGGAAGAAATCCGTTGTCTTCTCAAATCGCCTACCACCGCAGGGTTGGGATGTACTACTGGCAGAATTCCAATCCATTACTAAAGATGACACGCCCCGAGTGTAGATGAGGCTATGTTCACACCAAATGTGGGCACCTGACAGGCGCTGGCTGAGTGGCGCATTATGGCTCCCCTGGTATTGTGAGACATAGCACACTAAGGCTTGCGACACCTAAAGAAACACTAGTGACTGTCAAGATTCGCCTTCATTCTACTCTAAAATGTTTTACTTACGTGCTTAAATGGGTTTTATTTTCCGCATTGATTCACAATGTTCAGAAACGTGCTCGGTCCAAAACTGGCCTTTGATTGCCATAACCCGCCATGCTATTGTTAATGTTTTATATGCAAGAGTACCATCATCTGAACTGAAGAATAAGCATTACTTATTTTTGACTGATATTCTTTTTTTTTTTTTTGCAGCAATTGCACAAAAGTTTTTTTTTTTTTTCTCGGCTTCCACTGTGCAGTAATGATGGATTTGCAACAGCTGATATAATGTATCGCATTGCATGTTGTATGTTTTGCAAAATGCAATCAATTTTTTTTACAGTAATAGGCTACGTTTCGATGCGTCTTTCTGAACATTTTACACTCTTACTATGTTCAAGTAATAGAGTGGGCTGAAGTTGACGCGCAATGTGTCAACACCCTGGCTACCAGATGCACAGGCCATGTCATGACTTTCCAGGGTTTAAGACAAAGGAACCTAATTTAGAAATATCATGTTCAACTAATATATGTGGAGATTTGGTCCCTTTGTACAAGTAAGGGCATGAATTAACTGAGGCAAATTAACCTCCCGTTTAGTCTGGCTCACGTCAAAGGGCGCTCGGATGGAGCAATGGAAACTAGACCCTGGGCAGTCTTGGTTTATTTTGGAAATTATTTACTGCGACAGGCTATCTCCGAGAAAGCTCGTCCTGTTTACGAGTGAAATTATAAGGACATGTTTTTTGTGCGTCATGTTTTTTGCCCACCACGGTGGAGCACAGGTGGTGTTTACGACAACTGATGAAACCATTCCAAGAGATAGGAGCTGAAAAGTTTCTACTAGACCCAGCCCACTTAAAAACCTGTGCCAATGGCAAGATTAGAACTTTCATCTCTGAAATTCAGGCTAAAGAGTACTTAATTGAACTCACCCTACAGCACTGAAGAAGCCCGATTGATTATACAGTGGTTGAGGGAGGGAGTAGTGAATTGAGGAGGATGTTTTTCTTCCTCCTTAAGCACGATGTTAAGCCCTAGATGATGTCGGTTTTAGAATTCCTGTATCTAGTGGGGGCGGGGGCAAAATGGTGTCGCAGCAGGGGACTTGCTGCTGATGCTTTTTGAAACGTTTGGAAACTGGCTTCCCTTTTCTTTTTTTTCTTCTGCCCACTTTTTTTCCTTTTCTATTTGGTCATTTTTTTTGCTCTCCTTACCTTATCTGCTCATAGTTCTCTGGATATACCAAGCTTTTGTGCAGGAGATGGGGTGGGGGGGGGGGGGGGGGGAGCTGGCGGCGGGTACACTCAGGACCCATCAGCCAGGCCATAGTTGGCCTGACTGCCTCACGCGGTTGGTGGGAGGTATGGGGGTTGGGTGGATGGAGGCAGGGGAGTGGGCTGGGGGGAGGGTCAGTCATGTGGGGGAGGAGCCTCGCGGTTGGATTTAAAAATAGAGGGAGAACGTTGGTGTGCATCAGAAGGGATCTTTCAGGGAGAGATGATGGATGGGAGATGGTTGCGTTGTGCATGAGTGCAATTAAAGTAGACACACCGGGAACTACCAAGGTTATGACAGGGGTAGTTTTCAGTAGAGCAGGCTATTGGAAATATTTTCATTATGTTTATGTTACGGTTACGTATAGCTACTGTTAACATATGTGGCTGAATTATGGGGCTAAAAGAAGGCTAGTAGCTGAGGATCTGAAAGCCCTTAAGGCTATCTATTGCCTTCAAGAAATTCACAGGGCAAGTAGGAGCTTGTTGGAAACCTTAGGTTTAGTCACATGTACTACCCAGGAGATTAAGACTAAGGGGGTTGCAGTTCTTGCTAGAAGCAAGACTTGTGTTTTTGGTCGTAGTTCTGTAGACAAACACGGCAGGTGGGCAATTACAGCATGCTGGTTTCAAACAGAATCCTTTACCTTATGTTCACTGTATGCCCCAATCTTGGATGATCCAGGTATTTCTGACTTTATGTCAACAAAGCTGGTGCTTTGGCTGGCACCCTATGTTATTTGTGGGATTTTAATTTTAATGGATCTGGGAGTACGCCTGGGGGTACACTGGGCAGTTATTCCAGGTGCAAACCACGGGTCTTTAGAGCCCTTAGGAGCCACGAGAGAGAGATCTGGGTCTAATTGATTTCTGGACTAAACTGAAAGCTTCAGACCCTGGTAACAAATATTACTCAGCTCCCCAAGTCTCTCTAGCAAGGCTCGATTATTTCTATGTAACAATAGACTTATTAAAGGAGTGTCAAATAGAACTATTCCCCAGACTAATGTCCTATCATACCACTTTGGTAATTGAGTTTGCTGTGGAAGGGTTTACAAGGAGCTTTAGAAGTTGGTCTTTTGAGAGAGGTCTCCTAACTGACCCAGCTTATATAGAACATATGACTGAATGGATGGATGGATGCCAGGGTTTCTTAACTTAAATAGAGGTAGTGCCTCAGTCGGGGTGGTCTGGGATGCCTTCAAAGTAGGAGTTAGAGGAGAAATCCTTAGGTTTAGCCTGAACCGCCAGAAGGCGGTCTAATTGGAGGTCATCATTATTGCAAAACTGGACCAGATTGACAAGACCAATGTTCCCAATCACTGGGAAAGCTAAAAGGGACTTTTCTAAATGAGGCAATCTGCACCTATCGATTGTGGGTCAATGTAATATTGTCAAGCTGCTTTTTTTGCAGAGGGTTTTGTATCTCTTTCGCACCATCCCACTGGAGTTTGAAAGCTCTTGGTTTAAATGAATGGATGCCATGATCTCCATATTTATTAGTTCTTATGGTTAAATAAGGAGGGAAAATAGGTTTTTGTCCGTACCTAGAGAGAGAGGGGGGCACCATCCAAATCCTAAGCTGTATCAACTAGCCGCCACCCTCCAATATATGCATCCACTTGTAGAAAGCAATGGGGGGGCAAAGAACTGGAGAGCATGCTCCATTTATTTATGAGCTTTTACCTAGGGAGGACACCAAGGGTTGTTTGTTAAAAATGGTTGAACCCAGTTATTATAAAAAAAAAAGTGTGGTTTAAGATACTAATGGCTGTTTTCAAAAACGGGGCTGGCTGGCGTAAGAAGGCGGGGTTAGGGAGGGCTTAACTGGTATACACCCATACAGAGGAATATGCAACTTCCAGGCATATTCCACGGTCCCTGCTTGCTAAAGGTGGAAGAGGCACAAGCTTGTGAAACTGGGCGATTTTTTTCAAGGACCACATTTGACATTCTTTGAGGAGCTCCGGGCCAGATTTGAAATCGGCCTAAAGGATTTCTTTAAATATCTCCAAGTACTCAGTTTTTTGTATAGGAAGGCGGGTGGCATAGCTGAGTTTTTGTTATAACTCCTGTTTTCTCTTTTTACCTTTGGTACGTTCCTTGCTCCCCTCCTTTCCCTCTTCCTTTGGACTCTTCCCCTGAGAGCTCATCTTAGAATGTTGGTGCTGGTCCACCACTGTTGATGAGAGTGGATGGCCTATAATGGAGTGCTTGGAACTTACACTGTTTCTTGGCGTTTTCATTTCTAACACTGGCGACGAGTTACTGCGAAGGGGAAAGTATTGGCCATACAGTTTTCCAGGGCACCTAAGCTAGATTTGTTACGAGGTGAAGATGACTGTACAATTAGTCAGCTGTATGCTAGTTTGGGCTCTGACATCCCAAATGATTTGGAGAAACATATTATTAAATGGCAGCGGAGACTCAACTCTGGGGATGTCAGTATTTACGATTACGTGGCATTAATCCACACTTTATTCCGCTCCTTGTGTCTTCAGGCCTAGCAATACAAAACAGTATTTGACCTGTACTTTACTCCATCAAAGATAGCCAAGTGGGATGCACGGAAGATATACACTGCCCACTGTGTCGTGTGTTGGAAGCAGATCTCATCCATATGTTTTATACATACACTCAATTGGATGTATTCAGATCTGTGGTCGCAAAATGTTTTAGGGAAATGTTCAGCATCAATATTGTTCTGACCCTTCAAACCATGCTTCTCGGGATACGTGAGACAGGCATTTACGGAGGAGGGGACTCTTTCATTTATGTGGCCAAGGCAGTTTATCATTTATGCACTACCTCAGCCTGACAGGATCCACAGTCCCCTCATTTCAGCAATGGCAAGGGCGTTTTTTGGCTATATTTAAGCTAGAAACTGCATTGTATGACCGTAAAGGTAGAAAGGCCAGACAGAAAGGGAAGAAAATCAGGGGACCTCTATCAGATTGGGTTGATGCTCTATGTCTGGCCTCAGATTCATCAGTAGGATTCAATCTAGCTTTAGATTCCTCATCTTTTGAATATTCCTCAGGCATCAGACTGGATCTCTCACAGCTCCGCACGGATGCCGCTCTGCTCAGAAAATGACATGCTGGGTCTATAAAGGCTCCACTCCTGCATGCTGATGTCAGTGGCTTTCAACACTGTTAGTGTCCCCAGATGTGGAACCCTAAAAGCAAATTGCTAAACAGTGTGCAGATTCCTAGACTCTGGATCTTATTAAGTGGTACAGCCCAAACACAGAACGGGGGATGGGAGGGTCAATAAGGAATCTGCAGCTAATAGAGTCTCTACCAGAATTAGAGGTACCGACAGTAAGTAACTTGTTCTTTTGATGGAGACTTCTAGCCACATATTTCTCACCTTTAGAATAGCAACCAAAGCAGTAGCTATTTGGAGGCGGGTCTGTGGATGGACTCAAACCAGAAAGTCCTGCAGGACTGAACAGGCAAAATATACCTCTCAGGACTGCCAGACAATAGTGCTTCCTAAGCGTAAGGAGGGAAACCAACGTAGCTGTCTGGCATATGCATAGGACAGGGACTCCAGATGCTAATGCAGTCGTACCAACTTTGGCTCTGGTGGAATGGGCATGCAGTCCTTCTGGAGGCTGTTTTTTTCACTAGTACGTAGCAGATATTAATGCTGAGCACGATCCAGCATGAGACTGGAAGCTTCTGCTTGTCATGCCTTTTTTGCTCCTGTGAACCCCACTAAGAGCTGATCGTCCACCCGGTGGCATTGGCGTCAATGTAGAAGCTGAGCGTTCTCTTGGGATCCAAACGATGGAGCCTCTCCTCCTCCTTAAAAGAGAGTGAACGGTAATCCTAGTCTACTTGAACACTCAAGCGCAGAGTCAGCCTTGTCTTCAAACAAGCAGGTCCCATAGAACGGCTTGTCCATCAGTGAGGACTGGACATGGGTCGAGAACCCAGTGAATGAAAGCAACGAATAGCAGTGAATGGCAACACTTGTGCCTATGGGCCACCCAACAGAGTCAGTGATGTCCAAACCACAACAAATCGTGAACTTTGCCTCATCACAGCCATTTTGGATTGCCTGTGAGAGGACAGGATGAAGGTCTTTTGGAACTCCCGGAAGGGCTTTGAGTCCCAAAGAGCGTGGGTGTAGTGGCCTAGTAGGCATGAGGCATTAATTGATCAAAGGGCCAAGCTTGCTGAGGAGAACAACCTCTTCCCAATTGTCTCCAATCTCTTGGACTCCCTATCATGGGGAATGGTCTCTAAATTGTTGGGGTTAGTCCGGTTAGTGACAGCTTGTAACACAAGACTCTCTGGAGAGAATTGCTGGGACAAAAAGACTGGGTCACCCAGAGCAGGATGGTGGCGCCTGCCAATCTGACGGTTCAGTGGAGGACCGGTACAAGGCTTGGACTAACAAGCATCTAGAAGAGTATCTGTCAAGGCCTCATTGAATGGGAGAAGAGGCTAACAGGCAGCCTGGCCAGGCTGCAGGACTTCAGTCAGTACATTTGTTTTCACTTCCATGGTGAGGAGGTAGAGGCCAAGCACTACTGACGCCCTACAAATAACCATGGCGTAGGAGGCCTATTCTTCCGCTGCTGGTCCTGGAGGACAGAAATGGGCTGTTTCCACGGAGGTATCAGCCCATTAGTTTCTTGCAAAACCTCAAACCTATTATCATCTGTATAGGGCTGACCGCACTCATCACCCTGATCACCATCATTGTTGAAATCCGTAACAAAAAGGGAGTAGAGAGAATGTTGTCTGCCTTGAGGCAAAGCTAACACTGAGACCTCGATCAGATCCAGTTGCGATGTTGGAAATGACAATGGCAGCCACTAATTTGAGTATCGAAGTCGGCATTGGAGTAGGCTTACCAGGGCCTGGCATGATGGTGGGGACCAGGGGCAGCACTGGTACTGGAGACGAGGGCAAAGGAGGCTCATACGGTCCTGCTGAGGATGAGCACGCTGGCGGTAATCCTGGAGGAAGGCCACTAGCCTCCGTGGGGCCTGAAAGCACACAAGTGGGAGTTGGCAGTGATTCGCAGAGCATAGCTGTGCGGAATGCTTCGATCTGGCATGGCGTGGTTATTAGCCCCAGAAATTCGGGTAGCGGAATTGGTTCTGAAGTCAGCCAACTTCAGTAGCAGGAGCTTTGATATCAGCTGCCTCAGTCTTTCAAAGAGTAATGGAGGGTATTCTCGGAAAGATGAAAGGTGTAAAAGTCTATCAAGATGATCTGCTCATTTATGGTACAAATATAGAGGAACATGATTCAAGGTTGAGATCTGTATTGAATAAATTACAAGATGCTGGGATAACCTTGCGTCCTGACAAATGCAAGTTCGATCTTATGGAGATTGAGTACCTTGGGCATTTGGTATCTACAGAGGGGATCAAACCAAAGAAAAATCTTGTTAATTCAATCATAAATTTACGCACACCTTCCAACAAAGATGAGCTGGTTAAGTTTCTGGGGATGTCAGAGTTCTATCATAAATTCATACCGAACTTTGCAGTAAAAACTTTATCCATGAGATCCTTGTTAAAAAAAGGGTGTGAGTTTGAGTGGTCACAAAACTGTGAGAAGGAATTTGTTGATATCAAGGGTTACCTCAACAATGCCCCATGTCTCAGTAGTTTTGATCCGTCTAAGCCATCGATACTTATGACTGATGCAAGTTCGACTGGCTTAGGGGCTGTTCTACTACAGAAAGAAGGAGATGTTGAAAGAACGATTTTGTTTATCTCCAGGCCATTGAGGGGTGCGGAATTTAACTTTTCCGTCATAGAGAAAGAAGCCTTAGCTGTGTTCTGGGCGGTACGAAAATTGAGGAAGTTTTTGTGGGGAAAAAAATTCAATGTGCTTTCTGATCACAAACCACTTAAAGAAGTCTTTTCTAAGAAAGGAATAGATTTTGTTTCGCACCGCATTCGAAAATGGGTAGTTACGTTACAAGAATTTGAATTTGAAGTCTAGTATTTACCTGGTTCCTGTAATGTCTTGGCTGATGGTCTTTCTAGACTAACTGGAGAGGTTGGTGATGTAAGTGAAGAAGATGAATATTTTGCTGGTGAGCTCATGGACGAGGAAGTAAATGTTTGTGTGATCAGTAAAGGTGTCAAGAAAATCTCTAGAGCGATTAATCCTTACAAAAGGTCATTGGTATGGTGAAGAACGGTTGGTGCATGAAAGGTGTTTGTGATGAGAGTTTGAAAGGATTTTGGGATGTGAAAGATGAATTGGCTGTTGTGGACAATCTACTGATGCGAGGGAGTAAACTCGTTCCACCCTATGTACTCAGGGAGAAATTGGTTAACAGTGCTCATGCCTCTCACATGGGCATAGCAAAGACTAAGGAAAGAGTCAGAGAAGGGTACTGGTGGCCTGGCAAGGACATTTTTATAGAAAGACTTGTGCGTGAATGTTCTGACTGTTCCAATTGTGACAAGTCAATCAAGTGTAGGACGCAACCTATGGTTATTCGGGAGCAAGCAGCTGCTCCCTGGTCTGATATTTCCCTGGATATCTTGGGCCCGGTGAAGTTTAGATCACAAGATCGTTATGTCATTGTTTGTTTGGACATGTGTTCTCGGTGGCCGGAGATAGAGATTGTGAATTCAGTAGAATCGTCTGTTGTTATTGAGTTCTTAGAAGAACTTTTTGAGAGGGAGGGTTTTCCCTTGTCGATCTTGTCTGACAACGGGGTTCAGTTTACTTCAAAATTGTTTGAAGATTTCTTATCAGCAAAGGGGAATCAAACATAAAAGGTCGGCCCTTTATCACCCACAAAGTAATGGTGTTGTAGAAAGATTTATTAAAGTACTTAAGGAAACCATACAGCAAGCCAGATCCTGTGGTGTTTGTTGGGAGGCTGCACTGAGGAAGAAGGTGAGAGAATATCGTTTCACACCTCATTCCTCGACTGGAAAGTCTCCGTTTAGGATCTTCAAAGGTCGCATAGCTAATATGGAGGTGTCTCCCTATTGGGTTTCAGATAAAAGGTTGTCTGTTGATCATTATATTGATTGCATGGTTGGCTGGAAAGAAAAAGAAAGAGTTCTAATGGAGAAAAGGAAGGTAAATTATGATTTGAGGAAGGCTATGAAGGGCACTTGTGTTGAGGTTGGTGATTGGGTTAAGATTAGATTACCAAAGAGAAGTTCTGGTGTATTAAAATACAGTCAGCCAACAAAAGTGATAAAAGTGTTCAGGAATGCCATCAAAACTGTTGATCACAAAATTTGGAATTTAGACAGGGGTTGCTAAGTGTCATACCTCCATTGTAACTCGTGGAGTAAACTCCTCTTTGCCAAAAGATCTACATAGTTCTATTGCTCCAGAGCATAGTTCGAGACCGCTTCGTTCAAAGCGGATTCCCATTCGTTACCAAGATTGATGTTTCAGTTATGTAACATTTGCTTTGCATTGATTCGAAGTTTATATTGTTGTGCATTCTGCTTGCCTTGTTCTTTTTGTTTAGATTGTTTTTTTGTGTTCTTGTTTGTTTGGAGGGAGGTGATGTGGTGTCCTGTTCCTATGGAGCTTGCAGCCTCTACTCTAGAATGTTTATTTGTTGCCTAGTGCGACTTGAACTGTTTTAACAGTTGATCTCTACCTTTGACTGGGTGGGGTCTCTGCTCGGTTGTACTCTTCATTAAACTTAAAAGCTCAACCAGCATATCTGTCTACTGAAGATTTCTTACTGGATACACCTCTTTACACCATGCTCTTTGACGGATTGGCGAGAAGGAGTGGAGCCCTGTTTCATTTTATGGTTCTTGTGCTTACCTGAAGATTCAGAGCATGATGAAGAGCAGCTCAGTTGTGCAGGGACGGGATGGGAGCTGGTATGGGACCGAGCTTTGGGCATGGGACTGAGCCTTGGGCATGGAGCAGGACTTGGCGTGGAGCCAGCTCTGCCTCTTCCTGTGCTTGCACTGTAAAGTATCACCTCTCATATCCTGATGGCCTTCGGGTTCATCAAAGTGGCTTTACCCCAAATACCATAGGAACACCTGCTGGGGATCCGTTGTAGACATCTTAATGTGACTGTCCCTACAGCGCTAAAAAAACGGGGAGACGTCCCTTGCACACTGAAAAATGTTTCAAAGACAATCATATGTAAAGTGTCTTAGAGATGAGCTCTGGAACCGCGTCTGGTGAAGCGGAAAGAAAGGAACGGACGTCCGTTTGTGGTAGTGGTGCCTTTAGAGGCCCGCACATCATTTCCAGAGCAGAACCCCATCAATGTGGAGCTGACGGTGCCACCTTCTGGCGTGCAGAGGAAAACGTTTGCAGATCAAGTCTAACGTCTGGGCAATATTCAAAAGCTGAGGAATCTGTAGCTAGAAGTCTCCACCGGAAGTTTTATACAGAGTTAGAACCTTTGCAATCATTTCAGATGATGCTGCTATGCTTACAAATAAGATTAACAATTGTCACAAAATCAAGCACCTGGCTTTCTGTGATACAATGCGAGTCAACTGAAAATTTCTAATCGAAATAATATTTTTGGGAGATACATAACTTTTTACGAGGAAAAATACAGCTAAAAGCATTAAAACAACTGGAATCTTCAAAGCCAATTTGAGATAAATGGAAACAAGATACCAACTCATTTCAGAGACATCTATGTGCAGTATTTCGCATCTGTGCATACAGTTTGTTGGAAAGCTCCATATAAACTCATCTAAATATATATGAATATTTTGTAGGATAAATTAATTAGGAGTACGTAATATGGGGGATGCTGTAATCTCCGAATGCCTCACGTTTGGCGGTGAAAAAGCACCTTTAATAGGAAACTCAAGCACCAATTCACTTGTTAATAGTCTATTGCAGGTGACTAGTGATGTCGTCCTGTACCACTCCTTTACACTTCTTCACGCTGAGAGCCACGCAAGCTGGATCGCAAGAACCCTAATACTCCCTCTTTGCTTCCTTTGGCCACAACGTATATATCACTCTCTTAGTACTTCTTGGGTCCCAGGCGCTTACTTCCCTCATTTCAGCATCCTCTTTCTTCCGCCTGCACTGAGCACCGGTGCCGCACAAAACCGCATCAACAAAATAAAATAACTACTCAGCCATGTTGCTGTTGGGTCATTCTGTAGCGTGTGCATGCTTTTTTTGACGTATGCGCATGGTTGTGTCACCATGCATGAACATGCTTACAAAATGATGCAAGCTCTATTTGTACATTATTTTTTTAATTGATGGGTCTAAGATGGCGAACACTACTTGGAGCTTGTTTGTGGTTCCTGCCCTGAACTGCGCCCTCAGGGTAGCCGTGGGTGTGGTTACTAGAAGGTCAAATTTACTATTCTAGCTCCAGTCCTAAAATATTTGGAGAAGGAGAAACTTTCCTCTAAATATTCCAGGACGCTTATTTACTATTCTAGTTCCAGTCCTAGAATATTTGGGTAAAGTTATAAATTCTCCAACTAGTTTTAGGAAGGGTTGAAAAGTAGTAATTATGAATGGGAGAACCTGCTGCCCTGAGGGTGCAGCTAAGGGCAAAAAACTAGGAAAACGCTACTTAGATCAGTAAATAAAAAAAATCAACTGTGTAAAAGCACTTTTATTGTAGGAGAGCACCAACGAATGGCAGCTGCCTGGCTTTTAAAAACAAGCATTGGCATAGCCAATAGGTCTCGCTTTTGGGACCTTATAAGTATTTAGCCATGCAGCACGTTATCCTGGGTGCTGCAACATCTACTGTTGCTTCACGTGCCACTGGCAAACGGCCACACACACCCAAGGATGGGCTTCAGTGCTGTTTAATGAAAATATGATAAAGTGTCTTACAAAAATCAAAAAAGTGCATTTCTTTAACACAGAAGCTTTGACACTAATAGGCACATTATAGCACTGCATTGAGAAGTACTTATTTAAACTGCTTTTTTTTGTACAACTGGTAGTCTGAACTTATATATCTGATTTTGCACACAATCCATCATCCGCTGCATAATCTGTAGATTAAAAAAATCATTGTAGCTCAAACGGATCAAAAGGTATGAAAAATATGGCGACTCTGGTTCCTGCACACCCGAGCGCCATTCACAAAGGTTGCCTGGCCATCTATAAGTTGCTTATTGCTGATTTTGGGTGTTAAATTGTGGAGGGGAGAGGAAGCCCTGATGGGATGCAGATGGCACAATCAAGTCACACAGGAAGAGTATGTGTGTTTAACTATCTCCTTGGTCGAGAAGTGCCTTAAGTGCAGGGGTACAATGTGTAGCACAAAATCAAAGACAGGGCTGGTGCTCACCTGAGCAGTGTTGTTGCATCAGGCAGACATAGGAGCAGAGAGAATAGTCTGGCATACCTACACATATGTGAGCATGTAAGGCCTCAACGTCCAGCCCATTAGAGAAACGCAGCGCCAGCACGTCAGGCTTCAAGGCGCTTCTCGTCGGACATTCAACATCTTGAACACAACAGAAGCGAGTGCACAAAGCTGCATCTTTTAGTGAAAGAGAGCTCCCTATAAAAAGAAGTCAGAGACTGGAGTGGGAGGGTGGGGTGGGGTGATGGGAAATATTTATTCACCCAAGAGAGAATGAATGCGTGGGCCACTCTTCCAGCAGACATGGTGGAGGCACGCCATGTCAATGAGTTTACACAAGGGCAGCAGGGGTGAAGCTGGTGACGTGCTTTGGAGTGCAGCCAGAGATGGGCAGAAGGGGCCAGGGCCCCCTGTCTGCTGCCAAAGCCAATGACGTCAGTGCAGATGATCTGTAGCTGTAGTGAGTCACATACAGACACACAAACACACATACATACACACAAAGACACAGAGGTGTGCACAAACACACCAAACAAGCACACATGCAGAAACAAACACACACCAGAAAGACAAAGATATACAGACAAACACACACACCAACATATATACAGACACTTTTACACACAGACAAAAAAGCATTGGAAATAGAGCACATTAAGGAGAAATCCACACCAATCAACCAAGTAATGAAAAGAGACAATGGGAGAGCGACAGAGACAGGGAGGGAGACAAATGGACATGAAAGGGAGACGATAGACAGGAAGAGCCAAAGACCGCAGAGAAAGAGGCAGACACATGAAAGGGGAGAAGAGGAGAGAGAAGGATAGTGGCAGGCAGACCGGGGACTGTAAGAGCATAGAGACAAGGTAGGGAGACGGGCAATGAGATGGGAAAACAAGAAGTCAATCTGAGTTATCAAAAGGCAGACAGAGTAGTAGAATGAAGATGTAGTACCCCTTGCACACTGATAATCCCTCATCGCGATCGCGATCACTCTAAAAGCGAAAGGGATCGCGATGACGCACACTAGGGATGCGCGCGCAGCAGCGGGGGGAGGGGTATGGTGCAAAGACCGCAGTGAAAGAGGCAGACACATGAAAGGGGAGAAGAGGAGAGAGAAGGATAGTGGCAGGCAGACCGGGGACTGTAAGAGCATAGAGACAAGGTAGGGAGACGGGCAATGAGATGGGAAAACAAGAAGTCAATCTGAGTTATCGAAAGGCAGACAGACTAGTAGAACGAAGATGTAGTACCCCTTACACACTGACAATCCCTCATCGCGATCGCGATCACTGTAAAAGCGAAAGTGAACGCGATCACGATGACGCACACTAGGGATGCGCGCGCAGCAGCGTGGGGAGGGATATGGTGCTGAAGGCTGGCGCAGGAAAGGCAGATGGCTGGGCGAGAAGGGAGGGGGGAATGCGGGGAGCAGCTGTGTGCGTGCCCGCCATCGTGCACTGTAGCTTACCGCCAGCACAAAAATGTGGGTAGCACTTTCTAAACCCACCTACTAAATGTCTTGCCAGACCAGCGCATGCGCTGGGTCAGGCGAGACCTAAAAAGCAACTTAATATTTTTAGGTCTCGCCTAGCTATTGCGTTTATGCAATCGCTATGCGAGACTCTAGTAAGAGGGGCCTTTCAAAGTGCTCCCAAAAGTGGATTGCATGGCGAGCACGCGCACAATCACGTGCATCGTGCCGCCATGCAATCCGTTTGGGGAAGCGCTTCAGCCCACTGGTGCCCTCAGCATCATACTTCAAAGGGTCCGCTCCCCCGCCTGGAATGCGCTCCCCCGCCCCCGCCAAGCGCGCGCCCCACGATCAGCCGCGTCTCACCGTGACAAATTTGCTTTCACTTTCGCGCGGCGGGCGCTCACTTGCATTCGGACCACTTTAGAAGCCGGGCTTGTTTCTGATGTCTGATGTATTCTCCGATATCACTTTTGAATCCTGAATTTCTCCCTGTGCACCTCGTTAAACACTTTTTAAACTTTTGCTAATTTGAATTCTGCTTGTGTGTTTATATCTATGCGTAACATTCTTATGTCATTTCATGGTCGTGTTGCTCAGCTCGCTTAGATATCTTATGTATTCGCTGACGTATTAGTCTCGTACCTCAAAAGGCTTGTTTAGTATTTTTAAATATTCCTTATTATACGACTGTTCTAAACCCCTATGTGTGTTTATAGTTATGTGCATTATTTTTAGGTACTTTTATGGACTATTGTTCGTAAGACCGAATAAAGGTTTTTGAATAAAAAAAAGAAAACTATATCTACCATACAGGAGTCTTGACACCGGATCACCGCAGCAGACTGCGAGCCGAGTCTATATTCAGTTTGGCTGTCGTGAGCTCAAATCACTCTTGGTTTTGTTGATTCCCCGAAGCCCCTTTAAGAAAGAGAAATCTTCTGTTTGGGATAAAAGTGAGGGGCTTCAAGCATGTTTCGGACATTGATCTCCCTACTGTAGCCCCTCTACCCCAAGCCTGGTAACTCTCCCGCCCTCAATCTACTCTCGATGCCCGCCTGCAGCCCCCCCATGAATCTCCCTGACTGATACCCCCGCTCTCATTCTAAGGCTCTCAGACCCGCCAGACTCTTGTTGCCTGCTGGTAGGCAGGAGTAGGGGAGGGAGGCTACACTACTAGTGGTGAGAAGGATACTTCCATCCGTGTTGCATGTCTACTCCCGTCACGAGGCCGCCGGCCCCTGAATACCCCCTCCCTCGGCCCCTCAGTCCCGCTCTTATCAAAGAGGGAAAAGCAGAGGCTTCCTTCAGCCTCAGGCAGCGTCAGAGAGGGGTGGGGGAATCTGCCCCCCCCTGCTGGTTCAGGAGGGGCGTCACAACACCCGAGGAGAGATGAACACCTCCCTATACACACGTGCCACGTTCTTCACTTGTAGAAGCAGAGCACAGGCCCCGAGAGGGGCTCAGGGCACACTCATCCTTCCAGGCACAGTATACCCGTCAAGCATGCCTACCCCAGGAACCCGCATACCCATAGGGTTCACTAGCCCCAGACTGCACGCATGGCACTTTTCACAAACATGTTCTGCACACGCACGCACCATCAAACAAGAGACTCTCACACACACACAGGCCGACAATACCATGAATGTTACTGTGTGTGACGTCATGGGTGCTCATGTGAAGAGATCTAAAACCTTCGGGTCGAGTTGGCGCTGTATAAGACTGTAAAGCCCAAAAATCCGAAGGAAAAGTATGACACAGTATTTATACTTAGTAGGACATATCAAATGACACATCACATAAAGACTTCTTGGAATGTCACACACAAGCGCACACTGGTAAAGCGATGATGTCACAAATTACACATATCAAAAGCAAGAAGCACAGGCACGCACATCACGTACAACCAAACTCAAAGGCACTAAGCTCATACATTACACACTTGTTTTATAACTCCCAACCATCAATCAAACAATCCTTGGAGCTTGGGGTCCGCTGCACGACTCTTATTAGCATGGAGGTCCGCATTTGAGGTCAGTGTGTCATGTTATGTTCATTGATATTTGTATAGCGCCTAACCAACGGTCGCATAGCGCTTATGAGAGAGTGGCTCCTACCAACGCTATCTGGTCAGACCCTGTGTTGTTCCCGGGCCTCCGTGAACAATGGGGTCTGAGGCTTTTTCCCGAGTGGAAGAAGAGGCGGTTCCCTGCAGAGGCTTTCCTGTCGCTTGTCCCATAGGTGAGGGTCAAAACTGAGAAGGCTCGTCCGCCCCTGGTGGGTTCATTGAATCGAGGACTGGACATTTAAACCTCTTGCCCTGTCTCACTTTGCTTGCCCCATACCCTCACAAAAAATAAAACCAGCATTAAAAATGCAATAGGTCTCGCCTTTCATTAAGTTAAAGCCATTTGCTTTGCTATATAATACCATTCGCAAAGCAAATGGCTTTAACTTAATCAAAGGCGAGACCTATTGCATTTTCAATGCTTGTTTTTAATGCCCAGGAGGAGTGGGTGGAAGGAAGCAAGAGTGTATATGTGATAAAAAACAATATACAACATGATTTGAAGGAGGGGAAAGACAGCACACAATGAAGAGAGAGCAACGCGGGGGAGACACATGAGGAAGAGAACAGTAGATGAGAGAACAACATGGCAGTACAGAGAAGCACACTAGAGAGCACTAGAAAAGACATGCAATTTCACGGGGTGCTTAACGAAAAAAGAAAAAAGTAGTTCCCTAAAGGTGAACAGGTAAACTAAATAAGTAAAACAATCAAAAGGATGGTAAAGGAGCTATGGCAATGGGAGAGAAACACAAGAAGAGGAAGGAAAGCTCCTGAATAAGAAGCAAGCAAATGAAAGTAACATCAAAGCAAGCAAATGCAACCAGTGGGCAGGCTCGCAGTCCACTCTTAAGTTCTTCTTACAGCCCATAAAAGGTCTTTCTCAACCAGACAGTCACAGTCTGTTATGCGAGACCTAATAAATAAACAGGAAAGCGCAGACACAGAATTAGGACTAAATGTTTTCACTGACCATGAATTAGAAGAACTAAACTGATTTCCCACAGACCTAAGACTAAGATAAACACAAAAGGATAAGTGCTTTAGAAGTTGTACCCCTTGTTCCACTGCAGAAAGCGCTGCATGGCCCAAGAGATCTGAAGTTAGTAGTTCTTTATTTCTGTTTTACTTTGCATTTTGAGTCATGCAGTTTATAAAGATAAAAACAGAACTATAAGTGCCAGAAAGAAAAGCGTAAAATAAAGACTCGGTAAGCCTCAATATGTGTCTGTGAGGTAAAGGAGGGGAATGCAGTAGAGATGCACATGGATCCATAAAAGTAACTACTTGAATTTTCTACAATACGGAATAAAAAAACATTCAGGGTCTCTTTTTAAATGTAACAAAATGAACATTTATTTAAATTAAATAGCAATGTTGGGACAAGCCACAGAAAACCGGAACTAGCCGGTAAAATCCAGATGTCCGGTCATCCTATGTGTTATTTGAGCACATGAAAAACGAATAATTGAGGCGGGAGGTGAGAGGTATGCTGGAGCCGTGCTCTGGCAGCACTCCAAGAAAAGAAAAAACTGTATACAAAAAAAAGATAATAATGCAATAACACTCAGCCACCTCAAACAAATATTTTAGAAAATTAGTCAGTGAGCTAAACGCTCACTCATGAAATCAGGTAATTTGCAGGCCAGTAGTTCCAATTCTGACTGATGTATCCTTTCTAAAGTAATTTGGGAAAATGAGTACCATTAAATTAGACAGTTTACAGTGTTAGGAAACAACAGAAGTTAAGCATGAAACGCTACAAAAAGTACTTACATTCAGGGATTGTGAAATAACCATTTTAAAATTAACTACATAGTACTATAAAAAAATAGAATACTAACTTTACATTTACTTCCTTCTTTTTACTAACGTTCTTTTTATTGTTCATCAAAAAGGATAAAACATGTACATGACAATATCCGCAAGGACATTTGAAGACAAGACGCGGATTCGGCGAACCTCAAAGCAGAAATATCAGCAGTAGCAATCAAAAGCGCGTAATTGCATAGCTATGGCTAATACTTATTGTTAGGCGACCTCTCAAGGCATGGTAGACAAATTTAAAATAAAACAATTGCATAGGAACCTAAGGAAAAGAAATAAACATAACAGAGACAGATGAAACTAAGAAGGACCCCCGAATTGCGAATACAAAGAAATTCCAATCAGAGTCCTTTTTCTGAACTAGTCGGTCAGACATTCTAAATTTACCCAGCGGGACTAAAAACATGCCTTCATACCCAGGACGGTCCTTGCAGGGGCCATATAGGCTGAACATGTCAAACACCTCAATAAGGAACAATTCTGAAAGGTGAAACTTTCACCTTTCAGTGTCAAATGGACTTCAACCGAGATTTCTCATTGTTCATATATCAAGCCACAACATCACCACCTCTTGTGTCACAGGTTACTTACATTTCTATGTGAGTTTTTGTGAGATAGTCACCAAAAGTAGGAATATTTGCATGCTCAACCCCCTGAGTGGTAGCTTTTATTGCCAGGGACCTGCAATTCCTGGTACCAGAGAGGTAGCATAAACAAAATTGAGGCTTGACTACTGAATATTCATTTGTGCCTGTTATGATAGGGATGCAACATCAGCCATCCTTCAGGTTCCAAGCACACAACTGGTTTTATTTTCTTACTAGCTAGAAAATATTTGTTCCAGATCCAGAATCAGCCTCTGTTTTGGGTTACTTCTTAAAGTTTGCTTTACTGCAGTAGTTTGGGGATTTGCATTTTTCCAATTGTTATTTTTCAGATAAAACTCAGTTAACTTAAGGTGGCTGGTTCTTCCCATCTCTTCAATTGTTGGCATTGCTCACTTTCTATATGTTCATGCAGTAGTTTGCTTTTGAGAGCGAAAGAGGTGAAAAGCGAAGTAAATGTTAGGGAGTGCAGATTATGGTGGAAATTTGTTTTATTGTCACTGGGGGTACTTATTCTCGATCTTTCAGTCAAGAGTCCCTTTAAGAAGGAATTTTCTCAAGAGAAGTGTACCATCTTCAACACAACTCTTCTTGAAGGAGGTCCATGTGTGCCACTATCTGTGTTACCAATAACTATTTGGAAATCAAAAGTGAAGTGCTTGACGGTCTCTGCAAGTGAACACGCTGTGGCATCGAAGAGCAGAAGGTACTGTAAGGCGAAGTTCAAAAAGATGAGAGTAGGCAACTTCTCTCTTTCCAGTTCCCTTGAAATGCACTGCAGTACTTCCAAGAGAGCTGATGCGTACATGGGGTGGAGAACAGACTCATAGCTCTCAAAGTGCTTCTAATTTGCCCTCCAATTTGGAAGCTGTTTTTCCACTTGTCTTTCTAGAACGTTGCCAACATGATGGAAGCTGGAGATTGGGCAAAAATGGGTTGGAATATTAGAGTTGAGAGAAGTTTCTTTCATTAATGTGCTGGCAATCACTTTGTTTACATAGCATACGGTCAAGGAACAAAACCTTACTGGAATTATTTGCTGGCTATCCTCATTAGGTCAGGAAATATATATTAGCCATCCGGTTCAATATAAAAGTGTTGCACTGGTCTGATGGGTGGTTACAATGCCAAAGGCCTTAATACTTTACAATGTCTTCAGGAAACCTTGATGAAATGGATCGGTTAAAAGTTAGTGCCGTTTGAACTTTGGGATACATCAAAGGGTACACCAGAATGGAAGCACTGGCAATTTCATATCTGATCTGATTAATGTTAAAAGACCATAATATTGACTGTAGCAAGTTTCCACTAATGTGGTGTTTGGAGATTGGCAAACACGGTTTTTAATAGTGAACAATATATTCTAAAAATCAGAGAATGTCTTGATCTCTAGTTACAACCTAAGACATTAATACAAATAACTGCCTGTGAGAATGGGTTGAGTTTTCCTTGTGGAATCCATCAAGCTGGTGAATAAATAGCTAGGCCAGATTTTCTCCAGCGATGTTTATAAGTCATTCTTGTAGAACCTGCAGATTTGACCGGAAACCATTTGTGATCATGCGAGTGTGAGGCTTTGACTTCCTTTGTTTGGTGGGAGACAGGAGCTTTATTCCCTTGTTGGCTTCATCAAGGTGATTTTCAGGCAGTGAGACAACTGGATGATGAGAAGCACAGTAGTGGACAGAATAGACGAACAAATTACATATTTGCTTGATTGAGAGTAAGTGTGTTGACAGGGAGATAATCTGTGGAGGAGTTGGAAATGATATTCTCACAATGTAGCTCCTACATGAAGATGAGAATGTTCTACCGACTGTCTTGCTGTTCTAAGACGTAACCAGAGAATTTGAGAGAAAGGAAAAAACAAATACAAAATATAATAAAGTTATTACCAGCTGCCCTTCATCTGGTCCGAAAAGATACTCTAGATAACTTTCTGTCACCATCTTCAGTTTTGGCCTCTGTGATTCATCAACAAATGCATCCCTGTGCACAAATAAACAGATCAGATCAATCAAAAGAAAAAGATTTGACATAACCATAATTGATGCCTTTAACAGCAAAAAATCAAAACAAATCAATTCACTCACAGCATTTTAAGAAATTGAGCCATTTTTGTAAGGGACTCTACAGAAATCCCTTTAGCAGATAGGCCTCGATAATGCTAGCTACAAAATTCTGAAGCCTCCTTTTCGTTTCTATAGAAGTCATTTTGCA
Source organism: Triturus cristatus (assembly GCF_964204655.1). Classification (NCBI taxonomy): domain Eukaryota; kingdom Metazoa; phylum Chordata; class Amphibia; order Caudata; family Salamandridae; genus Triturus; species Triturus cristatus. The sequence continues at coordinate 1,044,267,173 of NC_140585.1, forward strand.
AGGCTGTAAAAACTTGAATATTCTATTTGTAATTAACCGATCTAACACTGTTTTATTTGGCCTTTTCACTTTCAAGAACTACGACATCTTCTTGGTGGCAAACATTGTAAACGATAAAAAAAATATTGTAAACAATAACAACAATCCAGCTGCGGAAGGTGCAAGTAAGAGCGGTGGGGCCTGGTGGAGGGGGATTTCGACATACGACGACGAAAACGAGGAAAAATTAATTAATGCTCTTACCTGCACGGGCCGCAGCTGCAACAATCTCAAAAGAATGAAGGAATGATATTACCAACTAGCTTTAAAACATCACATGATGTCAAGTAAATGGCCTCTTCGATATAATTTTCATAAATAATGTGTATCCTTTATTTAGGGAAATTTTGGGAAACATGCATGGTAAGAGTGGACAGACAATTATATCTTAAAACTGCAAAGAGTTTGGAGTAACAGAATGGTTCTGTTTCTGTTTAAAAAAATGACAATAACTTTCTCAATCCTAGGATCAGAAGAGAGGAGATGGAAGCAATTAAGAAGGACTTTAAAAAGTCTGTCATGTAAAACCCTGATGTGTTAAAGTTTGAGTATCCACATTAGACACTCTAATCTATGGAGTCTTGTATTTCTGCTAGCAATGTCTGTTACAAATCATTACAATCAAAGGAGCCAAGTTTAACAGTTCAAATTTAGTAATAGTAAAAATAATTAAGTTGCTGCAAACTGGCATTATTTCAGCAACAGAGTAGATTAAGAGCTGCAAAAATATACTCATGATGAAACAATCTTAGTTCTGGCTTTTCAGAATTTGGAATGCCCATCTTTGTCTATGATGGGCAGGAGGATAATTCTGAGAACTGGAGGTCTGCTGCTAGATTGGAGAGCATGCTCAATCCAAACCACTATTTGGTTTTCTCCATTATTGCAGTCGTGGACATCAAATCAGCGGTCAATTTAGAATTTAGCTGATTTTTTATGAATTATTTGTAGATTCAGATTTTACAAAAGGGGCCATATTATGTATTAGGGCGCACTTTCCCTGTTTGGACCTGACACACCTTACAACAGGTCACTGACTGCACCCGCCTCCAAGTGGACATCTGGGGGGTCCATAGGACCTCCTTACCCCCCCCCCCCGAGGGCTGCTCTCAGGGGGCACACTGACAGTGCACCACCTTTTAGGTGGCACACTCACAGTGCGCCTCCTGACAGCTTCTTTGCCTCCGCGCCCGCATCTGTAGTAGGGTGCGGGCGCAGGGGCAAAGGGATTCCCTCATTTGCATGGGGCGAGGGAACACCATCTGAAGGTAGCGCTGGCGCTTTAAGTGCGCCAAGGCAAGGAATTACAGAAGGGGCTGCACAAGTTTCTGCTGCCCCTTCTGTAATACCAAAGTGCCCCAGAGGCGTGCAAAGTGGGGGCAAATGCCGTTATGCCCCCGTGGCATCTTCTGTTATACGGCCCCCCCAATGTTTAAATATGTTAGTGAATGCTCTGTTCTGTTTTTTAAAGTGGAGAATATTGTAAACAACACAAAATAGAAGATAGATGTTCTACTGAGTCGTGGCAACTGGTTAGTGGGCAGCACTCACAGAGTAGCCAGGATGCATAAACCTGAGCCACTGTTATCACATCATTATCAGCGCAACCCAAGTATACTATGTAAGGAAGGCGGTGGACTAAAGAGACAACGAACAATAGGCTGTAGTTTGTTTGGGTTGAACATACTTGAAATAAATTCATCACAGGCTCCAGCATGCTTAGCATCCCCAAGAGCACACTGCACACTGTCGAAATTTCAAGGTCTTAATCTCACTATTGCTTTGCAACATGGAACCGTGCTTTTCCATGCTAATCTTGATTTATTGCAAATAACGCCTCAATGATCCCTGAGATGACACTGCTGTATAGAAACCTTGCACCTTTTAGGATTTCTTTAGAGACCAATATTCCAATTATTTTTTTCTAGTGAACATGGCTGAGAAGTGACAACATATCATGTGCCACATGTCCAGCTAGCCCTTGCTTTTTCGCCAAACACAGTTTACTTTCTGGCACTTTAAATTTAGCTGTTCACATTGTGTAAGTATGCACTCAAGATCCCATTATGCAAAATGATGTTAGCTATTAAGCCAGTACTAGCCAAGAGTGTCACATAAGAGAACTTGGCTGCAACGAATGAAGGACAGTACAGGGGGCTTCATGTGTCTGGCTTGTTGTCAATAAGCTTGATCAGTGGTTCCCGAACTGTTTAGAACCACAGCCCATGTTATGGAACGACAAACCTTAGCGACCCACCTAACTTTAATGGGCATGAGGAGTGGTGTTTTTTTTATGTATCCAAAGCATTGTGTGGTAGCGCACTGTCATTTACAAACAGTGCGTTTTCTATTGACGTGGACACTAGGTTTGCACAGACATACTGTTTTACTGATAAAACTATATAGTGCACAAATGATAATGTGTGGAAATCGGGTTTTGGTCCTATTAAAATCTCTGTTTCCAGCACACTTAAGAATTTATAGGTTTGTACATTTTGTGCGTGTTGCAAAAATACAACAGCACACTTTCCTGTTCTCCAGCAAGATTGTCACATAATTCACTTTAAATACGCCTCTCACTTTGCAGTCTGGGAAAGAAAAGTAAACACCAATCCCATAAGCAGCACTTTGTCAGAAGACATATAGCCTGTCATTTGACCTCTGTACTTGAAGCACCAAATGTGAAAGATAAACAAAACATTTAGTTATTTATTGCTCGGAATTTCGCAAACCACCAAAAATCGCCTCACGATCCACCAGAGGGTCAGTAACTTAGCAAGAATGCCATGGGCCTAGGTACAAGAAAGAATTGCCCTTTTGGCTGCTGTTGGGGTGGTAAAATACAGCAGTTATCAAGGTCCTGTGGGCCCCTCATGGCTCTGGGCCTCAGTGCACTGCACCTGCTGCACAAATTGTAGCTACGCCCCTGCAGAGGGTCATGACCACAGTTTGGGAAACACTGAGCTAGATCAACCTAAAAATGATCTATTCTGTGAAATATTATTTCTTGTTACACTACATGAACTCATTCTTCTTGGGAAACAGTACGACATAGTAATTATGTGTGCATCTTGGGAGGAGCGCCCAGGCTCAAACATTGACTCCGCAGCCTGAATATCAACACGGTGAAGGGCTCTCCAACGCTTGCTGGTCATTTAATCAGTCTGTTTCTGTCACAAATCTAGAAAACAATTTGAAGTACTTACCATGAAATGCTTCCAAGACCATTCGCTATGATTTCTTTGATCTTCTCTTCCAAAAAGGTAAGAGGATCTTCTGGGCGCATAACAAACAAGCCACAAAGCAAAGCCTGCAACCCAAAGAAGAAGTGACATTTATTTACAATCAGCAAGTGAAACCATTTTATAAAGCACGTTGACTAACAAGCTATAGACACCGTTTGAAACTTCAAAATATTATTTTCCCAATGCAGGACTGGCAACAAACATACAAAAATGACCAAATATTGTAACATAGTTGGGAGAAAAAGTCACTGTGAGCATTAAGACCAAATGCAGATACGCGGAACTGGGCCTGATGTGGGAGAGATTGGGAGTTCATGACTATGTATAGTACAATCAATATATGACGTTGGAGACCCTATGACCATAGTTTATTGACATATACAACTATTACAGATTGGGAGGATCGAATTATAGTGAAGAAACATATCCTAATGGAACCAATGAGTGTTGAAATAAGGAGACAAACCTGAAGGAGTGGCCACGGTGAAAGGTACTGACTAATTTTATAGGCGAGCTATGGATTTCCTATTTCAAAGAAATACTTAGGTCCTCAAAGAAGTTACTCCTTTACATTATTTGGTGTTTTTGTAAAGCACTCCCTAACACCTTACATCAGCTAAAAGCATTGAGGGATGTAGGAACATACATATGATAGGGAAGGAGAAGTTGCAATATAGTACATTTGCAAGAACCAGGTGCTGGTGAAGACATTGATGATCTGGCAAGAGTGGAGAGGGACAGAAAATACTTACAATTGAAATTCCCAAAACAGTGACAGAGCTTTGAAGAAAAAGAGGTCTGGGAGCCTGGGTGAAGAAAGAATGACCAGTCTTAGGCATCTTACTGGGCAGGACTTCGGGATCCAACTGGAGATGTGGGTCTTTAAGGGTAATGAGTTTGAGGTAGTAATCTTCTTGTCTCAAATGTAATGTTAGAGAATCCACATGAAGGAGCACAGAGCATGAAACACCCTATGTATCTAACCAGTTGCGGCCTGTCCACTGACACACAGGCGGGGCGGGCCAGAGGAGTGACCTGGGGGGGGGGGGGGGCGGGCATGGGGAGGAGACTCGGGGGGGGGAGAAAAAAAATTGAATTATAAAGGAAATAAATGTACCTGATCGCTGCCTCCTCAGTCCGCGCCGTCCCGCTCTTCCTGATTCTGGGCAGGCTCCCAGACTGCACTGGGCCAATCATGACGCTGAAGGAAAGCAGCATCATGATTGGTCTGAGCACTTCAACTCTGCGCTCCCACGCAGATTGGGAGCCTGTGCCTTCTTTCTCCAGCCCCAGCAACGCAGCTGGGGCTGGAGAAAGCTACACTGCGCATGAGGTGTTTGGTCAGCCTGTAACGCCGGCCAAACACCCCATGCACTGTGCACTCCCCCACCACAGTGTTACCCCCGGACCCACACCCAAGACTCGTCAGAGTCCTGAGGGCGGATCCAGGGGGATTTTAAAAATCGATAATAAAACAGGTTAGAAACCCGTTTAATTATCTATTTATTTGTTGCGGCTGGTGGAGGGAGGGCGGCGCGCCTCCGCCCTAATGGAGAGGCCGCAGGTCATCAGTAGGCAGTGGCTGGCGAACTTTAGGCTATAAGTTGGATGGTAAGAAACAGATTTGCAAGACAGTTTGGTGAATGCCCTTGAAGTGCTTGGAGAATGAACAAAAGTGTTTTATGTCTGCATAGTTATGCTATTTCAGTTATGTGATTGTCACAGTGAATTATTATGCCAAACCTTACTGATATAGCAAAGTGACCATAAGAACATAAGAGTAAGTCACTGGTTGTTTCTTATATGTATTATTACTAAAACACCTGAAATGTAGTGTCTTATGAGTCCAGGTATTTTATTAACGGCTTAGCTGCAGAATTGCTGTTTCAGTAAATGTTACGTTTTTTCCAATATTTCAGCAAATGTTTACTGAAATTTCAATGCACTTTTTAAAATGTATAAAGAAACTTTTTTGTGTCGAGTGCGAAGTTTCACTGCCTTTGGCTTTATAGCTCTCTAAATAATTGGTATCACTGTTATCCGCCACTGTTAAACTTTCCACTGACTTAAGCTAAATGCTTATATTTAAAATGTTGAAAACCAGGAGGAATTAACATGCTAACCCGCCGTAATTTTCGTAAAAGGTTGTTCATTACTAATATTTTAGGTGTCGCCAGATACATGCACTTAGTTCAAGGCTCAGAAAACTCATTTACTGTACAAAGCAATGGATATTTAAATGTTCAACAGCTTCATAAGAGGGTGTTGCTTGACGGTTTCGTCACCAAGAGTTACTTGGAATAAAAATACCACTGAAAAAAAATTAAGTGTTGTATAGAGTGAAACTTCACCACCTTAGTGTCCCTAAAATATAGATGTGATATAAATCCAGCTGTATGCTTCCAAAACTCTTCCGTTTACAAGAACACCCAATTTACATAGGTTGCAAATCTGCTGACTTGACAGCTTCCATGAGCTAGTCTCCTCTCTATTATTGTAAATGTCCACTCATGGTCCATCATTTAGTATAGGGAAAACACAAAATTATTACTTTATGGATAGGTCACTTGCTATCTCCCAAAAACTAGAAAACCTCATGATGCCATCCAATTCCATGACATGATCGGGGAAAATTAAATTTTGTTGGCAAAATGCAGCTGAACTCTCTTTGCGAAACGTCAAGGGACGACATGCAGAACAGAGCAAGAAAACTCAGTCATATGTTATTCCCCACTATTTCCCTGCTCTGCTCCCAGATTTACTAGGAACCCTGATACCATTAATTCCAGGCAGGGAAATGACAGTGATTTTACCAGGCAGCTTATAATGAGGGCCTGTGGTGTGATGAGAAGCACTGATATGTATGCAACACACCCTCTTTGCTGTTGCATGTTAAAAGTATGGCAAATCGCTCACAGTTGCTATCACAAAGAAGGGTCTGTGCCTGTTCCACTTTGTTGAGAGGGAACAGCAACATAGGGTTGGTTACCACGAAGATGGATGGATGCCTTACCTCTTGGTGGCAACAACTACAAATTGCATGAATCCTTCCCTTTTTGTACTAACACCTTACTAAGACAGTTCTGTCGTGTTTTCCATCCCGAATAAATAAAACCCTTGCTTCCACCAAAAGTCTTCTTCATACTGAATGCCATGGTATACTTTTCAACCTTTAAAAACGTATCTGTATCAAAATCTATAACTTCACTGCAATCTTTACATATGAATCCACCCTCTCGGTCCTAAACAACACGCCCCATTAATATCCCCTCCAGACAGATATCCTAAATAGGCTACAGCACCTGAGCTGACTGAATTGGAATGGATCTGCACCACAATGAAACCAACTGGAGGCAGTGCACATTTGGGCATAACCTTGCCAAGGGCTTAATTGATTAAGTGTGCCATTCGTCTTTATGAAAATCGTCTGTTCACTACTACACAATTTATTCACAGGTGAAATTCTAATCTCTCTTAACAAGTCGAATGTGGCCTAACGGCTAGAGCGGCCGACCTCGGAGCTGGGAACCGGGTTCGCATCTCGGCAAGGATGCTCAACATTCTGTGATTCTGCTCATGTAAAGCGCTCTGATACCTTCGGGTCTAATTCACACTATATAAAACTCCCCCCAAAATTAACAATTGTGAGCTTTCCCTGAAATTTCATATGTTATTTCAGAGTAGCTCTGCAAATCCCTCTCTAACTGCCTCTCAGACTTTCTGGTCCAAGCTGAAACAAGCACGCTAAAATCAATAGGTGTGGCCTTGGCCATCCTGTGATATTGTTTTATTTATTTTCTTGATTGCAAGAATATGTAATAAACATTAAAATTGTAATAGTAATAAAAAGTAAATATGCTTCCATCCAAAGGTGGGATCACGTCTGTAGAAAACAGAAAAGCATAAAAAGTGGCTCATCACAAAAACAAATGATAAAACAAATAATGAAATCAGAAATTAACGTACCAGCCCTGGCATTGAAGTGGACTACTTTCTAGGGGTGTGTGCACATGTACAAGAGCAAAATACCAGCACTCACAGAGAAGGAAACAATGGGATGATGTGGGATGACCCATTGCTACATGTTTATATTGTGGGGAATGGTAGCAACATTTGAACAGACCATTGGATGAAGAGGGGGACCAAAAGTCTCACTATGTTTATAAATAGGTATGCATTTTTACTATGATTTTTTGTATAACATGAGGCTAAAGAAACTACTAAAGCTGTCTCTACACCAGACGTAAGACATTTTCAATGGATAAGCATCCAGCACCTAAGCCAATATCCCAGTCATCTTTAACCAGACCTCAGCTTTTGTCCTCAAAACTGAGCATCCCTTTCAAGATCACCACCATCTCAACTGAATTACTGAAGGCCACGTTATTTTATTTCAATGTTGTACTTTTCCCTACACTTTACAAAGGGAGACGCCACTGTCGGGGTCGAGATCTCCCTATGGTAAAGTACTGGGGAAAATGTTAAAGTTTATTGAACTATATAATAAATTATTAAAAAGATATTTGGGTAAAATATTCTTGTAAATTAATAATATATATTTGTTTTACGAATGTGAAACAAAATAAAGAATTCTATAGAATCATTAACGTATGCATTAGTAATTAGTAAAGGTGATATATAAAAATAAATAAAAGTAGTTTCATGATATTTTAATAAAAACTACATTAGTTTATAAATTCAAAAAAGGTTGGTAAATTATTTTATAATCAAATAAATGTTTTATTTTCATTTTTATTAACATTAAATTAAATTTATTTACATTTTTAGCTATTTTAAATCATTCAATTTATAATTATTTCCTATCAACTTTTATTTTAAGTTCATCCCTCCATTTCTTTGAATGTGAGGGTGTCGCAGTATCAGTGGTTGGCCATGTGTGGTTTTTTAGAAAAGTAACTTACACTAGTAAATCGGCTTCTCACCCGTTTTCAGTGGGTGAAGACGTGTAAGTCAAAACTTTGAAGTAACTTTAAAGTCATATTTTGTGAATATCCATAAGTAGTAAAGTTACTCAAATTACGTAAAAGTACAAACATAAATGACTCGCAAGCATAAGTTACCTTTGTAAATAGCCCAAATAGCCTTTTCTGGAAAAGGAGTGTTGTAACCCTGATTAATAGGTGTATTGTCTATTCCCAAGGCATGTTTCTCTACATACTTCAACTATTCCCTAGCATAGAGGTAAACCTATTCAGCCATGTGCCACTGCATACAGCTCTAACACCAGTCCCTGCTCTGTTTACCCTACCATCAAGGATCAAATTCAAATCTCCAACTAGTATCACTATCTCAGCTGGGACGTGCAACAAAATGGAGGTAACCCTGTCTAAAGTGTCAGTTAGCAGTGCTGAGTGTAGGTAGGCCAACAATAATGCAACATGTTCCCCATTCCAAACACCAGTCAATGTTGCATAACACCTTTGCGGATCTGCCTACGTTTTACTAGTATGGCCAACACCCCCACCCCACCAAGACCAGGACGTGAACCCTGTATGCACTGAGGAACAATAGCGTCTTCTTGGCAATAATTGACAATTACAACCCTTCCAGTGTGTCTCTTGTAGGAATGTAATGTGTGGGCCAAGTCTGCAACTGCAACTGGCCCTGCAACACTGCTCTCTAGATGTCATCTCCCGTACCATACACAGTCCTCAAGAGAAATCTAAGAGAAGCCCTATGTGCATTGCCCTCCCATAAAGCTAAATTGTGTGATCCCCATAGCTGTGCTGCTGCCTAATGTGTAAGTAAGGCCACACTGGACTCCTCCCTGCCATGATAAAGAAAGGGAGAGGGAGAGAGGGAGAGAGAGAGAGTCTCTGTCTGTCTGTGTGTCTGCCTCTCACCACCCCCACATAACAGTGCCATGGGCTCAGCCATGAACTACATCCTTAAGCCCTTCTTATCTTGATTTCACTCAGACTGATCATGTTGCTGTATGCAAGCATGTTCCATCCTCAAATTATGACAGCTTTCCTTTTTTTTTCTTACTTTACCCAACATTGGCATGGAACACCTTCATTCACAGTATCCTAGTGCCTCTCCAGTGCCCTGCTGATCTCCCTGTTGGTTACATTGTTTCTAATGAAACAGGAAGGCACATGTCAGATTGACAATGACATTTCTGAGGCTCAACTATCCCTTTTGGTGTTCTCCTTAGGGTCCTCCTCATTCCTTTTTTCAACATTGGCATGTTGTCTCTCATGAGTGATCCAAAGACTTTATCCCTCCTACCATTTGTGTGCTAATTACAGCTATATTTTTCAGCAAATCAAAGTTCCTTTTGACCAGTTGTTTTCAATGTCTACGGACCTCAGCATAATCGAAGATGCGATGGAAAAGATTTCTTTGAAAGTGACAAAGTTGTGATAAACGTTAGCGCCAAACATCTGCTTAGCTCTGCTAACATTGTCCATCTTCCATTCTCTTAAAACACCCTTCCAAATTTACCAAGTGAGTCAAACATGTCAATACTACTTGATACCAACTTAAGCATGTACTCGAATATCAGCAAGTTCTCTAGCTTTCCTGGTCTGCCAGCTAAAAAGTATTCTACCTTTCAACCGACAGGCTAAATCTTTTGATGTTGGGATCCCTGGTTAGCACTAACCTTAACTGAGGGAAATAAATATACTTAGTACTACTCAGGGTTGGACTGGGAAAGAAAATAGGCCCAGGTACCAAAATATAAAAGTGGCCCTCCTAAGTTAAATAGACAGCTAAAAAAAAGTGGCCCATGTTTGCAAAGCGGGTAAGTTCTGAACTCCTTAAAATACTGTTTAAGTGTTTTGCAAGGTATGGAAGGCTGCATGGATTTGAGCTTTCTGCAGGCAATATTTTATTTTATATCAAGGAAATCAACAGTAAAAAACTAGCTCCGCAGAATATTAAACAGGCCCTCAAACAGACAAAACCCAGCCATCCCACTGACCCAGTGGCATAGCTAGTCCCATGGGCAACTGTGGTGGTCTCTGCCTTTGCCGTTGCTGCCCCGAGACGGCAGGTGATAGCAGGAGAGTCCGACGCCCCCAAAACTCATGCCACCCGCCGGGACGGACCCCCCCACCCAGCTACGCTACTGCACTGACCTGATAGACCAACCCATAGGGCACTGTCTGATTGCCCTATAGGCCAGTCCGACCCTGGAGGAAGATCAACCATCTGCCAAAGGCCCAATGTTCCAGAGGTTGACTGATTGAGGTCCTAAATCTCTTTTTAATCCCTCCATAGGTTTCCTGCTCAAGCCAGGGTCAGGCTTAAAATCATATCCATTATATAAAAATAATGCCAGGTAAGGCCTCTGCTATTCCCTGCATACGACCATATTTTGCACGATTGACTAGAAGCCTGGGATCATCAAAATGTCACCTTCTTACTCTTTCTTTGTCCAAGTATAGGATCCAAGGATGCCAGAACTTCTTTGTGATGGCACAGAAACTCGATTAGATAAGAAGTGTCTCTTCTCTGCTAACCTAAGGCCATCACTTAAACCCCTTTACTCAGTTAAACCATTTGTTCCTGAACTGAATGCACTGCAGGCAGTTTGGTTTGTATACGCTAAACATCCAATACACAAATATACAATAGAAGGGCAACATATGCTCACTCGGTAAGACTGAGAGCATGGACAGCTGGCATATTAGCGGTTGATTACAAGAATTGCCAAGTGAAACTTGAAGCCTAAGATATTAGGGCAGGAAACTGCTTCGATAGCATGTGTGTAATAACTTTATTTCGGTCAACAGACCATAAAAAGTAAATTTCGACTATAAATTAACACAACACATAACAATAAAATGAATTAAACACAAAAATCAGGATAAAAAATTCTGCCTCGTGCGCCACATATAAAACAAATAGCGAGAAACCGCAAACACAATAGGAGGATGAGTGTCATAAATCAATATTCTACATGCCTGTGTAAAATGCAAAAAACCCAAGTTCTTACAGATGGGAATGAGCCAACGTTTCCTGAAAACAGAATAAGCAGGGCAAAAAAACAATACATGAGAGATGTTCTCAGTTGTATGGGTACATATGGGGCAAGTGTCAATGTTAGTTTTGGACCATTTAAAGGTAAGGGACCTTATGGGAAGAGTACCGTGCCTTAGCTGAATATACAACTTTCGAGCTACTGGGGGTTCAATTAAGTCCATGAATTCCTCAACCTTAGGTTCTAATTTTACGGAGAGGAACTCGGATGTCAACCTACCCAGTGACGGAGAGCTCATTAATATTTGGTGATTTAATGAACGCAACTGAGAGAGGAGTATACTCTTAGAAATCCCAGTGCAGCAGATCTCAGGAGTGACCACTAGTCCGGGGAAGCCCAGCCGGATACTAACCCTACTGATATGCTGAAGCCAAGGAATCATTTTATGTTTAAGAGTAGGCCAGACCTCAGAGAATTCTGCTCGATAAACAGCTAATTCAGGAACTGACCACAGCCTCTTCCAGTACATGATAGGTCTAGCACTTATAATCTCCTCTATTGGAGGGAAGCCAAGATCGAATCTAAGAGGGATCAATGGCGTGCTAGACGGTAGTCCAACTAGATTTCTAAGAAAAGATTGCTCAACCTTTTTAAGATCCCTGATCTGCTTATGCCCCCACAATTCGGCCCCATAAATTGCTGCCATTCTTGCTTGGCGGCTATATACTTCAAGTGCTGGGGAAACCGGCCTATAAGTGGATTCCTTAAAAACTTTGCTCAAACCCCCCGCAAGCTGGGAAAGCCTAAGTGTAGATTTGGCAACCTGCTTTTGCCAATCAAAATTCTCAGTTAAGGTAAGGCCCAGGTATATAAATGTTTTAACCCTTTCAAGGGGGGCACCATAAAGTACTGGATTCGGGCGTACACGCCTAGGGGGGTTGAAAATCATAAATTTTGTTTTGCCTATATTGATTTCCAGCCCCCTTAGGTCACAAAACTCCACAAAACCATCGAGAATTTTTTGAATGCCCGATGATGTTCTAGACAACAACAAAGTGTTGTCTGCGAACATCAGAGTGGGCACTCTACCAGTGGCCAATCTAGGGGCATCATTATTAGCCACACCGTTCAAATGATCTACAAGGCCATTTATGTAAAGGCTGAACAAAGTTGGTGCCAGCACACACCCTTGGCGAACTCCTTTTAGGACAGGAAATTGGTCTGTGAGTTCGCCGTACCTCCCGCACCTAACCCGCGCAAAGTTATTTAAGTGGAGCCTCATAAGGATAGCTAACAAGTATGGCAGTAGGTTCTAGTCTGATAGCACTTTCCAAAGCTTTGCGCGGGGAACCAAGTCAAATGCAGCCCGCAGGTCCACAAACACAAGGTAGAGGCTGCCACCCTCCACCTTTGCTGTTTTCCAGTCCAGGACCTGCAGGCGAAATATCTGGTCTAAAGTGGAGGTGCCGGACCTAAATCCTGCCTTGAATGGGGATAGAATCCCCTTTTCCTCAATCCACCCAAGAATCCTGTCAAGGATAACCCTCCCCATCAGCTTTTGGGATGTATCAATTAAGCTGATGGGTCTATAATTAGAGGGATTTAATAGGCAGCCCTTTTTTAGGATAGGCACAATTTCCGCTCCTAACCAAGTGGGGGGCAGGTCGTCGCCCTCCAAAATGCGGTTAAATAAAGCAACCAAATAGGGGGCCCATATTTTTGGTTGAGTACCAAACAGGTCTCAAGGTAGTTTATCCAAGCCTGGAGCCTTGTTTGGAAGCAAAGTTCCTAAAGCAGCCTCCACCTCGGACAGAGTAATACATTCGTCTGCAGAAAGACATGGGCGGACAACAATAGGCCATTCAAAGTCTACAACCCCACTGGCAATATAAAATTGCTGTGGTTCGATAATGTTAACAGGCATATCACCAGGCTCAGGAGTAGCATAAAGTGCGGAAAAGTGGCTTTCCCAGGTAGAAGAGGCTATATTAGGGGCAGGGGCAGGGATATGCCCATTAAGACCAGTTGCAACCAAGGTCCAGAATAATTTGGGATTCTTATTAATAAGTGCGGATCCCAAGTTCTCCCACTTAGTGGCCTCCCACTCCCTCCTTGCCTTGGATAGCGCTTTTTTATACACAGAGCGTTGTACCTTAACAGCCTCCCTATTACTAGTTTTTAAAATTCTAAAAAGTGCCCTTCTAGCATTCCGGCAAGAGGCGTTGAACCACGGAGAGGACGAAGTCCGTGGACGATTTTCCCTTTTCTCAGAACAAAAATATCTTTAACTGCTATGACCAGCTTATTGTGAATGTCAGATGCTCTACCTAAATGGCCGGAGTTCCCCATCTCTTCAATAAATGGGGTAATAATCTCATATAAAGCAGCAAGTTTACTATCTGACATCTGGAATTCTGGCCATTTGACCATGCGTCTACAGTTTGTAATAATAAGAGGTGCAATAGCACAGCATTCATCCAATGTATGGCATTTCAGCCCAAAGCTCCCCATCTTTAATGAGAGTGCCAGGGCATTATGGTCGCTGTCAGATCTTTCAATGACCCTAAATTCGTGCACCCTATCCGAATGCCTGGCCTCTATAAAGATGTAATCAATGATTGAGGACTGGTTTGGTCGATTAAATGTAACTTTCCCAGGTCTATCGGGTTCCACCCTTCCATTACATGCTCGCAATGAGGTTGTGAGCGCAAATGATTGCAATTGCAAAACTAGGGGAGTCCAAGCTTTTACCCGAGCAATCATTGGCTCAGGAATGGCCCACAATAAATCAACATCGTCCGAGCCCCCCAGATTCGTGTCAATGAGGGGTTCAAAATGGCAATTAAGATCGCCTCCCACTATTAGGACAGTAGAACAGTCCATTGACTGAATGAGGGTCAGCAGGGTTTCAATAGCCTCCGACTCGAGGCCCCGCCTAACTGGTCGTGAGTATACATTAATCAAGGCAATGTTAGGCCCTTTTAATGTGGTCAGCAATACGCACTGAACATCCAACGAGTCAGTTGGAATATGGGATGCCTTAACTCCCAAGTGCGTGCCAACCCATATGGACAATCCCCCCATAGGTCTGCCCTTCTCGCCCTTACTTGCAAAGATATCATATGTGGTGAATCCCTGGGCTGTACTTCTTTTTAGTGCCCAAGTTTCCTGTAACATGCAAATGTCATGTAGGGCCATAAAAGAGCCCCACTCAGGGATGGGCAATTTGGTCTTGAGTCCCGCCACGTTCCAAGAAAGGATTTTTACATGGGCAGACGATAAATCTCGACTAGATGGGTCGTAGTCCTGAATACCCAAAGGATCGCTAGTCACCACAGGGCTAGTTTCTATTACCGACTCGTTCATACAAACTGATTGGAGTTGGCCAGTTTTAAGGGGACCAGTTACAGGATAAATAGATTGATCTAATGACTGGGCATGTACTGGGGGGATTAGCAGAACATTCGAAGCATGATGCTCAATAATGGGCGACTTAGCATTAGGACAACCCCCCTGTCAATCACAATCATCAAAGCCTGAGAGGGCATCAAATCTATTGGTAACTTCCAATGGGGTAAATGGTAGCCGATAATCTGACCCCCTAATGCCAAATCTGTGGCTAATGGAGGGTACAATACCCCATCCAGGTGCGTTTCCTGTGGCCAGGGGGTTGGATGCATAGTTTGTGTGCAAGTTATCTAAAGATATGCAAGGGGCAGACGATATTGACTGCGGACACACTATAGCCCCAGGGTGCATCAAAGGGTTCACTAAAGATCTCGGATAAAAATATGTCAGATCGTGCAGCAAAATTGAAGTACTAGATTTCCCTGGAATGTAATTTAAAATATAATTAACAGCTCTGGGATCTCTAAAATTGATGACAATTAGATCTCCCTCAATATCTTTATCTCTATTTCCCAACCAGGGGAGTCGTCGAACATGCAAGATCTCGCCATTGACATTAAAAGGGAAGGGGTCCATTTTGGCTAAGCCAGTACATAATTTTATTTTTTAGCTGGAAAAATCCTTCCCTCCTGCCCTTCTCCAATGTCGGGACTCCCGTAAGCACTATCACGTAGGGCACCACTTCAGGGGGTAGTTGGACTAAGCGCCTCTTGTAGTCCGCAGTCCTTGCAGGGCTAATGCTTCCCCTCTCGCCATGCAAAGTTCCCATAGGCAATCGGTTCCCTCCCATTGGGGCCTCACCAGGATCAAGCTGTGCCTTGTATTGGACTGGTTTGGGGGGGATGGGCCCAGATTGGCCATCAGTGTAAAATGTACATTTTTTACCTGCACCATTAAGGGAATCTGGCGTAGGAAGTATCACTGGTGCTACAGAGGGGGGTACTGAATTTACAAAGTCCTTGAGTACACCCACATTATTACTAATGGCCAGCTCAATATCCCCTAACCGTTGCTCCATCCTTTTTAGCCTCTCTAATATAGGTAGCACAGTAGACCTTATTAGTCGCTCGATACTCTCAAAGGCAACAACAGACAGTGCTTCCTTGGTCATAGAGTATGAAGGAATAACTGGGTCAAGTAAAGGGGAAGCAACTGCTGCTGGAATCTCCGGGGCCGAGGCAATTACCGTAGGGACTAGCAAGGGCGGAGTAATTGGTACGCTAGGTTTTGATGTAGGTACAATCATTGTACTGGCCCTTGGCGTTTTACCAGGCTCGGGATAATTGATCTTCCTTCTTTGTGGGACACCTACCCTCTTTCTTCTTTTAATAGGCGGTGGCCCAAGGACTTTGGACATAACTAATTTCCCAGCCTTCTTTTTAGCAGCCTTAACCGCCAATAAAGGAGGCTGTGTAGACATATCAGCTCCTATAGTGGAATTGCTAGAAGGAGGTGCATTTTTATCTGTGTACGGGCTGTTCAGTAAATCAGATCGAGGGGGGGAATCTCGTAAGAGTATAGGAACATTGTCAGTGGATAATAGGTCCTGGGTTCCAGCAGGGAAGCTTGCGCCAGAAAAAACAAGTTGGTGGGGCGGTTCCACAATAGATCTATTTTTCAAGCATTCAATTGAGCGGCGACGCTCCGCCCTACGTTCAGCAAGTGCACTCTCCTTTCCATTATCTGGAGCAACCCTTGGAAAGTAGTCCACTAGTGTGCCCCTGTTGGAACCCCCTAGAAGAGCAGCCATGCCAATATACAAACAGAATGAATGCACAAATAGAAATCAACTAGGCGATAATGTGTGAGCCCGGTCCGGTCTCCTCGTGCCTCTGAGGGCCACAGAGGGCCCGCCCTTTGCCCGGGCTTAGCCCCGGACTGCGCCCCGCACGCGTCCCGCTCACGCGAGACAGGGCGTGCCTTAAATAAGCGTGACGCAAGGAAGGTAGGGCCGGGAAGAGGACACAGGTGCGAGGAGTCAAGGTGTTGCAAAGCACACTGGTCCTCGCAGTCCCGGCAGCGAGCACGTCCTCTCAGCCAGAGAAGCACCCCAGGTAGTCGGGAGTCAGCAGGTCCAGGGTTGATGGCGGCTTGATAAGGATGAGAAAAAGGCAATGTCCTCGCCTGCGAGCGGCGCCCGCGAAGCGGGGGCCGCGAGGCGTTCTGTAGGCAAGGAAGGTGGGGCCGGGAAGAGGACACAGGTGCGAGGAGTCAAGGTGTTGCAAAGCACACTGGTCCTCGCAGTCCCGGCAGCGAGCACGTCCTCTCAGCCAGAGAAGCACCCCAGGTAGTTGGGAGTCAGCAGGTCCAGGGTTGATGGCGGCTTGATAAGGATGAGAAAAAGGCAATGTCCTCGCCTGCGAGCGGCGCCCGCGAAGCGGGGGCCGCGAGGCGTTATGTAGGCAAGGAAGGTGGGGCCGGGAAGAGGACACAGGTGCGAGGAGTCAAGGTGTTGCAAAGCACACTGGTCCTCGCAGTCCCGGCAGCGAGCACGTCCTCTCAGCCAGAGAAGCACCCCAGGTAGTCCGGAGTCAGCAGGTCCAGGGTTGATGGCGGCTTGATAAGGATGAGAAAAAGGCAATGTCCTCGCCTGCGAGCGGCGCCCGCGAAGCGGGGGCCGCGAGGCGTTATGTAGGCAAGGAAGGTGGGGCCGGGAAGAGGACACAGGTGCGAGGAGTCAAGGTGTTGCAAAGCACACTGGTCCTCGCAGTCCCGGCAGCGAGCACGTCCTCTCAACCAGAGAAGCACCCCAGGTGGTCGGGAGTCAGCAGGTCCAGGGTTGATGGCGGCTTGATAAGGATGAGAAAAAGGCAATGTCCTCGCCTGCGAGCGGCGCCTGCGAAGCGGGGGCCGCGAGGCGTTATGTAGGCAAGGAAGGTGTGGCCGGGAAGAGGACACAGGTGCGAGGAGTCAAGGTGTTGCAAAGCACACTGGTCCTCGCAGTCCCGGCAGCGAGCACGTCCTCTCAGCCAGAGAAGCACCCCAGGTAGCCGTCAGCAGGTCCAGGGTTGATGGCGGCTTGATAAGGATGAGAAAAAGGCAATGTCCTCGCCTGCGAGCGGCGCCCCTCGCCGCTCGTAGCACTTTGTTACTTCTAAGTGTCACAGAAAGCACAGGATGATAGTCAAGGAGCAGAAACATAAAAAAACTATCACCGGTCAAACACTTTTTTAGATCTTCAGGAAGCAGTGGGAGGAAAGCGAATCAGAAAATTACTATATATGTACTACCCTTTGCCAAGCATGCTTTTGAGGGTAAGGAAGTTTATATGACGGCAATGGAGGTTCAGGATAGAACCTGGAACCAGGAACCAGGTAATCTAGTCAAATGGAGCAGTCAGAAGAATCAAGAAAGAATCTGTCACAGCAAAAGGAGAAAAACCACGGTGTGTCTCAGTTTCAGAAAACAAATGTGATGAAAGTAGAAAGATGTGAGAGAGAAATCGCCAAAAGGTACATTAATGAAGAAGCCACTGGGCACGTGGGTCATGTTTGCTTCAGTAAAAACAAAATTGACACTGTTGACCGGAACCTGGTTTTTCTTCAATTTCTTAAGTGTTTTCTTTGCTTGGGCCTCATTCAGTTACGTTGATGGTCTGAAATTATTTTCTTTTTCGAAAATTACCTATTGGACGCTCTGATACTTTTTCTGTCTGTCCTGATGATGAACATACTAATTACTTCGGTTGGAACGCCGTCTACACTCATCTTTGGCATACATTGAGGAAGCATCTATTGCCATTTCTGTTTTAGCGATTTTTTAGCATCAGTTTTCTTTGTTTATTTATTTGCCTCAGCCATTGCTTTATTGTTTACACTATCAATTGTGTTTTCTGTAATGTTGGTTGCGTAACTGTGTGAGCACCTCTCAGTGTATTGTTTTATTGTTTCACTGTCTTTTTGTATTACTGTCTCAGTAAAAAAAAAAAGGTGCTTTTGTAATATATATTGCTCGTTTGTTCTTGGGTACCATTTTCACATTGTTTGATTAATAATTTTGTTTTGTATTTTAGTTATATGTGTTTGTTGTGGAATTTTGTGCTTGAACCATTGTTATTATTATAAACGTTATTTGAACCAGGTTCGGGTGATAGGGCTGCCCCTGTTTGATGTAACCATCCTTGAAGATGCCGGCACCTCTGCTTAGATAAAACCAGGATAAACTATCTCCTCAAGTGATAATCAGCTCTTCTATCCATTCCACTGCTTATTTTTTACTACACAATAGATGTTGCGCTCGGGTGTAGCTTCAGCTGGATATACATTTAATACATTTCTAAGTGTGACCTGGTCACCTGGAATGAGGGTGGATCGTAGGGTCTGTCAGTGGGGACTCACTGGTTTTCAACATCTCTATTTGTTTCATAGATTTGCCTCATCCGCCTGTCTGCCTCTTTACGTTGAGGCGCGTTGTATAACTTGCGTTCACCTTACCACCCTCTTACTAACCACTAACGCTATAATTATTGGACTAGCAAAATAAATAGGGTGTAATGCTGTGCTCCACATTTCTGAAGGCAAGCAGTATTGTTACTAACAATTTTGATGCTACTGTTTATCAACCTCAAGAGGATGACATTCTGAGTCAGCCCGTCAACAATAGAACTTCTGACATGCAAAGTACCGGCAATGCTTACGAGTGTTTTTATCCACTCTGCTTTTCTCCTGCTCGAATGTGCTCAGCAGCGAGTCACATTCAGTTAGGGCACAAAACTCACTTGACACTGAAATGTAAAACTTGATGTGTTTTTATTAAGAAACATGGGGTGACTGATTGGAGTGTTATCAAACTAGGTGATAAAGTGTAAATGAAGCAACTTGCATGGGATAGTAAATATCAAATTGGTTGATATATACATGTGTGTATATATATATATATTTATTTATTTACACACATTATATATATATATATATATATATATATATATATATATATATATATATATATATATATATATATATATATATACACAGTGCTCGTCCGGTTCCATGCCTTAACACTTATAAGGTCCCAAAGGCGAGACCTATTGGCTATGCCAATGCTTGTTCTTTCTAGCGCAGACGTTCACCACCGTTCTTTTAAAAACAAAAAGAAATGTAGAAATGACCCTTCAAATATAAAAATATTTCAGTCGTCTTTTAACAAGAAGTGTGGAATGCAAGATACTTTAAAGATATTTCAGCATCTTGAGATTAGATCGTTCTTTGGCTAACCATGCAGGCACCAGCCAAAATGTACTTCTCTAGATAAAGAAATGTACAAGATGTCTGATGAACAGCCATTTCGAGTTACCAAAGGAAACACAGAAACATATGGCTACCTGCCAATGCACAAGAGATATTACACTTGTTCCAGTTTTAAATTGTGTCATATGTTATGTATAAATCAAAATGTGCTGGAGAGGCTCTAAACCAATGCAGGAACATACATTTGTATGACTCTTGGATTATAGATTATCACTTTAGGATTTTTATAACATGTGATGCAACTTTTGGAATCGTTGCCATACTGAGATTTTGTGTACACATTGGTAATACCATACCAAAGTTCAAATTTGCTATGTCGGAGCACAAACTTAATTGTAAATGTAAATAGTGATGATGGAGTAGCAGTGATTTTTCTGCTTTAAATTCATTGTTCTTAGTAATTTTAAATTAAATTATATCGCTGATATGATATGAAACTATTAATACAACTGTGAGCCAAGTAGGCAATGTGCCATACTTGCTTATTTCGGTATGAGGAGAAGGAAGAATAAATGTAATGGTGTTTATTGGGGACAGGTTGTCTTCTGTCCACCTAGAGGACATAGTCAATTTTGTTTTTTCTGCTCGGTATTGGTGGAAGGAGAGAATACACTTTTAAAAGTTCCTGCTACGTCCACTTCTGCATGCCAGAGGCTCTCTTCTATTTGTGTGCTGCATGAGGGCATGTCACAACTGGGGAAAAAGTTGTCGAGGAAGATGACAGAGCCCGAGAAAGCCTGCTAAGACAATTTGGAAATGGACAGAGATTTTATTTAAACAACGTTGTACAGTGTGCTTCCCATGTTAGCAGAGATTCACTCAGTGCCTGAGAAATACACAACAGAGAACCCTCAAGAACTACCCATCAGTTTCTGAAAGTCCTTCCTGAACTACCAGTTTTTAGTAACATCCTAATGGGCATCAACGGCTCCAACTCCGGGCAGTTTTGGGGCATTTTGTTGCAGAACAGTAGCCTAAAGACTACCTATAATGTTCCTTTTATAGAGATATTTCTGAAGCTTGTACTCTTACATGCCTTAACGAATTGGGCCATACGTTTTTCTACACTGGGGTAACATTTGTTTTGTTCCATTCAGTTTGTAATCTGGCCAAATAAGCTGCCCACCACTTCCTCTAGGTCTCTGATATCCCCAGGCCGACATATGTACAGTTGCTTATCTTTTGCATAAACACAAAAACCTACGCATGATCTCCCTGGGATCTCGTACATGTATGTATGTGTATGTATATGGTATTTATATAGCACGTAACTAGCTAAAATGCAGAGGAGTGCTGTATAAGGTGAAAGAAAAGCAAAAAGTCAACAGCATATAGGGAAAGAAGCGAATTGTGAACAGTAAATGTACAGTGATGTATTGTATTTTAAAGAGGTGAATCTTAACCTTTCCTATCTTGGAGCAGCGTTGTAGCAGTCCTGATGGATTCAGGGATGTTGTACCAGATATTGGGTACATAGGAGAAAAGGCCTGCTGGCTTTTTTCTTTTTTGCACTTTTTGTCTGCAGTCTGATAATGTCCTGGCTGAAGGTGTGCCAAGAACCACCAAAGATGATGAACTTATTTGCAAGATTAGCAGGAGTGCTTGTCCTGATGGCTTTGGAGGTGATGCAGCTGGTATTTAAGATGGTGCAGGCTGGCAACAGAAGCCAATGGAGTTCTACCAGGATGGGAGTGAACTGAATATATTTCTTCAGGCCCTGGATGAGACATCCTGCATTGGTTAGCTTACCATTAAGGGGTTTAAGAATAGAGTGCAGGAGGCCATGGAGCAGGGCATTACCAGCATTCAGAAACAAGAGTATGAGGGCTTGAAGAGCAGTTCTGAAGTCACTTTCTGAAAGAACATAATAGCTATATACACATAAAACCAGGCTATGCCATGAGAGACTCTACATGGTCATAAAGATGCTGCAGATCTCTTTTCTCGTACCCAAATGCAAAGTTTCTCCATGTTTTTTATTTTTTTTAACAATGACAAGCAATTCCTGACACAACAGCCATGGAAGACAGGATAATCAGCAGGAATCAGTAGTCCATGGTGTAAAGGAGCAAAGTAGGTACAATAACACAGAAAGAGGACACTCGCCATTTTCCAGCCTGTTCTATTTCGTTTGCAATTGGCAACAGTGTGGTCTTCATACCATCAACAGAACTGATCTCTACTCACAAATCATTAAAGTTATAACAACCTTTAATATGTAAGATCCTGCAACTGGGACCAAACGTGCAATTCTAAGATTTAAGCTGATATAATCTTCATATATTTTCCATTTTTGGCTAACCCCTTTTTGGTTATACATGTTCGTTTAATTAGGTATATTTTTTAAATGCAAATGCACAAATGACAATGTTGTTAAAGTATTTGTTTTATTGAAATAAGATAATTCAGTTTGCACGAATATATTCATGTTGTATTTTAAAATGGCTTCAGTAGCTTTTCTAGTTATTGTTTTAAAATAATAACCATTGCTTAAATCGAAATGAATATCTTGATTTTTCAGTTATTGTTTAAAAATGGGAAACTGTCTTTGCAACTCGATTTTTACATCGCAGTGCTTTTACCACGCATTTGTTACCCCACATTTGTTTAGCACGTATAGGCCTTTACCACACATGCCTTTACCAAGCATTTAAGATAAATATGGGGCTTGGGGGTCTCCTCCCAAAAAGATTAATGATAAATATAAATAAATATATTTATTTATTTATTTCAACTTAGCTTAGTAATGCGAGGTAAAAGCATATGCGTGTTAAACAAATGTGGGGGAACAAATGCGTTTAAAAGGCATGCAATGTTTTTACTAGCGTTGTACGGTCATACAACCTTTTCAAACAATATGCAATGTTTCACAGAATATATGTGGGTGGAAGACTAAAGGGGCCTTATTAGAATTTTAATCAATCTTGAAAATACTTACCTAGCCTCCTGGTGTTCTTGAGTGTGTCTATTCATCATGAAAGAAGATTTGGGTTCTACTAAATGTTCCTGTCAATCCCACATGAATGATTGTTAACGAGTATGCTCTTTATTCAAGAAAAGTTTCAGGGGGTAGACGGCGGGTGAGGTTGCATTCCTTTGGGTTCTCTGTCTTATTGGTACATTGACTGAATCCTTACTGCCAGAGAGTAGAGAAGAGAAACCTCTCTCAGGCCCTGTTCTGGAAATATGTCCTGGAAAAGCCAGAAGTTGATTCACTACTGTACTATAATACACAGGACAAGTAGAGTCCACCATCTATTGTTTTAGTAGCACGTTCACACAGCAACAAAGTACACAAAATATCAAGACTAAACACATTTCTTTAAATTTTATCAACAATGGGAAACATTAAAGAGGTGGAGTACTACGTTTTTGCTTTCACAGTCTCCTTTTGAATCACCTCTTCCTGTGGTTTTCAACGCAAATAGTTTCATAATCACCCCATTTCAATAATCAACTGGTCCCCCAAACTAACAAAGGGGTAACTTCCTGTCTTCCTTCAATTTTCTCAACGAATCAAGTCTAAATTGTTGTGCACCAATCATTTACATCCTCTGTCTTTTCTGAGACTGTAATTTGAAAAGTTCCCAGTGAAATTACTTTGGTTTAAGATTTCTCAAATTCTTAGACACCATATGAGCTTTTTAGAGTTTCTTGGCTACATGTTACCTTAAGGGTATCATAATTCCTACACTAAAGTCTCTGCCATAAAAATCACAACATGCACAAATTTCAACGCCAAAGTCAATAGAGAAAAAATATTGCAATCTTGGTATCACCATGCTAAAATAGCACATGCCTCAAATATGTTTGGACTGGAGTTAGAAAAGTAAATTAACCCAACTCAACATTTTGGTATGTCGAGATTACGTGCATGCTGATATTCCTGCTGGTGGGATTTTGCATTTTTGATTTTTGAAGTTTAGATTCTAACCTAGAGCCAAGTTGAATGTACTTTAATATACTTTTTCATTTTCGTACACTTATTTTCTCATCCAGAGCATCTTGTTTTTTCTTTTTAATAGTATGCCTAAAACATTTTAGGACAGAAAAAAAAGCTTGCCATGTTCTTCACAACAGAGATACCAGTAATAGTCTTGTAATTTATGCTTGTGTGATTGCACCTGTGTGCCAAGGGAAGATTCGTCTGGAAATGTTGCACTAATACAAATTGCAAGCAAGTGCTGAATGGGACTGTGCAGAAGCAGCTGAGACTGCACGGTGTAGGTCCACCTGTTCAACAAGACCTTTAAAATAGTACCTTGTTTGGCGGGGATGCGGATAGACTGGCTCCCTTCCCATCTCCTTTGGCATTGTCCCAAGTTGGTGCGATATTGAGAATTGATCCTCAATGATATAGATAAAGCCTTTAACACAGCCATCCCATGCTTCCCAGACTACACACTCCTAGGTCTCCCCCAACCCCCTGACTTTTCCCTTTCCCTCACTCAGGGTCAGACCCCCCTCGCACGACAAGACAACCTCAACATCATCTCCTACGCCGATGACACCCAGCTGATCATATCCCTCACCGAAGATCCCCACACCGCCAAAGCTAACCTCCACAGAGGAATGAAGGCCGTAGCCGACTGAAGCTGAACTCAGAAAAGACAGAGGTCCTCATTCTCGGACCCACCCCATCAGCCTGGGACGACACTTGGTGGCCCACGTCACTAGGCACAGCCCCGGAACCCACGGACCACGCACGCAACCTGGGGGTCATCCTCGACTCCACTCTCTCCATGACCAGGTAAGTCAACGCCGTCTCCGCGTCCTGCTTCAACACCCTCCGTATGCTCCGCAGGATCTTCAAATGGATCCCCCTCGACACGAGAAAACCCGTTACCCAGGCCCTCATCACCAACAGACTCGACTACGGGAACGCCCTCTACTCAGGAACTACAAACAAGCTCCTGAGACGACTCCAACGCATCCAGAACGCCTCGGCCCGACTCATCCTCAACATCCCCCGCCGCAGCCACATCACACTCCACCTGAGAGGCTTGCACTGGCTCCCCGTCAACAAAAGGATCACCTTCAAGCTCCTGATCCACGCACACAAAGCACTGCACAACACCGGACCCACCTACCTCAACAACCGACTCAGCTTCCACACCCCCACCCGAAGCCTCCGCTCAGCCAACCTCGCCCTCGCCACAGTCCCTCGCATCCGAAAAACCACCGCCGGCGGCAGATCCTTCTCCTACCTCGCCGCCAAGACCTGGAACACTCTCCCTACCATCCTACGACAGACCCAGGACCTGCTGGCCTTCAGAAGACTCCTCAAGACCTGGCTCTTCGACCAGTAGCACCCCCCCCCCCCTTCCCAGCGCCTTGAGACCCTCTCGGGTATGTAGCGCGCTTTACAAATGCAGTGATTGATTGATTGACAAATAGCCATAGCACTAAATGCCGCAAAAAAAGGTTTTATTAGCAAACTGGGGCATGGAGACGATCCCTGAGCACACTGCGTGGCTGAAGAAACTGCGGGTAGTGCTAGCTATGGAACACATGTCAATGATGATTGATAAGAGAACCGAAGACTAGCCAGAGCTATGGCCCCCATTCATTCTGATCCTAGCAAAGGAATTTAGAGAAGTGACTTGCCCCAAATATCTACAGATCTTGTGCCTCACGTCCCACAAACATGAAGAGCCTGCATAAGCCAATAGTTGTAACACTGGCGCTCATGTTCTTGGTCTAGGCCCCCTTGTCTCGGCGGATCCCAAGACTAACTATACTGTGATGCGGAGGAGACTAGGGTGGGGGGAGAGGAGTGGGGTATGGTTTGTTGCTACCCCTTGTTGTTTCCTTCTTCTGTTGGTTGAATTTTGGCATCTCTGCCTCTCTCACTATTATTACAGGTATAAAACTCCTCATTAGGATATATGCTGCCTGCCCCAGGGTTGTAGGCAAAAAGCTGTGTACTTCCATGTGCATGTCATTCGCTGCTGGCCAGTGGTTGTAGGCGTATGCTGTGTCATTGTTTGATTAATCCTAATAAAAGCATTGTTCCATAAAATAGTACCTTGTGACATTCAAAGCAATGAACTTAACAGGGCCCAAGCGATTTCCGCTCACACTCTCACAAAGCAGGTTTAGCTTATACTTGCCACCATGACGTAAGCCACCTTGTGCCATGGAATGGGTGTCTTTACAGGTTAGGAGTGATAGTGTGCATGGAAGCAGGGGGTAGCAGGAGGCTGACTCACGTTAGGTCTTAGAGCTAGTAATGTTGAAACAACAAGCAAGAGAGTTGTTGAGTCAGAAACCACATTAATTCCCAAGAACTGCAGAGTATGCCATAAAGCTTCTTTCAGGAAATGCGGAGGTGTGTCCTGAACCACACTAGAGAATGATAAACAGGCATTTGAGCAGCAGAACCCAATCAAGAAGATGCTAAGACTAGAGGAAGAATGGTACAATGCATCAAAAGGTCATTGCTTTCCTCAATATTCAAGGAAGACTCGCCTTGGTGCAAGGAGTCTTCTTGACAACCAGAGGCATTTCCAATTATGAAGTTATTGAAGAACTGGACATCAGATACCAGACACACAGCTGAGCCATGGATCTTCCTCTTTACTGCCTGAATGAAGGACCTCAACGCACCAAAGTCTTGAGTTACTTTGAGCTTAAAGAACTATCCCCTTAAATTGTTGAATCTCCACTGACATATACTATGGGGAAAACAAACATAGAAGTCGTAGCCAAAGTACCAGGGCCAATTCACTTTCCTTTTGAGACATCTGGTGCAAACGTTGTTTTATCAGCTTCCTTGGCCTTACAAGTAGGGAACCTTCCTGGTGATAGCAACACCAATGAAGAGGTTTACTGGGTCACAGGCAAAATTAATTTGCTGTCAGAACACTCACCTTGGCCTAGCCTCACCTTGGCCTAGCAACAATACGTTTTAAGGCCATTTGTTTCAGTTTGGCAGCGTCTCTTTTCCTACTTATGGTATCATAATGCAGATGCCTGCTATGCCATTAAAGTAGCATGGTTTCCTGTTTTTTTTCTACGACTCAAATCACTTCCTAAGAAACAAGTCTAGGTACCTAGGTATAAGTATCAGTGGAAGAGAGGACTCCTTGTAGCATGATTTGATAGAATTATCTTGAACAGCACCCCAGGGTGAGCCATAGAGGAGTTAGACCTTGGTGGCATCGGCGAGCAAGCTCTGGTGTTAGGAAATTAACATAAATGAGGTTGCCCTAGGTAGTGTTGGGGGAAAGGTTTAAGTAGCCCTTCCATGATTGTCAGGTTTATACATTCTTAAAATATTAAATCACTGTTTGCTGAGGAAAAAAAGCTCAAGATACTTTGGACTTATTTTTCTTCAGTGACACAGGTTCCTGGATGTTCATTGGGCTACAAACCCAACAAGCACTGGCAAAGACAATATGTCTGGCTTGTATTATGAGCCTTAAATAAGCATTCAAAAAGTCTAATGCAATGAAAAGAATCCACAGAGTACTTTTGAGATCAATTAATCCTGATGCATTGTAATGCATGCAAACCATAGGAGTCAAATGATACATTAAATAGCATTAGGCGAGTGAGAAATATTCCACTGTGCCGAGCCAAATGCCTCTCTATGTGTATTGTAAAACATTGGTAACAACAGGTAATGCAGACAGCTACGCTGTTAAGACAAATGGAAGCCCATCGAAGCAACCTCCTAAGAAATCCAAAAAAGTGACTCACAGAAAACACAATCATTCCAGTGGAGTTCAGGCCTTAAACACTACAAGTGGGTGACCACTTCTATGAATAGTGTTAAGCAACAGCGGCGTTGCTTCAAGTCAAATTAATGGTATAATCAGGAGACATGTACTGCACATAGAATCCAGCAGTCCACGCAGGAACTAGGAAGTGAGGACATGAAAAACAAGCATCTGCAATGCAATTGGTCTCGCATTTATGCAAGTTTGTGCTATTGCCATTGTAAATGACAATGTCTTTTATTTTTTTTTAATTAAATAAAAGGCATTGTCATTTACAATGGCAATAGCTTAAACTCTCGCAAATGCGAGACCTATTGCATTCTAAATGCTTGGAGGCATCTCTGAGTTGCCCCTTCTGGTTCCCATGGGCCCTGAAGAGCTCCCCATTTGCTATGAGTAAAATAAACAAGCTGGTGGTCACAACTGCGCATGAGAGATCCTCCTGCCCTCCTGCAGTAAGAGAAACTCATTAAAGAAAATAGTGCTTACAGACTAAAGAAGATGTACTGTGTAACAACCGAAGTAAAAGGGCCAGTCCTCATGGTAGGTTACAAATGAAGACAAGGCAGTACTAAGGCGGGACTAACAATCCTAATAGCGAATCAGAAGGCAGCATTTACAAAGGACAATGAAGAAAGCCAATGACAAATATGGGAAGAGGTTCAAGTACATACACCAATACAGCACGGCTCGCAGAGCAGCGCATGCGCTGACCAGGCTCAACCTAAAAATCAGATGATCTTCAGGCATGTCGAAGGTATGGAAAATCCTCCACACACTATGAAAAACGACCATTCCACAGGAATGCAAGAAAATTCAGATTTAGATCAGGTTGAGGAATATAGTCATAGAACTTGGATCCTTCCCTCCTTTTCAAATTGTTGGCCTTTTACTAATAGACTACGAGCATATTTTAATTTTCAGCATGGTGTATTTGTGTGGATCTGGAAACAACAGCTACATAATTGTGTCTGTTCAACTCCGACAGGAAAATAATATATATCAATGAATTTACAAAACTGCAGTTGAGATCTAAATTAACTATTTAGTGTAATCACATACGTTTACAAAAACTGTGCAAAATGTCTGCACAAATATTTACGGTTTCTAGTACATGATACAAGGCGTGACAGGCAGGGAATTGAGAATAGCCACAACAATCTTCCAATGTAAGAGATATGTTCAGTAGATGTTATTTTTGCCACACAGTTGTGAAAACAAATTATAGATTTAATGGTTTATTACTGCAGGCAGCTCACAACTGGAAACAGGCCCGGCTCCTCGATTTTATATCTGTAAATGTAATATGGAAGTCTCAATTAGCCAGGCATCTGGGCAGGTCAACTAAGCCCACTAGAAACATCTGTGTGGGTGTCCACGCAAGCACTGAAGTGCATTCTGATTTAAAGACCCTATCAAGATACTCTTAAACAAGCCAGTAAAAGTGCTAATAATGTAATGAAGGGAAATCCTCTTACCACTGCACCAACAGGATACATACTCCTGCCGAGTCCAGGACCCAGGAGGGATGCAACAATTTGCAAGCCAATCATCAGCATCTTTTGCAAACTACCCTCTGTTATCAATGCTACATACAGCCCTTTGCTTCCTTGCAGCTCCTAGGAATCCTGGTTACCTCTTCCACCCTCATTGCTTCTGTGCTGCTTACAACTGGTAGCCTCCCTACTACTGTTGGGCCATTGCTACTGACCACCTGCTTTGGCTCATGGCTTCCCTGCAAGAAATGCCCCACCATTCCACCTATCCTAGGCCTACAGCTCCTTTCTCTCTCTAAAGCCAGTGGTGTGATCTGCTGTTCCTAACCTTTCTGCACCTCTAAAACTGTTGGTGGCATCTCTCCTTGCTGCGGCTCTAAGGAAGGCTTCTCTGCTCTTGAGACTTCTTGGTGCCCTTCTAACCTTTACTGCCACTGTAGAGCTTGGCCTCCACTCACTTGGCCACTTTCCCAGAGGTCTAGGTCACACTGAAGGTCTTGGTTCCCCCTGCAATTCCTGGTTCATCCTGCCAATCCTTCTTTCCCTGCAGATCATGGTACTCCAGACATGTCCAAACTTCTCTGCAGCCTAAGCCATAAAATCTACCAGTAGCTTCTGTCCTCACTAGAGTTCTTGACCTCCATGAAGGCCTGGAATACCTCTGCCTGTTTGCAGCACCTGGGTCGAGGGTTTGCTTCATCTCCTGGAGGCATTCCAGCTCTAAATGAATGAATGAAATTAATTTATTGTATAGCAATTGTAAATTATCAATTGCAATATTAAAAGCGTGATAAAAGACAGAGAATGCCTTTCATAAACAAATTAAAAAAGGGGAAAAATGAAAGGACTCCTGTAGTAATCAATGTTGGGAGATACAATTTTAAAATTCAACAGGTTTTAGCTTTACTGAATGACATAGCTTTGGTCTTACTGCAATTAATTTGGAGATCATTTGCGTGATTAAATTCATGCATGTTCAATAGTTGGAATGCAGACCAGCTGGAGTCAGTAAGAAAATAATTATGTCATCCGAATAGGCTAGATAGCTGATGGATTTAGATCCAAGCTTTGGAGCTAGCCCTTCAGGACGGTCTACATAATTAGCACCATTTCTAACCGACTTACATTCAACGATTTCTGCCACCAAATCCAGGGATCGAGAGCCCCGCTAGAGAGCCAAAACCAGTCTAGCTAGAAAAATGGCAACTAAATATAACCCAGCTAGACGGACCGGGATATTTGGTGAATTTCCCAGCATAATCAGCTTTGGGTCAGCCATAATCCTCAACTGAGAGATAACCCCTAGTTTACCGAAGACAAACTCCTAGAAAAGATTTAGTACTAGACATGATACAAAAACTTGGACAATATCTGCCCCACTACATCCACAGTGAAAGCAGTGATTGTCCGGTCGAAGTTTCATAGAATAAAGACGATGAGGGGTATAATACCAGTCATTAATACACTTGAGATGGACAAATTTATAGTCAATTGTGGAGATATTGCTATATGTAGGGCGCGGAAGCCCTGTTCAGGCCTGGGCTTTTTAGAGGTTGTAAAGCGGAGTGTAAAGAGAAAATTGTCTAAAAGGATTTGCAATTGAACGACTTCTTTTGGCAGTTTGTTGTCTTTTGATAGCTTGCCAAGCGATCTGTTGTTAAAGTCCCCCACTATCAGTGGGTTATGGTGGGAATATTTGATGAGGAGGTCTCCAATAATGTCCACCTGGTTGTTAAGTGCTTAGTTCTTCTGATGCAATACAGGATAAACGTAGCAATTGAGTAGAAGCAGTCGGAGCGGCTGATGTTTTTTTATTCCGTTGATAGTAGAGTGTGATGATTTCCACCTTTCAGGCGTGTTTGATGTAAACGGAGAGGCCGCCAGTTGGTCATCCAAAAATGTTACATCTGATGGCATGGGTATGAATTTGAGAATACCCGGATAGTGTTGTTGTGGTCGTTGCCCAGGTCTCCTGGAGGTCGGCAGATCATATCACAGCTTTGGAGATGCTCTAGGGCAGGGTTTCCCAAACTGTGGTCCGCGGACCCCTAAGGGTCCGTGACACATTCCCAGGGGGTCCTCAGGCAGCAATTTTAAAAGCACAACAAAGTTCCTTGTAGAATTAGCAGTTTTCCAGCAACAATAAAAGTGTCAAGATAACGTCAGTGATTAAATTACCTGCTGGAGAGAGATGAGAGGTTTTTCCAGTGGTAGCTTTGACTTATCTAATGTAGCACAGAGGGTTAATATGCCTACAGCAAAGAACGTGTACCATGCATTTAAAAAAAGTGTTTTATGTGCATAGGTAGTGCTTTTGTCGCAGAGATTATTTTGTTACTGTGCAGTTCTTAAGTGACAATCGTAATCTAGCACAGTGACCTATTAACTGTCGTCAAAGAGCTGCTTGCAAACGGCATGATACAAGTTAGAAACATATGTTTTTTCTAAGTCTTTCATTATCATGATGCTGCTAAAAAGGTTTATTTGGGTGGAAATACATTTTTATTGGTAAAGTCAATGCTAACCACTGTGTTATGTTCTGAATCCTGAGTTTGTGCTTCTCCAGACCAAACACTCTTTAAAAATGCCTACCACTATGAATGACGTGAATCCTACACCTTATAGTCGCATTTGCCTTATGTAACATTTTCTATACACTGATATACACGTATGAATCATTGTCTCTAAGGGGCACATTTACAAGAAATGTGACTCAGTGTGCGCTGCAAGCCATTTGGGTGCACCGCACTGAGTCACTTTCAAAGCACAGGGATGCTCCATATTTACAACAATATGTCGCATCTCTATGCTTCCCCCTGCGCTGGGGCACAAACTGCTGCCATGCACCTGCACAGGCACCCTTGCACCATGGTGCAAGGATGCCTGCATCGTGGGGAGATTGTTTAGGGTTCCCTTCCTGCACATAAACAATCAGAAATGGCGTTTTTCAACTTCTAAGTGTGCTGCATTAGCACACATAGAACTTGCAAAACGTAATTGTTTTACTGATTGTTTATGAGCAGTAAGGGACACCTTCCTGTACATAAACAATCACCAGCGGTGATTTCCTCTTTCTATGCGTGCTGCAGAACGCAACACGCATAGAAATAGGGAAAAAAACGAGGAGAAATAAATACATTTCTCCTTGTTGCACCTCTCTATGCCTCCGCTGGCATAGCATTCAGACACATTTCCAGATTTATGATTTCTAGTAAATCTGGAAATGTGTCTGGTTTCCTGGGTATTCGGTGGGAACACCCAAAGCAACACCCATGGAACGCAAGGTGCTGTGTGCAAATGGGCCATATTTACAAGACCAGGAAAAGTCATGCAGGGTGGCTTTTCCTGTCCTTGGAAATATGGGGCATTAAAATGCGCCACCGGTGCGTCACTTTTTGTGACACACCCGTGGCACAAGGGGCTTGCGTATGACAGATGCTATAAAACAAATGAAATACATGTGACAGACGGGCTATGGAGAGATGAGAGGCACTGTTGGAGGGTGATAATAAGGGAATCATTGAAGAACCCCAACAAAGATTGTCGTATCCTGGTGCATAGTAAGGTCATCATTTACTATTCTTTAAAAGCTGATATAATTCAATATATAATGATAAATTTGTTGTAGAATGCACCATTGTTTCCTAAATTTTCTTGGGGGGAGAGCCTCCCAAAGCCCCCTTTGTAGTGGTCAGGCTCACTCACTGCACTTGGTGTGCACTGCATGGGGACTGGTCTGAAAACATTTGCCAGGGCTGCTTTGGGTTCCAGTCTGGCCCTGGCAGGAGCCTTGTACTGCGAAATAAAACAAACCATTTAAATGTTGTTGGAGTGGGGGTCCTTCACTGAAATGGTCTTAGACTTGTTGCCGAGGGGCTTTGCTGTGTAGATTGGGTAGAACTAGACGGAGCCAGCTGCTGGCTCTGTTGTATGCATGCATTTGAGGAGGGACACCGCTCGATTTCTAGCTATTACCCTTTTAGTAGTTTTCTCAGTTTTTTCTTTGCCTTCCTGGAAAGTGAGCCTTCCATCCACTTTGAAATTGATGAGCCTTCTGACCCTTCCTCTGCTGGACAGCTGACAGAAGTACTGGGCCCAGCAACTGGAGGGCCTGGAGTTGCTGTGATCTCTGGTGCAACAGGTGATTGCAGGGTTAATGTTTGTGGCGGTGTTTGTGATGGGCTTTCTGGTGGGTTAATTTGGTGTTTAGAAGGTTCATTGAGTGATTCAAAACTGGTTAGGGTTGATTGCGGGCTTGATGGAGATTGTTCTCTAATATCCCGTATTGAGTCTGCAGATGTTGTCAGGACCGCTGGAAGGGTTGCCCACTGATACAATAATTGCTGCACAAGAGCAGGAGCAATGAGCTTGCGAGGATATATACATGTTCTTAATATGATCCATTTTTTGGTTCAGATCCGCCAGGCGCAGGGCTATTTACTGTAGTACGTCTATTTGGAATATGATGGAATAAGCTCCCGTAGCTACCACCGTCTAACAGTTTGGTGGCAAAAATTGGATTGGACGAAGAATTCGATGCTGCTGGCTTTCGCTGGCTGCTTAGGAGTTGCCATCCTAGAGATCTCTTGCCAAAGGATTAAGTTACCAATATAGATCAGTATGGCCCTACAATATCTAGATGGCTGCCTGGGAAGTCGAAACGGGAAACGGTGTGCCTGTTGGATCATACAGTCCATATCCCAGTCATTCAATGCAGGGAGGGCTTCTAGAAGCAAACAAACAATAAACCCATAGCGGTCATCCCCTTCAGCCCCTTGGGAATCCCTAGGACCCATAGGTTATTCCTCCGAGAGCAGTTTTCCAGACCCTCAACCCTTGAAGATAAATTGGTGATCTGTATTTCCTGTTGGGTAATCTCAGAGCGATTAATTTCCACTGCCTTCTGAAGAGCTGACTGGGAGGCTTCAACTACTCCAAGCCGTGACTGAATAATATTCAGATTTTTAGACAGCTTTCGGAGAACTATTTGAGGGTTGAGATGTGCAGCCTTCACAGCTAGCAAGTCCTTCCATAGTCTTCTCTATGTTGTAAAAGGAGGCTATAGATAGCCCCCAGATTTGGTGCATCGTGTGGCAGATTTACTGGAGGGGGAGGGGCAGTCACGGATGAGTGACCACTCTCCAATCCTGAGACTAAGGATGGTATAGCTAAGGGAGGTGTTTCCAGAGGACAGCAATTTGATGGGGTAAGTTCCGTCCCATCCGGATCCCACAGCAATTCATTTTCTGCCTCAGATAAATGGATGAGATCGATCTTTCCTTGTTCAAATCCCGCCAACACAAGACCTATAGCTTGTTCTGCTCAGCCTCCAGTAAGGTTGCTTTGACTAACCCCTTTTTGACATAGAATAGCTTGAAAAGCCGAAACCACAGATTTCTTGCATCTATCCAGATTAGAGCCCAATACTGACTCAGCTGCTTGGTACAGACCCTCGTCCTGACCACTATATGAAAGGTCCGAAAGGCAGAAGAAAGTCTCTTGACAATCCCATCCTGCTGCCACCAGTTTCAGACTGCTGGGTCACAAGCAATGAGCAGCTTGAAGAGGCTGCAAAGTAAGCGGAGAGCTCAGTAGCATAGGGGTCCAACTTCTGAATAGAGAGGGTGTCTACCGCTGGCAGGAGTCTCTGTTAGATCACCTAAAGGAGGCAAGATGGTGATGAAGAGGGCGGACTAATTCCCAGGAGATATTACTTTGTTAGGACCACAAGACAACCAAGTGCACGGAGTATGGGGCAACACATTATTTCTCGACAACCCCGTGTTATCACTCACCTCTACTGTGGGTAAGCCGAATGAAACCTCACCTTTTTCCCCTGTGAGTAAAAAGGGAGCCGAAGACATAAATACTTTATCTCCTTTCAGCCCACTATGGGTATTCACAGAGCCACTACTCTCCTTGGCCAGTATTGGATGCTTTTTCTCCAGCTTGGCAGAGGCATCTGCCCCTGCTCGGCCTATTTTCTCTTAGCCTTTGATGGGCATTCTGCCCGAGATCCTTGTAGAGTCTCTGCCTTTACTGCCTCCCTTCTTTAGTACATGGGCTTCCTCTCCTGCTTAATCTTAATTCTTGCCACCACAAGCATATTCTTCGGCATCCAGCTAAATTGTAGATGTAGTTTTGAAACTGAAGGTTCAGCTCTGTAACAATGTAACCCTGCAGCCAAGAAGTAGGGCCTCTCCTCTCTATGCCGTGGTGGGGGTGCCAACCTGCATGCCTCGAATGTCTAAGCGCTGTAGAGCCGATCTTTCGCCCCCCTGCCCTAGACAACATTCAGGGCAAGATGTGAAATACTCCATGCCGCTGCCACTGAGGGCTAATGGGGCACCGCACCTTCTGGCGTTTAATACCTGCCAGATCAATCGTAGCCCCTGGCACTACCGCGCCCGTTCTCGAGGACGCAGTCCATCCAACTGGCTGCAAAGCAGGCTCCGGTAAGCACTAGCCCAGAAGGCAAAAGCAGCAAAAAACTTCCCTGACGAGAGACCCAGGTAAGCTGTGTAGAGAGGCGGGAGGCCTATGAATCAAGGTGGCTCGGTATAAGAGGTTAGACCGGCATTAGTAGGGCAGGGCGGGCTCGAAGCTGCGAACCTCTGGCAGTGATCTAACCTCTGGCGGCCATCTTCCCCAAGAATACCCTCAAGAGAGATTTGATTTTTAATACTTTGTTTACCAAACGTTTAAGGGCAATAGTGTTGTTTATTGTGGAGCAACCTGACCTGAATCCAGATTGACTGATTGGAATAAGATTACTGTTGGGGCCCATTTGTGGAGATTTTTTAATAAGAACTTAGCAAACAGTTTTCCTTTACAGTCAAGGAGGGTGATAACATGATCGTTTTTTGGTTCATTCTTTGCTCCCTTTTTATGAACTGGGTGTATTGTTACACCCTTCCTTGACGTAGATATTTCGCCAGTCTGAAGTATCCACGAAAATAGGTTGAGTAGCGTTTTGGTCTAAAAACAAGGGTCTGCTTTTAATAAGTGAATGGGGGTCCCATTTGGGCCGATGGCTTTTGATGATCAAGACTTCTAAATCAGTGCTGCTATTTCATCAACAGAGATTCTCAGATCTGGATTTGTGTATAATGTTGGTGTAGATCTCATCAATATACGATTTCTACTTATCATGTGTTATGAAATATTTGTTTGCAATTCAATAGGACCTGATTCCATGATCAATTAAGGATCAAAATAGTTCAGAATTATTTGACTTAATGGCTAAGTGCAATTGAGTCCATGCTGCTTTTTGGTGAGTTTGTAGAATCTCCAGTCTTTTCCACCTGCAAAGCTTATTTCTGTTCTGTATCCTCAGGTCTTGACATGGCAAGGGTTGATTCTGTATGAGTAATCACAGCTGTCTACAGTGTTCTCTTCTAGCAGATTAATTTAGTTGGTCTGTGGGGTTAGAATGGGAAGGTAATCTATGTACAACTGGTTTTATAGGTTTTGTGCTTGAGATGTAATATGATTTGTTGTGGATCATGAGCACTTTCTTCCCTTGAAATAATCTGGTAGCTCTTACAAAAGGAAAGAGCATAAAAATGTAGAAGGGTGTAATTGATTATTCTTTAAATGTAGATAAGGTAAATGTAGGCCGTGTTGGCTGGTCGGCAAGGAACCTACCATTCAATGTTCAAAATACTGCTTCGAATAGTAGCTTACACATATATTGAATTTTTTGGTTAGTTATTATCCCACCAGTCAGAAAAAATTGGATAGTACATTATTATTTAAATCTCCTGTGATTATAACTGTGATTGTGGAATAATGGTCCAGAATATCTTCAATTTCCTGGAGGACAGTGAGGAGCTTTGGTGTATTTTTTAATTGATGATGGTGAAAAATATATGTTAATTAGTGCCAGTTAAATTTGTCTATTTTGGCCAATCAAACCTGGTAACACTTGCTCTGATTTTGATTTGATGGTGGTAGGTTTTAAAACTAGACTATTATGTACTAGAATCAATAGGTCACCAGTCGGACGGGCCATCGTGCTTTGTCTGGCGTGAATCTCATGTAAGGTTTGAGGAGTTAGAGTGCTATAGTTCCTGTAAGCAGACCACATGACGTTTTGCTAGGAAGGATATCAGACTATTTCCACTTGATTTTAAGTGTTCAAAAGCAAATCACCTGCTCACTAAGGTTAAAGCAGGACATCCATACTTTGGGTTAGGTATGGAGTGAGCCCATCGGTTTTAAAAGAGCATGAAATGCAAAGAGTTGAAATTATAGATTTGAGACAAACCTGCACTGACAGGGGTGCTGTAAAAATTTGAAGTAGGTCATGGCAGAGGAGAGCCAACCAGCCATCTAATACTGCCTTTTTTTGTACAATGCCTCTGCCACCACATACCACAGCGCACCCACCCCCTGTCTCCCACCGTCACCCTATCTGAAAAAGTTCCTCCACGTCAACCGTACGCCAGCTGTCGCCACCTGATCCTGGCTGCAGAAAAATCTAGCACACTCCTCACTCCAGAGGGGGGCCAAATAGCAGCGGAGTGGTGGGTGTCGCCCAGACCTGGGAAAGCAAGGTCTGCTCTGCACAGAACGGATACAGACCCCAACCCATCCCCTGAAATATGACAGGGCTGGGATGAGATGGATATCAGGGGCAAAACAGAAAGATAGTGACCGGCGCCGATCCGGGATCGGATCCATGAGACCCCATCGGAGCCATCGGCGCGGAACCGGATGGGGCCTCCTCTGATCCCGCAGGGCCCGAAGGCACACCAGAGGGGTTGACCTGCTCAAATACTTGGGGAATGGCCTTGTGAAACTCTTTTATTTGGGCGGGGCCACTCCGGCTCCTTGAAACAGGGGAGGCGTGGAATTGAACCTGGTAGCGGCTCTGTAGAACCGTCCCTGGAACGTTGATGTTCCCCACTCGTCTCTTCGATCCTCAATGGACGAGGTGCAGTCGAAGTCCATCTAGACTAACTCTTTTTGCGCTTCTTCCTCGAATGACCCGAGGACCAGGAGTATGACAAAGACTTGGGGCTCCTGGAGAGGTCCAGCGACCTACTATTCCTCAATCAGACAGAGGCCTGCTAGGAGTTGCGCTAAATTGCGTCGACTGCTGGGCTGCAAGCAACTTTAGGGACCACTCCCTCAAAGCCTTCAGCGCCATTGCCTGGCAGTCTGAGCACAACTTTGAGTCGTGGTTGAGACACAATAAGCACACATGCTGCTGTTAGGTAACCGACATGGTGCGGTGACCGGTGCCCCATGGTTTGAACGCAACCTTTTTAGAGGACATTCCCTCAACACACAAGAAACATTCTTCGACAAAACGTCGAAAAAAGTCTGTCAAAAAGAGACAGACAGGTAGCTCTTCTCTGGATCAGCGCTAACTGGTGCAGAAAGAAAAGAACTGACGTCCGTGCACCCGGATGGCATCTATATAGGTGACAGCAACCTAACATCCAGTACCAACTACGCCGATGACGCCACACTGAGCCGAATGGAGCCACCCAGTGGCGCACAGGGGTATTGCTCACGCAAACGTTTCCAGATCCAGTCCGATGCCTGGGAAATTCAAAGGTAAGGAAGCTGCAGCTAGGAGTATCTATTAGATATGTTAATTGACTGCAGAAGTGTGTGGCCCATGCTGCCCACACTTCAGCTGCCAATCACTTATTAGACATCAGTAAGCACATATTGGTTCCATGGGTGTGCCTGTCCTTGTGCCTCCAGGGGCGGTGGGTGAGATTTTAAAGTGGTGGGGCGCAAACGAATTAGCATACAGCACCGTAGCGAGCGAGCGCAGTGAGCGAGCCCGAACCCCAAAAGGGGGGTTTCGGGGGGTTACCCCCCCCCCCCAAGAAAAGTTTGAAAAAAAAGAAGAAAAATCGTGCATTTTCAAGCAAATTTGAGAAAGCAGGAAGGTTAATAAAGCAATTGTGAAAGTGCAGTTATTACATTAATAGATGGCATAACATAGGTAGCTGCTTATTCAGTATTACCACAGAGCTTCATACATTCTGTCCTATTATGCTCAGGTGCTGAATTCAGACTATAAGACTCATGGAAATCTCAGCTCTAAGAGTAAAATACGTTTGACACAAGGCCGCCAAATCCCTTAAGATGTCCATGAACCAAGCAACCATTCCCATTGTAAACCGTTGCTTAAGAGCAGTGTGGGCAGTCCCTAGATAAGACACCCCAGGTACCTGAACATTTGAGATATGTTGAGTTACCGAGGTGGCCTCCACTGCTCTCGCTATCTCAGCGCATCACCTTTACACCCAAATGAGCCGTCTCCAACTACACGCACAGTAGATCACATGCACGCGAACTTTGAACTGTCATGGACAAGGGTATTTCTCAGCACTCAGTGCGTCCCAGGCACGGCTGCCCCACCACTCGGAGGCCCATCCAGCTCACTCGCTGCTCTCCATGAAAATGATGCTTGTAACCGCTGCTCTGCATCAGGGCTGCCCAACTTAACATGCATCTGCATACAACGAACCTCAGTGGACTTGATCAACATGTTCATGGGTTATTCTGAAAAATCACGCTGAAACGTCCCTCCTGAAACCACTTTGGACACCCTTGCCTAGAACTCTAATC
The DNA here is from genome assembly GCF_964204655.1 of Triturus cristatus. Lineage (NCBI taxonomy): Eukaryota > Metazoa > Chordata > Amphibia > Caudata > Salamandridae > Triturus > Triturus cristatus. Next base: position 1,044,306,878 of record NC_140585.1, read on the forward strand.
TCATCCTACTACTCGGTAGCGGCTTCCTATAAAGAATGAATATAAAAAAATAACCAGTACACACCCGTAAGACTACACTCTCTCTCCTGGGCCCAAATGTACTAAGGTTTTGCGTAGGCGTTCTTTGAAGAAAAGCAGTGCAAACGGGCGCTGTCGTCGACTATATGCTTTAAAGCCCTGTGGGCGCTCGTGCAAAACTATGCAAATGTGGGCCGTAGTGTTAACTCTTGGAGCTGCTGCAGGCCAACATCTGCCAACCTCTTTACCATTCCAGGAATGCAGAAAGTTGCATGCGTATGGGAAGCGCGGGGAACGTTTTCATCTACAGCATTCCCCGTACAGTGTTTTTACCGACTCGTCTTTAACATACATGGAATAATATTGCTATCTATGGAGCACGCACGCTAGTTTTGAAAGACAATTTACTTCTTTAAAAAAAATCCGGAGATTACAGCGTAGAGCGGAGGGAATGTAAGCAGCATTAAGGTGAGTGCTTTCAGTCGGGTGCGGTGAGGTGTCTGTTGGATTTCACCTGGGATTTTTTCATGCACACACTGACAAAAACACAACACACTCTCTCTCATCTTTGTTTTGGAAGTCCTAAAAAATTTTGATTTTACAAAATATTATGTTTCTCTCACTTAGCACTCATACCAATCAGCAATCCTCTCCCTTTCCTCTGACCCATATCCCCATCTCATGCAGCCTGCTTGTCCTATAATGTATTTTAACATTATATGACAGCGTGATTGTCGGGAAATCTGAAGCTCCCCCCCTTCTTCCCTCCACACGCCCGAAACCCGCCATTTCTTACTGGCCAAGCTATGCCCTTGGTTGTGAGACATTGCTCAATCTATTATTTCGTATGTCAAGGCCTCATAGTGCATTATTTGAAACGTTAAACAATATACTTCCTGGTCTTTCTTGTCAAATTGATTTGGCAGGAATTTGGGGGACTTTCTCAAAAAGGCGCTGCTGCTAAATGGTCAGAAGCACAGTCAGCCACATGGCCAGTCCATGCTTCTAATAGGAGTGGGGGAGGGTTGACCTCATTATAAGGCTGCAACTGCAGGGGTGGTGAGTGGTGACTCTACCCTTGCCCTGCTGGCTTTACAGAGTTGTCTGATTTTACTTTAGGTCCTGCCAGAAACCACGTGTTATTTGGTCAGAAATACTATGACACTACAGGCGCGGCTTGAATGATAAAGGGGATTCTCGTCCATACACAATTACACGCTCAGCATCACATACTAATCACAGACCCTCTACTTCACCTGTATGTGGGGGGCGCTGACACCAATCAGTTACACACTTTCTCCCGTGTCACGCGTAGGATGTATGCCTGTTATTTTAAACTACGTGCATCCTTTCAATGTCGTCAAGGAAAATACGGTCATTCAGAAACACATGAGCATGTAATGGAAATGTGTCCCAAATATGTGTATTTTCCGTAAACTTCATAAAGAGCGGCTCTGTGGCTCTGTGGCTCTGTGGCTCGGGAGCTCCCCGCTGGCCCCACACTCTGACGGCAGGTTATAGTGCCGTCAGTGTATGGGCCGCCTCGCGCCAACGCTGCGGCCGCTCCTGTAAAAACCTTCGTGAAAGACCTACACTGTTCCCGCGCGATTGACTCTCACACCTCCTGCCGCCATTTGGACAAGCCTCCCTTGGAAACTTTTAATCAAACAGTGTGTTAGTGACAGGCGGAGTGCAGTCGCTGGCAAATGGTGTGCAGTGGAAGGGTGAGTGGAAGGGGGGCTAAGAAAAACTGTGCTGGGGGAAAGGTTGCTTCAGTAACTTGTCCGTTGCCAAAACCATAGCCATATAAATATTGACAGCAGATCTTCATGCGGTGGTGGATATACAACACTGTGCACTTTGGAATCAGACGTCGCAGTTGCGGCTCGTGGGGTGTCGCGGGGGGGGGTGTATCGCGGAGGTGGGGGGGGGGGGAGTTTTGAAATAAAATTAAAAAATCCTACCTGAGCAGGTCGGTCCGCTGCCTCGGGTGACGGGTCCGTTGGCGCAATGGCGCCTACACTCGGGAACAGCCACGCACACATCACTGACTGCTTGCAAGTGGGCGTGCAAAACCCTCTCAGCCAATCCTGGCGCTGCTGGCAGCGCCAGGATTGGCTGGGGGCACGTTTTACACTCCGCCCACCTGCCCATTAGGAGACCGAGGTTTGAGCCTTTGCTCAACCCTCGCTCTCCTAATGGGCATGCGCCAGAACTGCAAACACAAGTGCGCATGACTGGGCACGGTGCGAAAATTCGTCCTCCGTCCCCACTCATGCGCACTTGTGCATTGTGCTGCTCCATGCCCCTGGTGACAGTCTGACTGTATGTCAGTCAACATGACGCCGGACCGCCCACGGGTGGTCTGACGTCATGCTGACTGACATAATTGTCAGTTGTTCTCAGCCGCGGGTCCAAGCTCTTGCTGCGCATTCACGACGATAGGGCTGGCTGGTGGGGCTACGCCCCTACGCCCCAATGGACGCACTGCGGCTGTGTGCCTCTGAGTACCTTGTAAGGGACCGATGTTACTTGGAAAGGCCCAACACTCTTAGCCCTCATGCGAGAGCGAACCTGACTAGAAATAGCCATTCAAGCTAGAAACTGCCTCTGCTAGCGGAAGCACTGAAAATTTAAAAACACATTTTACATATCTTGTCCATCTATAATTTTCACTTTGGCCTCGATTATGACTTTGTAGGTAACTGTCAGTACTTGGCTCTGTACCTCTTTTCGACTCGGCAGCAGTCCCTGGTGCAAATTGGGCACATGGAATATGCCATAGAAGTCGATTTGATATTTACTGAGTGCGCAATTTGCCTAACATTCTGAGTTTCGGTCAGAAGAATGGGGGATTTCACACTAATTGCGAATGTTCCTCCGATTCAGAACTATACAAACCCAAACATTTGCACTACTTTACCTTATGATTTGTCCCAGGTTTTACATGGCAAAAGTGATGGGCTATATAATTGGGGTGCGAAGTTTGGCTCCAAGTGCAATTCCCCTTTCAGGCACAAAAGGAAGTTTGCACCCAGATCGTTGTTGGTTCTGACTTCGAATGATAGACTGGGCGCCTTAGTTGACAGATAGGTAATCTGATAATTACTCACCCTAACAGTTTCTCCCACTCATCATCGCACCCTGCCTCCTGCTGAAAAATAGTTTCCAAGAAGTCTTTGATAATTCAGGGCAGATTTACCAAATTGCCTTTTATATATTATAATTGCTGTATCCCCTGGTAATTATCGGAAATGCTTGTCATTTTGAAGAGGCAAAACAATGTTTAATCACTGTTTACTGCATGTTTTTTGACACTCATATGGGTACTGGCAGCAAGAGAACTGGGATGAGAGGGGTGTGTGTCTTTAGTTCTTGATATACAACAGTGGTTCCCAAACATCTTAGTACTGCAACCCAATTCTTTAGGACAAAACACTTTGCAACCCACTTAGTTTTAATCAACATGAGGCAGACAATTCTTTAATGTAACAAAAGCATTGTGTGGTAGTGCATTGTCATTTACAAACAGCAAATCTTCCATTTAAAAGGCCACTAAATCGGCACAGACATACAGTTTTACTGATTAAACTATAACGCACACAAATGATATCCCAGCGCCTTGAGACCCTACGGGTATGTAGCGCGCTTTATAAGTGTCACTGATTGATATTGTGTGGAAATAGGGTTTCGGTGAATGTTTGTCATTTGCGCAGCACCAAGTAAAGGGGTCTTGATTTGTTTTGATCCTATTAAAATCTTTGTTTCCATCACACTTCTGAATTACAAAACAAATGTGCTTCATTTTTGCTTTTCCAACTGCAAAATGTGTATGGTTCATTTACAGGTATTTACATTTTGTTGTATGTTAAAAGAGATGACATCCTAAGTCTTTCCTTCAAACACCTATACCCCAGCAATTGTGCAACATAATTTACTTTAATTTCCCTGACTGCAAAATTAATAAACACCAATTCAGGTTAAAAAAAACAAAACATAGCAGCAATTTGTCAAAAGACATAGCCTGACATTTGACCTCTGTCGTTGAAGCGCAGCAAATGTGACGAGATGAATACAGAATATAAAGGCAACTTTATTGCTTCGACTGTCACGAACCATCAAAGTTGTCTCAGACCCACAGTTTGGTAAACACAGCTATATAGATTTCCATTTATCATTGTTAAATTCATTTTACAAATGCCCTAAGTAAGATTAATTTAATATTGTATATCATGATTAAGGCTCCAAGTATTCGATTTTACTGAGTTTTACAGACCGTAACAATGTGTTTCCTGACTGTATTTATTTTTAAAAGCAAAAAAACACTGAAAATAGTGCTTCTTTTGAGGGCCTCTCCATGCGGTCTTTCGCAAGCTCCAGACCAACAGCTGAGCAGATACAGAGCATGGGGAGTTAAAAACACAGGATGCTATTTTCTTTAATACAGGCATATTTTAACAGACTTGTAGAATAATGATACAATTTATCTGCGCTGCTTCATTTTTTCAAAAGTGACACGCATCAAAGTATGAGTGCATGTTGAGCACTTAAAAATGTGGAATTATCCCATTTTACAACTCCACTTATTCTCCAAACAAATATGGATACATTATAATAACATGGCCCAAAAAATTGATAAATACAGACAGAAATGTTAAAAAACATAAATACCATAAAGCCAGAAATCGTGATATATGAGGCTTGCCTTACTTTCTTTCACATCCCTTCTTTTCTCCATTAATAACTGCAAAAAAATACAGTCACAATACAGCTTCTTTAACCATCTGCATATGGAAGGTTGCACCAACTTCCAATTAGAATCACAAAGCTTTGAACTCCAGACTGCCTTCTTATCTCAAGGACAAACATAACACCGGAAGAGAAAGACTTACAAGAAAAACCCCAAATTGGCAAACCCAATAGATACGATTTTGCAATACTTTTTTCTTTTGCTGGGGAAGTTGCCGGAACTTCATCAATCTTTAAAAAAATACATTGGCTAAAAGCAAACCTTGTTATCTCAAAAGCACACATTTGCCATAGACTGTGGAACCAAAGCCCTGAAAACATCAGACTGAATTCATATCTCCTCTGGACAACTATATCTATCAAATGAACGAGATCTCATCCTTCCGCTTTCTCCTCCCCCATTTTATTACTCTGTTCTACTATACTAGAGTTAATGTTGTTTTGTATCTGGTTATCACACTTATTCCAATGCAAATTAGGTAAATTCTGCGTAAATCGTTGTGCTTCCCCGGTTACTAGAGGAGCATTATATAAAAATCACGAAAATAAAATGTTGACATTTTGCCCACGCTGATATTATTTATGATGGCCACAAAATAGAGGTTTCTAAACGGATGATTTCTGGAAGAAATCTAGAGAAAGGATTCAGATTGAAAACAACGTTTTCGGTCATTAGGAAATAAGGGCATTTCAGTCTTTCCAATGAAAAACTATGTCATTATTTTATATTAATAGATACTAAATAGATGATCTCAATTTTCCAAGTAGGAAATGTGTAGTGTGTGAAAGCTTACGTTTTGCAAAGTACAAAGGCCCCCTCTGGTGGTTAGATTTAGTCCAAAAGCATGAAAGCACATATTTCATTTTTGCCATTTTAGAGTCATTATTCAAATGGCTTTTATGCGAGTACATTTGCACTCGTGAAGGAGTTTTAACCAGGAGATAAAATATACACAATAAATCTTTTTCTGTTCTGGGCATGTATACATTAGAGATTTTCTTACTCAGGTATAATTTATACACTTCAGCAGGCTAAGTGCTTTGCTTCAAAGCATAACATGCCAAGTTAAAATTAAGGATATAAAACAAAAAACACATCAAACAGCAATTGTCAATGCCGAGTTCCACGCTTAACATAAATATTATAGTGTCACTCTAGGCTTTACCAAAATGTCCCACTATGCCGCAGAAGGAGCACTTAACACGATATGCAGGGCAACGTTTGTCGTTGGCGATGTGTGTGGATCTGCCACATCTGTAGCAGGAACCCTTCTTGTCCGGGGTGGGTGTAGCATGCGCCGTCGGAGTCTGAGTGGGCCGCCTGTTCTGTCGGTACCCTGTGGGAGCGGCAGGCTTGTCCCTTGAAACTGTAGCGTCACTCACTTTACAGACAGTGGGTTTTGTCTCTGATTCCTTCTTGGCTGCCGCCGCACACCGTTTGGATAGTTCGGCCTTTTTGACAATGGCTATGATCTCATGGAGGGGTGCCTCGCCACTGACCCATAACTTTTCCTGAACATTGGTGTTTGTTGTGTGCATTATTATTTGGTCTCGTATCAAATCGTCGTGAAGGTGGCCAAATTTGCAGTTGATCGCTAATTTCTTGAGTGCGGCCACATAATCTTCAACCGTTTCCGTCTCACTTTGTTTTCGCTGGAAGAAAGTGTATCTATCAATAGCCGTGCAGACGATTGGCTGGTAGTGGCTGTCCAAGTCCTCCAATGTGTGTTGGAACACATCTTCATCTGTCGCGGCTCTCAGTTTCTTTACCATGTTCTCGCAGATTTGCAACCCTTCGGGTCCTAGGTTGTGCAGCAGTATTTTCTTCCTGCGTTTGCTGGAGAACGCTTCACCTTCCACTGCAGACAAGCAATAGAGGAAGTACCCCGTGCAGTCAGCCCACTTCATTGCCGGTTCGCCTGGTTTTGGGAGGAAGGGCACTGGATTCGTGAGGGAGAAGGTCTGGGCACACATTGCGACAGGCTAGGCGCACCTGCTGGACATTTTTATCACTGTGTGGTGACTGTTCCTAAAAGTTGAGGTAAGTGGCGGCTTTGGTCACAAAGGTAGAGGAAAGTAGAAGAGAAGGAAAGGAAAACGTCTCTATAAATGGTATCCCTTGTGGATGAAGGTGGGGGAATTTATCCTTTGAATTTTAGTGCCCTCACACACTCTTGCGAGTGCCATGCTTCATCATCGGGCATTGCTCCTCATGGGGGTGGCGCTGCTGTCCCCCACAGGCCCCGCGAGAGGGCTCTTTGTCGGAGATCTTTTCAGGAGACGCCGCAGTTGTGCATGCGGGTGTGCGGGCCTAAAAGGGTGTGTGATGGTGCTTTAAAATTACCCATCGGTACCGTGGAGATAATTTTATTCATGGATCCCGGGAGGTAAGGGTAAAAGAATTATACAGGGGCGTGGGGGCACCTCTATTAACAAATAGCTCAGAGGTCGGGGTACTACTCCGCTGCTGCTTGTGCCCGTGTGTGATTGTGAACGTGTGTGCTGGTCAGCATGTTTCACGCCTTGGTTGGGTCCCTAGTGGATCCCCATGCGTTTCGTCAGGATCGTGTGTGTGATATACTTATGTAAAGAAATAGGAATAGAGAAAAGACGCTCTATATCCCTATGATACCTCTTATTCAGGTAGGTATGCGCCACTAGCACCTGGGGGAACACCACTTGCGTGTCCCAGCCTATTACCTAGGAAAAAAAGGGAAAAACAAACAAGGGACACACAAACATATAGAGACTTAATTCAGTAGTAATAATAGTTATCTTATCGTGGTGGCCACCAGGGTGATGTCGTACCACAGCGCGTGTGTTCAGGTGAAATATGAGTGTGGAAAATCACGTGATGGCGCGGCGAGTAAAATAATAATATTCCGGTGTGGGACATGCTGGTCGGAACATCAATTATGGAACCCATAGTTTACAAAACAACTACACATTAATTGTATCATAGTTTACCCCTTGTGAGAAGAAGACAATGCCTCCTCGGTTGTCCCCATGGTCTCGAGGGGGAGTCGCTGTGGAAATGAAAGCTAGCGGTGAGCGTTTGCCGTTTCAACATACCTCTTGTTGCGGTCAGTCTGTTAGTGGCAGCGGAGTAATACTCACTATATGGTCCCCTCGTCAATGCCTTAGACCTGCTCTGCCACTGGAAGGACTCCGGAGTGGAGACAGGGGGGAGTCCCTCCGGTATTCAGAAGCTTAGCGGGCGGAAGCGGTTGGGACGTGGAGGGGCGTGTCAAGGGGATGATGACGACGGACACCGGAAGGAGAAGAATCGGCTATACGTGGCCACCATCTTATAATGGTTAGTTGGGTATATGCATACGATTTCCAAATCGCGGTCATAATAATGGTGAAAAGATTAATAATCATGCTGCTGAGGTGATAAGAAAAATGCAAGATTATAAATACTTCGGATCTCAGCATGGTTAGGGGATCATATAGTGGCGGTGTAGTTTGTTACCCTAGGTGATCAATAAAGTTAGAGTTGCCAGTGCAGTCCCACAGGTTTTGGATAATGCACAGCCCCTATGTAGCGTCCCAGTAACTTTGCGTTAAAGTGTGCACAGTAGATGGGGTCAATGTGAAAAGGGGGTGGTTTGTAAAAAGTGAATGACTCGTGTGTCAGAGTATATCATAATAAGCACAATTACGTGTCATGTGCAGATGTCGTGTTAATGGCAGATATGGGTATTGGTAATTGGGAGGTGTACAGAGGTGCCCTCGACATGCCTGTGATTTATTGACCGTCAAGACATTGATTATCATAACTGGCGCATATGGCTAGCGCTTCACTGAAGTGCACACTGGACACCCATATATACACACATTGCGTATAGTCAGTGTATTGGTGTAGTAGCCCTCAGTTGGTGAGTATGTAGTGAAAGACTACATTATTACTAGAGGGAGAGTGTGCCTAGTCAAAGTGCCCTGGATTGTGTATCCAGTGGTCAAGCTAACTTGCCGTTGGATTATGTGACAAGTTCTGACCATGGTATTTCATCATTGAGTCCACGTGTGTTGCTCCTCAAGCGGAATACCCAACGTTGTTCTTGTCTGAACAGCGTAGTTGTAGTCCAGTTGGCATTGGCTTCAATGATGGTCCATCTTAAATCGTTTGGAGTGTGGTTCAGTTCTAAGAAGTGATTCTGTAGTTTCGTGTTCGTCTTCTTGCACCGTATCGTGCTTTTATGTTCCCATATATGTAGTTTCACCGGTCTGGTTGTCATTCCCACGTATTTCATGTGGCATGGACATGTGATCAAATATACACAATTCCTGGTGTTGCAGTTAGTATGGCGTTTTTGTATTCACGGTCTTGTGAGGCCCAGATCTATAGTTTTTGATGTTACGGTGAGTGGGCAGATGGAGCATATACCACAGGGGAAATGTCCTTCAACAGGTGGAAGAGACCATAATGTTTGTTGGGAGTTGACGGTGTGTCTAGGCCATGTATGGACAAGTAGGTTTTTGAAATTCTGTGTCCTTTTAAAAGAGAACAGAGGGGCTGGTCCTGGGTCAAATGAGCCTGTTGCTAGAAAACCCCAGTGTCTCTTGATCAGTTTCTGGATCTTATTGGAGTTAGGCGTGAATGTTGTGACACAGGTCAGTGCATTGTTCTTGGGTTTCTCTTTCACTTCCAGCAGGGCCTCCCTGTGGTTGTTCCTTGCTCATTTGTGTGCTCTTCTTATTGTACTCAGTGGGTAGTTACATGAGATTGCGTGACAGAATGGAGGAATTGTCCTACCGGGAGGTTGTCCCTCAGTGCTTTGGGGTGATGGCTTTGGTACAGCAGAAGACTGTTTCTGTCCATGGGTTTTCTGTAGTTGGTGGTGAATAATATGCCTTCTCGTAGAGTAATCCATAGATCCAGGAATGCAATGTTCTCTTTGGCTCTCGTGACTGTGAACCTGAGGAAAGGATCCAAGGAGTCCAGCCATTCGAAGAAGGTTCTACAGAGATCCTCATCGCCTCTCCAAATTGACAAGATATCGTTGATGTAGCGATGCCATGTCATGATGTTCTCCCGGTATGGGTTATTACCCAGGATGAATTTGGCTTCAAAATTCGCCATATACATGCAGGCCAGACTCGGCGTGAATGTGCTTCCCATGCTGGTCCCCTGTATTTGGTGATATAGTTGTTTCTTAAATGCAAAAAAGTTTTCTTTGAGGGCCAGTGCTGTGCATTCGCAGAGAAATGAGATTGGTGTTTCATAATTCCATGGGTCCACGTTTTGTAGCCTGCTTTCCATGACCTCTAGAGTGGCATTCTGAGGTATATTTGTATAAAGCGCCTCTACATCTAGTGTGGCTAATAGAGTGATTGATCCTGGGTCATCATAATGTTCAATTAGGTTGAGCACCTCTGTGGTGTCCCTGAGGTAGGTCGGTGTCTGTGTGACAATGGGGCATAGGAAAAAATCACAGAACTTGCTCAAGGGCTTGAGAAGGGAATCAATACCTGACACTATTGGGTGTCCAGGTGGTGGATCCATCCCTTTGTGGATCTTTGGTAAGGTGTAGTAATAGGGTGTCTTAGAGTTGTCGTTGCAGAGAAATTCTGCCTTTTGGGATGTGATCCAGTCTTCGCTCACAGCTTCATTGACTAGGCTTCTGATCTTCAGAGTGAGTCTCGGTGTTGGATCTTCCTCTATGGGGAGGTAGTATCTGGAATCTGTTAGTTGTCACTGGCACTCTGCTTCGTATGTGCCTATATCCTGGATGACGATGGCACCGCCTTTATCGGCTGGTTTTAAGATGACAGAGATATCTTCCGTGATGTTCTGTAGAGTACGTCTCTCTTCCTTCGTCAGATTGTCAAAGGAGCGTTGGTGTGGTAGGTTCGTGATATCCTTCAGGACGGCTTGCTCAAAAGGTGAGCACCTCATTGGGGGTGAACTTGGATTTGTTTATCAGCCCTGTACCAGGAGTGGGTACTTCTGGTTGGTCCTGGAAGAAGGCCTTTAATCTTATCTTTCTGAAGAATAGATGGAGTTCTAGATGGAGTCTAAATAGGTCCTCGCCGGGTGTCGGGACGAAGCCCAGGCCCTTCTCCAAGAGACTGGATTCCTCCTGCGACAGCGGTCTAGAGGAGAGGTTCACAACTAGCGTCTCGTTCCTGTTGTCTTGCTCCTTAGAACCATCTGTTTCGGCTCTTGCCAGTGTACATTCCTCGTTCCGTTTTTCCGTCTTCCTCTTCCTCTGCCCCTTCCTCTGTTGTGAAAAAGGGGGTTCGGGAATTGGTGGAATTGTTGCATCTGTGCTGGGTAGCCCAGTGGTGTGTTCCATACAGGCGGGTGGCCTGCCCACGTGCCCGAATAGGGTTGTTGTTGGAAAGGGTGGGGGGGTAAATTCTGGAACAATGGTGGTGGCGGTAGTTGTCTCCATGATCCTCGTTAGTGTTGTGTAGTTGCTCCCTTCATAGCTAGAGTCGCTACTTATAGAGCCTGATCTCCTAGAGCTGTTGCTATTCATTTCTTCTGAAGATGTCTCATTATTATGGAAAACAAAGTCTTCTTTTGTATATGGATATTTTTTCTCCTGAGAAAATCTTTTGACATCTTTTTGGAGTTTTGTAACATTTCCTCGTTGATTTCGGCTAGGCGTGTTTTGTATGACGTGATTGATATCCCTGTTTTTAGACCTGATTCTGCTATTGTGATCTGAATCAGAAGTTCGTCAGAGAGACGCTTGGCCGTGTTGACTATAAGGACAAGCCAGTCTCTTGTGCACTTCCATGCTATCTTGGACCACTCTCGTCTGAAGGTGAGATCTAAAAAGATCCGAGGTGTCAAGGTCACTAATAGGCCATTTGGGGCTATATTGGCTCTAAGATATTCGGTCATTATTGTGCCATGTAGTGCCGTTTTAATCTGTTGCTTCCTTAATGCCTGTAGGGATTTCCAGTCATCATTTCGACTTCCTGAGGCTGCATTGCCATCTACGTCGAGTAGCGACTGTGCCCTGAGTATCTCTGCCACTGTGTCGTCGTCAAAGCTAAGACCGGGATTGTCCATTGTCGATGGATATGTCTCTACTTGTAAGAAAAATTGGGGTTTGTCAGGGGTGTAACTATGGTTGTCGGTGTGGTCCCTAAAGGAGAGGACCCCAAATCAGAAAAGGAGGAAGGATAGAGTATAGTTGCCCCACGGCTAGCTGCCGTACTAAAGCATGTCGCTAACACTAAAGAGGGGAGGACAGGGAGTATATTAGAAAAAGCTAGGTCCAGTACCGTTACTCCAAAGAACTACCATTTTATCACTGTGTGGTAACTGCTCCTAAAAGTTGAGGTAAGTGACCGATTTGGTCACAAAGGTAGAGGAAAGTAGAAGAGAAGGAAAGGAAAAAGTCTCTATAAATGGTATCCCTTGTGGATGAAGGTGGGGAAATTTCTCCTTTGAATTTTGGACAGTCAACCGCTTGGACGTAAGCGCCCTATACGCTGCGGAGAGGATGGCTGAGCTTGAAGCACGGTGACGAGTAGTGGTGGAGAAGTGCTTTGACAGGCCCCGTTCTGCTGGCTGGGGTGCTGTACTGGAGTCCTTCGTGCTGTGGCCCCGCGTGGGGCATGTGGCATGCAGGGGCCCTTGGGCTGTGGTGAGAAGCACGCGCAAAAGACTCACCGCGCAGGGGGCAATGGAAGGCTGGAGAAGGATGCAGCAAGGCAAATTCCTGCAGAGGGGTTGCTGGCGCTGCCTCGTGGGCCCTCTGCGTCGCTATTATGCTTTATTCATCGTTGTGTGGCGGGTACTTAAAGGTGCTGGTTCCTCACCGCGCACTTGATGGCCGGAGAGCCGCCGGCGGAGTTCAGAGATGCAGCCGAGGACATGCCGTGCAGCAGGGGTCGGGATGTCACTGACCCTCTCCTTGTAGCTGCGCTGACAGTGCGCGTCACGGCGGGAGTGCAGGCTGTAATTACTTTGAACATGGGGCAGCTGTAACGGCAGGATTCGTGTCCGCTCATCGCCAGTTTATAGTGTCACTCTCTTCACGTTACACACACACAGACACCGTTGCGTGTGAACAAAAGCTTCTTTATTACTGGAGAGGTGAATGCATCCAATCTCCGCTGTTACTATTCCTACACTGGCGCATCACAGCGCGCTCTCCCGTCAGGCACCACTCAGGGTCACGTGGGTGTCTGACGACTAGACTGCAACACCACAAATATAGATTGGGAAGGCGGGCGTGCGGCCGATGCCGGAGGCCCAGTGCCTGAGCAGATGTGGGCCGGATTTTAAGTCTCGCCTAGCATCGTAGCGCATGCACTGCTCGCTCTGCGAGATCTATTGTCGTCGGGTTGCTTTCGGAAGTTGGGTGGAAGCTCCGCCTCTGCTTTTCATTGGCAAGCATCATACTTTATGTTAAACGCTCGCATTTGATTTGGAGTGAGGCTCCCTGTCTCCTTTTGGCCCCCGCCCACCTGGACTGGATATTTTGCTTGTAAATCCACCTCAGTCCTGCAGAGGCACTGGCCTGAGTGTCAAGTACTCCCCCATTTTGCACAGAGAAGGGTCCACCTAAGATCCAGGAGCCCATAGCGGACGAGCCAACAAAGGGTTCAACAAGCAGACGCAGATGATGAAACGCCGAGAGGAACACATCAGTTCTGGCGTGAACTTGTCTTGCCCTTTTTGTCTTTCCTGTCCTGTCACTTCGCTGATGTTTTCACATCCCTACTCTGCCGCATGTTTCTGTCTAGCCTCGTTCGTGTCTCATTCGTGTCCTGTCACACCTGCCTGTCGTATGACTTGCTTGGAGCTGTCTGATTCTTGCTGTGCCACATATGTCCTCCTACCTTCCTGGAGCCATCTCATTCCTTTAATTCCATTTTTGACTGTCAGCTCATCTCTCTTGTCTTATTTAATGCCCTCATAAGTTTCTCTATATCTACAATCGTCACCTCTCTTCTCCTATTTAATGCCCTCTTATGTTTCTTTCTATCTTCAGCCTCTCTTTGTGCTGTCTGTTCCCGCCTTCTCAGACATCTCTGTGGTATCATTGTCCCCTCGCTTACATAATTCTGTGTATTCCAGTGCTCTCACATCCCTCTGTCCTGTTATGTGCATTGCTCTACCACGTCAGTCCTAGCGCCTAGCCCAGCGTGACATTTCCTTACCTACAGTAAAACCTCTCTTCTTGTTACACATGCCTGCCCCATCAGTCCTCCCTGCGTTACTATTGCACTTCGGTGCTGTCATTGTGCTATTGCTGTCTTTGTTCTGACAGTCACTTGTCGACAGTTTGACCTCACATTTCTCACGTTCCTTACGCCATGAGTTCTCTGTGTTCTATCTCTTTTCTGTCCTATTGTCTTGAGGCCGTATCATGGTGCCTCTGGCCTGTCACACGCCTGTCACATAAGCTCTCTGTTATGGTATGTTGTTGTTGGGGTTTCTATAACGCGCAGTCTTCCATTAGTATGGCCTCGTACCACTGTCATTGCCTGGGGGTTCCTCAACAAGTGATTCCGGGGTTTCTGTTTTTTTTCTTGTGCATGCCATTTTATAAACCGCAAACTTGACTCAAAGGCTTAAGAGCACTTGATATGAGAACTACACATTTTAGATGAGAACTATAACATTACACGTTTTTAATTTATTTATTTTTGAAGGCCTGGGTAAAATAAGTTGTGAGCCCAGAATCACAGAATGTTAAGCCGAGGCCAAGATTCTAACCTGCTTCTCAAGTTCTGAATCCCGCAGCTCTAGCTGCTAGGCCACATATCCTTCTCCTCCATTGCAGATCCGACTTTGATTCACCCTGTGATGATATACTTTGAGAGTTCTCTTCTGGTCCTTCTGTGAGTTGGTGGTGGTGTCATGTCACTTTGGTGGTACCAAGGCTGGAGGGAGGCATCACTAGTTTCTTTTTGAGAGACCGAAACGTGTGATAAAGAACTGTTTGAGCTCCCTTGTAAAGCGCTTATGTCTAATTGATGGAGTAATTGCCAAACTCAAAGCTAATTTAAATAAAACAAACGCTATTGATAGCGCAGAGGTGAGTCTTACTATTTCTTCTTTAGCCCCAGCTGCCGATTGTCCTCGGGCTAACATAACCTCAGAGCACCCAGATGGCCCACTCCACTGGCTCTCAGAATTCCAAGATCCACAATGTGAGGTGCCTGATAGAACCATCAGAGGTCATAGACCAATGCCCATGAGTAGGCAGCAGAGGGGGTTTGATCATGAGCAGACAGGGGTTGAAAAACAGCCTATCCCGTCCCCATGCCTTAGTTTTCCTCTAAAGTCCGCCCATGTGTGGCAGTCCTTCCATATACTCCTGTGCTTCAACCCAATAAAGTTGAAATGACAGCCCAGCTAAATAATAAAGTAAGCCATTGGCTAACCAAAAATTCAGATTTTAATGACGACCATTACATGAACATTCTATTAGTGAAGAAGGTAGAATGGGTAGGCCTGCTACTTAAAAGATGTAAGGGGGATTGTCTAGTTATCAACTTTAAGTTCCCTAGGTTTGCTGGGAATCTTTTTTTCACATTCTGCATAGCCTTCATTGTGACCAATCAAATCAAATTACTACTGTTGTATTTATTAGGTCGGGCCTGGGCAGCGCATGCGCTGCTCTGCGAGGCAGACTGTATGAGCATATAGACTTGAAACTCCGCCTACTCTTCGCCCATATTTGTCATTGGCTTGTGTGATTGTACTTCGTAAATGCAGCCTCCTGATTAATTAATAGGCTTGGTAGTCCCTCCTTAGTACTGCTTTGCCTTCATTTGTAACCTCCTATGAGGACTGGCCCTTTTACTTCGGTTGTTACATTTTGCGTCTTATATAGTCTGTAAGCACTAGTTTCTTTAATGAGTTTCTCCTACTGCAGGCACGACATGCTTTCCTGCAACATTCAGAGCACCAAGCGCGCTTTCACTTTCCAAGCAGCCAGGACAATGGCTGCCGCTTATTTGAAATGAAATAGGTCTTGCATTTACAAGAGTGAGCTATTGGCATTGTAAATGACAATGCCTTTTTTTTATGTGTTAATTATCAAAACAGATAAATAAAATACATTGTCATTTGCAATGCCAATAGCTTAAACTCTCGCAAATGCGAAACCTATTGCATTGCAAATGCTTGTTCTCCCTTCTGAACCTGAAGCTGCAGCAGCCCTTCTCCAACCCAGCACGACTGTCGGCCGGCCCTTGGCTGTTCTATGCGCTGCCTCATGGTGATGCTATGCTGTACAGAAAGAGATCGGTCCAGTCCAAGCAGGTACAGCATGTGGTGTGCCTCCTGGTGTCCTGGCCCTAGGGCAATACTCTTGTCATTTTTTGTATGTAGCATCTTTACATTTCCCCCACTCTCGTCCTACTATCCCAGACTTGAGTTTAACACTAGTGATTCTTATTTGAGCACAGTTGTTTATCTCCCGCTGTGACAGGCCCTATTTTTTATCTAGCATTTGCCTTAAGTCTACGTCATGCAGGCACTTTATTCCTCTGTGATACCTGTTCCCTTCTAATTTCTGTCGGAGTGTCTGATAGTCAGTCTACCCCTAGTCTGAGCACCTAGAACTATCTGTCTTTTGCGTGTCGTCCAGTTTCTACCTCAGGCACCTCTAGCCTTTGATTAGACCTTTTCTCTAAAGTTCTAGTATATTACTTGGCATATGTTTTCCTGTTCCTTTTTTTCTTCATATGTGTTCATCATTTGTGTCCACATATATGTCATTCTGTTTTTTCAGGCTCCCCTCCATTAGACGTGGCCTCATTTTAAAGAATTGATTGTGCGTCTCCTGATGACGACCACTAACAATATCCTCTTGTTACCTATTTGGATTTGATGATTCCATATGTTCTAGAATCCTGATCTCACTGATGGCTTTGCTTATATGAAACATTATCTTGCCCTTTCCTTTAACGTACCGGGTAAGCTGGTTTGTATAATACCATCTGCTAGTCTCGCTCAGCTATGTATTAGTTTTCCGAGAATTTCAGTGTCTATACCTCCCTTTTAAGTCTAAGTGGGGATCTCGTAACTTCTTGCCACCCTGGCCTCTACAATTCCGTACTATTGTTCTGGTTTTTCCTTCCAGGTACTTATCAGTAAGCCTGTTGTAAGTAGTAGCCCTTTATCTGGACTTTCTGTCTACCTTCAGCACCATCTTGTTGATAATGTGTGCACCGTATTCCACATCCATTTTTTTCACTTGCACAGGCCTATGTTACACTGGTGGTTTTTGGTCATTTTCTTTCATCTTACTCTGTATATTCTACAGCACTGCGGTTGATGCTTTTTTTATTTCATTTTTTTCTAGTGTGCACACTCCCCTGTTTTTAGATATTTTTGATAAATTGTCCTTTCAGTCCTTCTAAACCTGTACATTCCCTCCTAACATGATACACTATAGTGGATGCTATGTATATTGACACTCATTTTGTACTTAAATAAATTGTGTTTTATGTACATATAAATGTTGTTGTTCTCTTAGGCATTATTCCTCATGAGTCTCACACTGTACTGCTTCGTCCTGATGAAGGTGTGACCCAGATCCGGGCTTGACACTGTAAGTCGCGTCAGCGCTGGAGCTTCTTGAGTCTCCCCTGCCTCTATCTCCCTTCCGGAGAAGAAATTGTATTATGTATTGTACCACTGAAAGAGGATCCCTTGTCCCTTCTGCCAACTGTTCTTGTTATGTTGAAATCTCATGTCTGCCAGTACTCTTGGGGAAGACCTCTGTTATCATATGAATACATATATTGTGATCTAATGAACTGTTACTTGACGGGTTGTTTGAGTATGTCTGAGTATGTGTGTGTTTGGCTGCTTTGAAAGAATGAGTGTGTGTGACTCATGATGCATACAGACTTTTGTGATATTTATTCTTTTATGTCTTTTGTATTGTGCTGATCAAATAATGTAAATAAATATGATATTCCTTACCTACTTGGTTTATTATATCATAATTGGGATGGCCATGGTTTTCCAGGACTATGTTCTTTCTACCGGTGACTTTTTAGCACCAGATAAAGCAATTATTGGGTAGAGTGGTGTGCTTTTCTGTATTATAAATTTTCTCTTTCCCCTGCTCCCTATGCCAGCTATCAGATTCAGGGGCCCCCTTCCGTGTGAGTGGTTACCGGCCCTAGGGCATGACAGGGATGCCTCGTCACAGGAGATGCAGCTGAGCCCGATAGTTCATATTTCCCTTGCAATGGGAAGTGGTGGAGGCTATCAAGGGAGCTTAGTCCCCACATAGGGCCGGACTAGCCATAGGGGGCACCAGACATTTCCTCAGTGGGCCAGTGGGGTAGGGCTGATTTTGTGTCCGCGTGGGCCGCTTTTGTTACTAGGGGCCCACTGAAAGAAAAGAGGGAGCAGTGGTTTTTGCTAGCACCCCATCCCCTCCCCAATCCTCTCAGGGCTGGGGTCGAGCAGCGACCTGCCAGGGCTGGTTGCTGTCCAAATCCGGCCCTGTCCTGTCCCCACAGTGGAAATCCAAAATTTAACGGGAAAGCAAACTGTAGTTTCTTGTGAGCTAGAGATGACTGGACATGACGGACTACATAGAACTGTGAGGTAAGTGTGTGAATGATGGAATCCATGATTTAGAATGTTCAGTTCATGGCAACACGTTGAGGAATAAAGACTTGTAGTATCAAGCTCCGTGTGTGTATTGATCATTTGCATGTACCTAGGCTGGGGTAGGACGCTACAACTTGCTACAAGGTAGGAGATTACGTAAACCCCGCAACCCAAAGAACTGAGAATGTTCTTCCGGAGTGTTTACCGCGGTCCAGTGAAGTGCTCGAGTGCCATTTGTGCCCCAGTCGAAGTGAAAATCAATGGTTGGCGTATGTGGAGTCAAAGCGCCACTCCAGGCAGTGCAAGCCTGTGAAGAAAGTGAAGGCCTTACAGAAAGCTTGTTTGTTGTTGGCTGGAAATTTGCTGATAAAGTCGAGACAAGAGAAGCCTAAAGGCAGTGATAGTCGAGTGCATGAAAGTGCTAAAAGCGTAAACATTACTGATGCAAAAAAACGCTTAAGGCAGTAGAAACCAGCTACCATACAAAGAAGTAAGAAGGGTGATGGAAAAAAAACGCTACTCACTGCACCTGAAGAAGACAGCACCTCACGGCCGGAAAGTGGGTGCGACGATCAAAATGACAGCACATAGCTAGTGCTTGATGAAGGTGCTGGTACAAGCGGGCAGCAGATGTTGCTGGAGCAAGTTACAATCCCGACAGCATAAAGTTCCACAGGTTTTGATGCTGCCGCATTTCTAAAACCACTGCTTCCCTTTGATACCACACTACATCCGTTAAACAGGTCTGATCTTCCAAAGCATGCATGGGAGGAGATTGCAATTGATTTCGTTGAACCCCTTGACAATGGACAATATTTACTAGTAATTATTGATGAATATTCCCATGTTGCCCTTGTGGAAGATCTGGCGTCAACTACTCTTGACAGAGTCATTGAGAAATTAGAAAGTATCTTTGCAACATGGGGTGTTCCCTTGATGTTGAAATCTGACAATGGCCTGCCTTTCAAAAGTCGAGAATTTAAAGATTTTCTCACTCATCTAAATGTCAAGCATCAGAAAAGCACACCTCTCTGACTGCATGTGAATGGTGTGGTCAAGAGATTTACGAGCACCCTCAAGAAGACCGTTCAGCGCACTGCGCTGGAAAAGCTTGAACTCAAATCAGTTGTTCAGTTTACACTTTGCGCATACTGGTCAACTTCACATTCTACCACAGATTAGTGTCCTGCCACCTTAATGTTTGAGAGAGCCATAGACACCAAAGTGTCACAATGGACCAATGAGTGATCTATTGACATCGATACACTTTGCACTACTGACTCTTCTCACAAATATCAAATCAAGACCTATGCGGATAGACGCCGTTGTGCTCGGAGCACTCTATTCAACAAAGGAGGGCAAGTTATTGTGAGGCAGAAACGGAAATGCAAGTCTGATGCTCCTTTTGATGCTGATCTACGGAGGGTTGTGACTAGTAAAGGACACATGGTGCCTGCTCACCATCCTTGAAAGTCAATTATGAGAGATTCTATGTATTTCAAGCATCAGCCTCGACCTGTAATTGGTCGAGGCAGGATGTTTCCGCAGGGGCAAGACAGAAACCAGTAGCAAGGTCCCAACTCCCCCAATCACCACAAAGGCTAAACAAAGGTCAACGTCTACAATGGTGAATCGGGGAAGAGGGGAAAACAAGGGAACAAAAGACACACGTTCAATATATTCAGGGCTGCAAATGAATCTTCAGAATCACAGATATGTCTGCAAAAAGACAAGGGGTCTGCGTATAACTGCAGAGAACTAATACAAAGCATCAATCCCAACCGTTACCCAGAAAGGCAGTGTTTTCATTACTATGCCATAACTACCTGTGAATTTCCCCTCTTCCGTTTATTGGATAAATATCAGAGGCAGAGAAGCACTTTTCTGCCTACATGAGAATATACGTATTAGGTGGTGTCAATATAATAGGGAAAAAATGTATGAGTGAATATTCAATGTACTAACCATGTAGAGAAATATAAACTCAGCAAAATAGCTCCAAAATATAATTATAATCCCACTAGAAAAAAACAAAAAACATATTTCCCAATAGGATGAAATGGACCAATAAAATGAGAAAAACAAGAAAAATATACCAAAAAATAGGCAGGGCTCAATACAATTCAAGAATAACTCCTTAGCTTCAGGATGTGCTTGGCAGTAATTATTCTCACTTTCTTTTACAGTTTACAGTTGTGTACAATAGAAAACGGAGCCTCGAACAAAGTGGAGACACTTCAGATAAGTAAAAACTGAACTAATAATAGCCTCACGTGATGGCTGGTAGAACTGCTAGCTCTGTAACTGTTGTATCTCTTTTCTTTGTTTTTTACAGGTTTGGTGGGGACCCGAGTGGGAAGTGAGGCTGGACACAACATGGAAAACCCTCCTGGAAGAAGGCAACTCGATGAGGAGCAACTCAACACCAAAAACCTACTTCGACTGCCGACGGGAACCGGAAGTGACAGGTAGGATCAAAGAGCAAGGATTGAAGACACGCATGCGTGCAAAAGAATGCAAAGCGCTCTTCACTTCTCGCCCGCATTCTTTATTCTGTACTTGCTTAGCCCCTCCTGCAAATGCGGTCGGACACGGATCAGTCCCGATACGGCCTTCGCCAACTCCAGATGTCAAGAGTGAGAACTGTCCACCTGAGAATCCAGAGAGCCCAATGACTGTACCAATGTCTCTGTCACCAATGCCAGTCATGGACAGGTCTCCCTTATCTCCGCAGCCTCACATGACCAGACGTGGACAATTAACTCAAATGCCAAAATGACTTATTGAAGACTTTAAATGTATATATGTATTATTGGTACTTTTTCTTTAACAAAGGGGGAGAAGTAGGGTCTTGTAAGTTAGAGATGAAGGGACCCTTTTCGTTCCTGATGGACTACGTAGAACAGTGACGTGATTGGATGTGGGTGACAGAATCCATGCTGTAGAATGTTTAGTTCACTGTTATACGCTGAGGAATAAAGACGTGTAATATCAAGCTCCATGTGTGGCGTGATCATTTGCATGTACCCGGGCTGAGGAAGGATGCTATACAAACCATACCTGTTTCTTGCAGATTTGTCACTCATCATCATGATTTGCCATTTTTTCAGTGGTGAAAAAACATAAAAGTACACATTGCAGCATAAGTTTAAAAACATGAAGGACTAATAACATTTCAATTTAACAAGCAGCATTAAGCAATAATTTTATTGCCAACGAGCAAGAGGCTTAGTGGGGCTTTCTTGCAAAACCCTATTAATTAGCAGCCATTCATATACAAAAGCATAAAAGTCACTTAAAATCACTTAAAAGGGGCCATATGTACAATTAAAGTTAAAGTGCATGTTGTGTTAGGGTACTGATACCTCATTTCCTGAGATGCCGTATAGAATTTAAGTAGCATGGCGCCGCCAAAGTTGGTTGGGTTCTTATTTTACGGTCTACCTGAGTAGTTCAAGAATAGTGCCTTCTCAGAGACTCGGACTCGCCTCCAAACTGGAGACGCCCGTGGTGGTAGGGAAATCTGCCTTACCTGAGTAGGTATACCCTATGTATTGGCTGTTGGTTATTCAAGTTTGTAGGATAAACTTCCCAAATTGTGCATACCCTATATCCAAAAATGTATTTACTAATTTCCTTTTTTCTTCTTCAAACAATGTCTGAAAACAGAGAAAATATTGAAGAAGGAGCTTTAAACATAGTCGAGCATTGCAGACATGCAGTTACTATGAAATTATTAAACAATGGTCTCCCGGCTACGATTGGAAACGTTACCTTCATGGTAGAGGCACAAAAAGCATTTAAGACAGAGGTATTCTATTCCTGGGTTAAATTCCCAGCTGCCAATGATTGTACACAAATGTTTCGTACCTACTTTGAGAATGAAATGCCGGCGGAATACACGCCGTATGAAGAACTAGAAATTCCTCTCTCCTACCAGGAGCATATAAATTGGTTTAAAGGCAACCTCCCACACACCACAGAAAAAGTGGGACTTGGTCCGCTCAACAAACAACACAGCTCCTAGTATCTGCCCTACATGTTCTTAAGGCATGGTGTCTATCGCCAAGCCCGAGATGGCGGCACAGAGGGATGATCCTGCGGGCACGCTGTTTATTTGTCACTCAATGGAGCGGCTTTGTCATCAGATGCACTAAGCAACATGTGTGCTGGGCCTTAGGCCTTATCACAGTCCAACCTCAAATACCTCAGTGAAACAAGGGCCCCACAGAAAGTATTTAATATTTGTCAGGGAGGTCAAATGTTTGAAATGCATTTATTACAAACGAGTACATGATCAAACAATACAAGTGAAACTGAAAGTGTTTACAGCCTTCAGTGTAGTACTTAACACAGCACAGCAATTTATGTGCTCTCTTCAGGGTTTTGTTGGTATAACCTATGTGCACTTTGCAGGATTGTGTTGATATAACCTACAGGCTTCATTCTCGATAGGGCCAACTCAACTATTCTTTCTGAGATACAAAAATGGAGCATAGAATTTAAAACTCCTGTTAAGTATAGTGGTACAAAATGACAGACAATGTTATAGTATGCACTATGTAACAAGTCAAAATTCCTTTCCTTTCTCTCTCTTTCAGCAAAGCTCTGCCTTTTGATTGTGTTCCACCAATGTTTGCAGCACACTTCATCCTTCCTCGCTGAACACATCACCGTATTTTCATCACAACACCAGCACACAGTACTTAATTTCTGCAGTAGGTTGCCAGTGGTTGGCACCAGCACCATGTATGGAGACTATGGCTTATTTTTTATCATCAGACTTTGCCCCAAACAAGAGAGAGAAAAGAAGAAAAGGTGTGAAAACAGAGTGATAGGAAAGCACAAACAAAGGGAAAAAATAGGAATTAAAATGAACTTGCAAGAGTGAAATAAAGTAACAGGAAGCATAGGCTGGTGGAAGAATGAGGGATAAGTTTGAAATCAAGACTAGCCTGCCTTGGTGTTGGCAATCTGTTTTTATGTTTCTTCCACACACAGTAGTGAGCGCTTTTCTCTACCAGCCTTTTATCCATCTTGAGGGTTTTGTCTCTTCCACCCAGTACACACAATAAGCGTTTGTGTCTTCCACACTTCTGTCTTTGGTAAAATACAGTTTTTTTGTTTTTTTTATTATTAAAAGTGAACAGGCCTTTGAATCTAGAGATTATATAGAGATAGTGACTCTTCTTCAAATCTTATTTCAATATTGATACCTCTCTACTTCTGAATTGATGATTTAATCCTGCCAATTTCAATTATGCAAATAAAAGTTACCAAAAGAAATAAAATCACTGATATCATCTCAGCTTTACCGGTATCCTGTGGTATCCTGTGGTAGGGCCTGCCAAGCCAGATCCTCCCTGGACCGGAAACAAGCATCCTAGGACCGGTTTCGGGGTTTCACCAGATCTCTTGACTGGGGGAGAAGGTTTTGATTTGTTCTGCATTCCATCCATCAATTGTGTGTCTTTTGCATTCTCGCCCTAAGTGACCCGGGTGTGCCTAGACGTAGGTCCCGGGCTCACTGTGCCACTGGATTCAAGCTATCCTGGCAGAAGAGGGGTGAAACCTCGAAACCGGTCCTAGGATGCTTGTTTCCGGTCCAGGGAGGATCTGGCTTGGCAGTTCGGGCTGGACTGTTCCCATGAGGCACTGGGTCAAGACTGATTTGCATATGGCCAGGTCTAAACTGGGGTGGCATGGAGAGCAAAAGAATGATGGATTTAACCCAGATCTCTTGACTGGGAGAGAATGTTTTGATTTGTTCTGCATTCCGTCCATCAATTGTGTGTCTTTTGCAATACTCTATAATGGGACTGAAACATCATCGACAAACACTATCATGACTCCTAACATTGATATATAATTTGATATGTGAGCATTGGAACTTTCTGCAATATGTGACATGTCTTGCTTGTCTTCATTATAGTCACATGTAAAATGTCTGAGTTCTAAAGGTTGTTGACCTTTTTCCTGTTGCGTTTCTGTGGTATCTTCCTATTTTTTAGTATTGTAGTTACCATGTGTGACATGATTAGAATGCAAGAGTTTTGGTTACCATGCGTGACATAATAAGAATTGTATGACATTGTAGAAGGTTGGGTGGTCATTGTCATGATCTGAACTGTAGCAGTTGGAGCTGTTCTGGGAGACTGGTTGGATGGGATCTTTATTGGAGAATAAAGCTGTTATATGTGAGCCTGCATTTTAAATACAATACTGGCGTAGTCAACAGGATACTCCAAGAAGAAGATCCTAACACCTTTCAATTTCAAGCCGGTGGTGAGACTTTACGAATCGTGGTCTATTTCCTTTGGACCCTCAATTATTGCGTGCTTGCTTTCTATCTTGTACGCGCAGTTTAATGTACCTCCGCTATTTATCTTTAAACCTTCTATTTAATGACTGTGGATTAATCGACACACAATGCTCGCTTTAGTAATTTGAGTGATATTGGGGCTGGGAGCAATCGGTGTGTGCCACTTTCGTTGGAGTGTTGAGTGACTCTTTTCTCATTTGACTTTGTCGGATTTGACATAATTTTAATAGCGGTAGAATTTGTGGTAATGCGCAACGAGTTGAAGTTTAAAAGTATACAGGTAACTGGATTTACTCACGCGGCGTTCCTGTTCAATCTTCCAAGCTTCCAAGGTTTCGAGCGTCACAGTGAAGGATCACGGAGAAGCAGCACGTATTCAGCGCTGACGTAGCAGCACGTAGCCAGCGCTGACTGATTCACGCTGTGCTGAAGTCTTTCCTTCTGTGCGCCTGGTTGCCTAGCTACGTGGATTTGCTTACTGATTGACGCTGTTCTGACGCCTTTTGCTTTCGTGCTCCTGGTTGCCTACGTGATTGTTGTCATTATTAAAATGGTCATTTCTCCTGGATTGAGACACAATGGTGTTTGCGCTTCATCATTAAAACAACACTTGTGTGTTCATTTGAGATCAGCGAAGCGCACGCTAAAGTCAGAATAAGATTATTCCTGCGTGTCGTTTACATTACCCAGATCTGTTGACTGGGTGTGAGTGTTTGATTGGTTCTGATGCTCCGTCCATCACCACCCGCTTTTGTACCGCTTTGTTCGCCATAAGTTGGCAGGGTATGCTCAGACGTGAGTCCCTTGCTCACTTTGCCACTGGATTCAAGCAAGCCTGGCTGAAGACGGCTGAAATGCCAGAAACCGGTCCTAGGAAGCTTGTTTCCGGTCCAGGGAAGGCATGGCTTGGCAGTTCGGGCTGGACTGTTCCCATGAGGCACAGGGTCAGACTGATTTGCATATGGCCATGTCTGAACTGGGGTGGCAGAGTGGGCTAAAGAATGGTGATGGATCATACCCAGATCTGTTGACTGGGTGTGAGTGTTTGATTGGTTCTGATGCTCCGTCCATCACCACCCCCTTTTGTACCGCTTTGTTCGCCATAAGTTGGCAGGGTATGCTCAGACGTGAGTCCCTTGCTCACTTTGCCACTGGATTCAAGCAAGCCTGGCTGAAGACGGCTGAAATGCCAGAAACCGGTCCTAGGAAGCTTGTTTCCGGTCCAGGGAAGGCATGGCTTGGCAGTTCGGGCTCGACTATTCCCATGAGGCACAGGGTCAGACTGATTTGCATATGGCCATGTCTAAACTGGGGTGGCAGAGTGGGCTAAAGAATGGTGATGGATCAAACCCAGATCTGTTGACTGGGTGTGAGTGTTTGATTGGTTCTGATGCTCCGTCCATCACCACCCCCTTTTGTACCGCTTTGTTCGCCATAAGTTGGCAGGGTATGCTCAGACGTGAGTCCCTTGCTCACTTTGCCACTGGATTCAAGCAAGCCTGGCTGAAGACGGCTGAAATGCCAAAAACCGGTCCTAGGAAGCTTGTTTCCGGTCCAGGGAAGGCATGGCTTGGCAGTTCGGGCTGGACTGTTCCCATGAGGCACAGGGTCAGACTGATTTGCATATGGCCATGTCTGAACTGGGGTGGCAGAGTGGGCTAAAGAATGGTGATGGATCAAACCCAGATCTGTTGACTGGGTGTGAGTGTTTGATTGGTTCTGATGCTCCGTCCATCACCACCCCCTTTTGTACCGCTTTGTTCGCCATAAGTTGGCAGGGTATGCTCAGACGTGAGTCCCTTGCTCACTTTGCCACTGGATTCAAGCAAGCCTGGCTGAAGACGGCTGAAATGCCAGAAACCGGTCCTAGGAAGCTTGTTTCCGGTCCAGGGAAGGCATGGCTTGGCAGTTCGGGCTGGACTGTTCCCATGAGGCACAGGGTCAGACTGATTTGCATATGGCCATGTCTGAACTGGGGTGGCAGAGTGGGCTAAAGAATGGTGATGGATCAAACCCAGATCTGTTGACTGGGTGTAAGTGTTTGATTGGTTCTGATGCTCCGTCCATCACCACCCTCTTTTGTACCGCTTTGTTTGCCATAAGTTGGCAGGGTATGCTCAGACGCGAGTCCCTTGCTCACTTTGCCACTGGATTCAAGCAAGCCTGGCTGAAGACGGCTGAAATGCCAGAAACCGGTCCTAGGAAGCTTGTTTCCGGTCCAGGGAAGGCATGGCTTGGCAGTTCGGGCTGGACTGTTCCCATGAGGCACAGGGTCAGACTGATTTGCATTTGGCCATGTCTGAACTGGGGTGGCAGAGTGGGCTAAAGAATGGTGATGGATCAAACCCAGATCTGTTGACTGGGTGTGAGTGTTTGATTGGTTCTGATGCTCCGTCCATCACCACCCCCTTTTGTACCGTGTCGTTTACATTTCACAGCGATACGCCCGCTGAAGTTCGAGTCTCACAATAACTGCGTGTTGCTTTACTTTCACGGCGATACGCACGCTTATATTTTGAAATAATTTTGCTGGGAGTGTCGTTTTCAATCACTTCGATACACACTCTTAAATGGTGTTGATGTATTTTGAATGTCAGCTTAAATTTAAACACTAAAGTAAAACAACGAGTTACATGATTTCTCACCTAAGTATGAATATTTGCATGTAATAATTGCAGGTGGTTATCATTATGCTTTCACAAATATTACTTATGGTAGATTTCTGTATAATCTGTGAATAATATTCTCAGACATAAGAAATATAATTTTATTTACGGATTAGACATTGTAATTATATTCCTTTTATTCTGATTGTGCTTTTAATGTTTGGTGTAATGCAAAATGTTACTGCAGCTTCATTTATTTTAGCTTCCCCGGGTGAGCCACCAATAAAGTGGAAAAAATGAAAGAAAGTTTTCGAAAGGTATCCAAGAGTATGTGGTGCATCATTAAGCGCTGAAAGGAAAACATCTTTGTTACTTCACTGCTTGGGCTCAGAAGGGCAGGATGTTTTCGATAACCTGAGTTATCTACAGTTGAAGCAGAGGGTTTAAACGATTATGAGATTAGTATATGTAAATTGGGTAAACACTACCTTCCTAAAATTAGTACAATGCTAGAAAGGTACCATTTTGGTAAGAGAATGCAACGTGAGGAAGAAACTGTTGAGAGTTACTTAACTGATTTGAGGAAGTTAGCTTCATAATGTAAGTTTGAAGGTTTAACTGATGAACACATACGAGATCAATTTATGTTGGGCTGCATCCTGGATAAAGTTAGAGAAGAGTTATGACTTAGAGAAGAGCCCACTTTGGATGAGGTTGTAGCTGTAGCCAAAATATTGGAGCACTCGTTGAAGTGTGTGGCTATCATCAACAAAGACAAAATGAGTGATGTTAAGGTACAAAGTGTAAATGAGAAGAAATCTGTTCCCAAAACAAAAGACAGGGAGAAGTTTGCTAATAACAAGGGAAAGTTACGTAATACTTCAGTCTCTTTGAGATGTTACAGGTGTGATAAAAGTGGTCATCTAGCCAATGATAAAAGATGTCCGGCACTCGGTAAAATTTGTAGCAAATGTAAAAAAAAGGGTCATTATCCATCTGTATGTAAAACTAAGCCCCCTCCAAGGGTCAAGAGGGTAGATATTTACGATGATGAAAGTGTGAATACAAGTTGCGATGACTTTGAGTGTGGTCAGATTGTTTCTGAAATTGATAGTGTTTGTATTAAGAAGTCATGCCCGTTTGACGAACTTCTGGTTCAGGGTGCTTCCACTCGTGTTTTATTTTACTCAGGTGCGAGAATAACCATTGTGTCAAATGATTTATATATGAATATGTTAAAGCATAAAGTAAAATTGTTCAAACCTGACATCACTCCTTTAGCTTATGGTGGAGAACCAATAAAGTTGCATGGTTATTTTTTGGGGTTGATTGAGTACCGAGGTAGGATGATTTCAGGGAAAATTTACGTGTCAAAAAAAGGAGACAGTTTAATAAGTTGGATACATCAGGGTGACCTGGGTGTTTACTTGGATCCCAATTCTGATCCGCAGATTTTATTAAGGGACACTGTGTGCATTGTAGAAAAAGTTGACGACTGTGAGTTTACAAGAAACTTGAAGGTGGAATTTCCCAAGGTATTTAGTGACGGTCTAGGTTGTCTGAAGGGCTATCAGCAAAGGATTAAACTCAAAAACAATTCTGTTCCTACATCTTGCAAGGTCAGAGGGGTTTCTTTATCTGTTAAGGATGAGATGGAGAAGGAGATAAATAAACTCAAAAAGAATGGGATAATTGAAGAAGTGGAAGGAACCGAATGGCTTTCTCCAGTTGTCGCTGCTAGGAAAGCTAATGGTGATTTGCGTCTATGTATAGACTTGCGCTAATTAAACAAAAATGTAGTCGTGGACAAGTATCCCCTTCCTAATATTAATGAATTGTTGGTCTTATTGGGTGGTGCGAAAGTTTTTAGCACCATCGACCTGACGTCAGAATACCACCAGATGGAGCTTGAACCATCTTGCAGGGACCTCACTGCATTTATTACTCTGTTTGGTACTTTCCGCTTCATCAAAATGCCTTTTGGGCTGGTTTCTGCATCTTCGGTTTTTCAACGGGTGATGGAAAGTTTGCTCAGGGGTGTTAATGGTATGTGCATTTATCAAGATGATATACTTGTCTTTGGTGATGATATAGAGCAGCATGATTCTCGTCTTAAAGCTGTTCTTACAAAATTGAGTAGTGGTAATTTAACTGTTAAAATCGAAAAATGCAAATTCAGATCAGATTCATTGAACTACCTTGGACATAACATTTCTGGTAATGGTGTTAGGCCAAAAGAAGACTTTGTTGGTACCATTCGTAATTTGTCTTCGCCTACTTCTAAAGAAGAGCTTATGAGTTTTCTTGGCATGATCGATTACTATGCAAAATTTATTGAAGGATTTGCAGAGTTGACCTCAAATATGAAATCACTTTTAAAGAAAGGAGCTAGTTTTTTCTGGTCTAATTCATGTCAAGAGGAATTTTCAATCATTAAGGAAAAGCTATCCAATGCCCCGTTCTTACAGAGTTTTGATACTAATCTCAAATCAAAACTAACTACTGATACTAGCGTGAAAGGCCTTGGTGCTGTTTTGCAACAGATTGGTCCACATGGAATGAGGACCGTTATGTTTCTTTCCCGTAGCTTGAGAGAGCCTGAGACAAGGTACTCCGTTGTGGAGCGTGAATCATTAGCTATTTTCTGGGCTGTGAAAAAATTTAAGACATTTTTGTGGGGCATTGATTTAGAAATAAGAACAGACCACAAGCCTTTAGTGGAGATCTTTGAAAAAAAAGGCTTGGATATGATATCTGGTCGCATAACCAAATAGATAATTGGTCTTCAAGAGTATTCTTTTACCCCTTAAGTATATTCCCGGTGCGGAGAATATGATCGCTGATGTTGTTTCAAGATTAATTTCAGAGGATTCTGGCGAAAATGAGGACGCTGATGAGAGTGGTGAGTGGGTGTGTGCAGTTGAGCCTAATCACATTTCAGAAGAGAAATGGTCTAATGAGGTAGCTCAAGATGTTACTCTCAAAGAAGTAATGACTTTGATTCGGGGTAACTGGACAAGTGCAAAAGGTGGCTCTGATGCACCTAAACCTTTCTGGCGTGTAAGGGATGAACTTTCTGTTGATAGAGATATTTTGTTTCATGGTTCAAAACTCATTCCTCCAGAGAATCTCAGAAAAGAATTGATAAATTTAGCCCATGTTAGCCATCCTGGGATCACCAAGACCAAAGAGAGGTTACGTTCGTCTTACTGGTGGCCAGGTATGGATAAATTCATAGAGAGGGAAATCCGCGACTGTGTCATGTGCAGTCTAAGTGACAAATCTAAAGTGTCTAGGGTGCGACCAATGATTGTGAGGTGTCGACCTAAATCTCCATGGGATGATATTGCTCTTGACATTTTAGGACCAATTAACATTTTGGGTTCTCAAGTCTATCTGTTAGTTATAATTGACATGTACTCTCGGTGGCGGTATTTTTCTTATCTAATATTGATTCAACAAACATCAAATGTTTAAAAAAATAATTTGCAAGAGAGGGTATGCCAAAGTCAATTTTATCGGACAATGGTGTCCAATTTGTTTCTAAGGAAAGGAAAGAATTTTTTATATCTTGTGGCATTCTGCACAAAAAATGTTCTCTCTATCATCCCGAAGTCAACGGGATGGTAGAGAGGTTTAATAGGGTTCTCAAAGAGACCATTACACTTGCTAAATCTCTGTCGCTGGATTGGAGATGTTAAATTCTCAAAAAAATTGAAGAGTATAGAAGAACACCTCTTTTCACTACAGTGAAAACTCCATTTTTTCTTTTCCGCAGAAGAATTCCCAACACGTATCTTGAGCCAAGTTGGGTCAATGAGTATGGTTTGAGCAAGGGTAAGGGAAGATTGTAAGGTTCTTCAAAGAAAGATTAATTTTGATAGGAGGAATTCTGTTAAATTGTTAAAAGTCAATGTTGGTGATTTGGTGGCGCTCAAAAAACCTGGGCAAGTTGGGAATGCAAATCTCAAATATTTGAAACCCATGGCTGTTATTAAAGTTTTCATAAATGCTGTGAAAACTCAAGCTCATCAAATGTGGAACCTCAATAGAGTTGTGGTGTTCAAAAATGAACTCATGAACATGGTGGAGGAGAATCTTGATCTTGGTTGCAAATTTTCCAAAATGTCATCTAGGAAGAATCAAGCTGCTCCTGGTTTGGATCTCCGGCGCTCGTCGAGAGTTTCAGAACGTCCTAGTTATCTCAAGGAATATGTTTAATATTTTTGTATTCTCTTCATTTTTTTTGGACTATACAGTTTTCCGTAGTTTTTTACTATTTATCCTGTGATCCTGGGCAATTCACTTAATCTCCCCGTGCCTAACAAAGAATGAATGTGTGTCCTAATGTAACGTAACCGGTGCTATGTAAAGCGCTCTGATACCTGATTGGATTCGGGTCAAGTTTGCGCTATATAAAACTGTGCAAAAAAAAAAAAAAAATTGTAGAAGATTGGGAGGTCATTGTCGTGATCTGAACTGTAGCAGTTGGAGCTGTTTTGGGAGACTGCTGGTTGGATGGGATCTTTATTGGAGAATAAAACTGTTCTTTCAAATCTACCTTCATGTTAGCCTGCATCTTAAATACAATACTTGCCTACTTCAATATTATGCTATATACATTAATAAAAGCATTTGCTATTCCATTCGGAAAACTAACATAGGTTTCATTGTATCTCTATGTAATATGGTTTAAGAGATTTTATAGTAAGGGACCACTGTTCCTTAAAATACTGATACCCATGGTTCCTTAAATACACTGTGGTTCTAGGAAGGCTGCTGAGGAAAGAGAAGTCAGACGGTATGGGTCATTGCAGGTGCTCACATCTAGAGGCCAGAGTCTGTGTAAAATGGCTTGATTTTTTTAAAGTAGCTGCACAGATGTAGCAATGGCGTTAATGTTCAAATCTAAGTGAAGGCAATTACTGAAGATGACTATTTTAGGGCTTTCCCAATCCCCACGGAGAGGTGGACAATTCACTCTCACGTGATCCTTTCCCACTGAGGAGAGCATACGAAATTTCTAATTCTGTAATGTGGGTATTTAGGGCCATATGTAGGTGGGCTAATACCGGTCGGTAACGGCCGAAAATCGGTAAATTTTCCGTTACCGACCGGTATTTAGCTCTTTGAGATGTAGGAGGCTGGATTGAAGGATTCGGTAATTTACCGATTCGGTATTTTAAGAAATCGGTAAATTACCGAATCCTTAAATCCTATGTAGGGAGCACTCAAGTGAGTGCATTTTTGGTTTAAGGATTCGTTATTTACCACCAACTACAAGCTGATGGTAAATACCGAATACCTTTTCAAAAGCAATTTTTTGCTTTTTTAAAAGTGCCATGTGGCAGACATACATGCCCTTAGGGCATGTATGTGCGCCACATGTGCACACATGCACGATTCAGGGGTGCAACAGGGTGTCAATGTGACACCCTGCCACCCTTGAATATGCTCCCCCTATTACCGATTCGGTATTTACCGAATAGGTAATAGTGAATGGCTTCCCATTCATTCCTATGGGCCTCCCCATTCATTCCTATGGGCCTCCAGGCCATAGGAATGAATGGGAAGGTATGCCTTATTACCGATTCCGTAAATACCGAATCGGTAATAACGAATATTACCGAATCGGTAAAATTTGCCGATTTTTTACCTACATTCTATTTAACGATTCTTAAATACCGAATCGGTAAAATTCGGTATTTAGGAATCGGTAAATAGAAATTACCTACATATGGCCCTTAGTGATTTATTTATGTTTTGCTCATCCAAGATAAATTTTTGTGCTGTGCGTTTTCAGGGCACTTATGCTACCCACTTAACCTCCCCTAAGTAGCTTTGAGTTTTAGCAGTGTACTGATAAAGAAAGACAGCAGCTTCTTTTAGAACCTCAGATTTTACATACAAAGTGAATACATAGCACGGAACGCTCACTGATCATAATTCAGGATTCTAATGCCATTTCTCAATAATCTATAAATAGAAATACTTATATGTCATCATGCATGATGGTTTTATATGTAAATATATTTGCATACACACAATTAACCAGTAGGTGGATATAAAATTGTATGTGTATCGTAAAATACGAAGATGTTGAGCTCAAACACGCTCAGTCAGAGGCACTGAAAATGAGCTAAAACCACTTCGAAATTTGCTATTCTAGACTAAGAAGATATCCATTTTGGTTTTCCAAATTTAACAAAATATATATCACTTAGGTGCAATACCTGCTGAAAGGATCAGCATATTTCCAATGCAGTGTTGTGTCTGTTTGCATCTGTATGCAGTGAAACAGAAATAAATATCAAAAGATGTGATTTAAAAACAAATGCCTGCAAGAAATTCTTCAAGCACAGAAACTGCAAACCAATGTGCTCAATACCAAGGATCTGTCCTAATTCTTTCAATTTCTTACGTTTTGGATGCACACATCCACACCTTTGGAACGCAATAAAACCACGATGGTTAACATTGAGTTGCAGCTTTTGTTTAAATGCGGATTGCTGGCATTAAGACCTCTTTAATTAAACAAACACAGAGCTAAGAAGGGAGAAAGAACATATAAAAAGTATTAAACAGAAAGAACGCGGGTTATAAAGACTCGTCGGATTGTGCATCAAAAAGAGAATAATGCCCCATTTCAGGAAAAAAGGAAGAGCTACCACATTATCACACAGATTGCATGTGTTCATACGTACGGCAAAATCATGTTCCATTTTAAGAAAAGCACAAACAGCATGTGTAGTTGTGTCATATCATTCGGTAAATGACAACCAGATCAGATCAACTTATGGTTTTATTTGGTTCATATATACATATCTGCAATGCAGGGTTGAACAAATACACGGACTAAAAGTCTCTCTTAAAGAGACCTGTCTCTTTTTTAGGGTGATAGCACACATTTTTCAAGGTACAATAGTACGTGTTAAAATGTACACAAAGATGCCTTTATCTGGTGCCCCCCCCCCCCCACACACACACACACTACCGAAAACGCCACTTATCGAAACTATGTTGTAAAATAGGCACTATTTGTAAAGGGCAGTATAGGCACTCACATAAAAAACCGAGTACCATAGATGCTTATTTATCAATTTAATTCTGCAATCCTCTTCGAAAGAATAAAAACTCGAGTGCTACAGGCATATTAAATACGACTGTGGGTAGACAATTAACAAATAAAACCACGAGGCATTATACTGAACAAATACCAAGCTGGGTAATGCACACAATGCTGTAAAATTCCACAATGCGTCCCTTCCTCAGCATGCTGATAACTGGACAAAACTTATACACTGAACTGCTTTATTCACAAGCACTACAAAGAATTATACTTTTGCATTCCCAAGAGACAACGATCATGTGGCAGCTGACACCAATGCTTCACCGTGGAACAATACAGTAAATATGCACAAATCTATTGCTTCTTGGCGCCTCCGCCTCATGCCCTTCGCAATCGTAACACAAAGGTAAGCAAACTGGCTGCTAAACTCTTTCTCCGTCTCAAGTACACATAAGCGCATCTCTGTAGAATGAATTGGTCTAGTCTTCGGAAGCAGCACTTTTGCCGACCATCTGAGGGACAGAGTGGGCGGTCTGTGCTGAGCTGCATCCCATGCGCGCGAGCAGCAGAATTCCCCGGAGAATCGCAGGGGAGTCCCCTGCATGACTCAGATAACAAGCAGCGGCTGACAGACGGCCCAGCAGGACTCAGTCCAACAGGATTCACAAGCTCTATGAATACAATGACTAGTGGCAGTTAATGAAGAAACCACATTTGTGTAACTAAAAGAAAAACACGTAACGGAGCTTAAAGTATATACTTTCAAAATTACAAATATAAGATCAAACAAATAAATGCACATTAACTTTAACCAATGCGCACTCTGCACAGAATGTATATCCGGGCAAGTTACACTTCTCACGCTGCAAGCTGCTGGTGGCTGTAACAGCAGGCAAACAAACATGCGAGTGGTGCGCGCGCGTGCCACAGCGAGACATCTGTTTTGCATTATCGCGCACGCATCTGTGCACGATATTTCAAAACAGATGTGGCCTGTGCGGGTAACCGCAAGCAATAGGCCGTGGGCGGAACAAAGGCAGGACATGCACCCGCCTTTGCCCAATTGCGTGCTGTCTTTCTCAGAAAGACGCACGCAAAGGAGAATAGCCTCTGAACGAAAACAAACCACACGCACGAGCGTGTTGTGAGCTTTCCAAAGCCCTTTTACTGTTTACATAAAGTCTCGCCAGAGCAGCGCATGCGCGCTGCTACAGGCTCGACCTAAACAACCACAATCTATGTGGACAAATGTCAAAGAATTAAGGAAGATAGTCATGTGGGCTTCGAGGCAAACATTAATAACAGGCCTGCGGGACAAACACGGAATATTTGCAGCTGCTCCTAATAAAAGAGGGGTCTCCAAGAGGAAATTTGGTAGATTTTAAGTCTCCAGGCACTATGAACAAGAGAAGAAGCATTAGTCACATTATGATCAAAACTGGCAGAGGGCATATAGGCAGGGCTTTGCACAACTGGAAAAATTGAATTTGAATTAGAATGGAAAGGATTACATATGTTCAGTGGCGGCCCCCACAATGAAGAGGTGGTGAGCGGGTGGAGGGGGCGCGTAAGAGTGTGGGAAGGTGGAGGGTTAATAATAAAAAGAATTAGAAAATAAACTTCCCTGGAGCTGCCGTCCTAGTCGTGTCCTTCCTGGTCCCAGCATGCACAGAGGCAGTATCACAGACCCCCTGTGCAATCCCCGCGCTGCTCTCATGTGAAAGCAGTGCAGGGAGAGCAGCACAGAGATTGGTCTGAGCAGGCTGGAAAGATGCTCCGCTTAGTCCAGGGAGTCTGCGGGGGTTTCTCCAGCTCGGCTGTTCAATACAGCGGGGCTGGAAACAACCTAAGTGCGCATGTTTGTTTTGGTCAGCCTGAGACTGCTGGCCAAAAACATATGCACAGTTAGGGAGTGCGCATAGCACTCCTCCTCCTCATTTCCTGCCCTCACTGCACAAGCTGGCTCAGAGCCACTAAATGAAAAATAAAACGATGCTAGAACATCGTTTTATTTTTAATTTGCTGCCTCTGAGCCAGGCAGTGGGGCGACGCTACTGTTTTGATCCTGCAATGATGGGGGTCTTGTAAAACTCTACTAAGTTATCTGAGGACATAGATAATGCTTTTTACAGACATAAAACATTTGCAACCAGTGTATGCCTGTTGATACCTCCGTTTGGAAAAATGTGGGGCTCTTCCCCATGTTCCGATATAATACATGCTCTCTGTAAATAAGAGACTATAAAATGTACTGGAAAGCTGTTTATAGATATAGTGAGTATATGAGAAGTTATGGTCTACCTGCTATGAATGTAATACAGATTCTTGTGGTAAAATTCAATAAAAAGAGACGGATGGAAAATCCTCAGAGTGTTTCCCGCTCCTACTGCACAGGACTCTGTCTGTAGTATGTGCATGAAGCCTACTGAGCAGGGAAATGATTGCACAGTCAGTACCTAACTGGAACATTATTGACCATAGCTTTGGACGGTTCACGGTATCGCACGCACATGTTAGGTCCATAAAGGTGAGATGGACACAGCCTTTTTTGGCCTTATTATATTTTTGAACAATTAGGGATTTAATGACTATTCGACAGTTCCCAAACCTGGACGAAAATCAAATTGTAAGTCTGAGAGCCCATGTGACTCTGCAGCCCAGCTTTCTAATTCGGCCATTATTACCCTTCCTAGAATCTTAACTGTACTATCTAGGAGGAAAAGTGTATGGTAGCAGTGAACCTGGCTCTTGTCTCCTTTTTTAAATATAGGAGTAATAATAGCCTCCTGCCAGGTCTTGACCAAAGGGCCTACAATTGCACTTCTTATGACACTTATTATTAGGGGTGCCCGGAACTGTGTGAGAGGTTTAAAAAGGTGCAGGGTAATTCTATCAGGTCCCGGGGCTTTCCCAGAGGGGCTTCTCTCAATAGCTAGGTTTACATCAGATACTTTTATGAACTGCTTAATTCCAAGGTGGCATTTGGATCACGGATAACTATCTTATTAGTGCCTGCATAGAGTGTCGGCTATTTTGGGCCAAAAACTTTAGAGAAATGAGCCACCCAATCTTTACTGGGAACAACACATTCACCTTTCGGAGGAGCCTTTTAGCAGGGAGTTTACTACTTGCAAAAAACTCGAGAATATTTCTTTTCGCTTGCAGGTCTCAGGTCCCCCTAGGTTTTTTCCCTTATCTCTACCTTTCTTCTTAGGGTTGCTTCTTTATTGATTTTCCTGGGCTACTTCTGGCTGGTCTTGTGTGCATTTGTTTAACACAAACTTTAAAAGTTCACATGCTTTAGAGCAGGTACTGTTAAACCATCTTGGGTTATTACTAGATTTTACTGCACCTTTAGTTAGTTTGTCTGCCATATAATTATTCAGCTTGGTATATGCTGTTATTACTTCTGCTGGATTTGTGTCCTTCTGCAGGACCATATCAATTTCTAATTGTCCGTGAGAAGATCTCTATGGAAGGCTTCCTTATTGATTTTCTCTCATTTGATGCCCAATCCTTTATTTCTACTACATTCCAATTGGGGCTATTTTTAGCTCCAGTACCAGCGGGTTATGGTCGCTTATACATGAAGCCACAACTTTGCATGTCACAAGCACTGATAGTAATTCCTTGGAAATTATCACATGATCAATAGTAGAATTTGAACTCATACCCATATATGTCGGAATCTTTAACATACTCGACATGCAGAAGTCTTGTGCGAATATCAAATTATTTGCGGAGGTCACTCTATTTAGTGAATCGCCATAGGGGTTATGTTTAAAATGTGCAAGAGGTTGACTGAATTCATCACAGATTCCACATAATGAGGATACTCCATAGGTGCACATTTCAATATTAAACTCTCCTACCCAGATAATTGACACCTCCTTTGTGTGATCACTTAAAATCTTACACAAAGCATTCTCTATGCCATCCACAATTTTTGTTTCCGCACCATCAAATATATTTTAATAATGACCAATACCAGAGCAAAGGGCTTCTGCAAAGTAATCAAGAGTATATGGTAAAGGGTGTAATAGCCTTTTCAGATACTGTGCAATCAACCAGGGAGACAGATATAAAAGTAGCCAAGCCCCTTTGGCCCGACCTGACTTTTAGGGGATGGCTGCAACATGATAAGTGACAACCCTGTTTATGTGCAGCAGGTCCAATAACCAAGTCTCTTAGCAACAAATTATTTGGTGGTGGCCAATTACATTCAACTACTCTGAGGCCTCCAGCTAGGTGCGCAGACCGGCCAAGTTCCATGTAATTAATCCCAGAGACCCAACCTCCACAGTGGAATCATAATAAACCCATTGGTTAGATACTGTTGATGATGGGCAGTTAAGCGTTTCCTCAGTTGAAATTACCATATGGGGTAGTTAGTCCAATTGCTCCAATCGGGACAAAACGTCAAACCTATTAAAGAAAGGTAAGGAAGAGTTGAAGTGGGGACAATGACATGCCAATTTACACCTTATAGTACCAGACTGAGGATTATTACAACTGTTGACCAAAAGCCTTTGGGCCTTGGGAGGGTTAAAGAAGCCCAAAGGGAAGGCTCTAATGTCCTCCACGAAGAAAAAGGCGTGGCAGAGGGAGTGTACAAAAGCCCAGACTATGCTTGGTCTTCTAAAATTGATTATCACAGTCACCTTGTAAGCTTTTGGGCAGTGAGACAACCCAGGAGACCCTCCTCATAGTGATAATGCCATTTGATAGATCACAGGACCATCCAGAATATTTTTGCATCCACTGCAACACCTTATTTGTTAAGGAAGCATGTGATTCGGGCTGTGAGTTTTCAACTTTGGGAACATTTTTCAGCACAACAATGTATGGGGTTCACTCCGGTGGAATATGAGGTCGAATATTACTTAGTTTGTTCCTGGGTTCCTCATTCAGGAACCATGTCTCCCTACCATATAGACCTCTCAAGGATGCAGGTGGCCCTCTTGACTTCGAGGATCCATCATTGAGAGATTAGGGTTGTTACCGCTACCAGGATTCAAGCTATATGTGTTGGCTTTAAAGTCTCCCTCAGCAGGGCGGGCCTGTGTACGGCTTTTCAGGGGAGTGTTAGCTAGAATGGAACGAAGTCCATCTTGAACACATGGCATCTTCCCTGATACTGCTCCTCATGCTGACACAGGTGCGGGAGGGGAACTAGTCGGTGAATAAAAGATGGAACTGTTACCCTTATGCGGCCCCCGTGAGTTCGCTTTTGGAGCTCCAGCTCTATAGCAGCGAGATGCTTCAAAATAGGTTTCAGCTTTGTGTCCAAAGCGACAGTGACTATTTCATGGAGAGAGTCTGGTGTGATGCCCACCTCTTCCTTTTCCCTCCCCAAGGAGTCTTTCTTTTTAGGTGACTGGCTGATTGTGACCGTTGGGTGTTTAGATTTAGATGCAGCTTCCTGTCTCTTACTTTTCATCGCAGCACCCTGTACAATAGGAGTGACTAACG
This sequence comes from Triturus cristatus, assembly GCF_964204655.1. Lineage (NCBI taxonomy): Eukaryota > Metazoa > Chordata > Amphibia > Caudata > Salamandridae > Triturus > Triturus cristatus. The sequence continues at coordinate 1,044,346,672 of NC_140585.1, forward strand.
TAACTTCTGGCTCCAAGAGGATCTCCTGAGGGTGAGGCCGTGGCAATTTAGAAATCTCTGAGGTAGGCTGGCTCTGTTAGCAATTCTCCCATCCCTCAGTCAATTCAGTTGCAGTTCCTGGTCCTATTTCTGAGTTTGTGGGGCTAGGCGACCACCCTCCGAGTGAGGTTTAGATGGGGTGAGGTTTGAGAAGAAAGGGAGAGGCGGAGTTCTGCCAACACGATTTCTTTACTAATTATATCTACTTTGTGTGTGTCAGGAACGAATCTATAGTTGTAGTGGTGGTGGCTGTCGGGGGCGTGTGTTTGAGTTTTATGTTTCCTCATTATGACCCAAGGCGTAACAGCAAAAGCAGGTTTTAGACAACAGTGCAATATGAGGAGGGGACCAAATGTTCAACAAGTACGGAGCACTGCAATAAAATCAGTTCAAGCAAAAGGTACTGAGATGAAGAAAAATCAAACCAAATCCCTCTCCTCTGGCGGACGTCAGTAGGTAGCTTCCCTCTGTAGCATATGTTTGTGGCTCCACCCTACATCAGTAAAGATGTAAAGGCTTTTGTCAGGGGTAACAAACAGCCCAAATTAGCCAAGATCCAGGTCCCAGGGCCAAGAGGGGCGGCCCAGCCTCCCCTGGGTGCAGACAGGCCTGCCCTTGGCCTGGGCATGCCCGTGCGTGTTTCACACTGCGGGATGCTACTGGTGTTTTTCTGGTGTCTGGAGGGTTGCTCCTCCTCCTTTGGTGAAGAGTAAGCTGGGGGACTGAGCCCCACTCCAGTGCGACAACAGGCAAGCAAGAAGGCAATCGGTACGGGCCTCAGACTGCCAGGTGTGTGTATCCAGTGCTGCAGGAGTTTCCTGGTGCTTTCTGGCATCGGGAGGGTTGCTCCTCTACCTTTGGTGAGGGGAACCTTGGGGGATTGAGTCCCACCCCAGTGCAACAGGCAGGCAATCGGTGCAGGCCTCAGACGGCCTGGAATGTATAGCCCACACTGCGGGAGTCTCCTGGCACTTTTCTGGTGTCAGGAGGGTTGCTCCTCCCCCATTGGTGAATGGAACATTGGGGGACTGAGACCCACCCCAGCACAACAACAGGCAGGCAAGCAGACAATCTAGTAGTCCATCTGATGACGAAGAGGTTCAGGCGGGGAATTCCATATTGTAGAGGCTTGTACGGAAAACCTGGCTCCACCAATCCTCGGCCTCTTGATCTTGTAAGGAATAATTAGGCTGTAGAAGGATGATGATCGTAAATTCCTAGTTGGTGGATATGTTATAATTCTACTCCTTAAAAATTGGGGCCCCTTCTCCCAGAATGCCTTGAAAATAATACAGCAGGCTTGGAAGGGGATCCTTTGCTCCAGTGGAAGCCAGTGAAGGTGGCAATTTCTAGGTGCCTTAAAGGTAAGACTAGCTGCCTGATTTTGGACAATGTGCAGTTTGCGTAGCTGGTGTTTGGGGAGACCAAGATGCAAAGAATTGGCATAGTCGAGCAGAGAAGTAATTAATGCCATGACCACCAAAGGCCTCATAAGTAAGGGGCACAATCTTTTTTATTTTCCTTAAAGTCAGGAAACAGGTTGAGGTCACTGAGCCTATCTGAGGTTTTAAGGTAAGCTCATTGTCAGTAATAAAGCCTAAGCTTTTAGCTAATGTTTTTGGAACAGGAGATTCACCCATTTTAGAGGGCCAAGCAGAAGGAATCAAAGTATTAGTTTTATTTTTAAGAATAACTAATTTTGGGTCGTCAGCATTAAGCTTTAGGAAATTGCTACCCATTCAGTCAGTCAGTCAGTAATAACTTTATTCAATACTGTTCAGTAACATCAAAGTGTACAGAAAAATAAAACACAAAAATTGCAAAAACTTTCACGTTGAAAGGAAGAAATCACACTCAATATAAAAGGTCGGAAATATACATATAAACGTTTCCATTAAAAGAGAGGAAAAAGTGCCCATTCGTCATCTAATTTTATCCACTCTAAGAGCTTGTTTTTTTAATACAAAATGGATTAATTAAATAACCAAACTTTTCATTTATTACAATCCTGTTAAAATTCTCTAAAATTACTCAATATAAAATTCCATATAACAATCAAATCATACGATAATCATACTGGAAATTCCCCCTGCAGGTTTTGCCTTATTTTTAATACCTGCCATAAATATGAGGTCATTGCACAACACACAAATGGAGTTTTTAATTACTGTACAAATAAAAGAGCTAGTCTGCACTGTCTAAAGTAATGTACTTTAAATATGGGCAATACCAGTTTTTTCCTGGGAATTTCATAATATTGGCAAAAAATACAATGTGCAAATTTATTGTAGGCAACTTGCCATCACACGGGCACGGAGCGAGCGTTGACAGGGAGTAACATTTAATGGGAACCCCACCATCAAAGGCAACATATTTGCCCTAAATTGGGTCAGTATAAACCTTTTCTGGTCGTTTTGCACCAGGGTCAGATAAGATTTCAGGCCCTCCTGGTGGGCTGTCATACTATAAGCAAGAATGGATGGTTTTGCTTTTTTCCCCTCCCATTGCTCCCCCATAGTCTTGTTCCGGACACAGTATTTCAGCTTACCTTTGGCTAGCAATCTACAAGAATCTGGTTTATTAAAAAGTTGATCTAAGTCAATTACCTCACATAGGGATTTTACATGTCTCAGCCACGGAATCTCCATCACGTGGTCTAAGTTCATTGAGTCCCTAAGGATTCATTTATTCAGCCCCATTTCCTCTTGCGACCAAATTGAGTGCCAAAGCATGATCGGAGCTACCTTAGTCAGATATATACTGGGTTCCGAATTCAGAATGGACTATATAGTTCAAGAAACCTGGAGGAAGAGCTAGGATATGTTTAAAGCATGAATCTTCGACCCCTTTGGATGTTACGTATGTTGGCCATTCCCCAGACCCCGTGCCATATGAGGCCACCACCACATTCTTACTGGCATATATAGTGAAGAGTACCCTTACTGCCTTAAAACCCAGCTTCTTTATAAAGGAAACTATCTCATTAACGGATACCCCTCCAGTCCTAAATAAACCACATAAAAGATTGGAAGTGTCTTTGAGATTCAAGGGAGCCATCTAATCTAAACAAAAGCTGGGAATCATCTGCATAGTTATATATTTTACAGTTCATCTCGCTCAGAGCTTGATAAGGTGTTTAATGTATATATTAAATAGATACAGGGATAGCGAAAAGGCCTGTTGGACCCCACAGCCCGACTGAATTGCTGGAGCCTTAAAAGAGCCAAAGATAACGGACTGTGTTTGGTTTGCCAAGAACTATTTTAGCCAAACCAAGGCAGGGTCTTGAAGCCCAATAGCCTTCACACAGTCCAACAGTAATTTATGGTCGACCATGTCGAAGGATGCTAAAATGTCAAGTAAACTAGTGCAGGGGTCAAGTTTAAATCACCGTCCTTGCACATATCAACTACTACAGGGAGAATTACTGATTCAGGACCATGAGCAGGATGAAACCCCACCTGCTGCACATTGAAAAACTGAGAGTTCTCCAAATGAAAGCATAGAGTCTGAGCTACGTGTGCTTTTAATAATTTGGCAGGAAAAGGCAACAAGGAGATAGGACGGTAGTTTTTGAAGAGTAACAGATCTTCGCCTTGTTTTTTATTTTTAGGGGAATTCCTACTGCCTCTTTAGAGGGTGTAGGTACAATTCTTCGAGTCAGAGAATAATTAGGAAGAGACATAAATGGGCCAACTATTTCAGGAATAAAAGTTTTAAGAACCTTAGGGCAAAATTCATTGGATGACCCAGATTTTACTTTAGCCACTTGTGCAAATAATTGTTCTTCACTAAGAGCATGGAGATTAGAGAGTACAGTAGGTTTGTGTCAAAAGAGAATATCTGAGACGCCTTGAAGTCTGGTGCAATGCTGTCTTTAATTGTTTTAATTTTTTCGATCAAATATATATCTAACATGTTACATAATTCATGAGTAAGGGCTATTGGCAGAGAATCTGTCTGGGCTAGATAATTCAGTTACAACGCTAAAAATGTCCTTGGATTTATTGGCAGAGTGCAGGATCTTATTCATAAAGAAGAGAGTCTTAAAGTGCAAAAGTAAAACTTTGTAGTCCTTTAAACATTTTTTAAAAAGAATTTCATTGTCAGGGCCCTAGTCTCTGCGCATTTCTTCTCCAACTGGTGGAGTGAAAATGACTGCAAGCCATTATTATTCTCTAATGAACAAACACAAAAAATAAGACACTTGCTACTGATGACGGGCCAAAAGGTAATGTGAGGTACTCATATGCACCAAAAGGTGAGGCAGAGGTGGTAAGAACCTGAGACTTTTTACTCAAGCTAACCTGGTAGTATGCCAACGTGAGGTCGATAGTAGAAATTTAATGTGAATTGGCTACTCGAGGTAATAGGTCATGAATCTTAGAGAAAGGGTGACAATAAGCTATTGTGTTTTTATTTAATGAGTGGAAAGCCGTACAGAGACGAATTTCTCACCGTTTTTTAGACAATCACCCCTGCTGAAACACATTTTTTAAAAAGAATTTCATTGTCAGGGCCCTAGTCTCTGCGCATTTCTTCTCCAACTGGTGGAGTGAAAATGACTGCAACCCATTATTATTCTCTAATGAACAAACACAAAAAATAAGACACTTGCTACTGATGACGGGCCAAAAGGTAATGTGAGGTACTCATATGCACCAAAAGGTGAGGCAGAGGTGGTAAGAACCTGAGACTTTTTACTCAAGCTAACCTGGTAGTATGCCAACGTGAGGTCGGTAGTAGAAATTTAATGTGAATTGGCTACTCCAGGTAATAGGTCATGAATCTTAGAGAAAGGGTGACAATAAGCTATTGTGTTTTTATTTAATGAGTGGAAAGCCGTACAGAGACGAATTTCTCACCGTTTTTTTAGAAAATCACCCCTGCTGAAACACATTCAAAAGACTCAGTAGGAACAATGATCTTATACTAACACATCTGGCCTAATAACTTCTTTAGTTATTTACTCATTATTAAAAACAAATGTTTTACTTAGTGTATGACTGGAATAGAATTTGTTTTTAATCTGATTAGGTGTTCAAACTCCTAAATACATCCAATCCTGGATTCAAACAATTCCCAAACTCACTCAGGATGTCTCCCACAGTGGTATCTTGAACAGCAGCAGCACTAACATGCACACCCTCGAACACTACAGGGCATGAACTGCCTAGTCTCAAAACAATTTCTGACTTTGCTGATTATGTCCCTTCCATGGACTGCCATGTATATTTTTATATCAATCATCCCACCCATAAATTCTAGATTGTCTTTAAAGTATCCACACATTTCAATATCAAAATCACTATAAGCAGATGGGTTTTAATCATTACAAATTAACTCTTTCTGGGTCTATAAATTGTCAAATGTTACATCAACAAGATAATGACTGGTGATCCGGAGTCTGCCATGACTTGGAGATCTATTGAACCAATCCTCACCAAACACAATGACCCATTTACTCTTTTGTCAGAGGCATTTAAGGCATTTTCTTCAACCTGGTTTTCAATTGTGAGGGCCAAACTATTGATCCTGGTACATGTTTCAACCTCACCTTCATTTATACTACTAACTTTAACACAGTTAGTGACAAATAACCCTCTGCATACATATTCCACTTTCTTACATCTAATGCATCTTTTGCCAATTGCAGGGCATACTTTACTGTTGCCGAAATGTGTTTTAGAACCACAACTTAAACAAGAACTACTATTATGCAACTTTATGCTGACATTCTTCAGTTTCTTGTCTTTAACAGTGACTACACACACTGGCTTATTTATGTTGTCGTTGTTTTTGATTACGGCTTTTACAAACAAGGCAGGCAACTCTATCAGTTTGTGATATCAAGCACCTCTTCAAGTATTAGATACAGCCACTTAAAAGTCTTCCCTGCACTTCCATAGAGAAAGAACTAAAAACAAACTGGTTTCTCAAATAAATGCCACTGTTATTTTTTAACTCACATGTTGCCTCTAGTGCTTAATGCAGCGATGTTTTCTTCATCTGTTTCATTGCTTGCTTGCTTCCTCTTCTAAAAGTTACACCTCTCTAAAATAATGCTTGGTTTATTCTGTGAACTGTTTTTCTAAACAATTTACTGCCTCATTATTCTCATCCCAAGTGTTAAATTCTTCATGTGGTGCCTCAATTTCTGGCAAATTGTCAAAAATGTGTTTTCCTGAATCTCCAAACAATTTAAACACTTATGCCTTTTTCCTCTCAGGATCAAATTTCTTTCCATCTATGGCAATTCAATAATTCTCAAAGAATCTGAGCCACTGGTTTCGTTTAAGTGCCAGCTTTTCAGGATGAGATATAATCAGCCTACATTGACTAATGTACTGTGATGCAGCCATGATGATGGCTGGAAAAATTGAATTTGCCCCACAATCTATCATCTGCTGCATAATCTGCAGATTTTAACAAACAAAATGTTTCTAGCTCAAATGGATCAAAAGTTAATTAAAATGTGGGGACATGTTTCTGCATAGTGAATGGCCCTTCACAAAAATTGACGAGTCATCTTTTAGTTGCTTACTGCTTTACTTACTTAATTGTTAAAAGGGTAGTAATGAGCTGAAGTCTCACCATGAGCACAAATGACAAAATAATTAAGTAATGCCATCACAAAATGTACTGCAATATGCCGACTAATTTGCATTTTCTTGCTGCATAATTTAGACAACCATGCTGCATAATTTGATCCTTCCCTGCTGCATAATTCCAGTGGTGCTGATCATGTGTCAGATGATGGCCAGCACCACAGCCTCACACATGAATCCAAAATTGAGGACATAGGACAACCAGAAACAAGCATCTGAAATCAGTGACTGTAACATGCAGGGCACAAGTCAAGGGTACACACTGGTAGAAGGCATCCACCCACTCTTTTCCGAGGGTGGACGACATCTACCCAGCCAAGAGGTTGGGCCTCTCAGAAATATGGTAAACTTGTCCTGGTGTAATTTTCAGACACCAGGACACCTTCAGCAGTGCCTGGAAGTTGTCTGCTTTTGTTCCCAACAGCAATGTGCACGCTAGGGATGGGCTTATCAGATTCCAGCGAAGCCCATAACAAAAGAAGAAATGTAGGCCCATCAGGCCTCCTTTTGTTGGAGTATCCTGGCTTGGAGCGATCAGGAGCCTCAAACCTAAATGCAATGGAGGGTAAAAAAAGGCACACAGTTTCTCACTTCACAGGTACTTAATAGAGGCATGCTCTTGACTTTGTTCGGTCCCTGTATATCAGAGATAAGCATGCACTGTAATTCCCAGTATTTACATAAATACCAATGCAAATACCACTATTTTCTTGTATTTGTTTCATAGCGCAATAGTGCTAAATCATCCCATTGCAGGGTGTCAGAGCACTTTACATCACACATACACATTACAAATTGACAATAAATGATATGTGTGTAAATCAGTATACAGAATGTGTTACATAAGACAGTGAGTGAGTAGCTCACTGTGCTAGATTAGAAAGAGAACAATTTATGAACTGAAAGTAACAAAAGTATCTCTGTGTTAAAAGCAGAAGCCCACGTACCCATTTCCATAAAATAAAAATCTGTCATATCGGTATCACATAATGTTCTTTGCAGGATACATATCAACCTTCTATGCTACTTTGTTTGAAAACTGGGACTAGAAAAAACACATATCTTTCTAACAAATACATTACCCTCCAGAGATATCTTACAGTTATTATTATTCCCTGCAATGTAGTTGCCACACAAAGATCTCTGCAGCAGGTGCCTTAACCCCATGAGATATTTTAAAATGCAGACTTTGCAACCAATTAGGCAGTACAGGTTTACTCATTGTTGCCAATTTCTTTGAGGGAGGGTTTTTAAAAATAAATGGATATGTGGACGCCCAGAGTTTGCGTTGGGGTTGCGTCACTTTTTTGGCACAAACCAAATGTAAAATCTCATTTGTTAGATTTTCAAATGAGCTCAAATGTACTCATGATATACCTGCTAAATATATGTGTGAGGTCTTAGGAAGTGACATCAGATCTTGTGAGGTCATGGGTTGTGAAGCCACTTCCTGTGATGCCATGTGCAATGTCATGCCCCATGATGTCACGCGCTGTGAAGTTACTTGCATGCTGTCTAACTTGCTTAGTAGCCCCTACTTTTTTTAGGACTTCTGCCCTGGTCTTATGTAAATTGACAAAGAACAGGTAATAACTGCGGGCTAACTCCAAGAACACTTTGATTTATTTTAATTCACATGCTGGGCTCTAGTGACACACAGGTTTACAATATTTTCTCTGCTAAACCAGAATGGACCATAACAATAATTTCTTCAGCTAGCTCAAGCACTACCTCTTGTCTTCAAGTTAGCTCAAAAGGGGCTCCTACAGGTAACCCTACAGTGGAGAGAGGATGTGGTCTGATGGCTAGAGTGCCGACTGTGGACCTGGGAAACTAAGGTTCGAGCCTCTGGGTCGACTCCACAGTCTGTGATTCTGGGCAAATCACTTAATCTCCCTGTGCCTCCCCAAAAAAATTGAATGTTTCCTTGGTGCTCATGTAAAGCGCTCCAATACCTTTGGGTCGAGTTCGCGCTATATAAATCTGCACACACAAAAAAATAAACTCAGTGCTTTACGGCAGTAATCTTGGTATGGTTCGCTGAAATTAACTCAAACTTTGGTCATTTAATTAGATCAGGTAGCCCCTCACACTTTGCTCGGGAGCCTTCAATTAGTTCAGGACGTTCACAGCTGTTGGTGAAAACTCGACTCTTATGTTACCTCGTATATCTCAGGCAGCGCGTGCTGCTGAATGTAGTGTCTCAGGGGGGCCTCGGCTTGCCGCAGGGAAGACATGGTAAAGGGATCCCGGGTATCAATAATTCACAGGCGGTAGCTCCACACTGCCTGTCCTACAGGGACTCAGTGCGTCTAAATCACTGTTGCATGGCAACAAGGCCCCGCCTCTGACAACACGATGGCCGCGAAACCATGTTTCAATATTTCCAGGCATTATCTCATTAGGTCCTTTCTCAATACCTTGTGAACATCGCAAGTGCTACGTGGGGCCAGCATTGGGATAAACGCAACCGTGGCGGCCATCTTGAAAGGGAAATTCTTCAACTATAGTGCAGAAAGACCAACGTACAGAATACAAATCTGGAACTGCAAAAGAGTAAAAGTAATGCCGTAACACGAGAACATTTGCATTTAGAAACATCATAAATTAATTTACTATACACGTGAAAATAGATATTGTATGTCCAGAAAAGTTGGTAGTCTCGTTCCTAGGCTGACTAGCAGGCTTGCATCGGCAGCCCCTTCTTTCTGCTTTGGAATAGCCACGTGCGCCGCTGGAAGCCAGGCATTGTGGCGGCAATAATCCCTTCCTGTCAGCCTGGCCTTCAATGCAGCTTTGCCCATCATGGGCCCTTACGGTAGGACTCTTCTTGGAGCCATGCTTGGGTTGGTGGTCGGCTCCAGCGTATGCTACTGGCTGTACAAACGGCTGGTACGTAGTGAGCCGTCTAAACCGGGGTCTTACACAGGGGACGGTTCGGAGGCAACACAGGACAGAGAAGAGGCGAATTCCAGGAGCCTGACTTGTGCCCCTGAGGCAGCAGGCGGTCTCCTACGCAGGGTGTCCGGAATGACTTTGGTGACCAAAGTGAGAGAGAACCCCACAGGTAAGAATAACACCATCATCGCAGCACGCAATTCAATTTCAGTTGTACTTTTGGATGAGTACCTGCACTTATTTGTTTCCATTTAAAGCACTGATTAGCCCTAAGGCTATCTAATGCAGCAGTAGCAATTCTCACTCAGTGCTAGGAAAACTCATACATTTGGAATTTGAATTAAGTAAGGCTAAATTTCACTCGTGTACCAAAATGGGATGCCATAGACCTAGAAATATTACTGTTAGTACCGACCTGTATCTCTCCTAAACATTCATACATATTAAATAGACTTTTGCTTTGGTCAGTCAGCACGCTCCATCCATTGGTCTTTTAACTTGACATGTATATTTTGCTTCCGCCCACCAATCAACCAGCACAGGGCATTGGTTCAGCCCACTTTGCCCATAGGCTCCCTTTACTCTGAGTGACGCCACAAAGCATGAGGAAATTTGTTTTTATTGTAATGTATTCCTTTTCCCCCAGTGATAAACAGCAGCCAATGCAGGTTTTACCCTATGTTTTATTCGTTTTACAAGTAGTACACCTAAGAGCCCCGGGCAGCCGCCTCCGAACGCTTCGTTTCACCCTCGTGTTCTTCGCGCTCACTCGCGCATGCGCAGACGTGCCAAATTGGCCGTCTCGCGCATTCGCATGATGAAATAGTGCCCGGTCAACTAGACCGCGACACTACATATCTCCCCTTTTTACACCACACACAAAACTATTTACATAACTGAGATTGGGTTACCGTCCATAGTCTATTACTCCAGTTCATAGTCCTTAAGCCTGGCTGGTCTCACCACCGCTCTCCCCACTCGGGTGTATCTTCGCGGGGTAGCGTGTCCTTCTCGACTCTCTGTTGCGACAGGGCTTCCCCTTCTTCCTTCTGGAGTACCTTTACCTTCTCTTCCTCCTTTCTCATCCTCTTCCCGGGTCCTTTCTTCCCTATGTAGTCTTTCTCGTTCATCCTCTTCGTTGATCTGATCTTCCTGCCTACTCTCTCCCTTTTCTCCGTTCGATGTTCCTTCTTCGTCCCTCATGTTCTCTGGGGCTGTCACTCCTTCATTGTCCTCTCGGGGCCACTGTAAGATTTTGTTGCACTTGGCCATGCGGTCTTGGGACCATACAATCCCATCACTGAGTAGCGCCGCTCTGTCATACACCTCTTCCACTCTCAGGGGTGGGGAGTATTTGCTGTCTCCCTTCCTCTTGAGGATTGCCAGCTTTACTCTGACCCACTCCCCTTTTTCCAAAGCTGTCTCCTTCACGTTCTTTCTGTTGTTGTAATGGTCAGTATATATACTCCGCGCTTTCTCCAGGTTATGTTGCACCACTGCAGGGGACCACTTGCTTGTGATTGTCTTCTCCTGCCACGCGACATTGTCTTTCGTGAAGGGTTGCCTTCCGCGTAAAATTTGAAACGGGCTGTACCCCGTGCTAGTGGGGGTAATGCGGTATGATTACCAAAAAAGGGGGGAAGTAGAGGTTAAAGGTTAGGTTCACCCTCCACTAGTACATATCTCAAAACAAAAACCTGAGCAAGTCAAGTAAAAAGAACCTAACCAGGGTAGACAGGTGGTGTCAGAAGTCAACTTGATTCTGAAGGACACCAAATGGAAAGAAAGGGAAAGATTATCTCTTTCTTGAGTCCCCTCACTCACCAGGGTTTCCCCACGGTGACATGCTTCATCATTGGGTTCCTCCCAGTCCTCTACGGACTGAGGCGTGCTACAACTCACGAAATTACGTAGGAGCACTAAAAAATAGAGTATGTGTAGTGCAAGTGAAAAAGTGGTGGAGTGGGATAATTAAAATAATCAGCTAGTGGGCCAAGAATAAACTTTATTAGTGCTCTAAGCTGAAAAAATTAAAACGGGGTGATATGCTAGAAAACCCTCACTATAATGGAAAGGTGTGCCTAGCATGATCTGGTCAACTAGTTTCGAGCTTCCCCAGCTCTTCTTCAGGACTACACTGGGACCAGCCCAGTGCCGAGAGACTTGCCACTCCTAGTTAACCTGAATAAGGTGCAATAAATGTGATGCCGCAACTATAAGGCATGCGTTTTAAAATACATACGTAATGTACGTCAGCAAATAATATGTAGGATATAAAACAAAGGTTAAAAGGAAAAATATCTGATCATAAGTACTGTAGTCAATCTTAATTGTGAGCACACTACACCCAAGTGTTCGCACACTTTCCTTTCTGATGTGCCTCTATGTGATTTAAGAATGAAGAGAAATGTAATTATTCACTCCATGCCGGCGTTGTGCTGAAAACAGTGAATCGAGATTCGTAATACTGACACGTCTGACATAACATATACACAAACATACAAAAAACAAAGAAAAAGACATTACATACTTAGTACAAAGCAACAATGTGCTTCATGGTCAACGGAGGGGGTGCGGCGATCTCGTACATCTAGGGAAGGAAAGTAATTGAGATCGTTAAGATAATGGCGTGCTCCGTAGTGAAGGTTCGCCCTACGGGGAGGAGAGATGAGAAAAATGATCACCTCGTAGCGTGAGGGTAAGGACATCTAGCCCCTCAGGAAACACTTACTTGTACGTGGAAAACCACACTTGTTGATACCTAATTGGAACCAAACCTCACGGACCGCATTCTGGCGTGTCCTCGGAGCAGAGCTGTTTATCAGCGATTGGGACTGCATAGAAAGCGAGAAAGGCTCCTGTGCCGGTACTTGGATGTAGCCGCCATATTGGATTGGGATGGGAGATGAAGTAAAAAAATGTGAAATCAAATAAAGATAGACTGGCGGAGTCTGGTGTTAATAATGTGTAATGGCCCTAGGTGGATAGCATCTGTAGCCACAAGTGGCCCAAAAAGGTAGTAGTGAAGACGAGATATTTGCTACCAGGGAGTGTCTTTTAAAAAGTTTTTTTACTTTTCACTAAACTTTATCGTTCAGAGTTCTGACAACTATGCATCGGTGACCAGTTAGATGGGTAATCGAAGGTTCTGAAGTTCTTATAATCACTAAGGTGAATCTGAAGGTGATAAAAGAAATGTAATTGACATAATTTCACAGAACACACCATGTTCAATGGGTAGATATACGCAGCTTATCAACCAGCTCCCACTAGAAAGGAAGGATAATCATGAGAACTGGCTCCAGGGTATATCATCATTAAGACCCTTGTTGACTGAGCGTAGCTTGAAAACCCAGCGTTGTTCTTTTTCATGAAGATGTCTTTCCATGTTGGGGTGATTGTTGACATGCTCCAAGATGACCCAATTGAAGTCGTTTGGTGTATGTTGCTTTTCCAGAAAATGAGTAGTCATCTTTGTGTTGTCGCGTTTGCACCTAAAATTACTTTGGTGTTCAATCATTCTGGTGTTTACCTTCCGTGTGGTCATCCCTATGTAATGGAGGTTACAAACGCAGGTGATCAGGTAAACCACCCCTGTTGTATTGCAGTTAGTGAAAGACCGAAGGTTCCATGTCATTCTATTGTTGCAGGTAACTGTTTTGGTCACCTTGGTGAGGTGGCGTACACTACAGTTGCCACATGGGTAGTGGCCCTCAGGTAGGGGATGGAGCAGACGTTGGGGACCTATGGTTTTCGTCGAGGTGGGACGGGTGTGGACAAGAAAGTCCCTCAAATTTTTAGCTTTGCGATGGCTGAACATAGGTTTCTGTAGGTCCAAACCACCACTATTCAAGATACGCCAGTGTTTCTTGATTATTTTGCTGACCAGGTTAGATGCAATGTTGTACGTGGTGATACAAATTTGTCTTCGCGGCTCATTTTTTGTGGCCACAGGTTTATCTTCCAAAAGTGCCTCCCTGTTATTGTTTGAAACTCTTTTTCTGGCTCTGGACACTAGATGCTGTGGGTATTGACGTTGTATCAGTTTGTTTGATAGGTCTTTGGCTTGGATGTTATAATCTTGTTGTGTGGTACAGTTCCGTCTGAGGCGCAGAAATTGGCCAAACGGAAGGTTGTCTTTTAGGCTGCGGGGATGAAAACTATCGTACACCAGTAGGCAATTCCTTGCTGTGGGCTTGAAGTGTGTGGTACTGATGAGATGTCCGTCAAATGCTGATATGTTAAGGTCTAAGAAGACCATACTAGATCTGCTCATTGTAAAAGTGAATTTCAAGAAAGGGTCTTGTTGGTTAAGCCAGACTAGGAAAATTTCAGCCTCTTGTTCATTCCCTTCCCAGATCAGCAACACATCGTCTATGTACCTTTTCCATAGTTTTATATGTTTGATGTGTGGGTTGTGATGGTGGAGAATGTTCTGCTTCTCCAAATGGTGTACATATAACCCTGCTACACTCGGCGCAAAAGTGCTTCCCATGCAGGTACCGTGGGTTTGTTTGTACAGGGAATCGTTAAACTGAAAGAAATTCTCAGTCAATGCCAGGCGACAACACTCCAGGACCACATGTCTGGGTGTATGGTAACCCCAATTATTTAGAAAGAGTACCTCCTCCAGGATGTCTAAGGTATCCTTGTGTGGGAGACTGGTGTAAAGGCTCTCTACATCCAAACTAATCAGTATGTTGGTTTTAGGGTTGAATTCAAGGTCCTGGATTAGACAAAGGACTGCCTTAGTGTCTTGTAGGTAGGTTTCGGTAGCCTGGACCAAGGGTCTTAAGAATGCGTCTGCGAACTTAGATAAGGGTTCTAAGATGGAACCAATTCCCGATACTATGGGTCTTCCTGGGGGTGCCACCATTGATTTATGTATTTTTGGGATCGTGTAAAAATAAGGGATTATAGGTTTCTTATTTTCTAAGAAATCCGCTTCTTTTTTACTGATCCAGTCATTGGTCAAAGATTCTTCCACTAGGCTCGCGATCTCTATCCGTAGGCGTTCAGTGGGATCCAGTTGTATTGCCAGATAGTTCAGTTCGTCACCCAACAGGCGTAGGCATTCTTGTTGGTAGTCAGTCGTATTTTGTAATACGATAGCTCCGCCTTTGTCGGCTGGTTTAATAGTGAGGTCTTTGTTGTTTGATAGTTGGTGAATCGCCTCTAATTCGACTTTGCTCGTATTGTGGAAGACTTTTATAGTTTTGGGGTCTATTTCAGTCACCTCTTTCATAACCGCTTTCTCAAAAGCTAGTAGCTCAATTGGAAGGTTATGTGGTGGAGGGGTGAAATTAGATTTTTTGTGTAGTCCCGTATCTGTAGAGGTGTTACTGCTGGGCTCTTTGTCTTTAAAGAAGATTTCCAGTTTAATCTTGCGAATAAACTCTTTTAATTCGCACATCAGCTTGAATTTGTCCAATGATGCTGTGGGGACAAATCCTAATCCTAATCGTAATGGCCGACCTGGCCGCAGAACGCTCACTTAGCTCTGAAGGCAGGACAACACTTGTCGTGCGCCGCGTGGCTCGGGCTTCCGCACCTGTAGCACTTCGACGTTCCTTCTTTGTCCTGTTTCCACGTCTGTCCCGGCTTTCCTTTCCCTTTGTACGTTCCCTTATTTTCTCCTGGCGTCGGTTTTACTCTACCATATTGGTCGGCGTCTTCCACCTTGTTTACCGTTGGTCTCGGGGTCTGGTCTCTCTTCGCTGCGTCTGCGCAGCACTTGGTCAGTTCTGCTCTTTTCACGATGGCTATCACGTCTTTTAACGTTGCGTCTCCGCTTGCCCACAATTTATCCTGCACCGTTTTGCTTGTCGTGTGCATGACAATTTGGTCCTTTATAAAGTCGTCGTGTAGAGCTCCGAACTTACACGTTATCGCCAGCTTCCTCAGCGCTGCCACGTAGTCGTCTATCGTTTCCCCCGCTTCTTGCTTCCTCTGCTGGAAATTGTAGCGGTCGATAGATGTGCAGACTGCAGGGCGATAATGGTTGTTCAAGTCTTCAATAGCGTGTTTGAACACATCATTGTCCGCTGCTGGACGGGTGACCGGCGTTAGGTTTTGGAATACTCGTATGCCCTCTGGTCCCAGATTGTGCAAGAGTATCCTTTTCCTCCGGAGGCTGGAGAACGCCTCTTCATTCTCGTCTTTCAGTGCTTCGAGGTAATTTTTGAAATATTCTCTCCAATCCTCCCATTTCATTTGCGGCTCCCCTGGTCTTGGTAGGAACGGGACCGGCGTCGTTAGCGCTGATGCCTGTGTGCACATCTTGGTTTCCGCCTGTTTCCTGGGACTACCTGGTGCCTCCGTCCCTTGTCCCTTTCTTTGGGTCGCCTGGGCCTCTTCAGTCCCTTCTGTGCCTTCCCTTCCTGATTCCGCCAGGGCCTCTTCTAACTTTCGCCCCTGTCTCGCTTACCACGCTTTCTTGCACTTGGCTGGCCGTCCTGTGTGTTCTCTTGCCTCCCGCTGGCTTGCGTCTGCCACTGCCGCGCTCTCTCGGTGTCCTGGAGTCTTTCCTGCGACCCCCTGGTGTTCCTGCTCCTGTCGGACGTCGTCTCCTCCGGTTCTCCTGCTGTTGGGGGGCTTCCTCTGTCCTGGGTGACCTTCAGGGTCCTCTGTGTCCCAGCCACGTCGCCACTGTAATGTATTCCTTTTCCCCCAGTGATAAACAGCAGCCAATGCAGGTTTTACCCTATGTTTTATTCGTTTTACAAGTAGTACACCTAAGAGCGCCGGGCAGCCGCCTCCGAACGCTTCGTTTCACCCTCGTGTTCTTCGCGCTCACTCGCGCATGCGCAGATGTGCCAAATCGGCCGTCTCGCGCATTCGCGTGATGACGTAGTGCCCGGTCAACTAGACCGCGACACTACATTTATGTTCCTAAAATATGGGTTGTCTCTTCAGTGGCAACGTTGATTCAATGAGTACTTTTAGGTGTAACTTATTTTCTTGTGTTGACTTTAAAAAGTTATTTTTATTTCCTGTACTTCGGGTGCTCTTTTTGATTGTGATATATTTTCCGTCTCTATTTTAAATCCGGCCCTTTTACAACAACTTTAGCTTTCTTGCCAAACTACTGTTTTTACAAAAAATGATACATATAGTCTACATACATAGGTTTTGGTCAGCAGGCTTTACCATGTCATTCACCTTTTGCCACAGCATACACCGTCTGACAGTTAGCCTACTTTACCAATGCCACCCTTCATTTTGAGTGACTGCAGAAAGCCTGTGCATATTGTTCTTTTCTACACAGTTCAAGGCAGTTTAACCTCTTCAGTGCCCATGACGAGATAGTCTCGTCATGGAGCACGGTTGCGCTGTGCCCATGACAAGACTATCTCGTCATGAACCCCACCCACTAATGCAATGCCCGGCACAGGAGGGGGAAAGGGCGTGGCACTGAAGGGGTTAAAAGTATGCGTTCTATTTATTTTAACACTAAATCCAAGCTATTTATTTTGACTGTACTTAAGCTGTCCAGTTGGCTTTGGAGTTACATTACCCGATCATTTGCGGTGGCCCTCAAGATTCAATGGTAGAGCCCATTCTTTTCAATATCAATCCTAGGGTGAACTTCTTGAAGATCTTGGCATTTCTTATCACCAGTACGCAGATGTTAGCAGACAAAAGGTTCACTGTGACAGAAATATCATCCTTGCTTAGTCCTAAGCTAAAAGACTACTGGACAACACCAGCTAAGCTTCCATTAATGAAGTCTAGTTGCAATCAAATGAATGCATAGGTAACCACATTCAATTGGCTAGGTGTCAAGAAGTTGTTGGTATTCAATAAGGAGTGCAATAAAAGTTTAAATAGGATGATAAGATGTTGATAAGCGGTGATGATGACAAGGCGTTATCAACAGCAAAGCCCAACGTTTTTTCTGTGGTGAAAATAGAAAAGGAGGGGATTATCTAACTTGAGTTTATCAAGTAGCGTGTTATCAAATGATTTTTTTTATGTTGGCTGTGATGAAGATTAACTTTTTGGGGGACTTCACATGGAAACTTTGTTAGCCATTCACTACTGGATTTTCACGAGGCAAAACCTAAGAATAGAGAGTTTGATGGAAGATGTCTTTAGGTATAATTGTGTATCAGCTGCATAGTAATGGATGTTGACCCCAGAATCTGCCTGTAAAGAGTGGAGTGGTTCTAGGTTTAGACCGTTGGAGCCAGTATAGAGCCTTGGAAGACACCACATGTCGTCGATGAGCTGATCAAGATGTGATTTCCAAATATAGTGGTTCTATTTAGGTGTTTCTTTTAAATAGTAGATTTATGTGTTTTTTCATGTGAACAATTTTAATGTCCTTTCAGGTGACTCTACAGTTGCCCATATACTGTTTTTTTTTAGGGTTTTCTCTCTTAACTACAATAGAAATATTCCTAAAATGTCATTCAGATAATGTGGCGATCTAGATTTTCTCTACATTTACTTTTTTTCAATGCAAATAGTAGGTCTGATCTGATGGGGCTGGGTTCCACAGAAAATGGCAGCCACACTAGTAATTAGCCCAGGGAGTTCAGTTTTAATATCTGGTAAAACTCATAAGATCGAGATACATTTCAGAGAGAGATGTGGTTAAAACGATCACTAGCCAGCAGACTCTGACTTTTTTCTTGACTGCTAAACCACTATTCAGGGTTGCAATTAAATAATACAAAAGAAGAAAATGTTTATGAGAAATGCTGCAACCTTTAAAAACTTAAAAAGTACTCATGAAAGAAAGTGGAGAGTGAACTGCGATCTAGCAAGTAGATTGGCATTTTAAATTCACTGCAAGCACAAAAACATCTCATAAGTAAATCTAAGGCACGCTTCTTTGTAGGAAGTTGGTTCACTTTGTATAGTTCTGCCATTTTACTTGACAGGAAACATTTTAACTCTGTGCAGTGTTAAACACCTCACAGCTCATGTTATCATCACTAAACTTGCCCCCAAAATGGACCTGTCAGGCTCCCACCCCTAGAGTGATTCTTATGTGATTTCACTAGTTCTGAAGGAAGCGTGAATGACAATGGCCTTTTAGGGCATCAGCCCTGCTGGAAGATTCTGGCAGAAAGGCAGAGGGAGGTTAATTAATTATGGGAGCACACTCCTTACATTTACCTTATGAATGTGAGGGAAGGGAGGAGAGAGAAAAGTTTACATTAAATGGTCTTATAGAGGACAGGTAGGAGCTCTGCTAATAGCATTGCCATGCTTAACCAAGAACTGGCAAAGTCAATAGATCTTGGCTTTCAGTGTTATCACCTGGCTTTTCAGCTTTGCCAGCACTTTTATCTGAAGCTGCTTCGCATTGTTAAAAAGAAGAAAATTGCTGTTAGTTGATGTGGAACAACATCTATGACAACACAACGAACAAAATGGCCGCCGCAGAGTAATGACGGTTACATTCATATGCATCACCACAATCTGCAAGTGTGCGTCATGATGCTGCAGCCATTTAAAAAAAACTTTGAATTTTATGTAACAAGATGACAGACGTCAATCTTGGAAGGGTAAATTAAAATGTATGAAAGTGCATCAAAGCGAAAGGGGCAGCTGCCCTACCCTGCAAAACAGAAAAAAATACAATTTGGGGGAACAAAACACAGTGGGATGGGTGGGGGATCAACTGTGCATTAGGGGAAAGGGTTGGTTTAGCAAAGTCTGCCGCCAAGTGGCAGGAGTAATGGGGAATGTGGAGTCACGGTGCAATAGAGGAGCTTGGGGAGAGTTTAAAATGGAATAAAAAAAATAAGCTGGTCAGGAAGGGCCATAGAAAGAAGTGGACGAGCTGGAATGGGGAGATGTAGCACAGAAAGCGAGGGGCAGGGATTTGAGGGGGAAGCAGCAGAAGAGAGAGCAAGAAAACACATTTCCTAGAGTGCTAAAAGAAAAAGTAATTTAGTGTTACAGTGCCATAGAAGGATACAATGTATCCAATAAAAGGGTTAGTAAGGAAGTTATGCTCAGGCAGAGGGACTAACTCAACAAGAGGAAGGAAAGGCATAAAAAAAGAAGCAAGCAAATTAGACTGATATGAAAATCCAACCATCAGTATGCAATGGGCTCATCTAAAGCCCATTGTAAATATTGGTATTGTACACAATAGGTCTTCCACAACAACAGCTGTTTGTAGACTAGACAGAAGTAACATACATACATACAGTGTCATACTGCATGAACAAAACCAAGGATACTCTAGAGCATGGGTGCTCACAAACTTTCTGTCGGGGGCCAAAATTACAGTGTGGTTTGTGGCCGAGGGCCGCACCGGTAGGGGTGGGCGGGGCTAGAGTAAAAAAAATCAAACACGTTTCAAAACATTAGACAATGCGACAATGATGTATTTCAAAAGCAGATGTAACTAGAAAGAGCACATTTTGATAGTCTCTCTCTCTGTCAGTCTCTCTCTCAATCAGGCAGTCTCTCTCTGTCAGTCAGTCTCTCTCTGTCAGTCAGTCTCTCTCTCTCTCTGTCAGTCAGTCTCTTTCTCTCTCTGTCAGTCTCTCTCTGTCAGTCAGTATCTCAGTCTTTCAGTCAGTCTCTCTCTCTACTCTCTTTCTCCCTCTCCACTCTCTCTTTCCACTCTCTCTCCCTCTCCACTCTCTCTGGGGGGCAATGGGTACACTACCTGAAAGGTCTGCGGGCCGCCAAGGAAGGCCTGCCGGGCCGCTGGCGGCCCGTGGGCCATACTAGGAGTACCACTGCTCTAGAGCATTGACACTCAAAGTACGGCCCGGGGCCGCATGCAGCCCTCCTGCCCACTGCAGCACTGATCTGCTGTTTATTGAACCCAGCACTGAATCTTGAAAAATTGTTAAACAGGCAAGTATTTATTTAAAGGTTAATTGATATTAAATAAACAAAGTAATTCGAGAGTCCTGCACCGCTTAACTTTAGGAACACCTTCAAGACATCTTGCAGCAAAAGTGTAAAAATACGATAACGTTTTGTCAAAATTCAAAAAGTGTATTTCATTACCATGCAGAAACTTTCACTTTAGATTATATCAGTGTATTGAGAACTTTTTTTTAAAGTGATAGTTTTTTAACAAGAATTTAAAAACATTAATTTATTCCTCCCCCCACACCCTGACAACAATGCCAATAGTGAAATAAGAGGAAAGTCAGTTGTTATGTGCACTCTTAGGGTGGGTTGGGTTATTACTATACATGAGGAACATTATACTTTTATTAAATCAAACACAGGAGAAGGTTTTCTACAGCACTCATCCTGATGTCATGTATTCAGAGGTCCTCTTATATATGATAACAAAAAAAGGAGGGAAAGTGAAATAAAACAATTGCCTAGGATCACACAATTTGGTAAAGTGGGGACATAGTGGTTAATCCCAGGATTTCTGCTTTCTCATTGTGCAATGCAGACATTTGATGTATATGCTTCACTTCCCCTACGCTTATCTTACCACCAACACCCCACCATCCAATCGCCACTGCTGGCATCAGTGCGGCCATCTGTCACATCACAGAGCAAACTTTTTTGCCCATGGGAAAATGTTTGCGATTAACCCATGCACTAGAGCATGGGTCTAAACCAATGATTCACAGCACTGTGTACACCTTTCGCCAGGTGAAGAAAACTATAGCGCTGCGTAAATGTCCTGTATCTGACTGGAGCGGCTTAGATTACTGGCCTAAACCGGTGTCATTCACTCAAAACAACATACACCAAACACCAAGTAAAACGGACCCTACAGAGCTGAGAGCTAAATTTACACAATTGGAGCATGTCCTGAAACCATGCTTTCTCCAGCACCAGATCCCTTGAAGACAGTTTAAAAGTGATTCTCAAGTTCTAAATTCAACAGCTATCAAACAAATCAGAGTATAAACAAAATTCAACAAGTAATTCATTCACACTAGACAATGTTTGGAGGGACTTCCCGAAAGCAGTATCAACTGGGTGCAGTTTGGGATTGATACCTCGACAGGTAAAAGGCAGCAGAGGAGAACATGGACTGCAAGTAGTGGTATCACCTCTGGAAACAGCACTGCAACTATAATGCATAAGACGTGTTATTCAGCAGTCTGTCTGATATACCCATCAGGTTCTGCACAATTGCTGTAGGTATGTTGCGCTATACAAATCATGAGCAATTTACCACCCCACTTTACATCAGACCTCGCCCTATAGATGGCGCTAAGAATGGCGCTGTTTAAACAGCATTCAGTTGTGCACTTCAGATTTCTGCAACATGGGCACATCGTGCAAATCAATAGCAACATCAGCAGCCATTGCCTGAAGTAAACAATATAGATGTTTTAGTAAGTTAACACCTAACTTTCAGATCCCAGTCTGAAGGATAACAAATGCCCCCCCATTGAGTGTTAGCCAATATCTGCATGCATGATGAGATGTGACAGTGACAGCCATCCCATCTCTCAAGGCACCCTCTAAGGTCCGCGCTTGAAGGATGAGGAAAGCAAGTCCATCTGTGTTATGTAAATGACACCTAACAGGGATGGACAGAGGCCTTGGCAGCAAGATATTGCTGCCAGAATAATTCCAGTACATATGGAGTTATGGGAGCACCTGCATTCACATGAACAGCGCACCCCTCTTGCCGGTAGCTATGAAAATCCTAGGCAAATTGGAAATAAGTAGTGCCACGCCATCACTCCCAAACGCTCAATACAGCAACCAGTGGATTCAATCAAAGTGGCCTCGGCAAGGTCACAGCTACCTCCTAAGTAGAAAAGAAATGTGTCGGGGAGGACAGGGGAGCAATAGAGGAGGGTTTGGAAGAACGGGCGATTAGGATCAGCAAGTCAATGTTGCCGAGTGTCAGGAGCGAATGGGGGGTAGGTGAGGGGAGAGGGTTGGCGGAGATGCAGGGTTTGAAGGTAACTTTAAACAAGCAAAATCCAAAGGAGGGAGGAATGGGGTAGCAACGATGAGGTGGGTGGCATTGCAAAAACACGGTGAAGGGGATTTGAGCCAAAGAGCCCTTCCATGGAGTGCTGAAAGAAAAAGAAAAAAGTAGTTTCCTAACTTTAGTTGAAGAATAGAAGTCATGCATTCAAAAGGATGGGTAAAAAGCTATGCTCCAATGGAAGGACAAATGCAAGAAGAGTAAGGAAAACCACCAATTAACTTTAAACGAAATTAGACTGACAAGGAATTCAAAAAATGGTAAGCGATGGTCTGACCCAAAGCTCACTGTTGGTTTAGGTACAGTCCACAATGGGTCTTTTGCAAACAAAAAACTAAAAGCTGTCTGTAGGCGACACCTAAACATTTATTTCTCCATTGTGGGACTCTCTTTGCAGAGTTTCCCATACCCAGGCTGGCTCCTGTCACCCAAAGAGTTGCTTTGAACCCAGAACCTGTCCAGTTAAATTTTCATTTGGTGGTAAGAGCGAGGTTCATAATTTTAATAGGCAGGAAGGGGAGCTCCAACAGTGGAAGTGGCCTTCGGGCCTTCTTGAAACTCCCCTGAATGATGCATTTTGATATCGTTTTGCTCCAGGTCAGCGGAACAGGTAACAAATTTCAGAAGGTCCCAGTTCTTTCAACAGCCAGTGTGGAGGCACTAATATTTCTTGGAGCTGTCACCAGGGATTTGGTATACAGCTGGCTTGAATGAAGACAAAACAGAAGAGTGCCTTCTGCTGTCTAGCTAGGACTAGATGGGGCTTGGGTCGTGCTCTCTAATACCCTGGCTTTGGAATTGCTTCTCAAGCGTTGGATCAGCTGGCCTCCTGAAGTCCCAGGGAGATAGGAAGACCACCCTAGCACATGAGTCAGCTGAGCTGTTAAGACAGGTCTTTATGTGATTGTTGACTGAAGGGTGTGCTTGAACCTCTCTCTCACTGATGTCTGCACCTTGGTACCCTAGAAGCTTTCCAAAGAAGTATGGGGGGTTGAGGGATGATCAGGAGGATGATATTCAGCCAACTAAAAAGTTTGGGCTTGGATACTTTGACCTCCAAAGGATCAAGACAAGGTGTTAAATTGCTCCGACCAAGGCATGACTGCTATGGGCAAGATTTCATGGTTTGACCTGCTTTGTGCTTTTTACAGTGAGGGTTGGGCTCCAGCAGGATCTCTGAAACCAGGTATCTGGCTTTGTAGAACCCTGCCAACCTGCCTTTCCCATTGGAGTATTTGAAGCTCCATTATAATTTCATATCGCCCTTTTTTGAATTCAATTGAATCTTAACAAAAAAAGAAATGTAGGTCACAAGGGAGTTTCTATAGTATGGTTGTTGTTCTCTGCCCCTCTTCTCCCTGACCTCAATTCATTATTTGAGGGGGTCCCAATTTCTTTGCTTCGAGCCACATCTACCAGAGAAAAGCCTAGTATTCCTAATTGAAAACTACTTTACTCTGTCTACTACTTTTGCAGGAGTTAGCAACCTGGATGTAACGATGTTCTCTAAAGATAATATTCTTCAACACTAAAACAACTTTGCCGTAGTCTGAACTAAAACACACCGAAGATGCAATTAAAAACTATTTTCCAGTTGGGGGCGTGGCCAGCCGGGCAACATGGCGGACGCGAGCGACTGAGGCTCCGACCGCTACCTCCCGGACATCCTGTAAATTCTCCTGAGTAGGGAGCGGATCGTGGTCGCTGGAAGCGGACCTGATGCGGGGCAGCGCGGAGCAGCTGAGGTGACTCCGAAAGCGGCAACGGAGAGGCGCTGTGGCCCAGCGGAGCTCGAGTGGCGAGGGGGCGCGCGGCGGCCTGTGAGGCGGGGCCTGCTGCGAGGCCCGGCGGGGACGCTGCGAGGCGGCGCTGGCAGCGAAGCGGGTGCCCTGGCGGCTGTGGACCCTTGGAGGCTGAAAGCTGCTGCCTCCGGTGATCGCGGGCTGGTGGGGGCCCTGGCGAGTGCTGAGGAGCTGCAGACGCGTGGGGCGGAGCGAGGTGCCCAGACCCTGCGGGCCGCGAGATTACGACGCATCGTAGACAGCGGCGACGGACTGCCGGGAGGTGACCGCCCGGCGGGGCCAGTGAACGGAGGAGTCACGAGGCCCGAGTGGAGAGCCGAGAGGGACTGAGCTGGGCGCCTACAGCGGTGAGTCCAGAGGCCGGAGTGCGTGGGAGCAGGCGGCGTGCTGCGGAAGGTCCCGAGCTGACAGGGCCTGCACGGCGGAGTCTACGCTGGGGCGGCTGGGAGAGGACAGTTGCCGCGCGGGTGGACCCAGAGGCAGCGGAGCGGACACTGAGGCCTGGGGCCGACGCCCTCCCACGGGAGGCGCCACACGGAGAGTGACCGGAGTGGTGGACGGCGCGCTGGTCATAGGGGAGCCAGCCTGGAGCGCTACTTTGCAGCGGTGAGACACTCTTGCCCGGGGCACTGGACGCTAAGCCGTCGGGAGAGTGATCCCGGCTGTGGGACTGGCCCGTGTACCGAGAGGGGCCAGCGGGGACCTTGATTGACTGCCGACTCCTTAGAGCGCTGGTGAGGAGGTGTGGAGCCCTGAAGGGGGGCCGGTTGCCGTCTGGGACTGTGGCGGGTCACGTGCTTGGAAACGACCTGTGAATGCCGACCGCTCAACAATACGCGATGGGCCGGCTACGGGATAAGACGCAGCAGGGTCAGCTACGGGCCGGGACTACGGACCCCGCGCAGAGTCGGCCGGGGGGGGACACGGAGTCGCAGGCGGCGGCCCTCTCGACCAAGATGGACACCATGCTGGCGGCAGTGGAGAGGCTCGGCGCCACCCTGGACCAGACGCGGGCGTCCCTGGAAACGAGGATGGACAAGGTCACGTCGGACTTCACCCTCCTCCATGCTGACCACCGCAAGCTGGCCGAGAGAGTGGAGTCGCACGGCCAGGCGCTCAAAGAACTGCAGCCTACCACGAGGAGCCATGGCGCGGCGTTGCAGGATGTACTGGACCGGGTCCATGCGCTCGAGGACAGGGTTGACGAGGCGGAAGGACGCTCAAGGCGCAACAACATCCGCGTGGTGGGTCTCCCGGAGGGAGTGGAGGGCCGGCACCCAGAGCAATACGTTGAGACCTGGCTGAGAGGCCTCCTGCCCCAGGGGGCGCTGTCTCAACACTTCGTGGTGGAAAGGGCGCACAGAGTGCCGGCGCAGAGACCCCGACCGGGGGCCCGGCCCCGACCGTTCCTCTTCAAGCTCCTCAACTACCGGGACAGGGACGCGATCCTCGGCGAAACCCGAAGAACTGGTGACCCGACTGTGGGCAGTAGCCGAGTTATGCTCTTTCCCGACTATACCGCAGCCGTCCAGCGGCGCCGCAGTAATTATATGGCGGTGAAGCGCCAGCTGCGAGAGTTGGCTCTCCCTTACTCCCTGCTGTTCCCGGCCCGCCTGCGAGTGGTGACAAAAGAAGGGACACGCTTCTTCGACTCCCCGGAAGACGTGTGGGACTGGCTGGAGGAGTCGGGACAATGGACGGGGGCGAGGCCTGCTGGCTCGGAGGTGGACGGCCGCCCGGGGAGGAGACCCAGGAGACGAGGGCGCCGAGGGGCGCGGCGAGAGGCGCAGCTGGGACCAGTGGCACCCAGCCCGGAGAGGATCCGGATGGAGCGGCAGGGAGCGCTGGAGGCGGTGGCGACGCTTGGGACACCGCCCGCTGGTGACCGCCTGGACGCCTGCACGCCCACAGGGGCGGGAGCGAGTGGGGCGTCGTCCCCGTCCACAGTGGTCTCGGAGGACTTGCTCCTGCCAGTGGTGACCCCACAGACGGCGGACCTAATTGCGTGACCAGTTGGCGAGCTGCCGAAGGTTCGATAACAGTTGCGGGCACTGCCCTGGGGTCACGTGGCGGCCTTGGGACTGCACTGGTCGGATCCGGGACCCTGGCCCCCCTTTGGAGGGGCAGAGGGCCTAGAACTGGGAGAGCCTGGCCCTACGGGGGTGGGCTGGGTGATATATGTGCGTCCCCTACTATTGCAGCTGTGGCTGCCTCCTGCGGGGGGCTTGCATTGGACCTGCGCGACGGTTCAGCCCCGGCCCTGATTCTGCTCCCTATTCTTCCAGTCAGGATGGGGGAGGGGTATGTGTCCCAGAGGCTGTTACGATTGCACGAACCCCATTTGTTCCCCCACAACAATAGCCTAATTTTGCTTGGCATTCTAGAGGTTTGGACGGATGCCCTGTTGGGAATACGCCCTGATTGTTATATTGTTCATGTTGGTTTTCTTGTTTATCTGGCAGCGCGTTAACATGCTCCCCCCCGGCTGCGGTCCTCCCCTCTCCCTGGTGGGGGCACCCTGGCCCCGGTCCGGCTTGCTCATCTCGACTTGCAATGACACACACTAATGTTGTGACCTGGAACATACGGGGCATGCACACGCCGTCCAAGCGCTACGCCATCTTCTCCTATCTGCAGCGACACTCAGTCGGGATTGCTCTCCTACAGGAGACGCACATGTCCTCCACGGAATTGGGCAGGCTTTCTCGGCGCTGGAGGGGACACACGTACGGCACTGTTTATTCGGCGCACGCGCGGGGCACGCTCATCTGGGTGCGAGCAGGAGTTCCTTTTGTCTGCACGGAGGTGGTAGTGGACCGGGAGGGGAGGTACACCTTGGTGCGGGGGAAGTTGAACGGCCAAGAGCTGTTGCTGGGCTCGCTGTATGCGCCCAACGTGGACCAGGCCTCTTTCTTGACGCGATTGACGCAGCTCCTACACCCCTACGCTGGGCTCCCCTGGTTGCTGGGAGGGGATTTTAACATGGTACTGGACGTCCAGTTGGACCGATCCTTCCCGCCCCTCCGCGCCACGGCGGTGGAATCTAACGCCCGGGCACTGGGGGATTGGCTCACGCACTGGTCGCTGCAGGACTTGTGGCGCACACTTCACCCGACGGACAGACTGTACTCATACTACTCGGCGGTCCATGATCTCCACGTGCGACTAGACAGGGTGGTGGGGACCCAGTCGTTGCTCCCACTTATCGAACAGTCGGAATATCTGGGGCGGACGCATTCCGACCACAACCCCCTATGGCTCCGGATCCGCTGGGTGGCGGACCGCTCGCCGGTACCCACCTGGCGACTTCAGCCGAGCGCCCTGGAGGACCCGGAGTTCCGCTCCTCCCTTGGTACGGCCGTCCTGGCCTACTTTGATGCTAACGAGGGGACGGCGAGCAGCGCCTTGGTGGAGTGGGACGCCCATAAGGTGGCCATTCGTGGGCACTGCCTGGGGGCCCAGTGGAACATACGAAAGGCCCTATCGGACTCCCTAGTGCGCCTTGAAAACGATCTCCTGCAATACGAGAGGGAAGGAGAAGGAGGGGGCAGGCACTCGCGCAGCCTGGAGGATCTCCGCGGGCAACACGCAGAGCTCTTGGAGCGACTCCGCTGCCATAATTATGCGGCGCACACCGCCAGGACACACGCCAGGGCGGATAGGGCGGGCCGCCTGCTGGCCTGGATCATCCGGCAGGAGGATCGCAGGACCCCGATCGGAGCAATCCGTGGGGAGGATGGAGTGTTAGTACACACGCAGCGGGAAATACACCGGGCCTTCGTAGGCCATTACAAACGCTTGTACGCGGCTCAAGGGACGGGCCCCCGACACCTTCTCGGGGAGTTTCTCGCTTCCATACGCCTACCCGTGGCTACCAGGGAGCACAACGTGGCACTCGGTGGCCCCCTTTCCCTAGAGGAAATCGGGGAGGCGATCCAATCGTTAGCGACGGGCAAAACTCCGGGGCCGGACGGATTGCCCACGGAGTATTATAAGGCGTACCGCGAGACCCTGGTGCCGCTGCTGCGTGAACTTTACAGCAAATCGCTGGAAGAGGGGTCGCTCCCACCCTCCATGCGGGAGGCGTTCTTAGTCTCCCTACCTAAACCGGACCGCGATCCCACGGCCCTGGGCTCCTACCGCCCCCTGGCGATGCTTAACGTCGACTACAAGATACTGGCGAAGGCCCTGGCGGAGCGGTTAGCGCCGGTGGTCCCGCACCTAGTGCACCCTGACCAGAATGGGTTTGTCCCCGCGAGGTCCACGTCGCTCAACCTCAGACGATACTTTCGGGTGGCCGGTGAGGCAGTGCACAGATGGCCCAGAGCGGGGTGCCTCCTCCTTGACTTGGAGAAGGCGTTTGACTGCCTGGAGTGGGGATACCTGTCCACGGTGCTGTTGCAGTACGGACTGGACGGGGACTACCTCCGGATGGTTGATCTACTTTACAGGAATCCCACGGTCCGTGTTCGGTTGGGCCCTCATGTCTCGGAGGCGGTGCCGGTGGGCCGGGGCACCAGACAGGGATGTCCCTTGTCCCCACTGCTGTTCGCCTTGGCGATGGAGCCCTTAGCGGAGGCTCTGCGGACGACCCTGGACGTTGGGATACCACTGGGAGACGCGGTTCATCAGGTTTCGCTTTACGCGGACGATCTGCTGGTGTACGTCAGAGACGTAGGTAGTATGCCGGAGCGCCTGGCCCCGCTACTGCGGTCATTTGCCACTATTTCGGGGCTTCGCGTTAACGCGGGTAAGTCTTGTCTATATGCTTTTAGCGAGGAGACTGCGGACCCGGGTTACAGCCTGAATGGCACGCCGGTACAGTGGAGAGGCGGCACCTTCCGTTACCTGGGGATACACATTTATCGATGCCCAGTCGACTTGTTTGATGGCAACCTGGGGAGGGCGGTCGCGGCACTTGGGTCACAGGTGGCCTTCTGGAATACGCTTCCGCTAACCACCACGGGCAGGGTGGCGCTCGCCAAAATGGTCATGCTCCCCCGTCTACTCTATTACTTTGTCAACCTGCCACTGTACGTTCCGCCCGCCTTCTTTGGCAGGCTCAACCGGATGCTGCGGGACTTTGTCTGGGGTGACGCCAGGCACAGGTTGGCGCTAGCAAAGCTTTTCCTCCCGACGGATAGGGGTGGGCTGGCGGCGCCCTGCTTTGAACATTACTACCTGGCGGCACAGCTGCAATGGATTGCCCGCTGGTTAGCCGACAGGGGCAGGGATGACACAGCCACGGGGGCTGCCCCCTACTCATTAGAGCGCGTGACCGGGCTTTTCCACCCCCTGGCAGCGGCGGCGGGGCCGATGCCACTCCTCCTGGCAGTGGCGCACAGGTGCTTTAAGAGGGCCTTGTACCTCACACGCGCGGTGGTGCCATATGCGCCGGCGATACCCTTAGAGGGTTCACCTGGAGGTGGGGGGGTGCTCGCGGCCCCCGTGCTGACGGACTGGTGGGCGGCGGACGTGCACACGCTGGGAGACCTATACAGGGATGGTGTGCTGATCCCGTACGAGACCTTGGTGTCGGAGGACGGGCTCCCACCTGGTGGATTCTTATTGCACCGCTCACTACTGGCGAGCCTGACCGCCAAATGGGGGAACATGGCCGCAGAGCCTGCCCAACATCTGACCATGCAATATCTGCATGTCATGGGACGGGGCGGGCACTTGGTCCGCTGGTTTGCCGCCTCGTTGCGAGAGCACACGGCGGTTGATCTGGGCCCACTTCGTGGCAAGTGGGAGCTGGACCTGGGACGGCCGCTGGCAGACAGGGAGTGGGAGAGGGTGCTCAGGAGCCCAGTGCGTATCCCCCGCAATCTGCGGTTTCGCCAAATTCAGTTGTTCATCGTCCACAGGGCCTACCTCACACCAGAGCTGATTAACAGGTATTTTCACCGCGTGGATGCGTTTTGCCCCAGGTGCCGCGAGCTGGGGGCGGGGTTGCTACACATGCTGTGGGGCTGCCCTGCGCTACACGCCTATTGGAGGGCGGTTAGTGAGCAGCTGCAAGGGAGTGTGGGGCGCAGCGTTCCCTTTGACTGGCCCGAACATATCTTACACCAATTCACCAGATCGCCCAAAGACAAGGTAGTGTCCAGATTTCTAGACCTGGGGCTCGTGGTGGCGAAGCGCCTCATCACCAGGAGATGGAAGGCGCCTGACCCGCCGCACGCGAGGGCCTGGAGTTCATCGTTTCAGGCGTGGGCCAGAGCGGAGGGGACGGCCATCCGCAGGGAGGACACACTGGGGCTGCGGAGGGAGCCCATGGCGGACCGCTGGGAACAGTTGCTTGCCGAGTTCCGGCGCTCGATGGGGGAGGGCGCCACAGGCAGCAGGGATGGGGCCGGGCAGGACGGCAATGGCGCAAGCGGCGGCGTAGTGTAGGCAGCCTCGCTGGCGAACCAGTGCGGCCCCCAATGTCGCAGGTCCACTGGCGAGGTGGTAGGGAGCGATTGGGGACACCTGCGCCTATTAGAGCTTGGAGGGGTGCCCCTGGGGCTGATAGAAAGGGGGGGGGGGGGGTCGGGGCGGACTGGGGGGTGGGAGCACACCAAACACGTTCATACACACGCTGCCTTTGTTATGGGTTCTTTCCTTTGTGTTGCATGTCACCTTTTTGATTATATCGACACCTCAGTTGCACTGGCGAGTCTAGTTTTCCTGAACGGCTCCATGGCTGGTGGGTGGTGGGGCTGGCCCCCTCTAACGAGATGACATCTGAACTCCTAAGGATGAAGAGACTGGGCCTCGGGAGGGCGGTGGTGGGCGCGCTAACAGGCACCTGACTGCTCCCTCCCATCCCCCCGACAGTTGGCATGATTCACCAGTATGTCTAAATTTCTGACTTGATGTCTATGTAATGTGATGCCGTATGATATGCTTATGTACTATGATCTAAAAACTTAATAAAACAGATTTGACAAAAAAAAAACTATTTTCCAGTTTAGTATAACTATTGCAGCATCGTTTAGACCCACATCTCTAACAAACAAGATAGTCCAAATGAAAGACTTTCTTCTTTGCTGACCTGTTAGGAAGCTAATAAAATGTATACTTACACTTTCGGCTGGAGTTCAGAGCACCTTTCCTAATATAATCTGTGTTACGTCGGTCTCTTCCGCGTGCCAATCCCTGCCCCCGCTGAGGGCTCGTTGTAGTGATCTCATTATTACATGCACGTCATTGTTACATGCACGAGATGATCGCAGCGCATGGAGCCTTTAACGAGGCTCTTGCGTGCGACCATCTCGTGTATCAACATGTTATTGATTGAAAACATGTCCACGCTCTGCGCCGTTCACTGCCACCGGTTTTCCTAGCAACTGTTAGTTTGTGCTGGGATCCGTGGCAGCAGGACGTCGTGGTCGTGGGTAAACTCTTTCTTGGAATAAATCTCTCTTCACCTTTCATCGGCTACCTGGATTATTTACTCTTAACATCTTGGCAACGATTTGAGTTTCACCCACCTACCATTTTCTTCAATTTCTTACTTCTCGGAGCGATTTCAGCAAGAAGTCGAGTGACGCGCGTCGGAGTCCAGCTTCTTGGCATGTTTTGTTGCTGAGGCTAGACGAGACGCATCCGTCCTCGCTTTGATTGGACCGACGATTTGTGCATTAGTCTTCTGCGCATTTACAACGGAAGTGCCGCCTCCCTCAAAAACGGGACTGCGCATGTCAAATCCTCAACGTTCACGCCCTCGCCACAATTACAAAGGAAGCACCGTCTTTCCTCCAAACGAGATCGCGTACGTCGATCTCCAACGCTGATACCTTTCCCACAGCTCAAAATTTAAAGGCACAGCACACCATTCCTAAACAACCGTCAATGTTACTGGTTTTTTATATTTCAAGCATTTAAAAGCACAGCACCAAGATTCAAAAGATCGTCAACACTTCAGGTATTTACAACTGCAGCAAAATATTTCATGTGCTTTATTGTGTTGAATTTTACAGAAACATCGCTAAAAGAAAAAGACAAATTAATTCATAGACTTTACCAGTTAATTATTTGCATTCAAACTGGCTTGTGAGTGTTTTAAAATTGCCTTCACATTCAGACTCTGAATTTTTGTGCATTTTATTTTTCCTTTAATTTTTCATGCTGTGACTTCTCAACATATTCAGAATTTTGAAAGTTAATTGATTAAAATTGCACTAGTACCTGAACTGTTTATATTATGGTGTCATCTCAACAAATTACAACCCCTCCTCCTTTCCTACAGTCTCCTGGTAAACCTAGTGTTAAATGGCGCCAATGGTTCAACATATTTGACAATTATTTCGTGGCAATTGACGCTACAAAATATCCAGCCGTTCGTAAAGCAGCCATCCTATATAGTTGTATTGGCCTTGCGGCACAAAAAGTCTTTTGATAATTTACCTCAAATCGCTCGCACAGGTTCTGGTGATGACTGGGACACTTATAAGGAGGCACTTGCTCGCTTATCCAAGCAATATGATGAGGAACCTAGTATTATGTTAGAACGACATCATTTCTTTAAAAGAAAGCACAATATTGAAGAAACAGTGGAAGAGTACATTGCAGAATTGAGAATACTTGCTTCCACATGTGAATTTGGTGAAAATACAGATTACGCAATACGAGACCAGTTTGTATTCAGTTGTTTCTCGCACAAAATTCAAGAAAGACTGTAAAGTTGCAGAAACCCAACTCTATCTGAAACTATTGGTATCGCTAAATCAATTGAACGTTCCTTGGTTTCATCTAAGGCTATTCTTGATGGACATTCCATAAATGCTGTCATAAGTCAACCTGAAACAGGTGTCTCTGCCATTTCAACTTATAATTCCGGAAGGAATTCTCAAAGAAAAAACCTAATATGCTACAGATGTGGTTCCAGGTCACATATTGGAAATTCTCCATTTTGTCCAGCAATAGGCAAGAAGTGCATTGTTTGCAAAAAAATTGGACACTTTCAAGGAGTATGCAGAGCAAGGAGACCAATTAAGATCAACAACATAGACTTAACGGAAGATGTACAAACTATGTCAGAAAAACGTACTAATGTTGTTGTAACAATTGATTGTAATGCTATTTGTGATGTTGGTACTGCTAAAGGTCCATGGTGTGATATTTTTATTGCAGATCTTCCATTTAGAGCCATGGCTGACTCGGGATCTCCTATCACAATTCTTTCAGAGATCTCATTCATACATACTTGGGACAATTCCATACCACTCACTCCAATAGACATTAACCCCAAGGCATTTGGGGAAAATGAAATTGATATGCTTGGATATTTCAAGTCCAATTTAAAATGCTTGGGCCGTCATGTCTTTCCAAAAATGTATGTTGCAATCAAAGGTAGGGACATTGTGGGGTGGCAGGGCCTTGCAAAAATGGGTATCTATCTAAAACCAGGTTCTGACAACCCTATTGTTCTTGGTGATTTGCCAGAAGGATATATTGCAGATGATGCTGATAGCATTAACACATTAGCCATTAACTCTTCCTCTTTCTCAGATCTCTCCACTGACATTAGTAACATCATCAAGCAGTTCCCTTTGGTATTTACTAACAATATTGGTACCGTGTTGGGTTTTGAACATCAGATAAGACTCAAACTAAATGCCCAACCAGTTGTGCACAAAGTTAGACCCTTACCCCTCCGTGCTAGAGATGATCTTTAAAAAGTTTTAGACAATCTTTGTTCTGAAAGCATAATTGTCCCTTGTGATTCATCCCAATGGGTATCTCCCATCGTCGTTTGTAAAAAAAGATCAGGCGAGGTGAGGCTCTGTGCTGACTTGCGCTCATTAAACAAGAACATCATTATAGATTGTCACCCCCTTCCTAAAATTCATGATCTTTTAGCTGGCATAGGGGATTCCAAGTACTTTTCCCTAATTGACCTACGATCTGCATATCACCAAATTCCCCTCAGTGTAGAGTCTCAAGAACTTACCACCTTTATTACACCCTTCGGGGCATTCAAATAGCTCAGGCTACCATTTGGACTTGCATCCGCTGCTAGTGTATTCCAAAAGCTTATGGACTCCCTTTTCAAAAACATCTCAGGAGTCCAAGCATATCAAGATGACATTTTAGTTCACGCTAGCAGTCGTGAGGCACACAATTCCACCTTAACTAAAGTATTACACATTTTGTCCTCCTCTGGCATGACTATCAGACATGAGAAATGTGAATTTGGTGTTCAAACTCTTGATTATTTAGGTCACACACTGTCACCAGAAGGCATTAAACCTAAACTTTCATTAATACAAGCAGTACGTGAGGTGTCACCCCCAAAAGATAGAGATGCTCTACGTTCTTTTCTTGGCTTAGCTGAGTATTATGCTAGTTTTGTACATGGTTATGCTCAGATAGTTGAACCTCTTTGAGCATTACTTAGGAAAGGCGCAAAATTTTTATGGAATGATGACCTACAAGACACTTTTAATAAGGTAAAAGTCGTCATTGAACGTGCCCCTGCTCTCCGGCCATTTCAAGATAATTGTAAATGTTTCCTAAATGTTGACGCCAGTTTGTCTGGCTTAGGAGCCGTTCTCTGTCAGTGGGTGGGTAATGAGGAGCATACTATTGCATTTGCATCTAGGACTTTACTACCTCCAGAAACACGTTATAGCACAATTGAGAGAGAAGCACTTGCGTGTGTCTGGGCTATTCAAAAGTTTAGATCCTACATTAGGGGGCGAGAATTTGACATTTTCACTGACCATAAACCCTTAGTTTACATACTCTCAAGCTCTGGTCCCAACAAGGCATCTGCTAGACTTATACGTTTACTATCCACATTGCAGGAATACCATTTCATAATTAAACATTTACCGGGAGGGAAAAACTTTAGAGCGGATTGTCGCTCCAGAATGTCTTTAGAAAATGTTCAGAAGGAAGACAATATTAATATTTCTGAGTGTGTGGTTGCAACTATAGATGCTGTTGTGGGATTCCCCTCTATTTCTGAACATATTTGGAATGAAGAATGTGATAAAGATCACAACTTACAAAAAGTTAAGCAATTTATTACTCAAGGTTGGCCAGCAGCTAGAACATTATCTTGTGAATTGAAGAAATTTGCTCATGTTGCTGAGGAGCTCTCTATTGTTGGTGACATCATCATGCGTCACGATTTGTTTGTCTCCCTGAAAAGATACGCAAGGACATTATCCAATTAGCACATCAAGGTCACCTTGATATCTCTAAAACCTGTAAGAGAATTAAGGAATTTTATTGGTGGCCTTCTATTGAAGCTCAAGTCAAATCCACTATAGATACATGCCCAGAATGCCTTTTATCTGATAAAAAATGGAAGACCTTACAAACCCCCCTACACCCTGTACCTTTTCCAAGTGGGCCTTGGGACAAAGTAGGTTTGGACTTTTCTGGGCCATACGAATTACTTCCCACGCACAACAAATTCTTAATCTTATTGATTGATTATTTTTCTAAGTGATGTTTTACTGGTTTTGTGATGGAGCCACTACTAAAAACACCATTAAATTCCTAGAACATGTATTCAAATTAGAAGGTTCACCGAAATCCATAGTCCCTGACAATGGTACGCACTTATCGTCACAACGTACGTGCAAATTTCTAGGATCTTATGACATACAACATTTGAAGGTCGCACTTTATTCCCCATCTTCAAATGGGCTAGTTGAGAGAGGTAACAGGCTAATCAAAGAAGGTATCCAAACTGCTATTGCGTCAAACCTAAATGTTGATGATTATTTGAAAGATAAAGTTAGGTCGTATAACACCACTCCCCATTCTACAACAGGGGTTGCACCTTTTACACTACTGAGAGGCAGAATGGTACATTCAAATCTATTTCCCACATGGTTGTCCGACAAATCAGAACGGAAAATAGATTCATTAGATGTGATCAGGGACAGAGTGCAGAACATCCAAGAAAAGATAAAGAGACAATTTGAGTTAAACAAACATTTTAGTGGAGATTTATTGAAACCTGGCGATTGGGTGTTAATTAAAAAGCCCACGAAGGTGGTGAAAGGTTCTTCTAAATTTTCTTCTCCAGTTCAAGTTTGCAAAGTATCAAAAGGTTCAGCCTTCTAACTGAACAAAGGGTGGTGGAACAAAAGAAATTTAGTCTTGGTTTCCAATCCTCAAGCTGATATTATTTCTAACCGTCATGGGTTAAATGCACGTCATTCAGAATCCTACAATTGGGTACAAGACGTGGTTCCAGCGAAAACTCAAAATGTTGAAACTTTAGTTACAAATACTTCTCTTTTTCGTCAATCACAGTCTGAAGTTGTCCCTATATCTGCACATTTGAGTGACAAAGGGGCAGCAATGTGTGGGAAAAACATTACTCGCACAAGGAGGTTACCAGGCAAATACAAAGATTATATTTTGGAATAATCAAATGTTTACGTTACCTTCATTATGCAAAAAATTGCTTTGTTTATCGTGACTTAACTTCCACTTTATATAGATTGTTATCGTAATTGATATGTATTTCTTAGTTTCAATTGTTAAGGGGAAAGATGTTGTAGTGATCTCATTATTACATGCACGTCATTGTTACATGCCCCAGATGATCGCAGCGCATGGAGCCTTAACGAGGCTCTTGCGTGCGACCATCTCGTGTGTCAACATGTTATTGATTGAAAACATGTCCACGCTCTGCGCCGCCGTTCACTGCCACCGGTTTTCCTAGCAACTCTTAGTTTGTGCTGGGATCCGTGGCAGCAGGACGTCGTGGTCGTGGGTAAACTCTTTCTTGGAATAAAGCTCTCTTCACCTTTCATCGGCTACCTGGAATATTTACTCTTAACACTCGTTAAACCCAAAGATGTCACAAATGCCTTGGGTCCACTTGTCCACTGCTTTGCATTAACAGTGAAAGTGATGTATGCACAATTGCTGTCGGTGTACTGTTTTGCAAACCCAGGTTGAGCCTCAGTTCGTGGCCCGGCTAGGAGCACATACACTTGTAATATTGTGAGCATTCTAGTGGTTGGTGGGGCGGAGCCTTGGGGTGAGGGGAAGAGGAGGAGCGACGGGAGAAGCGGGCGGTTAGAATAGGGACAGCCATGTAAGAGGTTCGGGACAATAAAGCTCCGTAGTTACCGACCACGGTGTCTGTCGTTATTGGGAGCCCCCAAGACACGACAGCTGGCGACGAGAGTGGGATGAGCAGCATGCTCCCCTGAACCCTGAAAGGAACCGTGGTCTGTCCCCTGGGCGAGGCGCGAAAGAAGAAAAAAAAAAAAAAAAAAAGGAAGTTTGGAATTAGCGCCGCCCGCGCTGACACCGGAGCCTGTACCGGATTAAATGTCCCAGGAGTGCAGGGTGAAAAGCGATACCCTGGCACCTGCCCTGACCACTGCTGTGGGGACTAGGGTGCAGCGTCGATCCCAGGCGAAGAGCAACTCGCCGAGTGGAGGCCAAGCCCAGCGTGAAGCCAATGTCACGTGCATGCCAAAAGATGTGGCAGTGACAGCGTGCGCTTACCCTGTAGTGAAGGAAGTTCCCAGGAGCCAAGCCGGTGAGTGAGACGCCGATGTAGCGTGATCCATGTGGGGAAGAACCTGAGGGAGTGCTGAGCCTCGTGTCAAGCCCCGTGTGTGGTGCCGGTCCGGCGGCCATCTTTAAACCAGGCGGCTGCTTCAGGACACCCTTTGCGAAATAAGCAAGCGGCCATTTTGAAGTCAGGCACCAAACAAGCACTGGCGAAGGCAAGAAACAAACCCGAGCAAAGGCAAGAAGAAAGCAAACAAGCACAAGCAAAGTCAAGAGGAAAATTAAATAAGCACAAGCAAAGGCAAGAGAAAACGTAAACAAACCCAAGCAAAGGCAAGAGGAAAAAAAAAAAAACCAAGCACGAGCAAAGGCAAGAGAAGATTAAATAAGCACAAGCAAAGGCAAGAACAGAATTAAACAAGCACAAGCAAAGACAAATTGCAAAAGAAAAAAAAAAGCGATCAAGCCCGAGCAAAGACCGGGGAGCAAATAAGTGTGAGTTAAACGATCGCAAGAGGAGTGAGATGTCACGCCATGGCTCGCCCGCACGTCAAGAAGTGAAACCCGTTGTGATGGGGCTGTCGCACTTGCGCCCTCCAGAGCCTCTGGCGCTCGTGGTCGGGAGTAGCATGGGGCCTCGATGGGAGGAGTGGATCGAGGACTTCGAAGACTACGTCAAAGGCTCCAAGGTGCTTGGTGATGAAGACCAACTCATAGCGCTCCGCAACCTTGTGGGAAAAGACATTAGCAAAATGATTAAGGAAATTCCAGCCGCGGATGCAGGGACGTACGCCAAGGTACGTGAAGCGTTGGATAAGAAATTTCTACACAAGAAGAATGTGGACTACGAGAGGCATGTGTTCCAGCGGGCGCATCAGGGAAAAGATGAGATGATGGATACATACATAACTCGACTACGCCGGCTGGCACGCCACTGCAACTTTGACGCGTTCTCAACGGACGACGCCATCCGGCTGCGCGTTATCGATGGGTGCCAGTCCGAGACGCTCAGGAGAAAACTATTGAAGAAAAGTCACACCCTCGACGAAATAGAAGAAATGACGAGGGTGCACGATCAGGCTGAGGAGCACGCCAGGACCATGGAAGCAGGACGTACGGAACGCAGGGAACAAGTATGCCGTGCGGACCGTTCGCTCCCGCCGAGGGTCCAGGGAACGAGGGCGGCACTCCCGGCTGTCGTCGCGCCGCCGTTATTCTGGACATCGCCAACAGGAAGCAAGGCGGAGAAGCAAGCGTCAGGATCATGTAAGAAAAACGCCAGCACGGAAATGCTACAGATGCGGGTATGATTTCCCGCACACCGGAGCCTGCCCAGCCATGGGTCAGCAGTGCCGCAAGTGTGGGCGGAGCAACCACTTTGAAGCCATGTGCAGCGAGTATCGTCGGGAGAAGGACAAGAACGCGCACAGGACGTCGCGCGGCGACACCCGCCAACACCACGCGCGAGCGGTGCACAACCGCCCAAAGTCGTCGTCCAGATCCTTTCACTCCAGCCGGGAGTCGCAGACATCCCGATGGTCGAGGAGATCACCATCCAGAGACTCCAGGTCAACATCGGATGAACAAGAGTCGCAGACATCCCGATGGTCGAGGAGATCACCATCCAGAGACTCCAGGTCAACATCGGATGAACAAGAATATTCAGTTGAATATGCGAACATGGTTGCTGACCCAAACCAACTTAAGAAATATTCCCGACTGGACATCAGCGTCGGTGGACATGCCACCAAATTCGTGATGGACAGTGGAGCGTCACTAAATTACATTCCGGTGACGGAGTACAAAAAAATGAACCCTCCCCCGCGCCTAAGTCCTGCATTTGTTCGGGTCTACACCTGGATGTCCAGGAAGCCACTTCCCTGTCTCGGGAAGTTTTCAACTACGCTGAGACACAACACAATGTCAATTCCCGCTGTGATCCACGTCATAGAAGGGCCGGAGGCTGACTGTCTTCTTAGTCTGCCGACGGCCGAGCGGCTGCGTCTGGTGGAAGTCCTCTATCGCGTCAGCAATGACATTGACATCGTGCACAAGCCAGGCAATTCAGTCAACCTGGCCGGTTACATGTCGCGACACCCCAGGGCGTCACACACACCTGGACTGTCTGTTGTAGAGGAAGATGTCCATCTCGCGGAGGATCAAGCGCGACCGCCTGCAGCTTCCCTGGAGATCATTCAACATGTCACCCCGAAGGAGTGTCCGCAGTATCCAGTAGTAGGGCACGGTGACCCCCGAGCCCCAAGTCAGATGACACCGCCGCCGCCTGGAGTGTGGCACGAACTAGCCCTAGACTTTTATGGCCCGATGCAATCAGGCAACTATGTTCTCGTAATAATGGACGAATACTCACGGTTTCCCATTGCTCAGTTGGTGCCGTCCACCAGTGCTGCCGCCACCATTGCAGTTCTAGATGAGGTCTTTGCAGCCTGGGG
Organism: Triturus cristatus; assembly: GCF_964204655.1. Classification (NCBI taxonomy): domain Eukaryota; kingdom Metazoa; phylum Chordata; class Amphibia; order Caudata; family Salamandridae; genus Triturus; species Triturus cristatus. The sequence goes on from NC_140585.1 coordinate 1,044,386,855, forward strand.
TGTGCCCAAGGAACTGAGAACAGACAATGGTCCACCGTTCACTGGACGGAAATTCAGCGACTTTGCGAAATCATTGGGTGTCCAGCATCGGCGGATAACACATGTGTGGCCACAAGCCAATGGCACTAGTGAAAGGTTTATGGACATACTCAAAGAGGCTTTCCAGCAAGCTACCCTTGATAGACGAGATCCACAAATGGCTCTCAATGAAGTGCTTCGAGCATATCGAACAATACCCCATGCCACTACAGGCAAATGTCCAGCGACACTCATGCTAGGGCGCCCCATCTGGACGAGGATACCCACCCGGGAGGATGCCTTAAGACCGGTGTCACCAGGTCGTCTTCACCAAGAAGTAGTAACTGATGCTGATCGCGCTGGCAAGGAGAGCATGAAAGCTTATGCGGACCACAGGAGACGAGCTAGATCTCTCTCGCCTCATAAAGGGGACTGCGTCGTGGTCAAACAAGAACCAAGTAAGGAAACGGACTGTTGGTTCCGGGCAAAGCCCCCCACGGTCACCAGACAAAAGGGCACCGCGCTGACGGCTGAGTCGGAGAACAGGCGCATCACTTGCAATATCCCCCACTTTCAAAGATGCAGTTCCACCATGAAAGAGACACTCACGCCGGGGCCTACAACGTCTGTGACTGAACACGGTGAAGGACATGATCGGATACCTATAGGTCAGGAACGGGACGCTGAGGGCAGCAATGGAACTGTGTCTGAAGGCATGTCCCTTCGGACAAGAAGAGACATTCAAAAACCTAGACGGTTGATCGAAGAGATGTGAGCACTGGTCACAAGCTTTATTAACAAAGGGGGAGATGTAATATTGTGAGCATTCTAGTGGTTGGTGGGGCGGAGCCTTGGGGTGAGGGGAAGAGGAGGAGCGACGGGAGAAGCGGGCGGTTAGAATAGGGACAGCCATGTAAGAGGTTAGGGACAATAAAGCTCCGTAGTTACCGACCACGGTGTCTGTCGTTATTGGGAGCCCCCAAGACACGACAACACTGTTGTATCTCTGCCCAGGAAAGAAGCTTGAATTAATCGGGTATGCCCAGACTCCCGTCCTGTGCCAGTGACTTTACCCACGGTATATGTTGTTTGCTCTTGCTGAATGTGGCTGGTGGGAATCTAGATTTAAGGTCTAAAAGATTCCAGAGTTTTAGTGGCGTCCAAGTCTCTGAAGGAGGCTAAGAGAGTGCAGCTTCGGGACATTGGTCTTCCAAGCCCACCAGGGATGGCAAAGAGCATTTTTCCCTTTGTGAGCTCCCACGAGGGAAGCACAACTCTGGAAAGTATCATATGGGATCCTAGAGCCAATCAGTCTGGCACTCAATCGGCTCTGAGACCCGTTAGGCACACGCGTCAGAGCCTGTGCCTTTATTCACAAGGCACAGCCAACACGGAGATGGCGCTGGATTGTAAATGGCTGCTTCCTGGGTAGGCAGTAAGCGCTGCAAATCCTCACTGCTACGGCTACCAACTCATGTTTAAGATTTCAAGGCATTGTTTGGGATCCTGTCTCACTGTTAATAGGTAGAACCTGCTCATAAAAGAAATCTCGTGCTTTACAGAAGAGAGTTCTGGGCATAGTCCACACTTTAGAACACATCCTCTCATACGTTGAACACCTTCTTGCCACCTCGCTGCTTACTGTACCTGGACTCCTGATATGTGTATGAGGCTTCTGGGTCACGGACTGCCAAGGGCGGAGGCGAGCCCTATCTGTACAGAAGAGAGAGGAGTCAGAAATGCTGCTTCACGTCTGTGAACGTGAGACGCAAGGCCAGAATACCAATTGTGGAGCGATTGTGCGTTTAACCCACCCGAAAGGACGTGGCGTTTGTGTCCCTGGCTTTCCAGCTAGAAGCGTGCTTCTCCAATCTAGTTTAATGAAGCCTCTTTACCTATGATCAGTACATGCTGACCAGGGTTCTTCGTTGTACATACCCAGAGCTTAGATCTACTTACTGAGCTGTAATCATGTATATTCATTTTCTTCGACACGGGCTCAATTGACGTTATTGAAAAGCAGTACAGCAGTGCCATCTACTGGAATGGATCATGTACAGCATAGCTGATACGCGGTTTTAAAGCTCGCTTTGACAAGGTGCTATCTTTAGCTCAATGTTATTTATTGCACATGTTCTGAGAAAGGTACAAGACGCGCAGCAGTGAGGCAGGCCCATTTGAAGGAAATCCAGTACCCCCTCTGAAATCAAATGTAAAGCTGTGTATCCCTAGCCTTTAAATGTATGTATGTAAAGTATGTATCTGTAAATTGCAAACCTAGCAAGGAAGCATTGGAATGTTGAGCAAGGGTGAAGCGGTACGAGCAGGTCTCACCGGTGCGAAGCACCGGCAGTTTTTTAAATGGGGCCTCGAAACGGGTAATTATCGGGCTCTGTTTTGTGCCCTGGCACGGGGGTCCGTTGATTCCGGACTACAGTGACAGCAGGCAATTCCATGTGCGTGTGCTCACACTGCTCACTTCTCACTAGTGGAGGTTACGGTATGATGTCATGCCGGTGAGCCTTCTCCCTGGATTTCCCTTCTCTTTTTGAAACTCAGCAGCAGCAACATTGTCGTGGTGTCACCAGGGCTTTAAGTGGGAGCTTTTTCAATATTATATACAAGCCATAGTCGCTGCTTATCTAGATTATGCAACTAACAACCATTGACAAAGCCAATAGTCCGGACTTGTTGTTGATAAGATGTTACTTGGTGTGTCATATATCTGGATGCAATGGCCAAAACAGCAAAATACAAGTCGGGCAGCACACTATGCTGAGCACCGATTTGTATCTTAAGTGTTTTTAAGCCACGATATTAATTCCATTGTCCATGTCCCTTTGAGAGACCCCCCAGTTTTTTCATCCCACTTAAAGCCCTGCTTGTGGGTAATACAACTAGCCTTGAAGAAACCTGAATGAAACAGCTGCCCCTGATAACATTTTAGCTTCCTTTATGGTAATAACCACCGTAATTAGAGAGTCTCTTATTAGGCGTAAAAAGAAGAACGGATCCCAGAATGGGTGCTTTGACTCAAGGTGTACCCAAGCATATTCTCAGTTAAAAAAAAGAGCTGCATAAAACCCCGAGGAATATGCTGGAAGTAAGGTTGGCTAGAGGTGCATATAAACAAGCAATAAGGGATAGAAAAGTCACATTGAAGAAGGAGGCATGGGAGGCATTACATTCGGCCTCAGTAGCTAGAGACAGTGTGGCATTCTGGAAGGCAGTTAGGGTACGATCTTTAACTAGGGAGGCTGGCCCGTCTATCGAGATAGCCATAACTGAGGAACAGTGGATCAAGCACTTTGCTCAAGTATACAAGGGCGAGGGAAATTCCGATATGATGGATATCCAAGTTCAGGGGGCTCATGGCTTAAATTATCTTTTAAACTACATAGAACTAACGTTCACCTTAGAGGAAGTGGAGCGCGCCCTACATGTAAGTCAAGGTGGCAAGGCGCCTGGACCGGACGGAGTCCCTGTAGACAAGTTTAAATCAAACATTCCTTTATGGGGGCCCCTGCTGGTACAGGTGCTTAATGCCAGGTGTAGCACTGATTTTTTTACCCACTTGGGTAGAGTCTACTATCGGGAACCTGTTTTTAGCATTTGTGGACCTCACATCCGCATTTGGCATTTGTGTGATCCACATTAAACTATGGTCAATATTAGAAAATATGGGGGTTGATGTAAATATTATTTATTTTCTTAAACGTTTTTATAGTGATGCCAAGGCACGCGTGCGCTGTGGTCTGAAGGGTGAGCGCTCGGCTGCTTTTCCGATTAGGAGCGGAGTTAGGCAGGGTTGTGTCCTGGCCCTGTTCCTTTTGAACTTTTATATAAATGGACTGGGGGAGGCTCTCTTAAAGACAACCAAGACTCCCCCCGCCCCCCCCTCCAGTAGCTGGTCGCCCTATCCCAGCTCTCTTCTATGCAGACGACGCAGTGTTGATGTCTCACACATAAGTAGGCCTACAGCGCATTTTGGATAGTTTTTCCCTTTTCATGAAAGACCTAGGTTTAAGGGTAAACTCTTCCAAAACGTTTATCACGCGCTGTGGTAATGGCATAAAGAAACAAAAGGATATGTATGTGGCTGGACAAATGATTGGGGTTACAAAGAAATTCTCCTACTTGGGCATTCTTTTTGCCCACAGCGATACTTGGGTACAAGCAGTTGCAGCAAAGAAACTGGCACTCCTACGCACTACATCTGCTCTTACCTTTTTCGCCAGAAATCTAGGCAAAAAAAACCCCAGAGGAGCTCATCAAAATTTACAAGGCTAAGTGTGTTTCAGCAGCAGTTTACGGGAGTGGGGTCTGGGGGTTTGCTGATCTGCTTCCAATTCAGAGAGTAGAGAACTCCTTCCTAAGATACATTCTATCTGTCCTGAGTGGTATCTCAGCATGCATTTGTCACGCAGAGTTAGGACTTCCCTTTATCTCTGATTTAATTAAGCTTGAGCCTGTGCTATTATGGCACAGGCTCTGGACTAAAGAAGAGGCTAAACTGAACAGAGATATCCTTTCAGATATTTTGAATCTGGAAGGTGTTATGAGAATACCATGGCTAAGATATGTTTATAATTTATTTAAGATCTTGGCCATTTAGAGTATTTTACCAATCCTACTACCATTAGGGCAACAACAAGGAAGGAATTAAGAAAATAGGATACCCTGCTCCGGGATACCATTAGAATGTCATCTGAGATTTTAAAACCCACAGTCCTGCGTAATCAGTTGGTCTTAACTACTTTTAATATTCAACCCTATTTAATTTTTGTACCTGGTGCCTATGATAGATTTTTATTAACTCGTTTCAGGCTGGGGGTAGTCCATAGATTAGTTACTTTTCCCACAATGAATGATTGGTCTCAAGACCTCCAGTGATGCCCCTGCGATAATACCTCCCCAAAATCCACGATTCATGTCATTCTTTTTTGTAGGTTTTATTCTGCTACTAGGAGCTTGCTCTTAGTACCTATCTTGAAACAGTTTGGGCTAGGCCAATGTCGTCCTGCCATTTTTGTCTTTACAATGTTTAGATAATGAGCACAGTGTTTTTAGGATAACAATTTTCTTGAAAAAAACTCTGAGCCTAAGGAAACACATGCACACTTAATTCTTTTTAATGAGATGAGGGCTTTTGTAAGTCTAATACCGTTTTTAACATAATAAATGAAATTATTAATGTATCACTCGTGAATTTCTTTCTTAATGTAAAAATTGTTTGTATGTATATTGTAATTTTGTGCTTTTATGATTGTTTGTCCAAGCAATCGCATAAAGCCTTCTTTGACTTGAATTGACTTGACAAAGCCAATAGTCCTGACTTGTTGGTATGATGTTACTTGTTGTGTCATATATCTGGATGAAATGGCCGAAACATCAAAATACAAGTCGGGCAGCACACTATGCTGAGCACAGATTTTTAGCTTATGTGTTTTTAAGCCACGCCCTTAATTCCATTGGCCATGCCCCTTTGAGAGACCCCCCAGTTTTTTCATCCCACTTAAAGCCCTGCTTGTGGGTAATACAACTAGTCTTGAAGAAGACGAGGACATGGAATGGGGCTGTGTAATGAATTGGCGGTGCCTCCTTTAGGGCATAGGGGCGTTGTCCCATTAATTATTTTGGCCCATTGCCCCCTCCCAATAAATGTATGATTAAACCGTATATATTTTAAAGTGCTGCTTCTGTCTGTAGCATAACTCAACAACTGATCGAGCGAGGAGTGCTCCAGGTGGGTCCTAGAATAGCCAAGCCAATGCAGGCTTGAGGGGTGGGCTTAAAGTTGCAACAATATTGCCAGTCAGTGAGTCTTGGACACCGGTGTGACAGCCGAACTATGTCTCCCTAGCACACCTTTAGTGCACATGTCTAGTTGGACTGCAGCCTTTCTCTGGCCAGCTTAACGTGCACATTAGATCTCCAGAGTCTCGGCAACAGAGCGCACATTAGTCTGACTGAGGGTGACTCACAGCCGCAGCCTCCAGTCTCAGTATGAGCGGTAAGATCCTCTGCCCCAGCCAATCCTGGCGCTGCAGCAACAGCTGTAACAGCGTCAGGATCGGCTTAGACTGAGATGTGGTGGTGCTACTAGGAGCCTCTGTGGTTGGGGAATGGGTGGACACACACAAACACACACACAAAAAAAAGACACATACCTGCTCACCACATCACACCCCTCTCTTCTCCATGCACTGCACTGCGGCCAATTCTCACGCTACTTTCACGCTGCTAAAAGCAGCATAAGGATTGGCCTGAGAGTTGACGATTTATGATCCCACGTAGACTTGGAGCCTGTGTCTGCTCTTTCAAACCCAGCAACACAGCTGGGGTTAGAGAGAGCTTCAGTGTGCATGACTGTTTGGCCTGCCAGACCATCATGCGCACTGAATAGCAGTTCCCAACACTCCCCCTCCAGCCTGACTTTACCCTGGCTCCACCCCCAAGCCTAGACTCAGAGAGAAAAATATAACAACAATAAACAAGGGTTCATTATTGTTTTATTTTTCATTTTTTCAGCTGCTGGTAGGTGGGACGACGCTCCTCCGCCATAGTGGAGGAGGCGCTGCTGTTAGAAAGACAACAACTGTAATTAGCGCTGGCGGGGTTTCATATGTACTTTTTCAGCGCTAATTTGTACTGATGTATCACGCGCCAAGCCCCTTGCCCAATGAGACTGCATGTAAGGATTTTTTTAAGCCCTCTGAAAAGATGTAATTTAATCTGATCAACCTTTTCCGTCTTCGGATATGGCAAACACCTATTGAGAAGAGCCTGCTGAATCGCATACTAATAGTGTGAATGGAAAATGTAATCTCAAATACTGACTTCAATGCTTGGCTCAAGTCTATGATTCTACGAAATTCACTTAATTTCATTGTGCTTCTTTTTCATGGACTACCAAAATAAAGAACACCAGACATGATCAACTTGAGAGTGCGAATTGTTACAAAAACAGTATCCTGTTCGTGGTGCAAAAGGCTATATAGTTGATGTATCTATAGCATGAAGATCTGTGGCTATACTGAATTAGCAGCTACCCATGTCATTATCATATGAAATCTCTTTATTGATGTCATAACTACACTTTCACAATTCCTTTATTAACCTTCTTGCTTTCTTAAATATGCTTGAAAATACACAATTTGCCTACTGTTACCTTTTCAAAATCTGACCGTCTGGCTGGCTCGCATGCACAGCTCCGAGCACTTATCCCAAACTTTTACTCCTCACTTCTTTCAAATGTCACCATCCGCCACTGATGTAATTGCTTCAGCATTTGGATGAAGGTTGTGGAACTTCTTTAAACCTTTCACTAAAAGGTGTGTAAGATAACCTTGGTGGGTGCCAGAGTGGTGTCAGGTAGGCCACTGAGTAAAGCATTGCCCCCACCCAGTTGTGAGAGCGCCAGGGTTTGCAGTGCTGTTTGGAATTCAGTTTCTGAAAGCAAGAGTTTCACTTTTTTCAGGAGGCAGATCTGGTACCATGTTTTCATGGCAATGTGTTCTTTGAAGGTGAAGTTTCTGTTGAGTGTGAATCCAAGAGATATTGCATTGCCTTGTCAGCTAAGGTGTAAAACGATCTAGGTTCATAACAAATAGCCAAGCTCACATTTGTGATTGGTCATGAGATATTGATCACTCCCACTGTGGCCTTATGGGAAATGTACTGCAACTCTAGTAATTAGTGCCTCGTGTGCTATAGAAGAAAGAGAAACCCCTGTTGTTTGTGCTTGGAAAGGCAGCAACAGTCCTTGTTTACATTGGCATCAAAAAAGTATTTTTGTTTTTACATCTGGAGTGAAAAAGTGCCAGAAAGAAAGCTGCAGGAACTCTCTATTAGTTTAGATCAGTCTTTCAGGCCGAGCAGTTATCCTTCTTCTAGTGCTGTTCATCTGCAGGCTGCTGAACTGCTTCGAGTCCGTACATTGTATTCAAGCAGGTACTTGGAGGCTCAAAGGAAGGAGAAGTGCTGGATACAAGAAAATATAAATGTCTCTGTAGTCCTATACTGAACTGTAAACTCTTATAAAAGAGAAGATACAGAAGGCTATATTTCAGAACTGATGGGGAAAATAGGCTTCTCCTGGGGCCTACAGGTTAATGCAGAAAATGTCAACAAATTGATACTTTGATATCTCTTGGATGTAAGTGATAGAAACCATCAGATGACACACAACCATGACTCCTGGTTTTAGTTGCATTTCATGACCACTGATATCAAGAGCAACCGCTACAAGAGCTGCAAATAAAAATTGCAGCTAATTCCCCTTAGTCTTCAGTTTCCCTTTAAAATGAGAAAGACCTGCCCATGGCATAAAATAGACTCATCGGCCGCTCCTCCACTAAGGCGAAAGAGCATCACTGAGTGCAAAATAGGAAAAATAAAATGATACCACGATGATATTATCATTTTATTTTTCAGTGCGGACTCTGAACCAGGTTATTGTGGGCGAGGCTGAGCTATCAGAGCAGGGAGAGGAGGAAATAAATGCACCATAAGTGTGGATGTCAGTTTGGCTGGTCAAACAGACATGCGCACTTAGCATTTCTCCACCCGGCTCTGTTGCACAGCCGGGTGGAGAACTGTTCCAGGCTCCCAGGCACTGCCTGAGCGGCCAAACAGGCCGCTCAGAACAATCACGATGCTGCTGTCATGCTGGTGACAACAGCGTCGTGATTGGATTAGGGGAGTCTGGGAGCCTGTGTGCTTTCCTTCCGTGCTGCTGGGAAGAGAAGAAGATGAAGGAGAGGCAGCCGATCACAGGTAAGTGTTCTTTTTTTATGTCTATCACTCCGCCCCAGGACCCCTGGATCACTGAATCACTTGGCACTCCCACAAGACATGAAGGAAGGTGCTCCACTGAAAATCTTGATCAAACCACTAATGACTACCTCTCTTGGCTACATCTGGTTATTAGTCACCTTGCCCCAGAAAAAGGTACTTTCAGTAGGAGAGCTACACCTTCGCAGCCTTGGTTTGTGGATAAACTAAGAGAATGCAAACAGTGTTGTTGTAGACAGGAGCGCAAGTGGAGGCTCAACTGTAGTGCATCTGGTAAAAAAAATTATAAACATATAAACTGAAAATCAATTAATACAAAGCCTTAATCTCTATGTCACACACAAAATTAAAACATTGAAAAACTCAACTAAAGAGCTATTTACTTCGGTAAAACAACTCACAAATGTTGAGGACACCAAAAAGGCTAACAGTAATCAATCTTTGTGCAACACTATTGCATCCTTTTTTTCAGGAAAAGGTTGGATATCTATAATGTCTTCACTGCTATGACTCCTATGACTTCATCCCCACCACCACCACCCGTCCGCCCCGCCATCTCCGGAGTCAGACTGTCCGGAGGCGTTTCCATAAGTTCCATCTTGTCTCCAAGATGAGAAAGGCACTACCTGTGCTGATCCAGTACTCCTTTCATCTTTTATCTTTTCTAGTACTGACGGCCGAACAAGTTCTGGACTTTCTCCAATCCATAAAATTTGGTTCCCCCCGGGACCCTTGTCCTCCCAGGATTTAGCAACTAGTTCCTAAGATAATAGCCTGCTGGTGATCATTTTCAATGAAAAGTTCAGTCAAGGCTATTTTGCGAAGGCTTGGAAAAGAGCCTCCATCTTGCTGTTACTCAAGAAACCCAACTTGAGTCCTTTGAACCCCAACAATTATTGGTCAATATTACGCCTCCCTTTTCCAGCTAAGATTTTGGAGAAGCCGATTTATAAAGTACTGGTCACATTTCTCAAGTCTAATCACCTTTTGGACCATTTAAAGTTTGGTTTCAGGGGTAAACACAGTACCGAGCCAGCCTTGATTGTTCCTTTGAAAGAACTGAGAACCACCTTAGATTATGAAAGTAACGGAGCCTTGATGCTGTTGAATCCCTCTGTTGCATTTGACACGGTCAATCATGTCATATTGATTGGCAGTCTCCATTCCATAGGCATCAGGGGCTCTTCTCAGGCCCTTTAATAAAAAATCCTATCGGAGAGAGAACAATTTGTGGCTTTTGATGACTTCTCATCCAGATCCTTCACGCTGCCATGTGGGGTACCACAGGGCTCATCTTTGAGCCTTACGCTTTTTAGTCTTTATTTTACCCTCCTGGCCGTACTTGTCAAAACGTTTGACTTCTTGGTTGCGAGCTGCACAGATGATACTCAGATCATAGTATCAGTGGCTGGAAACAGAGCGCACACCGCAAGCAGTTTCTATAGCTGCATGCAGGAAATCAGTAATTGGATGTCCAACAATTGTCTCAAGTTTAACTCTGGTAAAACCAAAGTGATCCTGCTGGGTAACAACACTTCTATTTGGTCTCCAACTTAGTGGCCTCAGGAGTTAGGAAGCCTACCAACACTGGTCTCCAAAGCAAAAAATCTAGGGATCGTCTTCGCTGACAGATTGTCATTTGAAAAGCAAATTAACGCCATGACCTCCTTATCCTTCTTTGCTCTCATAATCTTAAGGAAGGTCTTCCTGTTTATCCCACAAAATTTACAGAAGTTGGTTGTCACGGCCTTTGTGCTTTTGAAACTGGGCTATTCCAATGCACTGTATATTAACATGCAGCAGAGACTCTTAAATAAAGTACAAGTCCAGCAGAACGTTGTGGTGTGCATGTTATTTGATATTCCCAAGCATCAATCAGTATCACATGCCTTGGTCCAGGTTCAACTGGCTACCCATCCGAAAGCGCATTGACTCATTGCTTTCATAGCTTTGAATGGTTTAGGTCCGGACAATTTAAAACTGAAGTTTATTTGGTACCGCCCGTCCAGAACTCTGCGATCCTCCTCGGCTTACAATGTAATGATCCCAAATTCAAGAGTCCATTGGGGTGGCTTAAATTTCGTTCATTGCACAGCCAAACGATGGAACAACTTCACACTTCAATCGAAGAAATGTACACACCTTTTCACTTTAAAGAAAGTTTTGAAGACATGGCTTTTTAATCAATAGAGTTTTTTTTCTCTCTTCCGTGAGAATGTTCTAAGTAATCGCTTACTTTTCTCTGTTTCTCTTCTTCCGCGGCGGGCAGCACCAAGTTGCCTTCAGGCAATAGCATGCTATACAAAAATAAATTTTATTCCACGTAAGCGCACTACAGTCCATGTGAGCATTGGTATAGCTAATTCATTTCACAGAGTAAGACAGGACAGCGAGGACTCCTTTCCAGTGAGTTATTTCCTATAATAGAGAAGCGAGTCTAGGGGATAGCCTATGTGCGTGCTCACATCCAGAGGAGGAGGAATACCGCAAGCGTCTGTAGGGTATGAAAGGGAGAAAGAAGTGGTCAGGAAAGGACCATAACCTGAACGAGGAGGAAATGGTTCGCTTGTGGCATTTATGTCTCTCTGCAAGCAAATACATTGGATAAGAACAAAGGGAGTGGGATGTAATGGGAAAAGGAATGGGAAAAGGAATGGCCCAAACAAGGAGGGTTTGGTTACTGGTTGCTCTTTTGTCCCATCATAATCCAGCAAGGTGTCAGTGCAGCCACTGGACAATGGCTGATCTTACAGAAACTCTGTACTGGACATATTACAAGAACCATTACATACTAATGCTCCAAAACATCGATCACTTGTACACCATGTGAGAGGGAACACGGGTCAGCGAGTAGGTGTAGTGAAAGTGCATGATACCCCAAACACAGCACCTCCAGTCTAATTTATTCTGGTGTAATAACCAGAGGGTCTATTCTATTCTATTTATGCGCCACACAAACTAATGCAATGTTTGGCTATTACTAGCCCATTTCATTTTCTGTGTCTTGTGATTTCGGTTTGAACTTCCTGCATTCAAGCCATCTTTTTTGTTTACCTCTCCTCCTCTCCCTAGCTGGCTTGGACCTTTGTATTCTTCACAAGTTGCTAATATTTGTGTGATATGTTTTACTTAGAATGATTGCTACATTATCCGTGTGGATGGTGTGGGTAGAAAATTGTGAAAGGTACACATATATATTTATTTTTTGTATTTACAGATGTTCTAATAAATCCATCAAGCAATTTGGATGCTCAACATCTACAAAGAGTTATTGAACTGCTTGAAGCCACAGAAGAATCGTCAGTTCGAAAACAAGCCTTGATTACTCTTAGTAACAGTGCTGCATTTTCAGTTAATCAAGTAAGTTATTTTTTCTTCTATTAATCTGTAAATTGATTTAGGTGATAGGAACCGTTTCAATCCATTTCCATTACCTTCACATTTTTTGTTTCTTACAATTAGAGTCCAATAATTGAGACTTAGGTCACAACAATAAAACTTGTCAACCGCATTTTAGAATAGGTGTGCATGATTGAGAATTGCCATCAAATGCTTGTTAAGGCAAATGCTTATATTCTCCATTCTCTTAAAGCTTCGTCCTTACTTTTAAGAGCTCCAAAAATGTTATCTGTTTCTTGACTCTTAGTTCTCTCTGTGGTCCCAACTTGGCTGCCCTATCTTTATAAAAAATATCTTCAGTTTTCTAAATTGATAGATATTAAAGGAGTTGGAGTTGGTAAGTGACCTTGTGTTCCTTCAAAGCCTCATTCAACCCCATGTTCTGTGTCATACATCATGCTCCGGATGTAAGCTGCGGTTGTGTTCATGCACAATCTCTGTGAAACTTTGACTGTAAAGATTTCTAGTTAAGAGAAGTGGTTGTGTTGCAATTACCTCTCACAAACATCCTAAGCCTATTGCTTAGCAAGAAGGCAAGGAAGCACTGTAGGTTTATTTTTAAATACCTGTGTCCTACAGGGTCCTCTCTTCTCATGATCGAGCTTACCTTCAGCAGAAGGGAACAAGATTGAGACTTGAGTGGTAATACTTGAGTTTCTTTTTAATTTCTGACTGTTGTTAGATTGTGGTCCATATTTTTGCTCTGCTCCCTCTGGTATCTTCCATAAGTAGGTTGTGCTCTGTTTCCAGGCTTGGGGTATTCATGGCTAACCTCCTTTCTGGAATCATTTTTTTGTTGATTTTTCAAAACCTTTTACTGAACATTAAGGTATGATACAGTTTCCAATTCCATCAGATAGCATAACCTCCATTCAAGCATGAATATGTTTAACACTATTGAAGGCATATTGACCAATGTGTACCACAGCACGCCACAGATATGGAGAGATAAGTCCGATATACTGTTGCGATGTGTGGGTAATCAGTCAACTGTTAAGAGTCAGTCTTGTCGGGGCCATCCACCATAGTCTGGGCATCGGTGACAGAAGGACTTCCAGTGGGTTCTTCAGGATTGGCCAATCAGTGTAGATAGGAGATGAGAGTGACCCAAATATCGGGAGGTCTATTCGCCTCGGGTCCCAAAATTCGCCCAAAAGCGTCTGGCAGTGGGTGGCGTCCGCAATCCAATTTTTGGCCTGCGGCACCGGCTTACGGCCCCAGTGAATTGCCACTCGGTGCCTGGCGAGCACCAGTAGCATCGCGGTTAGTTTGCGGTTAGCATAAGAAATGTCCTTGACATGACCCAGAAGGCACAGTAGAGGATCAGGAGCTATGCGCTCCAGAGTGATATCGCTGATTGCAGTGCACACCTCCAGCCAGAAATCTGAAACTCTGGGGCACGACCAGGCTAGGTGCACAAAATCCAAACCGGGAGCGAGCGGCGTACACATCAGTCTCTGTCTATCAGCCCCATCTTGTGCAGTGTGATAGGAGTGTGATAAAGTCTGTGTAGATATTTGAAATGGATAAGTCGTAGACGATAATTGAGAGGCGCTTGGTTTGGTTGCAGCAATACTGCCACTGCGCAAGAGAGAGGCCACCAACCAAGTCTGAGCCCCATGCATTGCGAGCGCGCTCAGTGTCTGTGGGAGAGGCCGCCAGTGTGAGAGCATATAGTCTTGTGACCAGTTTGCGTGGGGAAGTGGCAGAGTGGATGTACTCGAGCGCAGCATTAGGCCGGGGAGCGAGTGGGAAAGCAGAATTAATACTTTAACATGTGGCCCTTATCTGATAATAGAACAGTTTATCGAGTGATGCTGCACCATCGGGGAGAGTGAGAAACTTGTTATTGGGGTATAGGTCAGCATTGGTGTGGATGCCCAAATCTGCAGCGCGGCGAGCCATCCCAGCAGTTTGCAGTGGAGGGAATGAGGGATTACTGGCAAGCTGCATTGAGGCTGCAAATAGGTCCTTAGCGCGAGTATACCTGCCGGAGTCCATCCCAGACCTAGTGCACACATTCCACTGTGTCGACCTCAACTCGAGGGCTCCTGTGTGGTAAAAACAGTGCTGTCCGCAGTGGCCAGGGGGGAGGCCAAATCCGCCTCGACCATCACATGTGGCTGGAAGGGCGTTGGATGGATCCAAAAATGAATGAAGCTAGCTTGGGCGCACAGCGCGTAGAGCCTGAAATCAGGGGCTCCCATTCCGCCGCTGACTAAGGGCAGTGTTAAGACGTCGTAGGCAATACGGGGCTGGCGTCCCACCCAAATCAGTGTAATAATATTGGAACATAGTCTTTAGAAAAATTGTGATGTGAGTAGAATCGGAATATTTTTTTAAAAAAATCGAAATCTTTGGAGCACGACCATTTTTGCAATTGCGAGGTGTCTGGCTAGTGAGAGGGGAAGTTTTTGCCAAGATTGTATTTTGGTTTCGAGCCAATCCATAGCTTTGTCGAAATTGGACCTCCTCAGCTCGTCCATATCTCTGCTCAGCCAAATGCCAAGGTCTCTGGCGGGACCAGTCGCCCAAATGAACGGTTAGTCAGTTGGAAATGGCTTTGTAGCATCTGTGAGGGGGAAGAGGATGGATTTGCTCCAGTTAACCTGTACCCCGGAGAGGCAGCCGAAACTGATAACCTTCCTTGTCATGGGAGCCAGGTTCTCTTGAGGTTCCCAAATGTATATTGTGACATTGTCTGCGTACCTTAAGTCCACCAGGGCGCGGGATGAGAAGCCGATGCCCTGCTGGGTGTGGTGCTGGTGCAGCTGCGCCGCCAGAGGTTCCATAGCAGTGGCGAATAGCATAGGAAACAGGTGTTAACCCTGCCTGGTGCCCCCTCGTGATAGCTAGTGGGTCGGTAACCTGCCCATTAATCCTGATGTGCGCTGTCGGGAGTGTGTAGGGAAGTTGGATCTTTTGAACGAAGCAAGGACTAAAGCTTAGTCGAGGAAGAAGATAGAAAAGGAAGGGCCATTCCAGCATATCAAAAGCCTTTGTGGCGTCCAGGAGGGCGGCCACTGCGGGCAAAGCGGGATTGATCTGGTGGATAACAGAGAAAATGGTGCACAGATTGTGTGAAGTGGCACGGCCGGGGATAAACTCCGATTGGTCGGGACGGGCTATTAGTGGCATTAGGGTGAGGAGATGATTGGCTAACAGTTTTGCATACATTTTGTCGGTATTGATTAGATATAACGGGCGATAGGAATCGCAAATCTCGGGGGATTTATTAGGTTTAAGAAGGAGAGTAATCATGGCTTCGCGAAGAGAAGGGGGAAATCTGACCAAGGCAAGAGATTCATTGTACATCTCAGCCAGATGTGGAACAAGGAGAGATGCATATTCTTATAAAAGGCGGCGGTGAGCCGGTCTGAGCCAGAAGCTTTATCGCCCGGGAGTCCTGCAATAACTTTGGTAATTTCTTCAGGGGTGATATTCATGGTGTCCGTTGCCTAGCCATAAAAGCTTGCTTGAATCAAAGTACTGATCCAGGAGCTCCAGAGGCGTGGCCTTACCAGCAGTGTATAGTTGGGCATAGAAAGCGGAGATCCTAGCGATAATGTCACCAGGGGAGGTAGTCCTTCCGGCAGTTTTGTCGCTAAGCGCAGAGATATAAGAGGATGCGTGTGGCTGTCTTAGTACGTTTGCAAGGGTCTTGCCAGGGCGATCGCCCTCCCCATAACAGCGAGCACAAGCCTTTCTGCCTAAATATGCAACTTCTCTATCCACCTCCACGTGGAACTCGGTGAGTTTAGTTCTGATGGAGGAGAGGGTGGTGGGACTGGGGTCCTGTGATTGCTGGAGGTCTAGTGCTTTGATGTCTTTCTCCAAGCCCTCGAGGGTTCCTCTGATGGAAGTTAGCACCCCGCATTGTTTAGCAATACATTCCCCCGGATCACGGCCTTGAAGGCCTCCCAGAGCATAGAGGGTGACTCTACGGAGCCAGAATTGTGCTCAAAATAGTCTATGATGGCATCCCCAATCTTCTCACGAAAAGCAGCGTCGTGAAGCGAGTTAGGGGCAGGTGCCACGTGAACATGCGGTGAGGGGTAAGCAGAAATCGCAGACACAGGCACACCGGGGCGTGATCCGATAGTGTACAGACCAGGTGGTCCACAGAGGTGACCCAGGAGGCGATGTCGCAGGTGATGAGCCATAAGTCGATGCAGGACCAAGATCTGCACGAGTCAGATATGCAAGAACCTTCACGCATGTCTGGGTGTGCGTGGCGCCAGGTGTCTAATAGGGAGTTGTCCTCTAAAATTGAGTGTAGTGTGGCTGTGGCCTGTGGGTGTTGGCTGCGAACCCCCGAGTGGTCCAGTGCCATCGAGGGCGCAATGTTGAAATCACCGCCCCATATCAAAGAGTTGGGTCCCACAGAGGATATGATTTGCCAAACTTAGATGAAAAAGCTTGGGTCATCGGTATAGAGCACGCTAGTATCAATGGTTGGTTATAAAGGGTGCCGGCAAGGATCACGTAGCGACCCTCAGTATCAGTGAAGGAGTGCGTGCCGTGCCAGGGAAGGCCTTTCCTGAAGAGGATGGTGACGCTGCGCGCATAGTTGGAATAGGATGCAGTGTAAGATTCCCCCGTGACGGGACTGAAGTCTGTATGACGTGGCGGGGAGGAGGTGGGTCTCTTAGAGGAAACACACATCCACAATATGTCTGATAAGATGTGGGTGCATGAGGCGTGCCTTTCTCTAGTCGTTCGGACCCCTTATGTACCAGGTCAAGAAAGTGGTCTCAGTCAAGTAGTGGCCAGGAGGAGATAATGATGTAGTCTGTGGTCAGGCAGAAAAGGCCAGTGTCCTGAAAGGTGGAGTGTTGCGGAATGTATGCGGTCGGTAACATGTCATTAACAATACGAGAATAACGACAAAACAAAATCCATGCGACAGGGTGCCAGATGTAGAACCCTGAATTAAAAACCCATGACCAACCCCCCAAATAGGTTGAGCAACTGAACCACCCCCCCTTCCCCCCCCCCCCCCCACCCAGGGAACCTGAACTTGGAGAACTTAGGGGCACATGCATCATTGAAAATACCGGTCGCAAAGGGGCAGATTCACAGAATCTGCCCTTTTGCGACCGGTATTTTTGCATTTGGGATGCATCAACCCAAATGCAATTTCGTAATCTAGGTAATCGCAAATTTTGTAATTACCTAAATTGCAAATGCATTTAGGGAATCATAAATTGTGATTCCCTAAATGCAATGCATTCGCTAGTAGGGGTCGCAAATGACCATCAGTTTGAACTTGATGGTAATTTGCAAAAACTTTGAAAAATGCACTAAAGTGCATTTTTCAAAGTTCCATGTTACACACACCCATGCCTTTGGGGCATGTGTGTGTGCAAAATCTATTTCAGGGGTGCAACAGGGTATCCTTTTGGTACCCTTGCACCCTTGAAATTGCATGCGCAATTTGCTAGTTCCTATTGGTAAAGCTCAGGAAATCGGATCCTCGTCAGCAAAGGAGATCTGCCCTGACCACGGACAAGGAGACACGACTTGTCAAGCAAGGATTTGTAATTAGTTCCCATGCTCCAGAATTCAAATCTAAGGGGGAATAGATCCTCCTATCCTGGAATATAGCAGACCTCCAGGCAAAACTAAAGGATCCGGACTGTGGACTATTTTCTAAAAAATGTCTTTGGCCCATGCATATTCCAAGAAATATGGTGCATTAATCCAGTTTATAGATCAGAGTATACCAGTTATTTTATGAATGCTGTTTACACTGGTAAGGGTAGACCTTCAAGGGTCTAATGTTATGGGTCAGAGTTTCGCTAAACAAGCACGTAGAGCAGTTGACAATTGATGCACCTGATATACTAGTTCTGAAATGTTGTAGTCCAAGGTGGGATTTGGCCCATGTTTATAAATTATATATAACCGCGGTACAGGAATACATTTAGATTCTCCAACATTGTAGTTGTTAGAGCCTGTTATGGAAGCCGATTCTGACAAGACTCCATTGATAGTTGCAGGATATTTTAATACAACATTCGAGCCACTGGATAATTCAGAGTACATTATTACTGGAGAGGAGGATGAGAAATGTGAAAGCCTAATTTACCACCAATTAGTAAATGGGCTAGGCAGGCTATCCAGCTAATAGGGATTACTATACATTTGGGCCTTGGAGCTTGAAATGGCCGAACGCCATAAGATTTAGCTGGAGAAAACACATAAAATCGTGTCAACCGCACTAGCTGAATTGATTATATTCTGCTTGATGTTAGGCTCTGGCTTTTTTTGAATGATAAGGCAGTCATAGAATTCTCAGATAGCGATCACAATTCATTACATCTTACTCTCCAGGGCCACTTTGCACGTATACCTAGTATTTCTACCCCTGTCCAGTTAGGGACTTTTAGCTTCTCAAATACAAAACATACTCTCAGATAGTCCCAAATAAAATGTTGCCCGGATACAATTTCTCCTATTCAACATAGTCTTGAAGACGTTGAACATCTTATCCAAATGCAAGACAAGTAAATCTTGCACACATAACAGTATAATTATTATTCACAAGGACCTGTTTCGCGACCTTAAAGCCTCATTCACTAGGGAAGTAAGCAAAGGCACTAGGCCAACTGGGAGCAACAACTGGTATAATAAGGAATGTAGGGAGGCTAAATCCTCATTTCTCAAGTTGAAAAGAACCAAGGTCTAATCTGACATAAAAACAGCTACGAAGAACTATAGGTTAGTCAAGAAGAAGACTAAAATTGAATGGGACAGGGGTATGTGGCAAGATTTAATAATATAGCCACCTGTGTATGTAACTAAAAAGCATTTTGGAACTCTGTTGCTCATGGTAGTTTACATGTATCATACAAAGTTCAGTCTTTTACTTAGCCCCAGGTTTGGGTAGCTCATTTCCAAAAGTTATACTCGCATAATATATGCAACTTATCTAATTATTTCACTGGTGATGGACAGGAGTCGGAGAGCGCGTTTAGTTGGATGAAACCTATGATGCTATCCTTAATATTGTAAGTGGGAAGGCTCCTGGCTCAGACAGAATCCCGGGAGACCTATATGTTGCTGATAAGCACATATGGGGGCCCTATGTAATCCCTGGCATGCTCATTTTAAGGAATATTTATTCCATCTGGGGTTGAGAGAACTCTGAGATTCGCCGAAGGAGGCAACTCCCATTATAAAGTCAGTCTTTAAGGAAATATTTGATTGCTTGCTATGGGAAGAACAGTTAACCACAATAGGGGAAACCCAACTGACCTAGAACCATGGGGGAGTAAAATGTACACGAACAACAATGGTTCCAGGAAAAGTAACTATTTCACATTCAAGTCAATCAGTACAAAACAAAAATTGAAAAAAATTCCCAAAAATATATAAGGTGCCGACACAAGAATTCTGTTTTTTATTTTAAATTATTGAAAATAAGTTTAACAGAAAACACAACAGAGGTAGTACAAAACATGAATACTTCTTGTTCAACATGTTACACAACAAAAACACTTTTGAACATTACATAGTGTTTGACAAAGGAAAAGGAGATGGCAATGGATCTACAACTTAATCAAATAATCCATAAACAATGTAAAAAGTATGGGTATCCGTCATTTCTAAATGCCACTAAAGCTTTGATGGCGTTTCGACCCCAAAAGTCTAAGGGTCATGATCAGGACGGAAATAGTTTTGCAAGCGAAAAACCAAAGAATGTCCAGACCTTCAATCAAAATTACGGACTAGGCGATTATATCCAAAATTGGTCCTTCCAGAAAGAATTCCGAGCCCAATCACATGGCTTAGGCGAGATAATCACAATCCAATTCAAAGTGAGTAAATGTGTCTTCTAAAGTGGCAAAAGAAGACCATACAGTCCAATGACCCGTCCCACTCATGTGGCTTGGTGGGGTTGTTATAGTCAATTTATGTGAATTGATATGTCTCCAGTAAGCAACAGTGCACTATCCTGCGTGTTCATCAAACCCGGACTTCATCAAACGAACTCTCTGCGCGTATGGGAAGAAGACATGTAAACACGTAAACACTGATCATTAATAGACAGATTCTTTTTTATAATAAATATATTTTATCGTTTGAGCTATTTTTAGATAATATAACATCAGCGTTATCAAAAACTCTCTATGCCAAATTTAGATACGGAATTTTAATAATAGTAATAAAGTACATTTATAAAACTCATGGTTACGCCTAACGGCGTGTCCCAGCACGACGAAGGAAGAACCAAAGAGGAGCAACACCACCTGACAACTCGCCCTATTTAGTGGGTACAGAAACAAAAAGTGCTAGATTAAGGGCCTATACTAGAGCAGAACGGAATAACCAGGTTATAAGCCTCTTTCGAAACAGCAGTCCTGACGGTTCCATCATTAAATGAAGGGGCAGGAAATGCCAAGCTTTTGCTGCTAGGAAGGCAAAAGAGTGGCCACGCTACTTGGCTTTCCTCACCCGCAGAATTACTGCCAGATTGGTGCCTGAAGATCTAAGACTACGGCTAGATTGATGGCAGGCCACCAAAGTGGTCAGATATCGTGGACCCCTATCATTAAAGATTCAATGGCAAAAGCCCATGGCTTTAAATAGAACTCTCTCTTTGAGTGGCAACCAGTGCAGAGTAGCCGGAGCTGGCCCCACAGGAGCCCACCTCAGGAGATTTAGCTATCTATGTGTTGTATTTGAGGGCCAACCATTTCCATTTACTCACTTCATTATTGTGAAGTTGTCATCCCACAGTTCAAGGTCATTTCATTGTGACATAGGAAAAGTGGTAAATGCATCTGCTGGATTCATTTATTGTGTTATGTTCTTGAGAGCTTTTTTTTTTTTAGAGCCCAGTTTTGAATTTCCGACCCCATTGCACTAAAGATTCAGTAAATGTGACAACCCAAATCGGAAAAACTGTTGAACTGTAACCCGTACACAACGCACTGAGCGATGTTTGCTTAAGATGTGTTTCAGGTAACATGGAGCCCCATGAGATGGAGATGATAATAGGAATATCAACTCCTCTTTCACAATTGGACAACTCACTATGAATCACTAGAGTATGTGGTATACATTTTAAACCCTTTATTTAAAACTATCACCCAATTCTAGTGCACACAAGATAAATTGTTGCTACAATGAATATGAACAGTAAGATAACAAAGATATTTGAGGACCGTAAACAGCAGAAAATACTCTCAACATTTTTTTTTTTTGAACAGCAAATATATTCTATCATCTCTTTGAACAATAGAAATCCCTATATCACAAAAAAAAAAAAAAAATATTTAAAAAAAAAAGAAAGAAAAAAAAGAAAAATAAAGGAATCCCTATATCAGATATTTTCAGTAGCGGTATCCGTTATCAGATGTTGACAAACCAATTTGCACATGTTTTACAAATATCTAGGTAGGAGCTAAAATGGTATGTTCCATTCATTAAGCAAAATTGGTTCAGAATAAATAAAACATGTTAAATAAAATATGAAAAAACTTTTTTTTCCTAAAATTTTACAGCAACCTTTTTTTGTGTGTCAAATCTTTTTTATTGAAGAGCATAAACACATACCACAGTGTAAAACATATGCCAGGCAGGTGATGTTAGCAATCATTTCTTGGACATGAAAGGGTTACATCAGAAGCAATTGTCATCTTGCATCAGATACCTAGCAGGTTAAGGATTAAGAGTAGAGCCATGACCGGCTAGAGAAGCGACAGCTGTGGAAATAGGAGGAAACAGAAACTTTCCCTTGTCTCAAGGGGGGCGGGGGTCAACACCTTTGTCAATGTAATATGAGAACAGGGCAGGGGGGGTGGAAAGGAGCCAGAGGTACAGTAGGTTGAGACCTGAACAGGCTGGCAATAGAAAGGGGGAAGGAGAGAGACGAGAAAGAGAGGATAGAAGACAAGAAAGAGAATAGGTAGAGAAAGAGAAGATGGAGAAGGGGAGCAAAAGAGGGGGGGGGGAGTAGGGGATATAGCATCTCGGATTGGGCCCGACAAGGCTGTTGTAGGAGCCAAGGGGGGAGGGGGGTTTGCGGATTTTCTATATTAAGGGACTGGGCATCTTGTGAAGGAGTTTCAGCTCCACGAGATAGGAGGACATCTTCAAAAAGCTGGATGGCACGAGGAGTGATCCAGTTTGGAAAAGTGGTTGATCAGTGGTTGCCAAATGCGAGTGAATTTAGATTCTGTATGTATGTTAGGAGTTCCACCACCATGACATGCCAGAGGCGTGTGAACCACAGAGTAATAGATGGTGCAGAGGGCTTTTTCCAGTGAAGCGCAAGTACTTGTTTGGACGCACCCAATATATGTTTTATAAGGTGCCAGGTGGAATGGGTCCTAGCTGTGAGTATTTGGGGCCGGACACCCAGGATGGCCACGGTATGTGAGTTCAGTAGTGGGAAGCCTACTGTGTCTTTGATGTGGCTCAGGACTTCCTTCCAGAATAAGGTGAGTAGTGGGCAGGACCACCAAATGTGAATAAAATCGCCAATCGCTGATTGGCAATGCCAACAGAGAGTAGAGGAGGTGGGTAAGCGTGTTGGAGTGTAATACCAGCAGGTCATGAGTTTATAGGCGTTTTCAGTTTGGGGGTATGCTCCTGTATATCCTAGGAATATCCACTCCATAGCTGTTCCCATTTTTTCGGGGAGATTACTCAGTAGAGTCTGTGTGCCATTTGTGTTTGGTAGGTATGGAGTTGGGAAGGGGTGGAGTGTTGTAGCACCTGATATATGCGAGAGATCAAACCCTGCGTGCCGTCGAAAGAGCATACCAGTGTCTCGAAAGGAGTGTTGCCCCCTGTGCATTCAGTGGTGTGAGCAGCCAGTCTCAGAGTTGATAAAATTTCAGTCGAGATGCATCGTACGTCGTACGTCCCCCTCGAAGAGATCTTGAACCGTGCGACATTCACCCTCACCCCAGGCTGAGAATGATTGCGGTTGTAAGGCTGGACGGAAGTCAGGGTTATTGGCCAAAGGAGTGCTGGGTGAAGGGAAGGTGGTGACGCCCTGGAGATTGCAATCTTGTCCAAGATGTTGAGGACCGTTTTCATGGTGGTAGCTATATAGGCGCTACCGGGTCGGGTATGCCTCGAGAGCCAGGCCAGATCCCAAAGTGGTCTGCACGCCACCGCACAGTCCATATGAAACCAGTGCTTTTCGCTTTCTCGACTAGCCTATTCTGAAATGTATCGAAAGGGCTAAGCCCAATAATACTCAAAGAGGTTGGGACACGTCGGACCCCAATCCCTGAGCAGCATGAGAAGTTTATTAGAGAATCTCGGGCGTCTCCCCCCAGATAAAGGAAGTCACCTCGTCTTGAAGGCATAGGATATCAGCCAGCGGAATAGGAGTGGCCAAGGTTTGAAATAAATATAAGCATTTAGGCAGAATATACATCTTGGCCTCGTTGAGATGGCCAAGCCAAGACATAGGAAGTGGTCTCCAGGTTTGCAAGTCTTCTAGAACAGTTCCTCTACACTCCAACCAGTCACCTTGGGACCATGATGATAGGGATGGAGTTAAATTCAAGCCTAGGTAGCGAAGCAAGTGCGAGGCCCATTGGAAGGGGGCAAGTGATTGTAGGTTGGCTATATCTGTGGGAGGATCGATTGATTCAGCACCAATTTTCTACGGATTTGCGCATCCAGCAGTCTGCCCTCTAATGGGTAGTCCTCCCTGGTCTCCTCCTCCCTGTCTATGCTCCCTTACAGTGCATGTCTCAAGTGTTTATATTTTAGCCGTTGTGCTGCCGGCCTCTGGTATTCCTTCTGCGGGTAATCAAATAGGACTATTCCGTTAGCGCCCCAGACGTCTGCAAGTGTGGTGAGGCTTATGTTGTCCCAGACTTGAAAGCCTCTCAGCGCCACCACCTGTCTCAGTCTAGTCCTTTCCCGTAGTGACGTACGAGATGCGAGTCTCCTGTCTCACTGCATCTCTCTTTTCAGCCTCCGCCACACCGCCAGGACCACAGCCTTCGCCAGTCTCACCATGTGACTTAATCTACCACAGCACAGTGCATGAACATAGCTCGGTTCACCAATACCCCACCTGTCAACCCGGAATGCCAGGTCCTCCCAGTCACTGACCACACTAACCTGTCCTGCCTCTTAATACTGTTTAACATTCGGGAGCGCTATGCCCCTTTAACTTTGGAGCACTGTAGGGCCGTCATCACTATTCAAGGCTGGCCTCTTGCCCAGATAGCGTTCTATGTATAACAACAATGGTTCTGTCGGCTAGATAGCGTTCTAGCCAGGGTGTCCACTCGGACGAAGAACGTCTTCAGGATCCTAAATGGGCTATTTTGTAGGATAGATAGCTGCTGATGGAGTGTGATCATTTTAAACATGGCCGCCTTCCCCTTTAGGGACAATGGCAACATGCTCCAATGTTACACATCTCGCTCCAGCCCCTCGAGCAGGGGCCTGAGATTTATCTCTTAGTGAGATGCGGCATCCCTAGTGATCCAGATGGCCGAATGTTTTAACTTGTGGAGTTTCACCCGCAGGGTCAATTTTAAGACTCCCTCCTGCATCCAATCCCCCATGGGGACAGCAGGGATATTTCCCAGTTAACTGAAAGCCGGAGAACTCACCGAACAATGGAAGATATCCCGAATGAGAGTGGTTGCTCTGTTTTTGTGAGGTATAGCAGTATATCATCCACATACACCAATATTCTTTCCTCCCAGCCAGAGTTCCCAGTCTATCCCCAAATCTGAACATCTATTCTCATCAGCTACTCCATGGGTTCCACTACCAGTGCGAACAGCATTGGCGAGACAGGACAGCCCTGACTGGTCCCTCTTTCGATACGGAAAAACTTGGAGAGGCAGCCATTGTGTTGTATCCTAAGACAGGTAGCCAGGTAGAGTTTTGTTTGGTTTCTTTATTAGTTCCAAGTAAATATATACATCAGTCTTTATTCCAGTTGCCAGTCCTTACTCCAGCCCCTTCAGCTCCAACTCCAGCCCCACCAGGAGCAGCCTGCCTGCTGCTCAGCCCATCTCCAACTGTCACCACTCATGCACCCATGCATTCCATTCATCACAGTCACACCAACATTCCAATACTGTCTCTCACTCTGGCTGAGCAGCTAGGAGACAGCAAGGCTGGATAACATACAATAACACTATAAGGATATAACACATTGAGTTTCAGTTTAGCTTGTGGTCTCATATACAGTAGTTTGACCCATCTGATATAGTGGGGTCCAATCTCCATCCTATCTAGCATTGCGAACAGGAAGGGCCATTCCATTGAATCAAAGCCATATTGGCATCTAACGAGACAATAGCCCATGGCTCCTTATTTCTCATCCGTCTGAGCTATGTTGTTGTCAAGGTGCCTCAAATTCAGCCTCGTTGAGCGGTATAGCATGAATCCTGTTTGGTCCGCATGGACAAGACCGGTCACTGCTGTATGTAGCCTATTTGCAAGCTCTATTGCTAAGATTTTTGTGTTCACTTTAAGTAAAGCGATCAGTCTGTATGATTTCCATTTATCTGTGGGTTTCCCCGCCTTGGGAATGAGGACAACAGTTGCTGTTCACATGTGCACCGGCAGTTCCCCAGTGTGGAAAGCTGCTAAGTACAGCTAGAGCAAAGTTTCAGCTACCCTCCTGGACACTATGGAAAAACTCAACGGGCAGCCAATTCGGGCCTGGGTCTTTCCCGGTTTGCATGAGTGCTAGTGTGACTTCAGACACAGTTAGCTCAGTCTCCAGTTGTAGTGAATCAGCCACTTTTGTGGTCTGACACCCTATGATGACCTTCAACCACCACCATTCTGTACTGACTTAAGTGTGTTATGTTACCTTAGCCTTAATGTAGGATGGGTTTGCAATGCATATGCCTGCATTTCTTCTTTCCAAGAATAGAAGGTATTGGATGTTGAGGTGCAGTCTTGTGGGTGGTGGTGCACACATGTGCTCAATGTTGTATACTGAGGGATTAAGTGTATAATGTTATTTGGGTTAGGTGAATTATGATTTTGACCTATTGGCTTTGACGTAGTCTAATGTCATTCTGCCTTCTGACTTTACCTTGCTTCAAACTTTTCTGTGTGCACAGTGGTGCTTGTAAGTTGTGTGGATGAGAATTATAGGTGCGGACTATTGCCTTTTGACAGTGCCTCATGTCTGACTCTGCCTTGCTGCTGCGTGCACAGCCGTGCTTGCAAGTTGTTTGGGTTATTCACATTCAAGGTCTTGGTGTTTTCCTGAGTGATTGTTTTTGTTTAGTGTACTGTGGAAGGCCTTGTGAGAGCTTCGTCAAGACAGAGGCTGGAAGAAGTGCGAATGGAGGAAGAGACTTGAGAGCTCCTTACTGCCATGGAGATGCTTGCTTGGAACTTGGCCAGTTCTGGTAAAATTCCTCTGGCGGTGGGAGGAGGTCTTTCACGAATCTTCTAGTGTGTTTATAGCTGAGGGTTGCAGGCTGAGAAACTGGGAGTTTGGATTCCGAGCGAGGGCAGACGTGTCTATCTCGGATTGAACCCTGGCTTGCTGAGCTCTGATCCCCGGCTGTAATTCCCCCAGTCAGAAGTGGGCAGTGTATGCACCAGGTGATGTATTGAGTTGTATGATGTATTGAGTTGTGTGGTTCTTTGATCATTGGAGGTGTTTTCTTTGTGGTGTGGGAGGTGCACATCCAGAGTACTCCTCTGCTCTCTATATATGTATAGCTTTCTGATCTCTTGCAGGACGTCCAGTGTACCTTATCTTATATCAGTTATTGCTTGTTTATTAATCAGTATTATAGTTTGCTCAGTTATTGATTCATGCCTTTAGATTATAAGTTTGCTACATATATTTGAATATTATGCATTTGGTATCTGAGATAGCCTTTGTTTAGAGAGTATTATGTAATAAACCCCAAGCCTTATTCTAAAAGTGATAGTCTTTGCATTTTGTTATTTGCCTCCCAGGTGGGAGTGCAGGGATTGGGTGTGGCTTATTGGTGAGAAGCTACATTCAAAACACCAGTGCCCGACCCTGGTCCGGGCTCAGGTAATTCACGGTCGGTGTCTCAAAAACGTTCCCACCTTTGTCTCCAAAGCAGTCTCCTTCATTTCATAGAATGTAGCCATTTAGTCTACCAAAGTCTCAGCTATCTTCCCACTATCCCTTATTGTCTCGCCTGTCTCCAGTTGGAGCTCCAGAGCATGCATCCCTTCCCTTTCCCTGTTTCCAATCCATGCTAACAGCTTTGTCTCCAGCTTTGTATATGCAGTTCTGTTTGGTGAGGTAGATTGTCTCACCTCATACCTGGCTGCCTCCCGGTATTCTGTTTTATCTCGAGGTCACGTTTTAGTGGGGCCGTCGGGCCAGTGCTATAGTCTCTCTCCAATCGTTCCTAGTCCTATTTTAATGTTGTTAGACACTTTTAACAATTCCCTCTTAACCCCCACTTGCCCGAATATCATTACTCCCCTAATCGTGGCCTTATAGGCCTCCCACAGTGTGATCACACTTTTTACAGTTCCCTTGTTTACCCTAAAGTAATGTTTTGTGGCCTTGTTGAGTGTCTTCACCACCTGCGTATTTGTGAGTCGCCAGGTTGCCACTGCAATTCCCAGGGCTCCATGGCCCTATTTGTGGTTAGGGTAGCATGCAAGGGAGAGTGATCTGTGAGCCCCCACACCAGGTATTTGGCTTCAGGGACTCTGAACAGGGTCTCCTGTGGTGTAAAGAAATAATTTCATCTAGACGACATGTTGTGCAAGCAAGTGTGAATAAAAATAGTACTCTCTCTCTTGCCCAAGAAGGGCCCTCCAGATACCCATCAGCCCCAGTGCTTGTGCAAAACTGTCCAGTTTTCTTGCTGTTGATTCCCCTTCTTGTTTGGCAATCATCCCATCTAATCTTGTATCATGTACTAAGTTGAAGCCCCTCTCTTTTATTGTAGGGGCCAGTGAGACTTCTGTCAGTAGATGTCCCAGCTTATGGACGGTCGTTGATTGGAGGCCTGGTGGGACGTATACATTAACCAGCATGACACTCTCACCCTCCCATTCCCCCAATAGCATGGTGTAGCATCCATTGTCTTCTGTCATTCCCTCCACAGAGGCCGCCTGCATCTTCAGGGTCTGCAGGAGGAGTCAGCCGCTCACCTTAGCTGTGGCCAATTCCAGGTCCTTGAAGTCGCTGCAATTGCATTGCAGCCGGCTCCGCCCCTTTCAGTGTGCCCACAGCCTCCCGGCTCGGCCGAGCAGTTCCACGCACCAAGCATACCTCTGTGTGACAGAGAGATATCCGGGGGGTCTGGCGCACCCTCACACCACTCCCACTATCAGGGCCTGCTCAAGGCACTGCGCCTGTGGCATCCTATCGCAGTAAATATTGGCGATTCCCTCCCACTGCCCCCCCTTGAGTTTGGAGGAGTGCACCTCTAGTCCAGGCCTTCGGCACACCTCTAGGGGCCGTCAGTAGCCCAATCGCTTGTGCGACTCGCCGGCTGCCATCTTGGCTGCTCCACTCAGTCGTGGCCGGCACAGCAGTTTTCCCTCTGCACGAACACTGTTTCGTATTGCAGGAGGTTTGCAGCTGTCTCCCCGTGATCTACTGATGCAGCCCCCACATTACACATATGCAAGTATGTGGGGGCTCAGGATATTTGACTCTGGGGCCCGCTTGCTGACAGGAGCTCAGCCGAGTACTCTCCCTCTTCCATTACCCTCAGGCCACGCCCTACTCCAACATTTTTGCTATGGAAGCTATGTCCTTAACACCCTCATTCACTGCTTCTAAGCGCTATGGTAGTTCTTGCATATTAGTAGCACATTAATAATAAAATATATTTTGAATCTCGATGGCATTTTGCATACGCGTGCCATATTTCAGAATAGTAAGTTCTATTTTTAGTTCATAAGGTGTGTGTGTGTGCTCGTGATAAGGCACAGTTTATGGTGCTGCCGACGGATCATCCAGTGAATGCCGAACACTCTGCACATTCAGTTCAAGTGGGTGCGCAATTGGGCCCCTGTCATCTTAACCTTCAGCTCTTTATGCCTGGCTTTTATAGATTATTCCAGGCTTTGTTGAGGGCTTTTAGAATAAATATTTAACCAAGAGTTGTCCATTGCCCTTTTAAGCTATTTTCAATCTTTCAGACAGTGTTGTCTTGGAAAGACAACGTGACATGACATTATCAGCATTCTAGAAACTCCTATCCTTTCAAAATAATGATGTAAAATATAAATTATTAAAAACAACTAATAAATACTAGGATTATATTCATGTAAGCATGGTTATCGTGTGTGTAAGAACAGAACATTATGACAAAGAGTGTGCCGCACTCACTATTAAAGTAGAAAAAAATAAAGAAACCGAGCGCGGTGTTCTTGATGTGGACGCTGCGCTCAGTATTAAAGTTTTTTTTTTAAATTTAAAACTGAGCGCGGTGTCCCTTAAGCAGGGGCCTCGCTCAGCATACAAGTCACAGTGGCATAGCGCTGTATAAGAAAAGTGGCCACCATTGTCCTGTGTGGGCGCGCTGCAAATACAAAAAGCAGCCGATATTGTCCCCATTAGTGTCAATAAACAAAATAGTGCTCACCGACTTATAATGCAGACCGTATAACAAGCCAAGTAAAAGGTCTTGTCATTATGGGAGGTAACAAATGCAGACAAGGCAGTACCAAGGAGGGGCTAACAAGCCTATTTACAAATCAGAAGCCAGCATTTACGAAGGACAATGACACAAACCAATGACAAATATGGGATGAGAGCGAGAGGGGCTTCCAGTGCATACTCCAATACAGCATGCCTCGCAGAGCGAGCAGTGCATGCGCACTGCCACTAAGCTCAACTAAAAATGGTCAGCAGTGGGACTGGGTGAACTTGTTTGTTTGCCAGTGTTTTGGATTAGTCTTTTCACAGCCTAGAGTGAAAAATATTTTTGAGGCACTGTTACTTGAAACATCGTTCAAAATCCAGAAGCATATAGCTAATGCAAAAGTCATTTGTTTTGCATATGCCTGTACACGGTGCTATTCATTTAACCACTACAAGTATACATGTCATGGTTTCTTGAAAAACCCTTTAATGATGTGGGGTGCAGAACAAGTAAGGAAAAACAATTTGTCATCGTATTTAATAGCAAAGAAATATTAACAATGGTCAATATCTGCCAGCATTCAGGCTTTTACAACCCAGTCCTCTAATTTCACCCAATACATATTGACTTCTGCATATTAACCTCGCCTGCTTAATGTCTGTTCTTCGCACTTCTAAACTTAGACAGTAGCCAAACACTAGTAAATACCAGAATTTTAGGCACTGTAATTGGATCTGCCTGTTTTTCTATTCCACCCAGTATGCTCATAGGTATTAGGGGAACAACCCATTTGTTCAGTTTCCCAGCTTTTATAACAAATGATAGTCATTTTCCCCATGTTTTGTTTACAGTCATATTTTTAAGTGCAATAAAGTAGAATTCTATATTCTGTTTTGACTTGAGCCTACTCTTTCCAGACGCTCAAGGTTTACATTTACATAATCTGGTGTGAATGCAAATAACGGATTTTACTAAAATAGCACTCGTCAAAAGTGTGCACGGATGCATTTTACAATTACCACAAACATTATGAATGTATCTGTCCACTATTCTTTTTCTCACATCTGGCTGCTTTTCAGGTTGTTAATCTCTGCATGTCTGATGAAGCTACTTCGTTGGGCACAACAATCAATGGAGTCTAATACTTCTTCACATAAAATCAAATTTCTAATGTGCGTCTCATTATATTTTCCTTTTAGGATCTTATTCGTAATTTAGGGGGTCTTCCAGTAATTGGAAACATGCTTTCAGATCCTGTTCCAGAAGTCCAGGCACAGGCTTTAAATGCACTTAACAACTTGAGTATGAACTTGCGCAATCAGGAACAGTTAAAGGTAAGCAGCATTATAAGATTTGTATAGCTTAAGATTGTTTTTTGTTTATTTGTATAAAAGTCATTTGCAGATAAAGATGGAATCGAGCTGGCAGTCTCAATTCTGTGAGTAGACTGGAAGAGGAACGTAATATAATTTAGATTTTTTTACGGCAAGGGTATTCTGCAGATATGTACAAGTGTTTTCTAACTTCTAAAAACGCTTGTATTCATTAGAGACAATCAGTTGGTTATCAGATACCTAAAAACAGAAAGTGTTCCACAGCACAATTGTCTTTCTGTTTTTTATTCAATACTGAAAAAAATCTTTATTCCTTAATTGTTGGGTTCATGTAATTGTCATTCATAATAATGACGGTAAAGGAAGGTGCTAGGAAGGTATGGTTATGCTCATTACCATCTCTCATAAATATAGTTTTTACTGAGTTTGGGGACCATTCCACTTATTGATAGTGACTAAGATTTCTGCAAAGGTTTTGTCTACATTGGAACCTTTCTCCCCACACCTTCTTAAGAGTGAAGAAAGATAATTTATTAAAGCAAGATAGCTTTATAGCGATCTTTTTTCTAGTATTACCATTCCTCCGTGGTTCTGCACTAGCAGCTGTTACCTTGGATAAACAAAAATCATTTGTCTGTGTTCATAGGGTGTTTAACCATACCTTGAGAATGGTGTGAAGTTTGCTCCATTTTCATGGCAGTGGTTCACCTTCTGAATATAATACTCACCTTTCCATTGAACTAAGTAACTCTGAAAGCTCATATTTTTTTCTGTATCGTGATAATAGGCAAGCTTGTCATTTATCTCCATTGACTCTCTTACCTCTTGAACCATATCTCAATCATAAAGTTTTCATAAAGTTGTAGGCACGCATTTTTTGTTTTTTATAACCAAATGTATTGGGTTTTTAAAAAAACAATAAGGCACTAGCACCACATGAACCACTGTGGCCAGAATACAATTCTAGTTGCAGATTGATCTTGTAGGAAGCTGGCTCTGATATACTATACCAAAGTGAGGTATAGTGTGCACAGAGTCCAGTGGATCTACAGAGGTATAGCAGAGGCTAAATTAGATCATTTCTAACAGCTCTATCTGTGGTAGTGTGGTCAAACAGCTAGGCTTATCAGGAGGGTGTAAACATTTATTGTATTCACTCAGACAAGAACTGATGGCACAGACTCAGAGATTAAATCCCGACCAAATAGATAAGCATAAAAAAGGTATAGCTATGATTTATTTCTCCAAGAGAAAGTTACAGCTCTTATGGCCAAGGGAGCTATAGAGAGAGTCCCGGTTTCAGAAGTAGGCAGTGGCTGTTATTCCCACTATTTCCTGATTCCGAAGAACAAAGGGTTGCAACCCATTTTAGATCTTCAGACCATCAATCTCTTCCTCAAGAAGAAGTTCAAGATGCTCACTCTAGCTCAGGTCTTGTCTGCCCTAGACCAAGAAGACTGGAGTGTAGCGTTGGACCTGCAGGATCCGTATTTTCACATCCCCATCCTGCCGGACCACAGGCGTTACCTTTGGTTCAAGCTAGGCCAGATGCACTTTCAGTTTACCGTGCTCCCCTTACTAGTGCCCCTCGGGTGTTTACCGGTGGTCACAGCTCATCTGCGCAGGTTAGGGGTGTCAGTGTTCCCCCTACCCCAACGACTGCCTGTTGAAGGTATCCTCTCCCCAGGCTGTCGTCTCTCACCTTCAGATTATGGTGGACCTCCTGCATTCCCTGGGGTTCTTTATAAATGTGCCAAAGTCACACCAGACTCCTTCTCAGATGCTCCCTTTCATCTGAGCTTTTCTGGACACAGTGCAGTTTCGGGCCTATCCTCCCGAGCAGCGAGTCCAGGATATTCAGGTTATGATTCCGGTGTTTCAGCCTCTATCCTGGATTTTGGTGATGCTGACTCTGAGGCTGTTGGGCCTCCTGGCCTCCTACATCCTGTTGGTAAACCATGGCATGTGGTGTATGCGGGCTCTGCAGTGGGCCTTGAAGTTCCAGTGGGCATAGCATCGGAGAAATCTCAATGATGTGGTCCAGATCTCAGAAGGAGCTGCAAAAGATCTGCACTGGTGGATGAAGAACTGTGATTGGCAGACTCCTCTTCCTTCCCCAATCGGATCTCACAGTTGTGACAGATGTCTCACTTCTGGAATGGGGTGGCCATCTGAGAGAGGTGGAGATCAGGGGACACTGGTCTCCGGCGGAGTCGGGGCTCCACATAAATTTGTTGGAGCTTCAAGCGCTTCGTTAGGCATTGAAAGCATTTCTTCTGTCTGTCAAGGAGGAAGTTAATGCAGGTGTTCACGGACAACACCGCCATGTGGTACTGCAACGAGCAGGGCAGAGTGGGGTCATGGACCCTTTGGCAAGAGGCCCTATGTCTCTAGACATGGCTGGAACAGCAGGGCATAACCCTGGTGGTTCAACACCTGGCCGGTTCTCTGTACGCCAGGGCAGACAAACTCAACCGTCTATGCCTTACGATCACAAATGGCATCTCCAGTCGGAGGTGGCGCAAGGTCTCTTTCAGCAGTGGGGAGAACCTTGGTTAGATTTGTTCGCCTCTGAAGAGAAAGCGCAGTGCCAGCAATACTGCATGCTGGAGTTTCCAACGCGGCTATCGCTCTGCAGTGCTTTTTGTCGCGAGTGGAGCTCAGGCATGCTGTATGCCTTTCCGCCCATACCACTCCTGCCCAGGGTTCTGAAGACGGTCAGGAACGACCGGGCCCAAGTCTTTCTTGTGGCTCCGAACTGGGCGAGGAGAGTCTGGTATCCAGAACTTCTTAAAATGAACATTGATCCTCCAAATCAGGCTGCCCCTTCAGAAGGATCTTATATTGCAGCAGCAGGGAAGGGTCCTCCATCCGAACCGGTCAACTCTGCACCTCCATGTGTGGAGATTGAGCGGTGGCAGATGATGGCTATTGACCTTCCTCCTGAAGTGAGTAACGTTGTTTTGGCGGCAAGGCGGCCCTTCACTAAGACGGTATATGCCTGCCGTTGGCAGAAATTTGCATTATACTGTACAGAAGGTTCAATTGACCCTCTTTCTGCTTCTCTTTCCACTATTCTTCTATTCATTCTAACCCTGGGCTCTGCGTTGGGTACTCTCAAGGGTTATATTTCTGCTCTATCTGCTTATTTTGCAGCTGCCAGAACAACACTCTCTCTTTAGGTCTCCAATTGTACATAGGTTTTTGAAGGGGCTAGCTCATTTGTTTCCGCCAATGCCCTTTGTTATGCCGCAGTGGGACCATAATTTGGTCCTCACCTATCTTATGTGTGCTCCCTTTGAGCCTTTACACAACTGTCCCCTCCGGCTGCTTAATATCAAGACAGTTTTTTTAGTGGCGATTACATCTGCTCGGAGGGTGAGTGAGTTTCAGGTGCTGCCTTGCATGCATCCCTACATGATGTCTTTTCCAGACAAAGTGGTGTTCACACCCAGACTTCATTTTTGACAAAGGTTGTGACCCCATTCCAGCTGGGTCAATCCATCACACTGCCCACCTTCTTTGCTCCCCCGCATCCCTCTAAGGAAGAGGAGTGTCTCCACCGACTGGACCCAAAAAGAGCATTGTCGTTATACCTTGACCGCACAAAAGAGTTCCGGGTGGACAACCAACTTTTTATGGGGTATGTGGGAGCTAAGAAGGAGTGGGCAGTGCATCTCTTGCTGGGTCGTTCTCTGCATTAAGATCTGCTATGCCCGGGCTAAGAAGCAGGCCCCTAAGGGATTAAGGGCCCATTCCATCAGTGGAAAGGCTACGACTACGGCCTTTGCTCAGCTTATCCTAGTCCTGGACATCTGTCATGTGACAACGTGGACATCCTTGCACATGTTTGCCAAGCACTACTGCCTGGGCAGTCAGGTCTGCAGGGACGGGTATTTTGCCCATTCGGTCAAACAGGACTTCCTAGTGTGGAAATTGGTCCGCGACCCACCGTTGGGTTGGTATGGCTTTGGTATCTAATTCAAAGGTAAGGAATCTGCAGCTAGAAGTCTCTATCAGATGAACAATTTACCTTCAGTAACACATTATCTGGTAGAGACTCTTATCTAGCTGCAGATTCCTTACAGCCCCACCCATGCCTTCCCGCTTTGTGGGCTAATTTTGTAGGGCTAGGGTGACTCGCCTTTTCAGGGCCCTAGTTTTGCACATGACTACCACAGTTACTTCTGGCTCTGCCTTTCTGGCATGGAAAAATCAAAAATTACTGAAGTCTGCGTGCCTGGGTGGCGCCTATATAGGTACCGCGACATCATAACCGATGTTACAGACGATGTCACGCGAAAGCCGAATGGAGCCACCCGTCAGTGTGCTCACGGGGTATTGCTCAGCAAAAGTATCCAGATCCAGACTGACGCATTGGAAATTCAAAGGTAAGGAATCTGCAGCTATTTAGAGTCTCTACCAGATAATGCGTTATCGAAGTTAAGTAACTTGTTCATCCCTTATGTGTCTGAAACTGCAGAGCAGTACTCAACAACTCCAGATCACTGACCCTCTTATTGTTTCATTTAGCGTTCTTGAGTACTTCTTGAAAGATGAAGTGTAGGTGTGTCTTAAGAAAACTGCCATCTCCGGTAACATTGAAGCAATTTCCCCTAAGTAACCATGCACTTCACCCAAGCCTCAAATAGCAGAACCTTTGTAACTCTTTATTGGACCTTGACTCTAGCAACTTACAATTCATTGCATGGTGGTTCAGCCTCAGGCTCTTTGCAGAGAGGGTGACTGAACAGAGCATTTCTCTTTCCATGCCAGTAGAGGAGTTGAAGGTCATAGGTGGAATACGCTTCTAGCCTTCATTATCACCTGTCATCCTATGTTAAGACAAAGGATGCAGTCGGACACTGAAGGCTGAAAGTGCCCATTCCTAGTTAGCTTGAGTGAAGCAGTGTAAACGCTGCTATTTGACTTGTGAAAATATACACTTTTAACATGTCAAAACCTCCAAATTAAATATTTATAAGTGACCCCTATCTAGGCCCACCAGAATGGGTGTACGGCATGTAAAAATTTAATGTTAAAAATAGACTTGCAGTGAAAAGCCACCAAAAACTATTTCCACTAAAGCAAGATTAGCTGTTCCATAGGAAACACTGGGTTATATTGTTACATGTAATAATGTTAATGTTGGTTAGGAAACCGCTAGAGAAATAACTAAACCACTATCTTTAGTATTTATTAAGATCCAGTTCAATGGTTAATTCAGATTTTGGATAAATATTAAGAAAAATGTACTTTTAGGAAGTTACCTTTTCTCTGCCTCTGGAAGCCTATTTGCTTTCTCACTTCTGCCAACCCGTAATTAGCATTTGAATGGATGTGAAATGGCTCCAAGGAGCAAACAATAGGAAGCCCTGATTGGGCTGGGATGGTCCCAATGAACCTCACAGATTATACAAGGTGGGGCTGTGGGCATCCTTTTTGACATTATAGCATAAAATCCTGCTTGAATGTCAATTCCTGCTTGACAGATCTGCTGAGGTTTTACATGGAACACTTGGGGCATACTTCAAAGAGGCCTCCCTGTCATATGAAAATGTTAGCTGACACATGGGCAGAGTCCTTCCTTTGTCCCCCAGCGAGGGAGGCTCCAATCAAAATGGGCCTCTTTTTGACATTATAGCATCAAATCTTGTTTGCTTGTCAAATCATGCTTGACTGATCTGCTGGGGTTTTACATATAATACTTGGAGTACACTTCAAAGGGGGAAACCAGGATGCCAAACCAATTCTTGTGTAGCTACTGTGTTAGAAACCCTACTTTTTGTTCTACCATACTTCTGTCTCTGGGTTTATCTGGGGTACTGTAGCTGCATCAAACTGGATTTCAATGTTAGATCTGAGAGGACACTAGGATTACCGTGGTACACTTCTCATACACACCACCAGCCCTCAGAACCCAAGTTTGTGGTGGGCAAGGACCTTCGCCATCTTGACAATGCCAAAGTAGGTAGGCTTGGCCCCTGATACCATACCCCATTGGTTAAGGCGTGCTCAAAAGTCATTCCAACCCACAAGTTCATGCCAGGTATAAATGTCAATGCCCCGGGCAT
Organism: Triturus cristatus; assembly: GCF_964204655.1. Classification (NCBI taxonomy): domain Eukaryota; kingdom Metazoa; phylum Chordata; class Amphibia; order Caudata; family Salamandridae; genus Triturus; species Triturus cristatus. The sequence continues at coordinate 1,044,424,037 of NC_140585.1, forward strand.
GCAATTCAGAACACTCCTGCATCTGAGTAAGATCAGAATAGGACTGCACCTACTACCTAGGACCTCAGAAGATCCCTGAAGAACTGGAGTTGGTATCTCTTGTACCCAAGAAGTCGATTCAAGTGGTTATAAGGTTGACCTGCTACAGGGACACAACATACTACAGGAGGTCTTTTCCTGCAGTTACTCAGCGCACCAGTGGCAACTTGAACTGGACTGGACTCTGCTGTTTGGCCTCTGCCTCCCACACTAGAAGTCTCTAAGTGTCTTCCCTGAGGTCCTTGGGGGCTTTAAAAGTGTACTCCTTTGGTGGAATGGGACTTAAAGGACTAAAGCCAGAAGGTACAATCTTTCACCAGGATGAACCTAGTTGGTGTATCTAACCTGTGCCCTCTTCGTGGTCTGCGTTAAATTGCTCCTAGGTCCGGTCTACTGTGACTATTGACTATCATTGGCCCTACTTGCTTCTTGGCACTATTTTTACTTAAAACGTAATAAATGCATATATGCGGTTCCACTTATTTGATTTTGTAATTTTTTTTGTCATTTTGTTTACTACCTTTTACTCTGTTTTTCTAGATTAGTTTGGGATTTTTATTGTTTTGCATTTCAACTTTGTTACTGTTTTTTATACTGCATAAATGCATTACACATTGCACTAAGTTAAGCATGTCTGCTCTTTGTCATTGCTACCAGTGGGTTAAGCAAAGGTTAATTTAGTGACTTCGAGGGTCCAACCTGACAAGGTTTGTGATTATTCCTTGAGGTGAGTTGTGACCCAGCCCAAGTAATAATCCAATTCCTTCCAGTGTGGAATAAAATGGAGACCGAGAAATAGTGGTGCTTTATAGAGCGTTTGCTGGTAAAGGCTCAGCTTTGGTGCATGGGTTGAGGACCACATTCCCCAGTGCATATAGTGCACCTCTATCGAATGCTATGTTGGATGCCTAAGACTGATATCAACTGAACTCTGTTGATTACTGTTTTTCCCTTCCTGTTTACACCACTGTTTGACAATCACATTTTTACCCTCAGAACAGACATGCATAGTTTTGCACAGTGGAAGGGGTCTGTTTGATGGTGGGTGACATGTTTAGTTCAGAGATGTTAAAGCTGAGCAATGTAAAGTGGACTTTGGCATCAGGGAGTCTGGGAGGTTCCAGTATGTGCATTATAGACATTAGGTTATGAATACTTTCTGTGAGGAAGGGTTGTGCATGGTCTCTTTAATTGTTTCAAATGTTTATGCAGAGATCCTTGGATGGCACTAACTATCAAAATTTTCTTTGGAGGTGGTATTTCACAGCTGTATGGCTACAAGGTCCTGGCACCCCTAAGCCAGTTCTGTTCTGGCGGGGATGTGGACATAGGAGTACACTCCTGATTATACTCAAGGGTGCCCACTAAGTCAACATTATTGTCTTATGGTAGAAAATATGTTATGAAAATGAGATGCTGAGATGTTGAGCCTCAAAACGCACAAACAGCACTAGTGGAGCTGCAAGTTCATGTTGGTAACACTCAAAGGTAAAGTATTTGAGAAGCCTTGAAATATATTCTGGAACTTCACGAGTCACTCATGGAACAAGGCTGGGGAGGCAGGAGTTTCAGTTGATCTTTGCTTTTGTTGGGTTTTTATTCCTGATGTGGATGTCTTAGTTTGTTACCTGCTCAAGCATGCTTCTGTGCAAAAGAAGGAGAATGTTGAAGGCACTCATCCTGTTTGTAAGGAAGATTGTTATGTTTAACTATCATTCGGAACTAAAATAAATCTTGAGGTAGACCGGGGGGGTGCTTGTCTCCAGGGTGAACTGCACTTTATTGAAGAAGTGATGAGAAAGAATAGTAGTTGAGTCCTGGAGGGGTAGGAGCTACTGATAAGTAATCAAAAAATAACCTGTCTCAAAAGCCCTGCTTTTGAAATCTCTCCATCCACCTATCAGTGGTTCTGAGAGCAAGTGTGTTTTCCCAGAGAAGGTAAAACCTTCCTCTTTCAACAGTAATATACTAGCTATTCATTATTTATACCTAGTGTAAAGCACTATGTGCCGTTGACCACCCATTTCCAAGTGTATTGCAGGAGAGGTTTGTATGTCAGAACAGCGCTTGTCTTTACCACGCATGCCGTTACTCCACAGTCTTTACAATGAATGCATCTTTACCACGCATATCATTACAACGACATGCTTTAGGGAAAGAGCTGGACTTTGGAGCAGTATAATTTACTAATCCAACACCAGTCTACACAACAGATGCCGAAGCATTGGACTTTATAGTCCAATGCCGCTTTACCCAAGGCAAGTTGTTGTAACGACACACGTGGTAAAGGAATGCTTGGTAAAGACTCTTTCTTTGTAACACCTGCATTGTAACGACAGCGCGTGGTTTGCGATGCATTGTAAATTCTGTTTCCTGTGGGCGAGAGGGGCTGAGGAAGGCAAGAGGAGTAGGAGCATAAAAGAGGACTGTCCAGAAAGGAAAGGCCAAATTGACCAAAGATTTAAAGTTTGGTGGTGGGGAGGTAAACCTATCCAGCCTTTTAGGAAATCACCCTAGTAATAAAACTACTGTTACTGGAAAACCCTTTGTGTTGAGCAGATAGCTCCACTCAGGACATGCACGTTGCCAGGTTATGTGCAGTCTAGTCTTTCCTTTAATTGAGTTCCATCTCCAAAAGAGGACTGAAATGACAAAAGTGCTTGAAATGCCTTTGGAAAATGGATCACTCTCTTCTTTTCAACTTAAGCTGTAACAACCCATGTTTCCACTGTGACCCAGTGCCTAGGAGTAGGACAAGGCAAATGTTTATTACTTGAGCACATTCGGGTGTGTTTTATACTCTTTGCGTGACTTTTGCATGAGGGACTTGCTTGAGTAGAAATTATCCCACTCATGGGCATATTTACAAGGAAAGTAGCGTAGTGAGGCATTAGCCTTCCTGGCTTAATGCCTCACTCCGCCCATTCAGAAATGCTGGGCTAGCGCCAACGCAGGCCCCCTTGCACCATAGTGCAAGGGTGTCTGCATGCAGGGGAAGATTGTTTATGTGCAGGAAGGCCCCCCTTCCTGCACATAAACAATCTTTAAATGCCGTTTTGTAACTTCTATGTGTGCTGCTTAATGCTGCACACATAGAAGTTGCAAAACAGCATTTTAAAACAAGCATTGGCATAGCCAATAGGTCTCGCCTTTGGGACCTTATAAGTTTTGAGTTATGCAGCAAAATATCCTTGGTGCAACAACATCAAGTGTTGCATGGCTAAACACTTATATGGTCCCAAAGGCGAGACCTATTGGCTATGCCAATGCTTGTTTTTCCCGAAGCTAATACCACTATGGACAAAGGAGCCAGCATGGTGCCAATCTTTAAATTACTCTATAAGCACATTATGCATTATGATGATATAATAAGTGTTTTTTTACGTTGTGAAAATAAAAGAAAACTAAATATTCTAATGGGTGTGGTATTATTACTCCCTTGATAATGGTTAATAAGAATACAGGAATCTTAAATTGAAAGCATTTCACAGGCTTCTGGCACCAGTGTTAGAAATACACAACTTTAAATCAAATACAACAAGCTGAACAGAATCCCACAGTGATGTTGTCCACATAAATAATTACAGTCCGCAGTACACCTAGGTGCCAAAAATCACCAAGAAATTGCAGCAGCGGCATAAAAAAGACACAAGAGAGACGCTCCCTTCTAAACCCCAAGGCACACATCCAGCCAGCATAGCCAACATTTGGATTTGGCACTAGCTACCTAAACAAAAACAAATTTAAGTTTAATATTTTCACGCTGACTCATAACGCATCTTAGATCGCCGAGAACTCATGCTATTCAGGGAACAGCCGACGTGAAAGCTCCTTGGCAGGTCCTTCTGCCTGAGTGAGCAGCACCTGCTGAGCTGACCACCCGAGCGCTGCAACATCTATGTGAATAAAGGGCAGTCTCTGGGCCCAGAGCTTCATATATGGCTCAACCTATCTGGGAACTTGCGCACAAGGAAGACAATGCCAAGTGTAGACATTTGTAAACGATTCCTCTGTTTAAACAAGCATGCGTCATCTTAAATGGCACAGCAAGGAATAGCAGAATGCATCGAAATGGAATGCCACATTTTCTTATTACAGTTGATTTGTAATGTCAGAAATAGTCTGTAACGAGAAAATCGAAGCTAGGTGTTCGTGTATGCTTGTTTCAGGTATTCGAAGACCGTACAACATAGTTATGTACACAAATCCTTTCTTTAAAAGGGTAACTGGTGGACATGCGCCTCAAATATGGATTGTAAAGGATTCCCTAATATAAATGACATTAAAAAGAGAAGAAAACAAAGCGGAAGTCTAAGTATTTTATTTACAAGCTAGCTATTCACCAGTACATTGACTATTTAGATCTCGTCCAGGAAGGGCATTCTAATAAAAAAGGTATGCAGAAATAAGCCACCTCTGTTCATTTCTTGCTAGGCGGGGACGGTTTTCTGACACTTTCATTCAGTTCGTACTTCTTAAACTGTGTGTGGACTAGAATTCTCGGACTTCCCGTGGCTAGCAATTAATTTTACAATAACAGAAAAGCAATTCACAAAATGAACACTGGAGGTCAGTGTTAGCTCTAAGAAAATCTTGGTAACACACGCAGAGAGACAATATAAATATGCATTCCTTTACTTCGGAAGGTTATAGGTCTTTTCGAAGCAATGTGGGTACCCGTAATCAATGTTTTCATTTCGGTGGGGGAGGGCCAGAGCGAGGCACTTGGGAGAGCAAGGCTTAATGAGCCATGAAAGCCACATGGCGGCTGCGCGTGTGCACACGCTCGTGAACGCAAGCTTGAGGCCAGGAAAAGATTGTGGTAGCACTTTGAAAAGCCACTAACTAAATGTCTCGCAGAGCAGCGCATGCGCTGGCACAGCAAGACCTAAAAATGATTGTTTATGTGCAGAAAGGGGGACCTTCCTCTACATAAACAATCATTGGCCTTTTGCTGTTTCATGTGTGCTGCACAACGCAGCACACATTAAAACAGCAAAAACGAGAAGAAATTAAACACTTCTCGTTGCGCCAGTGTAAGACCAGGTTTTGCCTGGTCTTTATTCTGGTTCTGCCTCTTATTTACCCCTCCCTTGTGTGAGAAGTTGGCCTGGCATATGCTGGTCACTAGTTATAGTGGCCACCTTGCACCAGTCCAATTCGACTCTTATGGTAGATAGGTTTAAGACAACCTTTTAAGGAAAGCTATCCTAGTGGTAGCTGTGGAGAGCAGCCTTATATCAAATATATATGTATTTATTTCTAGACACACTCTACTATGAGATTAGAAGTCAGGAACACATTCAAATATCAACGTTTCACAATAAGTTAAGCACAAATATGGCTGGGGCCCTAGGGGCGTACCAGACCATATACTAAAAAAGAGGTTTAGGAAAGTCGACTTGCAGAGGGACAAGGCCTAGGGCCTGTAGAATCGCTGGGTCTTCACTAAACCACCAAAGACAGGTAAGTAAAAGACCCATGGGAGACGCGTGCAGTGTGAGAACACAGCCGCGGGTTCCCTATTGATTTCAATGGAGCAAGTCGCAGTTGGATTTTTAAAGTTTTAGGGTACTTCGAGGAACTCTACAAGCAAGCAACTTACAAGGTAAGTAATTCGAGGGCCAACACACACTAGGGCACCGGAGTGCACGAGTTACCTCACCCAGGGAAGCCGGGTGCATAGGTGTCTTTTGGTGTCGGGTCGCGTCGCTGTTTTCTATGGAAGCCAAAGAAGATTTGCTGCTTGCGAAGACTGAAGAAGTGTCCGGTGGAATCCAAGGCTGGATTCAAGATGAAGATGACCTGAAATCAGAAGGGACAGCGTTCACAGTGTCACTTGCCAGTGACCCGGGGCCAGGAAGATGGATGCCCACGTAAGTCGGGTGATTTCAGGTGATCAAGGGTGTTTTGACTCTTCGCTCATGAGGACCAGGATGCATCGACGATGACCAGCAGCTGGATTCAGAGTGTCCCACGACGTCTGCAGCTTACTGAGGTGTCGCCAACCAGATTGGAGCCAACAAGCCTTGGCAACAGCAAGTCTTGTGAAAAGTGAATACAGTCAATGGTGCAGAACAGCAAGGTCTGAGGGGACTCACCCAACGAGGGTAAGTGAGGGCAGGCCTGGAGCAACCAGGGGAGCCCTTTGGTTCGATCAGAAAGTCTTCAGGAGACCCACAAGCCAACGGGCAAGGGATCGTGTAGATGCCTCGTGAGGAAATGCTTCACAGGAGCTCACGGTCACTCGGGACGGGGTAGGCCTCTGATTTTCGGTGCACAACCTGCTGGAGGCTTGGGCCATAAATGGTCCAATGCACAAATTCGTAGAACGTCATGAAGGGGTTGCACTCGACAATAGTGCACGGTACCCGGATATTGCTGTACCTCGTCACTCGTAGGGTCCACTTGCCTCAGCTCTGCTGGGGACTCACAATGGCTGTCAAGAAGTCAGGAGATCCGCTTCCGGGGCTGCATGGACTTCGGGCTCCAGCGGGAGTGGGAAAGTTTGCGACCGTTGATTCAAAGTTTTGGTGCCTGCCAAGCAGGGGAGTCACTCCTTGACTCCAAGGGAGATTCTTCCGTCTTCCAAAGGTAGTGGAACGTCGAAGGGCCAGGATTCTTCTTGTAAAGCGTTGTCCAGAGATATCTAACTTGCAATGGCAAGGGTACCCTATCTTATACTAAAAGAAAGGGAGGGACTAGCTCTATGACCACTCCTCTGTGAGGGTCAGGGTAGGGGGTGGTTACACCCACTTCCCTTTGTCCAGTTTCGCGCCAGAGCAGGGACAGGTAGCCCCTGAACCGGTATGAGCTGGCATATGCACAGAGGAGCCTACAGCTCCCCCAGTGCAGGACTTCAAAGCACTCTAGGAGTGCACCCACCCAGCCCCAATACACTAAATCCTGTCTGGAAGGTGGTGACACCTCCCTGTGACAGGATGCCTATTGTTGGGCCTCCTCCACTGCGAGTTTCAGTCAGCAGCAAGAGGGCAGCCCAGTGTCTGTGCTGGTGGCATCCATTTTGTGATGCCAGGGCTCTTTCAGATTTCTACCGTGTTACCACAGTAGGTACATGTCGTCCCCTCCAGAAGGGTGGGATCATACTCCCACACCAGTTACTGGTGTGGGGGTTTGATTCCAAGTTGTTTGATACCAAACACAACATGTTTTGATGCAGTCATTCCAAAGTTAGCATTTACCGGGAGGTTATAATGCACTTAAGAGTATATGGTTTAACCGCATCCACAAACAGCCACAGAGAATGGACTCTGCCAGCTGCAGAGGGGTCCTGCTCATGCAGAGGCACCCCCTCACATTGTAAACCAAGCACCCTGCCCTCAGGATTGATAGGGCCTGCCTTAGGGGTGACTGATAGGTTTATATGTGTGTGTATGGTGAGATATAGGAACCTATACCTCAGTGAGGAGTGCTAACACTACCTCACACAGGCTGCAGTAGCAGGCCTGTGGTGTCAGATTTAGTCTGCTTCCCAGGGGTGGCATAATACATGCTTCAGCCCCCGGTAGGCCTGTGAAGTACCTATGCCCTTGGTACCTAGGGTACCATATACTAGGGGCTCATAAGGTACCACAGTATCCAATCACTAGTGCATCTAATATGCACTCCAAGTTGTTTAGAGAGAACAGAGAGACTGGGGCCCTGATTAGCAGGGACCCAGCCAGACTATAGCCAGAAACCAGTGTTAACGTCAGAAAAAAAGTGGGAGCAACATAAGTGCAGATCCTACTCTCCTACACCTTGTAAATAAGGGGCAGCGTCAAATCAATGGGTGTTGTGGTGGAACGCCCACAGCAACACCCATTGCTCTCCCCTTTCATGCTAAGCATAGCGTGAAAGGGGGCCTTATTTACAAGGCAGCGTCAAACCACTTCTAGTGGCTTAACGCTGCCTTGTACATAAGACGAAGCCCCTATCGCCACAGGAACGTTGTAAAAAGTGAAGTTCCCGTGGCGATAGGGGCTTGTAAATATGCCCCACAGTCTTTTTAGATCTCGCTTAGACCGCGTATTCGCTGTCTCTTTGAGACATGTTTACACTCTGTAGGCCCACAGACCTCCCATTGCTTCTTATTTGGTATTCCAAGTGTCATTTGTAAATGCTTACTTGTATGTGGTCATTCTCTCGTAAATGTCCCTCCTTTACATGTGTTGTTCCCTCCCACAGAGCATGGCCCAATTACTTGTAGCCTTACACGTTTTGCCGGTAGGTTTGTTTTTGGGCGTTATTTTTTTCTTTGCTTTCTGCAAGTGTTTCTGGAAGCTAGCCTTTGTTAATGTGGCTTTGGTAAAGCTTTAAAACCTCTTGTTTATTCGCTTTACTTTTGGTTTGCAACTGCAAGGATTATTCTTGTGTTGTTTAAGCTTTCTAACCTCTTGTTTATTTATTTTCTTTGTTAGTGTGTTGTCGGTAAAGCTTTAAAACCACAGGCGTGGGAGTGTGTCCAAGATGGCAGATGGGTAGTTTGCACTATCTTGCTTCTCCGCCGCTGTGGGAAGCCTTCACAGCTGAGGCCAGGATCTGGAAAGGAGTCTATGGCAACCTAGTCCCGCCTGGCCAATCTCTGCAAAATGGCGGTAGCCACGCAGTGAAAACGTGAGATCCGGCCAACATAGCACAAAGAGCAGACCAGAGAAGGGACTGCGGCCAGCGCTACCAAGGACTTCTTGGGTGGCATGGGAGCCATGACAGGGGGCGTGGGATCATTGCGGACATAAGGTAAACAGTGTGCTATTGTAATTTATACCCGCCCCATGATACGAGCGCAATGATGCAAGCCAGCAGCCTGGGCCATCACCTCAGCTGCATGCGGAGAGCGTTGGGGGGTCGTACAGTGACTCAATGGACTAGAGTGGAAAGCGACATAAAGCAACCCCACCCTGAACGCTCCACGCCCTCCCCGCACAGCGTAAACAGACGGAGTGATGGCAAACGAGATGAGGACAGTCTGTGGTGGAGATGTCCTCTTGCTACCCTGAGAGCTGCTGAGGCCTACCGGGTGCAACTACAGCCAGCACCAGCTTGAGGTGAAACCCCCCTACCACTGCAAAGGCTCTGCAAAGCAACATCATGCTGCTGGGAAACAACAGGCAGATGGTACACCTGCTCTGACCAGTTCGTACTGGAGTCTGGGCGACTCATATTACCTTTGGCCCCTCCTGCGCAAAAGAGGCAGCGACCACAACTCTTCCTTACCCCTGATCCACAAGGGGCCTTCTTTACCCCATACCTGGGGGTGCAATCTGGCTGGCCTTCCTCTGCTGTTAATGAGGGACATGGTGCCACGAGTGACAGTGTGAGGATCTGGGGCGCCCTGTTGGACCACATATCTGAAGCCCACAGTGCCTTGCAGGACTCTGCAGTTTAGTAGATGTGAGACGACCCCTGCGAGCTGCTTGCGGCATACACCATTCAAAGACTGACCATCAGGTTTAGCGCTGATGGCGCCCAGTGCAACAATGTTTGTTGGCGCCCCCCAATAACCACCTACGTTATGTATTCCCTCACTGCCACCCTTAAACAGTGCCCCTCAAGTCTCAATAACCACTCTTTCTCAGATGTTTTAATTTGTTTTATAGTGCCGTTGCCACTCATACTAGTATAGGGTATCAGAGCACTCTACACCACACACACACTACACAGAGACAATCAAGCATAGATGTGTAGATTAGTGTATAGGAAATGTTACATAAAACAGAGAACTACAAGGTACAGGAGTCACGTCATCCATTCAGGTAGACAGTATAGTTTAATAGTGCTTGGTCTGGAGAAGCACAAACTCTGAATTTAAAACTTACCCCCATGGTTGGGGGTTCTTTTATAATAATCAGAAATGATTTCTGTCCAAATGAACCCTTTTTCCAACATTAGGATAATGAAAGACGGGATAATATCATAACGCTCTAATCTATGCCTTGCAGTTTTTATGCAGCCCTTTGGTGACAGTTAATAGCTCACTTTTCTATGTTAGAATTATTATTTATAAACTACAAGTCACAAAAGGATCTCTCAGGAAAAAAACAGGTTCGAGGCATATGAGCTGCAGATTACACACTTTTGCATAGATCGCCATCTGGTGTTGGGCCCGGATTCATGTTCCTATTGGGCCCGGATGTTTGCAGTTTGTTTTTCCTCTTGGAAAGTCTTTGGAAGTCACGAGGTCGGTGACTCCTCCTTTGGATCGTATTGCGCATGGGCTTCGCCTCCATCCTCAGATTGTTTTTTTCCGCCATCGGGCTCGGATGTAATCTTCGCGCTCCGGTTCGGAACATTTTTCAGTTCGACGATCGAAGCGGAATCCTCACCTCACATCGCGGTATTGTTTCGATCGTGATCTCCTCAATCAACGCACCTTCTCATCGACAAATCTTCGGTTCCAGTCGTCGACGGCGGCCTTCGGGCCTACCCAAGCTCCGGTCCCGGCTGATGGAAAGAACTCCATTCAAGAAGTTCCCTCGATGTGGGTCCAAATTCCCCCACACCGATCTTCATGAGGTGTGCAACCTCTGCCTCTCCCCTGAACACGAGGCTCGAGACTGTCCGGCCTGTAAGTATTTCAGATCGAAAAAGACTATTCGGGACCGAAGAGCCAGACGAAACATGGCACACTCCTCGACCTCCGTTCCAGTCGATATCTTCGGAGACGACATCGAAGATCCGGGACAGCAGCGCACCGAAGAGGACCTCTTCAGTGCTTCCGAGGCCGACGACTCAGATGTGGAGGACATTACTCCGGCGCAGAGGGTCGTGAGTAATATACCCCCCCCCCCCCACACCCGCGCCAACACCCAAAAAGGCTTCGGTCACACCTTCGTCTCCGGGCCTAGGCAAGACCAGAGACACTGCTTCACACACCCCACCTTCGGGCCCGGTGAAGAAGCCAAATAAGCCTTCCGGCGGCTCGGACTCTAGCCAGCCTGCCAGCGGTGCCGAGAAACACTCTTCGGCACCGAAAAAGAAACCGGCCTCTACCTCGACACCGAGCTCTGCACCGAAGCCCTCGGGTTCGAAACCCAGCGCTTCCGTACCGACGCCATCTTCGGTACCGACCAAACCCCATAAGGCCCTCGGCACCGGCACTTCCAAGCCGAAGCCCACCTCGGCGCCGACCAAGAAATCGGAGGTTCCCAAGCCCAGTGCTAAGCAAACTGGCACGGACAAGCCTAAAAAGTCATCGGCCCCGAAGACTTCAGCGCCGATGGACCAAACACTGTCACAGGAACTATATACACCGGATCTCTTACAAAAAACTCTCACCAGGGATCCAAAAACTGGACATTTGGCACTCTCTTCCAAAAAGAGACATTTGGACAAACCGGCTCCGCCTCCACCTCCAAAGAGGAAGAACTCTGCTACCTCCCCTTTCAGAATACCTTCCCCACCTCCTCCACCCTCTCCACCTCCGCCCCCTCTGCCTTCTCCACCCCCACCTCATCGCTCTCCGACCCCGTCTCCAGACGATTATGATCAGGGGGACCCATATCACGATACAGGGGATGTGCCCCAAGACCCCACCCCTACAGGATCCCCAGACCCATGGGACGACTACAATAACCCAGATATTCCCGACGTCCCACAAGATGACCTTTACCCTTCCAAGCCATCTCCACCGGAAGACTCATTAGGTTTCCACCATCTACTTCAAAGGGCGGCACACTATCACGGGGTAGAGTTGCACACTGACCCAGTGGAGGAGGATTTCCTCCTCGACACATTTGATACCACACATAGGTCTACCTCCATACTACCTATGCTTAAGGGGGTGGTAAAGCATGCGCCAGAGGTTTTTAAGGACCCAGTCAGGGCCAAGGTCATTAACCCACGCATAGAGAAAAAATACAAAGCTGCCCCCACAGATCCTGCCTATATCAAAGGGCCAGCGCCACTAGATTCCCTAGTGGTTTCCACTGCACGAAAAAGATCAAATTCCCAGGCATCAGGCGAACCACCACCACATGACAAGGAGTCAAAGCTACTGGACGCATCAGGAAAGCGCACTGCGTCACAGGCAGCCAATATATGGCGTATCGCCAACACCCAAGCGCTATTGGCCAGATATGATAGGGCACATTATGATGAATTAGAAAACATAATGCACCACCTCCCTGAAAGATATAAAACTAGGGCCAATGAATTAATTCAAGAGGGTAAGACAATAACTAACACCTCTATACGCTGTGCCTTAGATGCAGCAGACACAGCCTCCAGGGCCATTAATACTAGCGTCCTCCTCCGTCGCCATGCTTGGCTAAGAATATCAGGATTTAAACCAGAGGTACAAGCCTCCATCCTAAATCATCCCTTTGACCAAGAACACCTATTCGGCCCAAAGGTAGATGAGGCCCTCGAAAAAATGAAGAAGGACACCGATACGGCGAAGTCCATGGGAGCCCTGCAGTCACACCCTCCTAGGCGCTCCGTTCGCCGCTCTTCCTTTCGGAGTACATCTAGAGGCTACTCCTCAGATAACGCGTCCACTTCCTACAAATCCCCCACTCAGTCCACCTTCACAAGGGGTTATCAAAGAGGCGGCTATAGGGGCAATATTAATAAAGGCAGAGGCAAAACAAATACCGCCCGCACTGCCACACCGCCTACCCAATGACTTCCCCCCGCTCTCTCCAGACCATCCCACTCCGGTCGGAGGCAGACTTCAAAATTTCCTTCATGTCTGGGAGACCATCACCTCAGATAAGTGGGTGACCCAAATTATTCGGTCAGGATACTGCCTGGAATTAACATCTACCCCCCCAAACATTTCCACCCAGGCAACGCCCAATGTCACAAGAACATTCCACATTACTAAAGCAGGAGGTAATCTCCCTCCTACAAAAACAGGCAATAGAACACGTTCCCGTCAACCAGCAAAATTTAGGGGTCTACTCCCTATATTTTCTAATACCAAAAAGGGACGAGACTCTACGACGTATTCTAGATCTCCGGCCCCTAAACACATACATACATTCAGACCATTTTCACATGGTAACGCTTCAGCAGGTGCTTCCGCTCCTCTCCCAGAAAGACTTTCTCACCACACTGGACTTGAAAGACGCATACTTCCACATTCCAGTACACCATGCTCACAGAAAGTACCTCAGATTTGTAGTGGACGGACAACACTACCAGTTCAAGGTGCTCCCATTCGGAGTCACAACAGCACCACGGGTATTCATCAAGTGCCTAGCGGTAGTGGCGGCACACTTGAGAAGACAGCACATTCACGTCTTCCCATACTTGGACGACTGGCTGATAAAAGCCACTTAATACAACCAATGTGTACACCACACCGCCACTACAATCCAACTATTACACCAACTAGGCTTCACGGTGAACCACCAAAAGTCCCAGCTAACACCATCCCTCATAAAACAATACCTCGGTGCCACCATAGACACCTCAAAAGCCATAGCCTACCCCAATCTGGCCAGGATTGCAAGCATTCAGGCTTTGCGACAAAAATTCGTACTTCAACACTCCCTTCCAGCAAGAGTGTTTATGTAACTGATAGGGATGATGGCCTCTTGCATTTTCATAGTGCCTCACGCAAGACTCCAGATGCGTCCACTCCAAGAGTGCTTAGCGCGCCAATGGAACCAGGCCCAGGGGCAACTGACAGATCTGGTGTTGGTAGACGGTCGCACCCATCGCTCTCTGCAGTGGTGGAACACCACAAACCTTTCCAAAGGTCGACCGTTCCTGGACCCGGTTCCACAAATAATGCTAACAACAGACGCATCGCTCTCCGGCTGGGGAGCTCACCTATTACATCTCACTGTGCAGGGCACATGGACGGCTCAGCAAAAGTTACTCCATATCAACCATCTGGAGTTACTAGCAATCTTTCTAGCCCTAAAGTCCTTTCAACCACGAATTTCAGGCAAGGCAGTCCTCATTCGCACAGACAACATGACGGCCATGTACTATATTAAAAAACAAGGCGACACACACTCTCCACAGCTCTCTCAATTAGCACAGAGCATATGAAGATGGGCAATTCCACACAAAATCTTTCTCTTAGCCCAACATGTCCCAGGAGTCCAAAACACAGTGGCAGATCTGCTCAGCAGACAGACACAACAGATCCACGAGTGGGAACTTCACCCACAGGTTCTTCATCCGTTCTTTCAAATGTGGGGGCATCCACAGATAGACCTCTTCGCCACCCACGAAAACAAAAAATGCCCAAGCTTCGCCGCCAGATACCCACACCCATTGTCCAAAGGAAATGCGATATGGATGAACTGGTCAGACAAATTTGAGTACGCTTTTCCACCTCTCCCACTCATTCCATTAGTGGTGCGAAAGCTACAACAGCATTCCCTCACGCTGATGCTAGTAGCTCCAACATGGGCCAGACAACCGTGGTACACCACGCTGTTGGAACTCTCGGTAGTACCACACCAAAAGCTACACCTCTCACCATGCCTCCTAACCCAGAACCATGGAGAGATCAGGCACCCGGACCCAGCTCAGCTCAACCTTGCGATCTGGCTCCTGAAATCCTAGAATTCGGATACCTAAACCTTCCCCCTGACTGTATGAACGTCATCAGAGAAGCTAGACGCCCTACCACTAGAGCCTGCTACGCTGCCAAGTGGAAAAGATTTGTTGTTTATTGCCATAACAACACAATCAATCCTCTAGACGTGTCTATACAACACATCATATGCTACTTACTCCACCTACAAAGGTGTAATCTAGCATATACCTCCATTCGGCTACACCTCTCAGCAATTGCAGCTTACCTACAAAACAGGCAGCACCTATCACTTTTCAGAGTACCTGCCATTAAAGCCTTCATGGAAGGCCTAAAAAGAATAATTCCCCCCAGAGTACCACCCTCACCTGTGTGGAACTTAAATATCGTTCTCATAAGGCTAATGGGGCCTCCCTTCGAACCTTTGCAGAAATGCGAACTGCAATTTCTCACATGGAAAACAGCTTTCCTTGTAGCCATCACTTCCCTTAGAAGGGTCAGTGAAATACAAGCACTTACCATACAAGAACCTTTTCTTCAAATGCACCAGAACAAGGTTGTTCTCCGTACCAACCCAAAATTCCTACCTAAAGTCATTTCCCCTTTTCACCTAAACCAATCTGTAGAATTACCAGTATTTTTCTCGCAACCTCAGACTGTTGCAGAAAGGGCTCTACACACGCTAGATGTCAAACGAGCCTTACTTTACTATATCCAAAGAACACAACCTTTCAGAAAGACCAAACAACTGTTTGTCTCTTTCTCTCCACCACACAAGGGCAACCCCATCTCAAAATCAGGGATAGCTAGGTGGATTGTAAAATGCATCCAGATTTGCTACCACAAAGCAAAACGAACGCTATCCGTTCCCCCTAAAGCCCATTCTACACAGAAGATAGGGGCTTCTATGGCTTTTCTAGGGAACATCCCATTAGATGATATCTGCAAAGCAGCTACATGGTCAACACCGCACACTTTCACTAAACACTACTGTGTAGATGTGCAAACCAAGCAACAAGCTAGTGTGGGCCAGGCTGTACTAAAAACACTATTTCAAACTACTGCAACATATACCGGTGGTCGCCGCTAAGGTTGGGAACTGCTATATAGTCTATGCAAAATTGTGTAATCTGCAGCTCATATGCCTCAAACGGAATATGCTACTTACCAGTATGCATCTGTTCTTGGCATGTAGAGCTGCAGATCTACACACGCCCACCCGCCTTCCCGGCTACCTGTATCTGTTCCAGTCTATCTTATTAAGATACAACACACATGGGTTTCTTCACTGTTACTACTACGCTCCATCTTTCCCTGCTGGCGAAAAACAATCTGAGGATGGAGCCGAAGCCCATGCGCAATACGATCCAAAGGAGGAGTCACCGACCTCGTGACTTCCAAAGACTTTCCAAGAGGAAAAACAAACTGCAAACATCCGGGCCCAACACCAGATGGCGATCTATGCAAAAGTGTGTAGATCTGCAGCTCTACATGCCAAGAACAGATGCATACTGGTAAGTAGCATATTCCTTACCCACTGACCTATTTGTATTTTATGCTCTTTGTGATCTGAATGGTACAGGCTCTGCGCAGCAGGCACATTAACCCTCTGCGTTACCTAATCACGAGTCATAACTTACACTAGACAAACCTCCTGATCTCACTAAGAACATTAATCACCAGAGTTATCTTGACATTTATATGGTTCCCTGCAAGTTTCTGGAAGCCAGGAATGGGGCAGCAGGTGCTTTCAATACCACACAATACTTCCAAATACGACGCCCCACCCAAAGTCAGCGCTTGGTTCGGTCGCACCGATCGCACCGCACTAGAGCCGGCCCTGCAGGCCATGGCGACAGCTGGGGTAAGAAGGAGGAGAGATCGCTCAAGAAGATGCTTACACAGCCCCCTGGTGCCCTGACGGAAGAGAGTGCCCAATTGCAGAGAAAGGACTTGGTGGCACATGGTGGGTGGGGGGTGGGGGGGGGGGGGGGAGGAGAGCCCGGTCACATGGTCCTTTATAGAGGCTCTTTTTGCATCCTTACGTGAGGATATCCATGCAGTGAAATTGGAGTTAGCACAGAACCTTAAAGAGGTTTGACAAGACCCGATGGGGGTTGCTGACAGAGAGTCTGCTCTCGAAGATCATGAATTTGGCCGGGATGAGGAGATTAAACATTTACAGCAGGAAGTTCGGCAATTGTGTGACCAGCAAATTGCCTTGCAAACTCATGCAGAAGTCCTCGAAAACCATTCCTGCAGGAACATCATTCACATCCGTGGGGCACCAGCTAAAGCAGAAGGTACAGAAATCGGGGCCTTTGTGAAGGCTCTCCTTCTCCACATCCTGGACTCACAAGCCGAAATGGAGATGCAGCTGGACAGAGTTCATAGGGTGGGCTGTCCGTGGACAGAGAGCGGCTGTCCACCTGACATCCTCGCCTGTGTCCTTGACTTCCAATTCAAAGAGACTATATTGCGAAAGGCAAGGGATGCTCACCCCATACAGTTCCGAGGCCATAAGCTGGCGCTGTACCATGACCTCTCAGCACTATTCGTTCAGAGACGCAGGGACTTTTGACCAGTTACAACATTTCTCATGAATCCGGGGATTTCCTACAATTGGGGCCACTAGTTCCGCCTCATATTCCACTGAGACGGGAAACTTCATCAGCTGAAATCCCTGAGAAGGAAGAGGAATGTTTGCAACGTAGCCCTCGTAGGCATAAGGAGCATCAACACAATCGGTCCCGACTTCCTCAAAGGATTTCGCACAGACCAAGTGACCATACTCTTGGAGAGACAAGCGGTCCATGATACTCGATCGGGTGACCTGGAAAGACAGGACTTGATCTGAGACCCACCTGGGCCTGTGGCTAACGTGATTGCCCTACTGTGGTGGGGTAGTGCTATCTGGCTCCTATCGCGGGTAGGCAGGTGGCCTCGCCTTGTAGAAATTGGAGGCGGCACTTGTGGTCCCCCCACCTTGATGACAATCTCTGGACTTATCCGCTCAACACCGGTGACATGGTAGATTCTGTGGCTATAATTTTCTTTTGGTCATGGTTGGTGTTTTTGTTGGGAGGGTACTTGCTCCTTTTCTTTTTCTTCACAATTCTAGGCTAAGTGTTCCTTCTTGCTTCACAATTATAGGCTGAGTGTTCCTTCTTGCGACTATATATATATACTGATAACAAGTCAATTTGTTAAATTGAGCAGAAGGGAAATATATATATATATATTCCTTCTGCTCAATTTAACAAATTGAATTGTTAGCAGTACCTACACCTGCTGACGTGCTGAACCTCCACAATGCAGTTAACTGCTAATGGTGCTCTACTAAAATACAATAATATAGATTTGAACCATAAAACCTCAGGCGTGTCGCCTTTTTATTATTATTTTCTTTTTGTCTTTAGGCAGCACGTGTCGCCTTTTTCAAGCTATTTCTGCAAGGCTGTGTGTGTTGCCTTTTTTGATACTTATAACATCCTGCATTATCTGTCATTGAGTTATTTATCGTGTTTTCGTTTATAGAGGTAGCGTGTTTCAGCTTTTAAAAGTTATATCTTTGCTTTTTATCTGCAAGGCAGCGTGTGTCACTTTTTCATTAAATCTTTATAACATCTTGCATTTTAATTGATTCATTGTGGTTTGTTTATAGAGGCAGCGTGTGTAGCCTTTTGTAAGCTCTGAAATAATGTCCATAATGTTTTTTAATTTCTTAGCTTTCTGACTGTAAGGTAGCACGTGTTGCATATTTAAAGCTTCAAAAGAACTTGCATTATAATAAAGTTATTTTTGTATTTTCGTTTAGACTGCAGTATGTTGCATTTTGTAAGCTTTAAAACAGTCATTTATTTTCATATATCTTTGCTTTGTCTTCAAGGCAAGGCAATGTGTTTTTGCTTTTTAAAGCGGTAAGACATCTTGCTCAACCATCGTGACCTTCTTTAAACGTTTTCCTTTTACTGTGGTGAAGTCCCCTTTCGCCCCCTCACATTCACTCCCCATCTCTCCCTTTACTGCGCCTTTCCACCACCCTTTGTGCCTTTGTGTCTGAAGCACTGCAATCTAAAGCCGGAACAGTTTAAGCAAACAAACCTTGCCATTGTCCTTAGTATAGGCCCTCAAAGCAATGCTCCAATTACTGTAAAAGGAACGACTGGGTTTATTGTGCTTGTTTTTCTTCTTCCTTGTTCTTGTTGAACCTCTTACCATTTGTAGATATGTTTTACTGTGCCACACAAACAAAAAATCGAAGAAGCCTTTTTCTCCTTTGAAATTAATGTTTTTGACCACAGATGTTTTCTGCTTTTATGGTGACAAGTGTTTTCTTCTCACAAGTTTATTTCCACTAAGACATGGCACAATTGTTTTCTTTGTTATAGGATTTTTAGTCAAATCTCATTTTTTTTATTTAACTTTCACATATAGGGAGGTTAACCTATTTCCCTTAGAATCAGGGGAACTGTTTTAAACAATCTTTATTTGCCTGGGTTTGGGTATAACGAGTGACTGCGAGGGTACCTTGTTAGATTTGAGTGTTTGTTTCCAACACTCTCTTCACTTTTTTACAGGACTTTTACGGGTTCCACAGCTCAAAGGCCACTGATCTGCAGATCAGGAGACCCACATTGCTATGTGTTTTGTTATGTGCAGAGCTGTGGCCTTTGAAGCTGGGTACCCCCATTCCGGTCCCAGGGGCACCACAATGACATTTAAAAACAGAATAATCCAGCATCTCCCCCCTTCTCACCTCTCTTCACTTGCAGTGTTAGAGGGGATATTTCATTCATCTGTTTTACATGTGCACGTTAATTAATTTTCACCATAATCTCAATCATTTCCATAATTTTAAATTACATTATTTCATAAATTAAAATTAAGCAGTGCTTTCCACTAAACATGATGCATATTTACGATCACACACCCATTATCCACTTCCTTATTACCTACCACTATCCATCCTATTCTCGCTATTAAGCACTCCCAACCTCCCCTTAAAAAGTGCAGTTTTTACTATATCGTAATACTTTTTAGGTCTCTCCTGAGCCAGCGCGCATGCACTGCTCTGCGAGGCTTTTAGTAAGGACTTCAAACAATCAATCAATCAAAACACTTGTATAGCGCGCTACTCACCCGGAAGGGTCTCAAGGCGCTTAGGGGAAGGGGGCCGCTACCGCTCGAACAGCCAGGTCTTGAGTTGTCTCCTGAAGGCGAGGTGGTCCTGGGTCAGCCGAAGGTGGATGGGGACGGAGTTCCATGTCTTGGCCGCCAGGTGGGAGAAGGATCTGCCTCCGGCGGTGGCTCTTCGGATGCGTGGTACGGCGGCGAGGGCGAGGCTAGCTGGCGGGTGGGCGTGTGGAAGGTCAGGCGATCGTTGAGGTACTTGGGGCCCAGGTTGTGGAGAGACTTGTGTGCGTGGGTGAGGAGCCTGAACGTGATCCTCTTGTTGACGGGGAGCCAGTGCAGGTTCCTCAGGTGGCCGGAGATGTGGCTGCGTCGAGGGATGTCCAGGATGAGTCGGGCGGCAGCGTTCTGGATGCGTTGTAGTCTTTTCTGTAGTTTGGCTGTGGTTCCGGCGTAGAGGGTGTTTCCGTAGTCCAGCCGGCTGGTGACGAGGGCCTGGGTGACTGTCTTCCTGGTTTCGATCGGGATCCATCGGAAGATCTTGCGGAGCATGCGGAGGGTGTGGAAGCATGAGGAGGAGACAGCGTTGACTTGTCTGGTCATCGAGAGGGAGGAGTCCAGGATGAAGCCCAGGTTGCGTGCGTGGTCTGTCGGCTTGGGGGCGGTGCCCAGGGCTGGGGGCCACCAGGAGCCGTTCCAGGCGGAGGGTGATGGTCCGAGGATGAGGACTTCCGTCTTGTCTGAGTTCAGTTTCAGGCGGCTGTTCTTCATCCACTCGGCGACGTCTTTCATCCCTTCGTGGAGGCTGGTTCTGGTGGTGTCGGGGTCTCTGGTGAGGGAGAGGATCAGCTGGGTGTCGTCGGCGTAGGAGATGATGTTGATGTTGTGTTGGCGTGCGATGGTTGCGAGGGGTCTCATGTAGACGTTGAAGAGGGTGGGGCTGAGTGATTATCCTTGCGGGACGCCGCAGATGACTTCGGTGGCCTCGGAGCGAAACGGGGGGAGGCGGACTCTTTGTGTTCTTCCAGCGAGGAACGAGGTGATCCACTTCAATGCCTTCTCTTGGACGCCGGTGTTGCTGAGGCGTTGGACTAGGGTGCGGTGGCAGACAGTGTCGAACGCGGCGGAGAGGTCCAGGAGAATGAGTGCCGCTGTTTCCCCGTTGTCGAGAAGGGCTCGGATGTCGTCGGTGGCTGTGATGAGGGCGGTCTCAGTGCTGTGGTTGGCTCTGAAACCGGACTGCGAGGGGTGGAGGGATCCATTCGTCTCGAGGAAGGCGGCAAGCTGTCTGTTGGCGATCTTCTCGATGACTTTGGCAGGAAAAGGGAGGAGCGAGATGGGGCGGAAGTTTTTGAGGTCGGTGGGGTCCGCTGTTGGTTTCTTCAGTAGGGCGCTGAGCTCGGCATGCTTCCAGCTCTCCGGGAAGGTGGCGGTGTCGAAGGAGGTGTTGATGACGTCTCGGAGTTGGGGTGCGATGGTGGAGTCGGCCTTGTTGAGGACGTAGTGGGGGCAGGGGTCAGTCGGAGATCCAGAGTGGATGGTGTTCATCGTGCGGGCTGTGTCTTCGGTGGTCACTGCGGTCCAGGTGCGGAGGGTGGCGGTGGGGTGCGTTGGTTCGACGGTTGGGTGTGAGGATGGTGCGCCGAAGCTGTTGTGGATGTCGGCGATCTTGCGGTGGAAGAATGAGGCGAGGGAGTCGCAGAGATCTTGTGAAGGGGTGATGTCGTTGTTGCCGGTGCTGGGGTTGGAGAACTCCTTGACGATGGTGAAGAGTTCCTTGCTGTCATGGGCGTTGTTGTCCAGTCGATCCTTCAGTGATTTCTTCTTGGTGGTGCGGATGAGCTGGTGGTGCTTGCGGGTCGCGTGTTTGAGGGCGGTCATGTTGTCAGTGGTCCGGTCGAGGAGCCAGGCTTTCTCGAGGGTGCGGCAGGTCTTCTTGGAGTCCTTGAGTTCGTCGGTGAACCAGGGGGCCTTATTGCTTCTGGGTTTGCTGGGAGGGTTCTTCAGTGGTGCGAGGTCGTCGGCGCAGGCGGTCAGCCACTGCGCGAGGTTGCGGGCTGCTTCGTTGGGGTCCGGTGTGCTTGCAGGTGGGTTCTGGCTGAGGGAGGAGGTGAGCTGGTCGGCGGTGATCTTGCTCCAGCTTCTGTGAGGAACCTGTTGCGGGTGGTGGTGGGTTGTGGTTTTTCTGAAGCTGAAGTGGACACAGCTGTGGTCTGTCCGGTGAAGTCCGGCGGAGTGGCTGAAGGCGATGTGCTTGCTGGATGAGGAGACGGGGTCAAGCGTGTGGCCGGCATAGTGGGTGGGGGTGTTGACCAGTTGCTTGAGTCCGAGGTTGGCGAGGTTGTCCAGCAGGGTGATGGTGTTGCGGTCCTTGTTGTTTTCCAGGTGGAAGTTGAGGTCCCCTAGGAGGATGTAGTCGGCGGAGGGGAGGGCGTGCGGGCTGATGAAGTCTGCGATGTCTTCGCTGAATTGTGTGCGTGGTCCCGGGGGTCTGTAGATGAGGGTGCCTCTGAGGGTCGTCTTTGGGT
Source organism: Triturus cristatus (assembly GCF_964204655.1). Lineage (NCBI taxonomy): Eukaryota > Metazoa > Chordata > Amphibia > Caudata > Salamandridae > Triturus > Triturus cristatus. Next base: position 1,044,446,234 of record NC_140585.1, read on the forward strand.
CGGTGTGAATCTGGAAGTGGAGGTGTTCGGCGGCGGCGTAGGTGTCGTCGGCGTCGGTCGTGATGCGGACGGTGCTCTTGTGGACGATAGCGATGCCTCCCCCAGTCTGGTTGACGCGGTCCCTCCTGATGATCTTGTATCCATCCGGGATGGCGATGGCGATGTCAGGGGCAGAGGAGGCGTTCATCCAAGTTTCAGTGAGGAACGCGACGTCTGGTGAAGTAGTGTCGAGCAGGTTCCAGAGTTCGACGGCGTGTCTGTGGACGGAGCGGGTGTTGAGCAGGATGCATTTTAGGTCGCTGCTGGGGTTTGGCTTGGCGGGCGCGGTGCATGTTCGGAGGGAGGTGAACTTGCAGGTTGTGCAGGTGAAGGGTCCGTGGAAGCATTTCGGGGCGGCCCGGCAGCAGGCGGGGTTCCGGCCGGCATTGAGTGCGTTGAGGGCGGCGGCGTCGTAGGTCTGTCGGGTGAACACAGGCTTGTGCGTGTGCTTTTTTTTTCATGACCCGCTATTGTCCTTTGCATGCGTCTTTCTAAGAAAGATAGCACGCAATTTGCCAAAGGCGGGTGCATGTCCCGTCTTCTCTCTCCCCTGGCCTAGGGAGCTCGGGAGCGAGCAGCAGCGCCATCTGTTTCCAATTATCACGCCCGCGTCTCGCGGTCGCGTTAATTGGAATCAGATGGCGGTCGCACTAGCCCTGGTGCACTTTTGCTACAAACGCGGCGCTTTCACTTTCGCCGCCGACCTGGCACGTGCGGCCGCGCTTGTCTATTAACATAGTTGGGTGTTTTATGCTCTTCCGAAGGTCCTCATCTGTGGCAGTGAGGACACTGCCTGGTGTATTGCATTTGCCATTTTACACGTTACACGTGCTAAACTGCATATTGACCTCGATTCCATGTGATGCTCTGGTCTTCCATTTTGTTGTATTGCATTTCCATTTTGTGCTGCTTTGACCTGTAGTTACACTTCAGCAGTAACAAACATGTTGTTCACGTAAACCAGTAAGAGCTAGTGCAAGACATACCTCGTGAGGTTATTTTGTGCCTTGAGCTTGTTTTTGTGCATTCTATGCTTATCTCTAGGACATAGGAAGGATGCGCTGTGCAAGGCTCTCCAAGGCCGGAGATAGGGAAAGGAATGTCTTTTGCCTCAGCGCATCCAAGCAGAATCTGGCCAGGTCTGTATGGGTGGGTCTGACGCAGAGATGCGGCCAGCACCTATGATGGATAGATTGGAGAGAACGCCTGCTAGAGGGTTCTCGAACGTGTTGATTTAACTATAAAAAGCGGTGTCCGTGAGGTGGAGCTCAGGAACTCAGTCTTGGAGTGGACGCACTAGCGGGACGACTTTGGTGCCCGGAGAGATTACTTCCTGTGCCCCAGTCTCTACAGGGTTCCCGACTTGGTGTTTTCGGTGCCTGGCCAGGGATGTTGAAGACTCCGGTGCAGACGGATCTGGTGAGGTGCTTTGTACATTAACTGTTTATATATCTACATTCCAGATCTCATATTTGTGTATATATATAGTGTGGTGTATTCATTATTTCACTTGGTGCCTTAGAACTTACTAGCTTCAGTGACTTATTGCCTTTGTCAACGATACTAATAAAGCTCATTTTACCTCCAGAGGAGTGTTGGAGTTTCTGTGTAAGTAAGTGGTGTGCGTAAGTTTAGATTACGCAAGTGGGCAAGGCAATACATTTTGGCGTAGTCGGTGGCAGGATTCGTAAATTACGCGGGTAGGAACATGTTTAAAAAGACGAAAGGTGGTTTTGGTTCCTTGGCACCAGGGCCGGACTGGGAACCAAAACCGGCCCTGGCAAAGTGCCGACCTCTTTGCCAGGGCCGGTTTTCGGCCAATTTTGTTACAGGGCCGATTTTGCAGCTATGCTGCAAAAACGGCCATATAACAAAAACGGCCCCCAGGGGCCCAAAAACGGCCCCCGCGGCGCACCGGGGGATTGCCCGGTGCCCGCTACGGCCAGTCCGGCCCTGCTTGGCACCAAGTGAAATTCCTTTTGCTCCATGCAAATTCCTGGATGGGAGGAGACGCCGTACTCCGCGCTGGCGCGTGAGTATTCTAAAAGCACAGGATTAAGTGAGAGCTAGTTTGACTGTTTGGGCGAAGCAACGCCAGAAGATGTTTTAAATTGTTTACAGAAGGTTCCCGTGGAAAAAGGTAAAGAATTATATACAGTGAGCCGCCGAGGTTGGGCTCTGTTGCATGCCTACCGTCAAGTTTTTGACAAATGCTTATCTCTGCAGCAGGAACAGTTGAGCTTAGAAAAACAACTCGTTGAAGCTAAGAATATGTCTACGATGCTTTCCTGTCAGAATAAGCTATTACAAGACAAATTAGAAACATATCAGACTATAGCAGAACGGGTTGCAGTCCGTGTCGCTGAATACAGATACAAGAAAAAGAGGGGTAGAGTGAGTAAGCGAAAAGTCCATTTAGCGATTGCCAAAGCAGGCTTAGATTTTGATCCATCCACCTGGGACTCTAACATCTGGGAATCATCAGAGTTCTCCTCGGAAGGAGAGCAGCCTTTACAGAGAGAAAAGGAGGAGGAGGTAAATAATAGTAAGAGAGTGGAAGTGCAGCCCATCCTAAGATGAAAACTCCAGACCAGTCCACATAACCCGAATGGGGTTATGATGAACAGTCTGGAGGATTTTACTCAGCAGGAAATCAGTGATGTTTTAGAGAGATTTAGACAGAAGCCTGGCGAGGCACTATTAACTTGGATGGTGCGCCTCTATGATCAAGGCGCTTCTGGGGTCATGTTAGACAGTGGAGATGTGCAGGGACATTTCCGGAATTACAATGGTAATGACCAAATTACCCTGTTGCAGGTAGCAGCACAGGGATGTAGTCATAAGTACCCCACAGATTCAGATTGGCCTGCGAATGAGAAACCATGGTTTACCCTACGAGATGCCTCGCAGAGAATTAAGGAGGAGGGAATGAAGTTGGCAATCCTTATAGGTGAGGCGCATGATTTGATGGGTCAGAGAATGACTGTGTCCGTGCAGAACAAAATCATTCGTTTGGCACCCCCTGCATACAAAGCGGTGATAATGACTCTGTTAATCAATCAAACTGGTAATACCGTAGGAGAAGTAGTCGAGGCAGTCCGTGAGCTGGGAGAGCTTGGGGAATGGAACAAGCCAGACAGGGCTTCGCGCTCAGAGTCCCGCACTGATAACAACCGAGTAACCCGACGTTATATGTTTTTGGCGCTGTTAAAGGATGGGGTGTCGAGGAGTGAGATTGATGGTATTGAGACCAAAAGCATGTGGGACATGTACCGTAAGCGAGGACTGGATAAAAAGGAGGGGAGTAGGCATGCGAATAGAAAAGATAACAAGAAAGTAAGTCGCAGGGAAGCAGAGCTTGAGGAGAAGCATGACAAGGCAGGTGTGGAGAGAGAGAGGGAATCTCATGTGAGGGTGACAAAAGAGAAAGGTTGGGACCGAGATTGCACAGATTCAGATGGGGACCGGGAAGAGGAGGATTTTTTCCCTAAGGATTACCCGACATTGTATTCAGATCTGCGCCGGGACCTGCGCCGGGCAGATGCAGAGCTGCACAGGCGAAAGTTAGATTAGGAAATGGGCCAAGCTCCGGTGCAGGGATGGGCTCGCAAAGATAATAGACCACATGTGAGGGTTGAGATCTATTGGAAAAATAGAAACGTTCAGGAGGTGCGAGCTTTAGTAGACACCGGAGCGGAGGCCACATTGATACATGGCAATCCGCGAAAATTTAAAGGACAGTATTTCACTATCACGGGTTTGGGTGGACGGGAGACACCAGCAGTGCAAACGGTAATTCAGATGAAAATAGGCAGACTTCCCAAGAGAGCATACACTGTCTTGATCGTGCCCATTCTAGAGTACATTATTGGTATTGACATTTTGAAAGGTATGACCCTATATTTAGATGACGGATGCTATCAGTTTGTGTCAAAGCAGTACCTCTCTGTGGCTGCTGTGAGGGTGGGGCGCTTGAAGATTCCCCCAGTGAAGGTGCCCCAAGCAACGAAAGTGGTTCACATGAAGCAGTACAGGATCCCAGGGGGACATGATGAGATTACCGCAACCATACGGGACTTGGTGGAGGCGGGGGTGGTGAGACCGGTTACCACGGCATGGAATAACCCTGTGTGGCCCGTGCGCAAACCGGATGGAAGCTGGCATATGACTGTTGATTACCGCGAGCTGAATAAGCATACGCACCCATTAACAGCCACAGTCCCTGACACCATCACTTTGAATGAGAAAATTCAGAAACACAATGGGACATGGTATGCGGCACTTGATATTGCCAATGCTTTTTTCACGATTCCAATTGCCCCCAAGTCCCAGGAGCAATTCTCCTTCTCGTGGAATGGTAGACAATTTACATTCCAATCTTTGCCCCAAGGGTACTTACATAGCCTTACAATCTGTCACCGGTTGGTGGCAGAGCATTTGGATGAGGTGTCAGTTATTCCTGGAGTACAGCTTTGTCATTATATTGATGACGTGTTGATTCAAGGAGAGTCCCAAGAACAGGTGCAGGTTCAGCTAGACAGAATTGTTGAGCATTTGCAGAGCAAAGGGTGGGTGATTAACCCAGAGAAGGTGCAGGGACCCTCCCAGAGTGTGAAGTTTTTAGGTATTCAGTGGCATCAGGGTCTCGCCTTTGGGACCTTGTAAGTAAAAAAAAAAAAACGGAAGTATAAGACTTCACGTTTACATTTACTTCGTATTTAAAGTAAATGTAAATGTGAAGTCTTACACTTAAGGTTGGTTTTTTTTTTTACTTACAAGGTCCCAAAGGCGAGACCTATTGGCTCTGCCAATGCTTGTTTTAGTCAGCCGTTCGTGTTGCTACTTCCCTTCCATTTCACATTTTAATTCTAAGCTCACACCATCCTTCACGCATTAATACATTACACAACAATAATGGCTGTTTCATAGTAATTTAGAATAAACCTTTAAACATACTATACAACCACAGTGCTGTAAAACACAGCTAAAAATACTAAACTCATAGGTCTCACAGAACCGTGACCTGTTGGCTTTGCCAGTGCTTGTTTTACCTGAAGGCATATCTCAAATACAGATATCACGCAGACTGCCACTCAATACATTGAGCAGATATCCAGTGTGACTCTTGTACACAAGGGCACACTTCGCATAGAATTTGCATGTAGATAACCGCCACATGCATAAAAGTGTATTAAAGATGGAAAAAGTACCTTTTCTCGCATTCCTGCCTATTAGTACTGAGACTGTTTCCTGTGTATCGTTATACTATGTTAATTTGTTTACAGTAAAAAAAAAATGCGTTTGGTTTCGTGAACATTACATTTTCTATGACTTTAAATGGTGCATCATGTCACTTCCATTTAGGTCTTATAAGTCGTATTTTTTTCCAAATAATTTGAAATGTATGCCATTTACTGGAACATTTTGTGTACATTATCTGGACACTGCTGATGAACCTTGAAATGTGACAGAAGTTGCTTTACATTGATTAGTGCTCTTTCTTTTTCAGATTTATATTGAACATATTTGTGTAGCTGTTGAAGCTGCTCCACTGAACTCTGAACTGCAGTTAGCTGCACTTAGAGTGTTAACTAACATGTCTGTTACTAACGAATACCAAGACATGATGGTAAACTCCTTACCTTGCTTTCTTCGTCTGTGGTCTCATGGAAATGAAAAGACGCAGGTACATATTTTCTATTTCAAAGTCTTAAATCACCTATTTTTGCTAAACATTTGTATGTATACTGCTACTAGATTTTTCTTTATGAAAATTAACTCTAGTGCCTGTTCGAGATGATTACCATGATAACAATAATTTAGTAAGAACATTGGGACTGACTTCACAGCGCCTTTATCCCACCTACCTCGGTCCCTCAGTCGGAAGCAATTTTATACATTTTGCATCTTTCTAACCCTGTAGCCATCATAGCCCCTCAGCTATATTTTATTGACCTAGATGGAGGTGCTGTTTCACTCTGCTCAAATTAATGTCTGATTCCCTTAGAAACGTCCCTGGAGAAGTGTTAATCTATCTGAAGAAGGAAGTTTTTGCCATTGCGCTGGACCACTATTACCATCATAACTACGCTAGGCTAACTATGACACCTTCTTTTCCAATCCCTAGGGAGATCCTCCAGCAATGGGTGCCCTGTTCAAACAGCAGTGACATTGTGCATCAAGCATGTTGGATTCTTAGCTCACTTCGTCACCCCAGTTCAGACCCGGACATATGCAAATCAGTCGTGACTCTGTTCCTCATGGAAACAGTTCAGCCCAAACTGCTGAGCCAGGTTTTCCCTGGACAGGAAACCAGCATCCTGGGACCGGTTTCGGGGTAAACACCCCTCATCAGCCAGGCTAGTTTGAATCCAGTGGCAAAGGGAGCAAGGGACCCACGTCTGGGCATACCCTGCCAACTTAGGGCGAACTAAGCAAACACAAGGAGATGATGGACGGAGCGCTGCAACTTTTCAGACACCCACCCTCAGTCACAGATATGGGTTGAATCCGTCATCGTTCTTTAGCTCACTTCGCCACCCCAGTTCAGACCCAGCGATATGCAAATCAGTCTTGACCCTGTGCCTCATGGGAACAGTCCAGCTGGAACTGCCAAGCCTGGTCTGCATATGCAGTAGACACAATGTTGTATTTGTACCTGAGCAAGCCAGAAAGAGCAGGTGAGCAATGCCACAGTTTCTCTAGAATGGAGTGGGTTGTGCAGGGGTGAATGCCATCTCCTTATTGCCCTGTCTTCTTTGGTTGGGTGGAAGTCTGGATCATCAGACGGAGCACATCTAGTGCCAATACTGGCCACTGAATGCATGGATTCATGTGAGGAACGCGGACCTCTGTGGTTTAAATAATTGTATTTTCAATTGAGTCCGTCCCCAGTCGTAATTTAAACTTTTCCATACAGAAATATGAATATCTTTTCCCACAGGTCTAATGTGTTGAGAGCAGAGCATATCATCTTCAAAACAAGCAAGATAGTCGATGATATTAATCTGCGTGGATATAAGCACTAACAATACAGTTAAGATTTTACTGTCTTGTTAAAATTTTGAATTGCAACCTTTAAAAACCCTGTTGTGAATATTATTCTGCATATTTGAGGAACTCACATGAGGGTGGCACCCCAAGGCGTATGATTTAAGTGACTTCACAGGATATGACCACACAATCCAATGTATGCACATTGTGTAGAAGAATCGGTTACTCCCTCCTATTTTAATAAATACAAATACCATATTTCTCTCTGAAGTGGACACAATTACGCCGAATATTTTGAAATAATATAATCAACTACCAAATCGTCATAAATGCAAGCTGTTAACGTTCTCTAATTGGTACACTTACCTAACCCACCCAAGCAGACAAAATGCCCCACAATTTTCTAAGTTTACAACCATTATGTACAATAGGGTTCCAGTCTACATGAGACAGAGCCGCAACTAGAGCCAAATTTCGGGGGGGTGAGGGGGGGGGGGCTAAGAATAAATTTCAGGGGGTGGGGGCTAACTCTTCCAGCAATAGGCAGAGTGGAGATGCAGGGGCTCGAACGAGGAGTGAAAAAAACAACAAAGCCTCATTAACAAGCAAATGGTCTTTTAAAGACCTGTGAAGTACTCGGGTGCGGCTATGTGTGTGTCCGGGAAGCTGTCTCAGCCCGGGCTGCCACAAACTACAGGGGGAACTGAAGCCCTTTGAGCCCAATGGGTGTTGTGCGCCTGACATCAGATGTACCTGAAGAAAATAAGAGGGGCTCAAAGACACCATGGGATGAATGTAAAGCTCCCACCCAATATGTCCCTAAAATTAGGGCTGGGCGGAGTTAGCGTAACGCCACTACGCAGAATTATGGAAAAAAATGTGTGGAAAACGAGCACACCTCCTGCGGCCAGCCGAGGGTCTGTGTGCCCGGGACAGGAGTCCCTCGTGCCCGTGCAGGCTCCCAGATCTCCCCAGACTGGCTGGGTTGAGAAGCAGGGACCGGCCCCGGGGCCTGGGTTTCAGTCAGGGCCTGGGGTGTGGGAGCCCCTGTCCTCCGGCCTGCCAAGGGTCTGTCTGCTCAGTACAAGGGTCCCTGGTGCGGAGCCCCGGAGCCCTGCAAAGGCAGGCGGGAGCCCTACCGCTATGGCTCCGCTCGGGGCGGGCAGATGGGCGTCCTTTTGGTCCCGGCCATCTGGTTGCACCTTTGGTCGCACGCAATGCTTTCCAATGGGGCGACCAGATGGCCGGGCTGCCCTGGAAGTCCCGATGGGGGCTCATTTGCCTCCCCGATCCCAGCCAGGACTGGGTCGACTCCGTCACTCGGTGTGCACAGGTTCCCAGAAAAAGGGGTAGCTTTCCTCTGGATAACTAGGGGCAGGGTATGCCGGAACACCCCTACCGGGCTGGTGGTTCTCTGCCGGGGACCAGATGGGCTATGCCCGGACAACACCTCCCCTCTGTCCGGGGGCTCCCTCCTCCGGCCCACGGCATGTCAAAGTGCCCGGGACGGGCTCCATGGGTCCTGGGCAGTCCTCCCCCGGGCGTCCGGGCCTGAGAGCTCCAGCGGTCCTCCCCGTGCCTGAGGCCCAGCCGGTGTCCCCGAGCCCCCCGGGAAGCGGAGCCCCTGAGCCCTGCAAGGGCAGGCAGGAACCCAACCGCGAAGGCTCAGGCAGGTAGATGGGAGTCCTTTTGGTCCCGGCCATCCGGTCGCACCTTTCCCTTCGGCCATCTGGTCACATGCAATGCTTTCCAATGGGGCGACCAGATGGCCGGGCTGCCCTGGAAGTCTGGATGGGGGCTCATGTGCCTCCCCGATCCAAGCCAGGGCTCCAGGAGGTCGGGTGTGTCTGGGCCTAGGGTCCCCTGACTCTCGCGGTGTGCACGGGTTCCCAGAAAGAGGGGTAGCCTTCCTCCAGATTACAAGGGGCAGGGTATGCTGGAACACCCCTCCCGGGCTGGCGGTTCTCTGCTGGGGACCTGATGGGCTATGCCCGGACAACACCTCTCCTCCATCTGGGGGCTCCCTCCTCCGGCCCACGGCGGGCCAAAGTGCCCGGGACGGGCTCCATGGATACTGGGCAGTCTTCCCCTCCGTGTCCAGGCCCGAGAGCTCTGACTCTCCTCCCCGTGCCTGAGGCCCAGCCGGTGTCCCCGAGCCCCCTGGGAAGCGGAGCCCCTGAGCCCTGTAAGGGCAGGCGGGAGCCCTACCGCTATGGCTCGGCTCAGCTCGGGGTGGGCAGATGGGAGTCCTTTCGGTCCCGGCCATCTCTTCGCACCTTTCCCCTCGGCCATCTGGTCGCACGCAATGCTTTCCAATGGGGCGACCAGATGGCCGGGCTGCCCTGGAAGTCCGGATGGGGCTCATTTGCCTCCCCGATCCCTGCCAGGGCTCTAGGAGGTCGGGCGCGTCTGCGCCTAGGGTTCTATGAGTCTCGCGGTGCGCACAGGTTATCAGAAAGGGGGGTAGCCTTCCTCCGGAATACTAGGGGCAGGGTATGCCGGAACACCCCTCCCGGGCTGGCGGTTCTCTCCCGGGGACCAGTTGGGCTATGCCCGGACAACACCTTCCCTCTGTCTGGGGGCTCCCTCCTCCGGCCCACGGCGTGGCAAAGTGCCCGGGGGGGGTTCTATGGATCCTGGGCAGTCCTTGCCCGGGCGTCCCGGCCCAAGAGCTCCGGAGGTCCTCCCTGGGCCTGAGGCCCAGCTGGTCCTCTGAGTCTCGCGGTGCACACGGGTTACCAAAAAAAGGAGTAGCCTTCCTCCATAATACTAGGGACAGGGTACTCCGGAACCCCTCTCGGCCTAGTGGTCCTCAGCCGGCAGCTGGACGGGACAGGACGCTGCCCAGCCCGGGGTCCGTCCCCGGGCCTGCCGCGGATTGGGTCCTGTGGGCACAGGGAGCCTCCCCCTGCTTGGCTGGGTTCAGGGGCTCCCAGGGGCCCCGGGAGGGTGGCCTCCCCATCCCAGGCTCTGTCCTTGGTCCTGCTGCGTGGCAGGGGGACTGGGACGGGGTCCCGCGGGCCCGGGGATGCTTCCCCATGAGCCTCCGGGCCTGAGAGGCCCGGCTGGGTCCATGGGCCCTGCCGGGCCCTATGTCGAGTGCTCCAGCCCTGGGCCCTGTCCCCCGGGCTGCCGTCCTGCCAAAGGCCCAGGATGGGGTTCCATTGTGCCCTGGGAGCCTCCCTCTGCTTGGCTGGGTTCAGGGGGTCTCAGGGGGCCTAGCGAGGGCGTCCTCCCCACTCCGGGCTCTGTCCTCGGTCCTGCCGCATGGCAGGGTGCCCCGGATGGTGTCCGGCGGGCCCGGAGAGGCTTCCCCAGCACCTTTGGGCCTGGGAGCCCCGGCTGGGTCCAGGGGCCCGCCGGGCCCCGGGTCGGGTACTCGGGCCCTGGGCCCATCCCCCGGCCTGCTGCTCTGCCAAAGGCCAGGGACGGGGTTCCGTTGTGCCTGGGGAGCCTCCCCTTGCTTGGCTGGTTTCAGGAGCTCTGGCCGGAACCCTGAGGGCCCCGGGGAGGGTGGCCTTCCCCACCCCGGGCTCTGTCCTCTGTCCTGCTGCGTGGCAGGGTGCCCAGGATGGTGTCCGGCAGGCCCGGGGAGGCTTTCCCTGCTCCTCTGGGAGCCCCGGCTGGGTCCAGGGGCCCCATCAGGCCCCGGGTCAGGTGCACCGGCCCTGGGCCCCGTCCCCCGGCCTGCCGCTCCCCTGAAGGCCCGGGACAGGGTTCCGTTGTGCCCGGGGAGCCTCCCCTTGCTTGGCTGGGTTCAGGAGCTCCGGAGGGTGGCCTCCCCACCCTGGGCTCTGTCCTCGGTCCTGCTGCGTGGCAGGATACCCGGGATGGTGTCCGATGGGCCCGGGGAGGCTTCCCCTGCGCCTCTGGGCCTGGGTGCCCCGGCTGGAGCCAGGGGCCCTGTCGGCACCCCGGGTCGGGTGCTCCAGCCCTGGGCCCCGTCCCCCGGCCTGCTGCTCCACAAAGGGCCCAGGACGGGGGTCTGTCGGTCCCGTGCAGACTTCCCCTGCTTGTCAAGGTGTCCGCGGGCCCCGGGTCAGAGGGCCCGTTGGGTCCCCCTCGCAGCCTCCATGGCTGGTGCCCAGCTGGGGCCCTGGGCCTACGGTCCCCCATGCCCCGGCACCCTCTCACTCTTTTGTTGGGGCACAGAGCGACCAGATGGCTTCCCTTTCAAGCCTGGCCATCTGGTCGCACCTTTCCCCTCAGCCATATGGTCGCACCTATCCCCTCGGCCATCTGGTCACACGCAATGCTTTCCTATGGGGCGACCAGATGGACGGGCTTCCCTGGAAGTCCTGATGAGGGCTCATTTGCCTTCCCGATCCCAGCGAGGGCTCCAGGAGGTCGGGCACATTCACGCCTTGGGTCCCCTCTGTCACCTCGTGTGCACAGATTACAAGAAAGGGGGGTAATTTTCCTCCGGATTACTAGGGAGAGGGTCAGTCAGACCTCCGTGAGGTCTGGCTATTCTGAAACAGGGGAAGGCAGAACCCGGACCTGCCTGCCGGGGCCCCCAGGGGCCCGGGTACGCACCTGCCTCTGAGCCCCTTCCCGATGGTCCTTTTCCTCCGAGCCTGCTCAGTCAGACCGCTGTGAGGTCTGGCGATTCCGAGACGGGGGAAGACAGCACCCGGGCCCGCCCGCCGGGGCCCGGGCCAGCGCCTACCTCTCTGCCGCTTCCCGATGGGTCTTTCCTCTGAGCCTGCTCGCCCTGAGAGCAGGCAGGGACACGAAACCGGCATCCCCAGCCAGGGTGGCTTGCCGTGGGCGGCCCCGGCCGTACTCCTATCGATTGGGCACTCTCGGTCCATTTAGGGAAGGACTGCTTGGCCAGCCTTGGCTGTTGTTTCAACCAAAGAGCTTCCACCCCGCATGGACCGTCCGGCTCGAGGGCCTGCCGCCTGGTGGGAGGCCCTTCACCCTACCCAGCAGAGCGAAGGCCGAGCGGCCCCGGCAGCTCGTGCCCCCCAGTGGTCCGACCCGAACAGAAGGGGTCCGGTGGCGCCAGGCCCTCGGACGCCACACCGTCAGCCCTCTCCGCCCAGCACATTTCCACAGCAGATCGGAACGACCGTTCTGAGGGGTGCCACTGCCACCAGGCCCCGGCACCCCTGCGTCTCGCTCAGGCTGCGCCTCGGCCCGCCTCTCCCTCCCGGGCGAGACGACTGGGCCCGCCGGTGCCTATGCGACCGCACCTCTCCGCACCCCTCCAGCGAACCCTCCAGGCGGGCGGGCTCCTTCCCCCAGCAGGCTCACGAGATGGAGGGGTGCGCGAAGGTTGGCCGGTCAGGGAGATGGGCACGCGGCTTCCCTGAAACCCACCCTGTCAGCAGGTGCGGCTACCCTAGTTGATCCTGCCAGTAACATATGCTTGTGAAGATTAAGCCATGCACGTGTAAGTACAGTGAAACTGCGAATGGCTCATTAAATCAGTTATGGTTCCTTTGATCGCTCCATCTGTTACTTGGATAACTGTGGTAATTCTAGAGCTAATACATGCCAATGAGCGCTTACCTCCCGGGATGTGTGCATTTTTATCAGACCAAGACCAATCCGGGCTCGCCCCGCCACTTTGGTGACTCTAGATAACCTCGGGCCAATCTCACGTCCCCGTGACGGCGACGATACATTCGGATGTCTGCCCTATCAACTTTCGATGGTACTTTCTGTGCCTACCATGGTGACCACGGGTAACAGGGAATTAGGGTTCAATTCCAGAGAGGGAGCCTGAGAAATGGCTACCACATCCAAGGAAGGCAGCATGTGCGCAAATTACCCACTCCTGACTCGGGGAGGTAGTGACGAAAAATAACAATACAGGACGCTTTCGAGGCCCTGTAATTGGAATGAGTACACTTTAAATCCTTTAACGAGGATCCATTGGAGGGCAAGTCTGGTGCCAGCAGCTAATTCCAGCTCCAATAGCGTATATTAAAGTTGCTGCAGTTAAAAAGCTCGTAGTTGGATCTTGGGATTGAGCTGGCGGTCCGCCGCGAGGCGAGGTACCGCTTGTCCCAGCACCTGCCTCTCGGTGCCCACTTGATGCTCTTGACTGAGTGTCCTGGGGGTCCGAAGTATTTATTTTGAAAAAATTAGAGTGTTCAAAGCAGGCCGGTCGCCTGAATACTTCAGCTAGGAATAATGAAATAGGACTCTGGTTCTATTTTGTTGGTTTTCGGACCTGGGGCCATGATTAAGAGGGACGGCCAGAGGCATTCATATTGTGCCGCTAGAGGTGAAATTCTTGGACCGGCGCAAGACAAACGAAAGCGAAAGCATTTGCCAAGAATGTTTTCATTAATCAAGAACGAAAGTCGGAGGTTCGAAGACTATCAGATACCGTCGTAATTCCGACCATAAACGATGCCGACTAGCAATCCGGCGGCGTTATTTCCATGACGCGCCGAGCAGCTTCCGGGAAACCAACGTCTTTGGTTTCTAGGGGGAGTATGGTTGCAAAGCTGAAACTTAAAGGAATTGACGGAAGGGCACCACCAGGAGTGGAGCCTGCGGCTTAATTTGACTCAACACGGGAAACCTCACCCGACCTGGACACGGAAAAGATTGACAGATTGATAGCTCTTTCTCGATTCTGTGGGTGGTGGTGCATGGCCGTTCTTAGTTGGTGGTTAATTCCGATAACGAACGAGACTCCTCCATGCTAACTAGTTACGCGACCCCCAGCGGTCGGTGTCCAACTTCTTAGAGGGACAAGTGGCGTTCAGCCACACGAGATTGAGCAATAACAGGTCTGTGATGCCGTTGGATGTCTGGGGCTGCACGCGTGCTACACTTAACAGATCAGCGTGTGTCTATCCTTCGCTGACCGGTGCGGGTAACCCGCTGAACCCCGTTCATGATAGGGATTTGGGATTGCAATTATTTCCCATGAACGAGGAATTCCCACTAAGTGCGGGTCATAAACTCGCGTTGATTAAGTCCCTGCCCTTTGTACACACCGCCCGTCGCTACTACCGATTAGATGGTTTAGTGAGGACCTCGGATCAGCCCCGCCGGGGTCTACAACGTCCCTGGCGGAGCGCTGAGAAGACAATCAAACTTGAAGTAAAAGTTGTAACAAGGTTTCCGTAGGTGAACCTGCCGAAGGATCATTAACGGCGGAGCGGCCCGAGCGACCGACGGCACTAGCCCAAAACCCTCGGCCCGCCTCCTGCAAGCACACACTGTAGGCACAGGGCCCGGCCCGGCCCTGGCGAGCCCCGTCCCGCTGAGCGGTCCACGGCCGCATGGGGCGCCTGGGTGAGGACCGGGACTTTGGCTGACCTCTTACCCCGGGGAGGGCCCGACCGACCAGTTAGGGACAGGGGAAGGGGAGCGGTCCCCGTCCCCTGTCCCTCTCTGGGAGGGGCTCAGCGGTAGGCCCTCCCGAGATGGAACCCTAGCTCACCTGGCATGACCCCCGCGGTGGGGGGAAACCGAATGGCAGTGCATCATCAGGCTGGTACCACCCGCCTCGAAAGGCCCTGCAGCCAGCTGGGCCCGCTGGCGCCCACGTCCCGGCCCCACTGAGATCCGGACGACCAAGGAGTGGCCCTTCTTGTGAGGCAGGGCGGCCTAGAAGAGAAGGGGCCGAGGGCCTGCGAGGGGACCCCAGCTCCTCTCGGTGGGAGGTGTGCGGGATGGGGAGATGCCTGGCTCTTCCCTTCCGGCGCCTCCGACCCAGGCAAGGGTGGGGTGGACTGAAAAAAGCCAGCCCACCGGCATGGCTCGGGCCGCCCGGCGACAGACGATTGACGTGCAGGTGGAGCGACCCTCTCTCGTTGCCAGGTACCCGGTTCGAACCGGTCCCGTACGGCTGGGCCGAGGGGTTTGAAGACACGCGTGGCCCCTCCCGGTTACTCTGGGAGGTATCGGCTGCTGTGGGGCTGCCTGCTCCTGTCGCACTGGGAGCCCCCTTCCTCGCCCGCTGGGACTCCCAGACCGAGCGCCCGGTAATGTATTTTTTCTCCCAACGGTGCAGTCTGACTCCCAGAGGGGAAGCCTTGAACGGAGCTCCTGGGCCGTCTCGCCGCGTGGGCGGCGGACGGAGTCGCCATGCTCCTGCCTCTCCTGCGGCCGCACATTTTTGAAAAGTTGCCTGTGACTCTTGTCGGTGGATCACTCGGCTCGCCCATCGATGAAGAACAGCTAGCTGCGAGAATTAGTATGAATTGCAGGACACATTGATCATCGACACTTCGAACGCACCTTGCGGCCCCGGGTTCCTCCTGGGGCTACGCCTGTCTGAGGGTCGCTCGATCGTCAATCGCCCTGGGGCTTTCCCGGGACGCGGCTGGGGCCATCGTAGGGTTAGCTACACTTCCCTTGTTCCCCCCACAAGGTCAGACACCCCGATCGCCTATGGCAGGGTCCCTCGCCGGGTCCTGCCGTGGAGGTACACCACCGGCGTGCCTGGCCCCAAGAAGGGGTCTGGCGACTGGTCTGCCCCGGGCCCGTCCCGGGGTGCCTGGCTGTGTGCCGTGCGTGGCTGACTGTGGTATCCCACCGGCTGCCCGCACGCCTGCGCCTCGGGCGCCCACCTCCGTGGCCGGCTACCCAGGGAGGACGAACCCCCTCCACATCCGATCCGGGTAAAGAGGGCGTGTGCGCTGCCGGGACGCAAGGCCCCTGCTCCGGCAGGGGCCTGGGCTCCCCCTACGCTCCGGCGTCTTCTTCCGACTTTGACCTCAGATCAGACGTGGCGACCCCCTGAATTT